>NW_027526422.1:162249598-162851278 GCF_048455015.1 Haemaphysalis longicornis
CACTCTCACTCACACTCTCACTCTCACTCTCACTCACTCACACTCACACTCTCAGTCACACTCACACTCACACTCTCACTCTCCCTCACACTCACACTCTCACTCACACTCTCACTCTCACTCTCACTCACACTCTCACTCTCTCTCTCTCACTCTCTCTCTCACTCACACTCTCTCTCTCACTCTCACAATCTCTCACTCTCACACACTCTCCACACTCTCACACTCTCACTCTCACACTCTCTACTCTCACTCTCTCTAACTCACTCTCTCTCACTCTCTCTCGCTCACTCTCTCTCTCTCTCACACTCTCTCACTCACACACTCTGTCAAACACACACACACACACTCACACACACGTGCATGCTGGAAGTTAACCGCTGGGTATGGTGGAGGTTATTGCTTACAACGACAGCGTGGTGGTTTTCCGAGCTACGAGAGCTCATCCCACCTAGCAAATGCTAATAAAAACTAATACAAGTGCCTCAGCAAACAACGAGGCACTTTTTTGTTTGTCCCACGTGATTTCCCTCCTCGAGACCCTCAATTTGATACCCACATTCTTTAGCGCCACACCTCTCTGCATTTTTACCAAATCTGAGACGATCTATGACTCCCGTGTTATACGGTTCGCCATTATCGATAGTTTTCTTATTTCTTTTTTCGATTTTCTAACATTTAGTTTTATCAATTCTCTACAATTACGCTTTTATAATGATAACAGGTTGAACTTCCGTGATATCTGCATTTTTGTGTATATGCAGGGCGTTACAAGATCATGGCGGGAAGGGGGAGGGGTGTACTCGGCAAAGAATGCTACGCAATAAAACAGCAAAGGTATATCCATGAACGCCTCGCGCTTCAGAGATTCGCGGGGACAGTTCGCTTTGACACAAGGCGTTTTTTCGGTATGCAGAGCAAGAATGCACGGAAACGTAACCCTAAACAGCTTCGACATAAATGAACGCAGCAGTGAGCGCACGTCCCCTCGCCCAATCTTGCTCGTTTCGAACTGGGGACCCAGCATGCCATCGAGCCTGGACCGCCTCTGTCATGAACACGAACACGAACACGGAGCCTACATCAAGAGTTTGGTATCCAATATATACGTACAATTGCTTCCAACCAGCGCTACTCTTCATGAGCAGCAGGTATAGCTGTATTAAATCTGCAACGAAAATTGTTTCCGACCTCACAGGAGCTACGGTGTCATGTCGTGGCGAATGCAAGAGTTTGAGCTCACGAATTTGCACCCGTAATATTTTTACCACGCCTGAATTTGAAAACACTGACTGCTAATGAAATCAGAGTCCATCTGACCCCGAGTAAATTCCTAGCATGAGAGAGTTGTGAGGCCATTTGAGTTCTGAAGTCATTTTGAGTTCTCAGCCCATTTTGAGTTCTGAGTTCATTTTGAGTTTTGAGTACATTTTGAGTTTTGAGTCCATTTTGAGTTTGAGTCCATTTTGAGTTCTGAGTACACTTTGAGTTGAGTCCATTTTGAGTTCTGAGTACATTTTGAGTTTGAGCCCATTTTGAGTTTGAGTCCATTTTGAGTTCTGAGTACAATTTGAGTTTGAGTCCATTTTGAGTTCTGAGTACATTTTGAGTTTGAGTCCATTTTGAGTTCTGAGTACATTTTGAGTTTGAGTCCATTTTGAGTTCTGAGTACATTTTGAGTTTGTGTCCATTTTGAGTTTTGAGTTCATATTGAGTTTGAGTACATTTTGAGTTTGAGTACATTTTGAGTTTTGATTACATTTTGAGTTTGAGTACATTTTGAGTTCTGAGTACATTTTGAGTTTTGAGTCCGAGTGAGTTCTGAGTTTTGCGCTCAATGTGAGTTTGAGTTTGAGTGAGCGCAGATGTGCTGCTCAGCATTGAGTCTGAGTTTGAGTGAGTGGTGATTCGAAAAACAAAATTGTGAGTGAGTTTGAGTGAGCCGCGCCAAATTTGCCGAGGTATGCTTGTGTCCTGCCCCGCATTGGCTGAGCTTCGCGGCTCTCAGTGATTGATCGAACCAGGGCGCTCATTTCGAGGGTTTTGGAGAGATGGGAAATATTGGAAGATTTATTACAAAAAAACCGCAAAACGTGGTCACCATCTACACACTCGAAACATTGTGTAATGCTTTCGGGAGCAGCTGGCGAGCGCAACACAGCTGTTCGATGTTTGAGTTTTCCAGCACTGGCGTCTTGCGCATAACAGGTGTGGGTGGAGAATTTTAGTTAAAGGTGGATGCCGTGAATGATTGTGAGTTCTGTTGCGAACACGCCGCCCATGCATCCCTGCACTTTATTAAGATTTCAGAAAATTTAAGCGAAATAAATAGTCGGGGCAAGCTGCACACGGTTGGCTGAGTGCCACGGATCGCGTGAACATGGGGATGCAGTTTCTATGTGTATCAGATTTCATCGCCGGTGTTCCCTGAGTCAACGAAAGTTTTGTCGTATGGAGTTGGCCGCGGTATCTGCGTCGAAGCAGCCACCGCAGCCGCACGAGCAGGGCAACGCGCGTACACGTAGGAAGGGGTAAACAGCGCTGAGCACCGTAATACAAATAGGGAATCAAACATACAGATTGTTAAAGCATAAGCGGAACCTTATACTAAAATTGCAGGCTATGCATAAGCTCAGCGACAAAAATAGTGGCAGACACCGTCACTGCTTCAGAATGATTAACGCGCACATTTATTGCCTAATCTTTTAGCTGCGATGGTTGGCTTAGGAACCCCTGCAGTTTTTGTCAACGGTTACTTCGCCTCGTATTCCGTAGCACTGAGGTGGAAAGATTGCTCGGGTGTATGCTGGCTTTTTGTTTTCATTCCCAGCAAAGTTCGCGTTGCCTACGCTCGTTTCGCAGGGCACAGCCTGTCACAGGTCTCCACCGAAGCTGATAGAGGGCGCATACAGAAACAACATCCCCGAGTATAAACCACATTCTCCCAAAACACCAAAACTTACGATATGGCAGGATGTCGATCGGCGTTGTTTCCATGGCACGTCGCACTACACTGATTCATCGCTGCCGCCTTTCCGCTTGAATTCAAGGGAACCGAGAGAATCTATTTTTGCAGCCACCTGTTCGCTACCATTTTGAAAATGTTGCGGTGGCCGGAGACACAGCAATACGCAGAAATACGCATTACAAGGTCGACGTTTGAGCAACAACGGCGGAACCTTGGCCCTGTGTAGCGGCTACTTTGGGCTGACCAACATCCGATTCTTGACCGCGCCGGTGTTAGGCGGCGTTGCGGTCACGCTGGAAGCACCATTGCACGGAACCAATAAGGGAACTACAAATATGCAAGCAGAAAAGTATTGGGCTGGACTGCCAACATGCAGAAGAATGCCTTTGGGTGATTTTAATAATTTTGGTGCGTCAGGGGCTAGTGGCTGGCTAATATTCAAAGTATTTGTCCTTCAATTTGCCAGAAAGCTGTCAAAGAGTATCTGTCTTTTGTTTCAAAACCGAAGACAGGCCCAAATAAGTTTATCGGCGATATCAGTGGTAGTGCATAAGCGTTGATTAAGAGACGAATAGAAAACTTCTAAGGGTTAGCAGGGCAGATGTTTGTAAGCATCAGAACTTGTCTGAGCAGAACCTGTTTGGAGCGAACGTAGAACGCGTGAATAGGTTGCAAATTCCTAGGGAGGCCGGCATACCCTGTCGGAAAACCCCGCGTTTTCCAGCATTAGGAGAGCGGTGGAATACGCCGGAAAGAACGGACTACACTGGAAAACGCCAAGCCGGACGACAGTAACGCGGGGAACGCATTTTCCAGCGTTAGGAGAGCGATGGAATACGCCGGAAAGAACAGAAAGCACTGGAAAACCCCGCACTGGAAGACATTAACGCCGGGAGGTTGCTGGAAAGCATCGAATAACACGGGGACGTTGCCTCTGGAGACTGTGATTAAGATAGTGCGAACGGGTCAGTACGTTCTCACAGCGCCGCTGCTTGGCTGGACACAGCAATGCCTCGCGCCGGTTACGTGGTCGACTGGTTGTAATCCAGCGCCGCGATCGACGCAGATGCTCCGAAACTTGGCGTTTGCAGCCCGTGCGGTGCCACAAAATCCCACTTTTTTAGCCTGCGCTTCCCGGAAACAATGCTCCGTACGAGAGACGATCATGTCGTTCAATTGCATTGCAAGCGTCTGTCATAATAAAAGTTTGTTGTATTGCTGCCATTAGCATTCCGGTCGTGTTTGAAAAAACCTTCGCTACAAATTTGCAGTTAACAACGCAACTTATCGCAGATCACGGTAATGTTGGAACATCTAAGCGTAGCCCGCTAACCAAACTAATGGATAAATAAAGCACTTCACAGATTCCTGGGGTTGTTTGAGTGAATTGCAATTGCATATATTGTACCTTGGACAACCTTTGATGAAAGAATCAGGCAATAAGGGTAGCCCGTTGGCAAAACGGACGCATAAAGGGCAAGCAAGACTTGCTTTTTGAGGACGTGGTGTAATTATTGCCGTTCACATTGTGACATGTATTTTTGGGCCGTTGAGAGCCCCATTGTCTCAATCTGCATGCTGTTGTATTATTTTTTTTAGAGAGCAACCTGTTTATTTTAACGCGAACCATGTGTCCAATCAAGCTTAAATAGTTAAAATAAAATTTTAAAACCAGCTAACCAGTTGCCGCTACCGGTGTTAAAAAAAAAAAGAAATGGCGCCAGTGAACTCTATACAATACCAAGATGTGTTAAAAAAGAAGGAATGTAGAAAGAAAGAAGACGCCCGCCTTCGCTCCAGCAGGGCCGCTTGAAGAAAGTCCGGGGTTGCACCGTCACTAACGAAAACCTGTCGCGCAACGGCACTCGCGGGGCGGGGGAGCCCACAATACGGAGAATCGAGAGGGGTGAGGAGGGGTCGCGGTGCGCGACAAGCTCTCGTGACCGGCCGGGGAGCACTTCGTTCCTCCCTGCTTTTCGCCTTTCGGTCAAAATTCGTAGGTGGCTGCGTGGCTGAGTGGCCCGCCCACATTTCACATCGGCGCTGTGCCTAGTTGAAGTTACGCGTAACTTTTTGTAAAAACGTGCATCTTATGTCTCCGGGAAGTGCCAGCAGCAACATGTGAAGCTACGAAAGCTGTGGTAGAAGCAAGAACAATGGTCCGGATTCCAAGCATTTCGAAGTGACGACTCCTCTATCGACGACAAACCGTGGTGCTTCGGATTATTGGCACTTTGATGCGAGTGGATACGACGACTCTCGGAGGCAGCGTGATTTGGAATACGTGTGATGTGCTTCGACAATCGACTGAAATTGCAAAGACTCCTGCAGGACTCGTGCGCGCGTACTCTTTGTGATAGTGCTGCACCACGGAGACGTGTGCTTTTCGTCACAGGATACCCTTCCAGGCCTTGCTGTACGAATGCATTGTCAACAGATCAAGGTCCACCAAGGCAAGGAATCCAGCTAAGGATTGACTTTCTATTTTAATTCTCACCTTTTGCTGTTAAAATAAAAGGCAATCAAGAAATGTGTGTTTACTTTTGTTTTAATAGCCCTAAAAAATATAAGGAACGAATTTTCGAACGGTTACTACCGATGCTCGTTCAATATTTTTTTATCCGGGAGAATAAATTTGCTTTTACGAACAGATTGAGCGCTACTGACGGAACGCAATGACGGAACAATGCATTCAGCAGGGCTAAATCAGCTGAAAAGTGCCCAAATGAGCCTAGCTAAATTTTGTAGCGCTATTTAGATTTCCCCGAAGGAAGGAATTCTCTATTTCTTGTTAACAGCCATGCGGGTTTGTAATTACACGGCTATTAAAGAAAAAAGGCCTAGCGCGAGCAGCGGCCACGCTATACGCTGGAGACGGCGTGCCTGCGGCGTGTTCCCGCGTCACGTTCCAGCGCGCGCCGGATCCACGCGTTTCCGCGTCCGGCATGTTCCATGGTCCGGCGCGCTCCACCGTTGCCGCGTCCGGCGTATTACAGCGTTAGGTAGTCCCATTATCAGGCATTCGCTGGAAGCGGAGCTCCAGCGCCACTGGGCTTTCCGATAGGGTACCTTTGTGGAGCGGTCTGAAGGCGTGCGTGGTTCTTCAGGGCCTTAATCACTGCCTGAAGACAGCCAGCTTGCTTAGGGTATGGTTGTGAGGGATGCATGAGCCGCCAGATAGGCTGCCCCTTTGCGGGATTTTGACGATCCCGCCTTTGAAAATGTTGATAAGGTTCTGTTGCTAAGCGCATGCTGTTGATGTTCTCCTGTTTAGAGGCGCGCCGCACTCCTTCTCGTTGTAAATTTCCGTTTGGTGAAATTATTCCGCACTGCTGGTTATATATGTTGGCATTTGTTTCGCGCGTTTCAAGAGATGTAACCTGCTTTGAATCCAGGCGATACTGACCTAGTTTTCAATGTTCGGCTTTTAATTCCATATCTTATTTCTGCAAAGCGCATCCCCAATTTCACAAAGCTGTACTTGTTTATTTCTATTGATTGAATTCGCAAACGGCGCTTGTGGCCATAACGCAATAGAGTATTTGTAAGTTGGGTCGTGTAAAACATCTCGGCCCAAGAAAAATACCGATTTCTCTAAAGTTGGCACTAGGACTTGAAGGCATTCTAAAATAGGTAGCCGTCTTAGAACACATGCAAACGGCTAGATGAAGGGCATGAAGATTATGAACTAGGTCGCGGGTTCGTTTCCCGGCTGCGGCGGCCGCTTTTCTGATGGAGGCGAAAAGCAAAAACGCCCGTGTGTACGAGATTTCGGCGCAGGTTAAAGATCCCCAGGTGGTCAAAATTAATTCGGAGCCCTCCACTACGGCGCGCCTCATCCCCTGCGTCGCGCCGGCGCGTTAAAATCAATCAATCAAGATTATGAACTAAATACTTACGTTAAAAAATGTTTCCGGAGTTCGAGTTCATCGAACGGTTGTGTATGGACATGCCCATTGCTAGCGTCGTAGGCCACCTTAGATATGACGAGTATCGGGACAGCCAGGGTAAGCAATCCTTGAAGGCAATCAGCCCACACAACTCCACGAAGGCCACCCTGCAGAATAAAACTTGTCATAATGGGGAACAGAGAAGAAAGCTCACTGGTAAACTTTGATGGCTTTTGTGAAACCTCCTGAGGAAAACTAAGTGGTTTTATTACGTAGAGAGTGTGAAGAAATGTCTGTCCAATATAATAATGCGTCCCCTCATTATTATCGTTATCTCTTTTCTGTCATTCCATTCCCTCTCCCCGTTACCATAAGTTTGGGCATATCAGCGCTTGCAGGTCAAGGAAACCTGACGACGTTCAGGGGGGTTTTACTTTCTCACAGTTCTAAATCCGCTTTCTGTTCTATCCTAATCTAATTGCTCATGGGGGCCTAATACAAGGCTCTAACAAATGTTAAATGCCTCAATGCATTCACTGCCTCAACCTTTAATGACCTAGAGTCGTTCAGGTGTGGCGGTGACAAAAAAAGATGTGGTCTCTATGCTGGCATCGCAAGTTGTAGGACACTGCTCCGAATCTTCCCGAGACGCCACTTTGTTTCCAACCGATTCGCCAGTTTTTTTATTTCGAAAGCAAATACACTCCGTTGACCGACAAATCCGGTGTCTGCAATTTTTACACCAAAACGACTCGTAGACCCCACGTATTAGAAGCGCTCTATTGCACGGAACATTGTATTACATTTTCCTAAATTCCATTCAAATTCAAATTTCAAATTCAAATTTATTCAAAAAGTACAAGGTTGAAAAGTACCACAGTTGAAAAAGGTGCCTTCCCGCCAGCACTATGCAGTAACTGCAAAAAATGACTCATGATTACAGGCAATGACAAGTTACTTATAGTTAGTAATTGATGGTGGCGTCATTATTTTGGGAAGCATGTAAATTCTGCTGTATAAAGAGGAATTAAAAATCATTCTGTATTTAAATGATTTATGATGTAATGATTTACAAGTAATTGATAGCAGCGATTACTAGGTACGATTTTTTTTGGTGACGTTGAAATAAAGTGTAGTAAAAAGAATTAACGTAGGTTGGGATTGAAATATAGTGAACCCTGCTAGAATCGGATAAGTTATTTTGGATTAGGGTGGAATAAAGTACAAGAGAATTAGGTGGGGACCGTACATAGCATGTCTGCTGTGCCAACAATTGGTAGAGCTTTTAAAAAACTGCCGTTACAGTATTATGCAAGACGTTTGCCTTCAAAGCCGTTAAGCAGACATAAATGTCCCGAGAAATTTTATTTCCATTTACCATCGCTGTGTACGCCGTGGCCGCAGAACCAAGGATGATGGAGCACCACAAGGATGGGACGTGAAATACTGAAAAATTAAAAAAATGTATTGCTGATAAGGGGCAATTCTACGACACAAAGAATTCCCGTAGTGAGAGGCTGGTGGTAATGCGAGAACGCAGTCACACCACAGTATTCACGTTTCTGTGAGACGTGAGACGTCCCTACCGTGAGACGTTCCTACTGCGATAGACTCTACATTTTCTACCCCTTCCCAGCATTAGGCGCGGTCGATCACGGAAGCAAACCTTAGAACAAGGAATACAAATACACCAGGCAAAAAACGGGGGTGCTCGCTGCATCTGAGACAACTACGGGATGACACACACAAACAAAACTTTCACGAATCAATGAACACAAGCCAGTCACAAACCTTAGAGTTGAAGAACAGGACATTCTTACCATCGTACATTAAGAATAGCACACCCTCCAATAAAAATAATGCTTTCAAAATCCCCCCCCGTGCGAACTCTCGAGTGTGTTACTTTGCTGTACTTTGCCGTGAACTGGAGGGTGGTAAAAAATGGTACCTAATATACAAAGGCTCAATAGTGTTTTATGGCAGAAAATATTTCCTTCTTGGCCATTTCTCTGTCGTTAACCTGTGGGAGAAGAGATTGTTTCTCCTGTGGCTGGTAGGAGAAGCTTTTCTAGTGAAGTCATGCCTCATTTGGCTTGTTTAGAGATCCAAGATTAAACGGGTGAATCTCAGCTTGTGCGGAAAATGCTGCCAGCTTTTCTTAAGCATATGCTGTTGGCCCAGAGTTTATGCCTGCGTTTTAAAACTCTCGCTGGTATGAATGAACTGAAGTTGGAAGTTAGCGTCGGTATACGCGGACTCCCCGTGTGTTGTCCGCTTTTATTTCGCGCTATACGAAGATATTGAAAGGCATCGGCTTAATGAGAAGAAAATAGCCCTGCGTGCAAGTGAGGTATTTCCGACAACTTACTCGTGGTCACAGCCATAGATGCGGCAAAGATGGCTATGGCTCCCAGAATTTGCTGAAAATAATATTTCTGTGTCAGAAAAAACAGTATAAGTAATATTTTCGTCATATCTATTCCTTTGCAACAACTTCTCTTCGAGCAAGTGCTGATACGGCCTCATACACACATGTCCGGATCACTTATGACGTAGTACCTGATGGCGTATGATAACAAAAAAAAATTCTGGTACAACAAATACTATTAAACTTGGCTGATTCGTTTCGAAAAAGAAACATAAAAAACGAAGATCTGTTGATTGGTATGTTACACAGAAATGATTATAAAGCAGCTACAGAACACCTCATATCGTTGAAAACAATACAAAAATAACGCTTAATTTTCAGTTATTGCACAACCTGTAATTGATAAATTTGCACTGTACATGGCTGCTGCTCGCTCGCCGTTACTTAGCACAAGCATGTCTAGGCAAAAATTACCTAGATTCATACATGCGACGTTTTCGAGAATCCTTTAGTATTTCATTAAAAAAAATTATAAACTGCGACAGCAAAATCTGTACTCAGCATGCTTATCAAGTGCTTGCCCTAGACTTTCGTATTTGCACATTTCGGTTCTGCTCCTTCGTTTATATTTGTCCAGCACAACTTGTACTTTGTGACAATAACGTTAACGTCCCGGAGCCGAGGCACCGACATAGAACCTGCTACATGTCGCTGCAACAAGAGCACCAGTCAAGTTTTGATGCGGAGCACATCTGCCTTGAAACGCCACGAGAAAGCCGGTATGATCGGCTCTCACGCTGCATGTGTCGCCTTTTTGGCCCCGAAGTTCAACAGAGTTCAACAAAAAATCAAATACACCGGCACTGAAGCCCGCACCTAGGTTCCTTCGATTTCAATGCAGGCATTTGAGCCGCTGCGCTGAGTATTCGCGTTCAGAAATGAAGCTAAAGTGCTTTTCGTCTATCGTGCCTTGTAACCATTGCATTGCTGTGACCACAGCCACCATACCACCATAACACACCAATGCCTGAAGCATAGCAGCCATTCTGACACAATTGTGCGCGCTCCTGTAACTTGAGCTGGGGGTATAGTGACTGAAGTGGTTGTAGCTGCTTGATTAGTACAGCTTGCGAGCACCGTTCGATGCAGTTGACGCAGATTGGAGTGGCTACGTGGTACTAACCATGCTTATCAAGTGTTTGGGGTACTGCAGAGGAGCTGCTGTTCTCCGCTACATACCTGCGCGTACATTGAATCATTGCCTCACCCAAGGGGGGCGCACGCCTTGTGGAGACGGTGCCGATGCCTACACGACCGCGACCACTCGTAATGAAACCAGAAGATGCAGAAACGCTTAGGAACACCGAGCGTGTAGTCTTCGGAAGAATTAAGTGAGCGAAGTAAACAGTTGCGCCCCCTCCGGAGCAATAACTATACCAAAGACTAGGAACGGTGGTGTTTTAAAGCAGCCAGGTAGCGACGCTACAGCAAAAGCCTCAAAGCAGAACCAGCCCGGCAAATACAAATGCTTCATACCAAAAATGATAATGTATAAATTTTTCACCTAAATTTCAACGCAGCAGATTATCATGACACACAACTAGCGCGAATCGCCAAATATCAATTGGGAGAGGGATTGAGGAGCGTAGCGCGACCTAGATCCAGTCCAGACTACAGGCGCTCATACGGGGAAACGCTATCGTGGCTGATCAGGAACACCGGTGAGAGAAGTCATGTAAGAATTATTTTAGAGTAACCAACTTCTGGAAAACGAATTATTAAGCATGTGAAACGTCTGCGACCGATTGCAGTTATAGTTTGATGCCAGAAAACAGCAGTCAAATCACTTCGACATGCTCCGTGAATCATTTACTGTCTATTCCAGGTAATACAGAAAAAACGCAAGAGCCACAAAACGACACTACATGTAATGTAAACTGAATATTGTAGTTGCCAAGTCAACACACGCTTCGCTTAATTACAATCACGCAGGTCTGCATTTTTCAATGGCATTGGACACTGTTACCCATGGTATTCTTACCACTGTCCTGCATCTATAACTAATACTTCTTCATTGTAACCACATTTCTCAGTCTTCACAGTATAATGGCAGTGCTTCCCGCCCTCCACACCTTATAGGAAAGAGTACCATGTGGTTAGTAGCGAACGCTTGGCATTCGTTGTATGAAGCCAAAAATATTTCTGCTTCAATTTTATTCAGCACATTTGAAGCTGTGCTTTAAGTGGCTAGAAACTTCTCATTCGACAAAAAAGGGAAAGGGTAAGGTAGGTCATAACTATGCCTTTCATATTCCACTTTAAAAAGTCATAGCCGCACCCGTTGAGGGCCTCTACTAAACATTCGCAGCGTGCCAAGGTTTGGTTTTCTACAAAGATACCGTTACAAAAGTAAAGTAATGTTGTGTGGACGTTACTAATGTTCTGAATGCAGTCGTTCACGCGATGCTTGTGCACCACTCAACTAGGATAAAGATTTTAATCGAGTATATGGAAAGAGAGATACGCAAAGCCATTTGGTAAATACCACTGTCAATAGAAATGGCCCCAGCTCAAAGGCGTACAAAATGTTTCGTTTCTTTAGTTTTTCAACTTAACTTGCCTTCGACTTATTCCCACTTGTTTTCGGCCATAATATTTCGACGAGCATACGCCTTCAACTGTTTCTTTCGAACCTTTTGTAGTGTTTCCCCAGATCCCCTGTGAGAAACGGGAAATTCTTTGCATGGCGTAGAACACTGATGATGCATTGTTATAAATGTTAAGTATTCTTTTGTGATACACTTTAAGAAGCAAACGTGTTTAGGAGCTTTCACCAGGAACTTCACGTTGAAAAGATCTTGAATCTTCAATCAGAGAGATAACATGCAAATTTCTGTGTTAGCGGTGCCTTGTTAGCCATAGTCACTCAACTGGATCAGCAATGCCCTACAATTCAGGTGGTCTGAAGTTTTGCTTTATGCCAGCAATAACGCAACTGTCCCAGCCTCTTCCTGCCTTTTTGAGAACCGTCCTCCAATATTCGTCCTGCTGAAACCGTGCTGGTGGTATGCCTCGAATTTTTGCTTCGAAAAAAGTCCTGGCACTTATCGCTTATGCAATGTTAAAGAACAAAAGTATTCTTTTATGCTTCACAAGACCTTCAATATCAAATATTGGCTCACTTACCGACAGCAGGATGTAAGTAACTGACGCCATGATAGAGACGACGGTGTTGTACCGCATCCTGACGTACTGCAAAATTAATGCAACAAATACACATTTTCGGAGGTGTGCTTGAATTATATTATTTAAATTTTACTAAAACAAATTTAAGTGCTGCTCTAGCACACAACAAAAGGAAACGAGTAAAAAAATGCCACCGTTGGAACATTGAAAACCTCTAGAATATTTCCACCAAAAAATCATTCACCGCTATTGTTAAGACACGGGAAGTCACAATGAACTGGGCGATTATAGCTTAACATGACCACGCACTGGTCATGTTCCGTCTTAGGAATATAATAGAGCCATGGCAACAATCTGTTGTGAAGGAAAATACGCCTTGAATCAACGCAAAATGCCAAAGTTGTCAGCGTATGACCACGAACAAAATTACACAATATAAATAATTGAGCGGCTTGAAGGGAACACTACTGCTCAAAAGCGAAAGCTTTCTCAATAGAACCTATCACGGCCTGTCAAAACACTAAAACACTAATGCATAGATCAGATGGCAGACCAAAATGCACTGATAAGATCTCCGCACAAACGGTGCTTGTGGGGCACCGGGCTTTCACTGCATCAAAACGGTCACTTAAAAATCGCAAAAAAGAAATGGCGGTTGTAGATAGGACAGTACACCCATCGATCATGCGGGAGTAAAATTGTATTTCTCCGTCTCACAAGACCCCGTAACGGTGTACATTTAAAATATTTTACATGCCTTTTCTTATTTCCCGATAAGTCGTGGCATGGATTTGTTCTTTGTTTGTGATGTGGGTCTGTGAAGCTTTGACGATACGTAGAACAAAGTTTCGCAAAAGGTTGGACGCACATTTTCGAAGTCTTTGCCGCACTTTTGCTGCACTTTTGATGGGTGGAAGCTTTCCTGCTTCTCTCAACTTTCTTTAAAATGGATGGTAAAGTCGTATTCCAGGTTGTTAATGCGAGAAGCAGCGTCCAACTTCTTGTAAACCTGTTTCCCAGGGTCCAAAAAAAATAATACACACACTTTATTTCGATGTAATCCATTTCTACCTTTAAAAAGGTTACGCAAAGATAGCGGACTGCTTCGCTAATTTCCTCACAGCGCTGTACTTGTATACCGCTGGAATGCTCGAACAAGTCCGATTCCAAATGGGTCTCTTGGTTACTCGTCACCGAGAGAGAACTCCACAAGCAGTTCAAAGAATTATAGGCACGATTTTCGTGTCCCGTGGATTCTTTCAGCGGTTTCATGAAATAGCGGTTTCATGAAACAGTTGCGCCGATTTTCGCGCACTTGAAAATTGTGTCCTTTATATTAGAGGTGTTCTTGGAATTTAAGGTGTCTGCATTATGCAGTCTGTCAAAAATTACTCAACAATGCGCGCCAGTAGTGTATTCACCTATTAAAATTTACGTTTTCTGGCGCCCTAAAGAACCAGATGTGGAACTGAATACATATTTAAGGGTATTGAATGGCCATGAGGTGTGATGTGTGGGGCGTTTTCACTATTCAGGCTAATTTGGGCTGTAAAGACAGTGTACTTAAAGGGAAATCTTGTTGTGTTTAAATCTGGTACACAAAACGCGTAAGTGCTTCACCGTTGATTCGAAACAACTAAATGCGGCTGGACTCCAGGCTGCGCCTTAAACTCCGTTTTACGGAGTCATGTTGTTCCGGCGCAGTTTGGGTCATTGAAGGGTCTGATGATGATTGCTCTGCTCTTAATTGTGCGGAGGGGAGGATAATCGGATACTTATTTCAAAGGCATAGCTGACTATACCCGTACTCTTTCAGCGCTTCTCTGGCCATGGAACTCAGCCGCAACGGTAAGTGAGAGCTTTGTGCGCTGTCCAAGGAGGCCGCACGGTGGCGCTGGCATTGATTGAGAAGCAGCCGGGTAAGTTGTCAGAGGTCGTTCAGCAGGAAACGGGCGCTCGCCGTGGTATTAGCAGTGCGCGTTCACTTTACTTGTCGTGGGCTGCTAGAATTAGCTTGACATTCCGTGAGTGAAGCAAAACTTCGTGTGAATTTCTATGCTGTTACTGCGTTCGTTCCTACCGATCTGGCTACAGGAGTAAGGACGACAAAGCATCACTATTTTGCTCGCCTTCGGACGCCAAGCTCCACGCAAGATAGACGTGTACCAATCATATAAAAAATAGGAGATTTGTGTTTTTATTTACTGGATGTCCGCGTATGTAAAAATTCTGCAGCAATTCGCTGAATTGTCTAGTAATTTCAGGTATTCTTATGCAGCTTTTCCAGACTGTGAGCTCCGTATAGCCGAATATTCAAAAATCTTTTCTACCCTTTTTCTCTTACGCCATTAGAACGATTATAGGTGTTACCTCCGCCAAATCTGCATTTTTGCGGAATTCCTGGGCGGTACACGGTTCGTCGTTCTCGCTGTGTTATTCCATTTATCCTATATTTTGGTTGTTCACAATTCTGTTATACCAATTTTCTCCATTTAACCGCACTCCACACTCCACACCGCGTCGATGTCTCCCCTGGTTTTCGCGTGGGTTCAGTACTAGCAAGTGTCATAAATTATTTCTGAATGCCACCTACTACATACTCCTAATTGCGGGTTGAAACGAAATGTCTCCAACCTGGGCTCTTATGGCATGCAATCACGGATCACCACGGCTAAGCCGTTTAGTTTATGAGCGGGCGTTAGTTTTCCCTAGAAGCTAATAGCCCGTTTTCATAGCTTCGATGTCCGTGCTTGGAAATCGATTTTCAATGTTTAGAGCTGCCCGCCGCTGGGCCACGCTATGAGGAGGGTGGCCAAAAGACAGAAAAGAATGTACACCTTCTCGGCTCGAAACTGCCGTTAAAGTCTCCCATGCGTGGGGAGTTCTGAGAAATTTCTCAGAATAACCCAGACATCAGTCCACATTTTTGAGCGTAAGTTCTGCCTAATATGGATTCCCGGGAAGGGTTGCATTTATTACTTCCCTGCCGTCTTCGCCTTGTAGCAGTATTTCAGGATATAATTACCAACAACGCGTTTCTGGAAAGAAAGTGCCGCCGAAGGCGGGTGCAGGTTCTACCGCGCGGCTGCACGAACGAAGCAGCGGCGCCCGTCCAATGCCCTCCGATCTGCGGTGGCACCTCTCGAGGTAGCCTTTGTCCCCAAACGAAATTTGGGCGGAAGTTTCATGCTCACCAAAGCATTTTAGAACTCTACTGTAACCGAAACCAAGGTAGTTTATTAGGTAGTGGACGTTTACAACGTTCAGCCTGGGATAAGTGTAGAAACTGCATGAATAAAAATGCCACAGCCCCCATCGAAGGGAAACAAGGTTGAACCGGGAAGCTTTCTCATGTGCAACCTGAGTGAAAGTCAAAGTCTAAAATCGAAACTGCCTCAACCGTGTCGGAATGGCGCATTAGATACACGTCGACCTCATATTTCCGAGCCACCCAGGTTCGATTCCCACGACGGGA
This sequence comes from Haemaphysalis longicornis, assembly GCF_048455015.1. Lineage (NCBI taxonomy): Eukaryota > Metazoa > Arthropoda > Arachnida > Ixodida > Ixodidae > Haemaphysalis > Haemaphysalis longicornis. The sequence continues at coordinate 162,265,486 of NW_027526422.1, forward strand.
CGTTTTTTTCTTTCGAAGTGCTTGAGGTGCCTATGTGGACACCTTTCTTTTCCAAGCTTCTTCTACAAAAGTTTGCCCAAAACAAAGTTATCCACCGCTTTGGCGTACCTTCCAGGGGCAGCGACGACAAAACATCGCGACGCGGCCAGGCCACGTGTGACCCACGTGTTCGCGTGAAGCAACATTTCCGGAGGAAACAGGCTCGTATTTTGTAACCAGTTTATATTTAGCCTCATGTTTAGAGTTGTTTGCTTAAAACATATTTCTTCGCAGATTGCTTACATCTTGCTATCGGGGATTAGCGGATAAATGCTATTCTAGTAAACTTTATTTTGAACTAAAACCTTATGTTCTCAGGGCCATGGCTTCCTTTCAGTAGCCCTAAAAGATTTTTTTAGTGCAAATATTGGAGGTATAATCTTCAGCCGTGCCAAATACAATGTTCTGGAAACATCCTTACTCTTTTCACAATAAGTTCTTCCTGCACCCGACATTGACCGGCAAAGGGTTCATTAAATTTTGGGGGGCAATAGAAAGTTATGCACTTTGCTTCTAACGCCAAAAAACACATAGAGACCATTTCTGATCAGAGAACCCGTTGCAACCTGCACCTGCAGTATTTAGTCATTCGAAATTAACTTTGAAGGAAACGATACGCCATTTTTTAGTACGAAAAGATGGTAGCCACAAGAAACCCGGCTTACCTGAAACACAGATGTGATCTTAAGCTCGTAGAAAACTGGCACCACTGCTCTGACTGCTAGTGGAATTAGTAGTACATTCAATGGAACAGTCCACCCAATGTGAAAACCGTGCGTGTATGAGTATGCTGGCAGTCCGATTGCGCCGGTGGCAGATGTGTGGCTCGCGAGGATTGATAGACCCAATAGGATGACGTGCAAAGAGTTGCTCCCAAGGAAGATCTCATCTGTGACCGACGCAGGCAGAATATCCTTCTTGAGAGAAAAGTACAATCCCACGCCTAATCCGGCACCCGTGAACACCAAAAAAGCAGCGTAGTCGGCAGCGGGAGCCATGTGGAGGTTCTGCTTTGCTCTGAAAGGCAGATGCTTGTATGCTGTGCAACGTAAACGCCAGTGGGGCCGATAAAAAACACAGCCTAGAAATTGTTGGAGTCAAACAGCGGATACTAAACCATTTTATTACAGCTGTTGCGACCGGCGGCTGCTTCAATCGGGTAAACTCCGGATCTATGTTCTAATTTTTGGTCTTGCCACTCAGCGGATGTCGACGTGTACGTCATTTAGGTTGAGCACTCCCAATATTTAACTGCGAAAAGCTGCTGGTAGAAGACCACGACGGGAATTTATTGTCACCAACACTACGGCAAAAAAAAACAGCTGGCCCAGCTGACGTTGTAACTCCGCAAAGATTGTCGGAGAGTGGGATGGGGAATCGTAGCTAAGAACGGTTCAATTTAAGAGACAGGATGCAAGGGACGAGACATAAGAGTACCGCTCGACATCAACTGAAGAAACTGTGCCAAAGACAAAAAAGGTACACCTATACAGCGCATGCGCGAACATCAGAAAAATAACAACAAAATGTTTCGTGGCGAGGTCAGGTAGTTCTCTTTTACGCACGTGGCAAGTGCGCATTGAGATAATTTATTTCTTTTTTAGACAGTGCCGTAGATACCGTGTGAACACAGTTGTCACCTGCATTTACAGTGCACTACGCTTCAAACAATTTGCGGCTGGCCTGGTTTTAAAAAGCCCAAACCTGGGTGTTTGTTTCACGAAACGTGGTACGTAGTGTGGCACGCACAGGCATTGGCAGCAGTGGCCAGGTAAATGAACCCCGCCGCGAGCGCTTGAACAGCTGTACATTGTCTCTGAGCCTGCCATTGATGCACCTACTTCTGTGCACTATACCGCAGTTTCCACATGACAGAGGCAGTTTATACACGACAAATTGTTTGCAACTTGCAAACTGTGTAGCACCCCTCTTAGCGCACCAGTGGCTCGTTTTCTTGCTGTTCACGGCACAGCACATTCGTGCTAGATATTCCGGGGCGGGAAACACGACTTTGGCTACATCGTTCCCAGCCACCTTTGTAAGGGGTTGGGAGAAATTGTTAACCTAGGGGACGACCAGATGCCTCTTTTTTTTCGAACTTCATCTCGCACGTGTAGTCGTGCGCCTGCCTTAACGTCACGCAATAGGCTTTCCACCACCGACGCTATCGCTTCTCGAGGCAGGCCCGCACCTGTTACGCGAGCAACGTGGTTCTGAACGCTTTTGGCAACTGCATGGTGACAGATTTCTCGAGGACACCGCGAAGACCGCTAACGGACCGGACCCTGGTTTCTTAGATTTTAATGAAAAAAATTAAACCACCATGCTGCGTATTCGCGTTCAGACGACATTCAAAACTGCTTTTCGGCTATCGTGCCTTGTAATCATGGCATCGTTGCTACCACAACCACCATACCATACCAATGCCTGAAGTATAGCAGCCTTGATGACGCAATTGTGCGCGCTCCTGTAACTTGAGCTGGTGGTACAGTGACTGAAGTGGTTGTAGCTACTTGACTAGTGACGCTTTCAGCACCGTTCGAAGAAGTTGACACAGATGGGAGTGGTTACTTGGTACAGAAGAGCTGCAGTTCCCCGCTACATACCTGTGCGTGCCATTGGACCATTGCCAGACCTAAGGAAGCCGCCCGCTCTGTAGGGAGAGAAATGACGCCGAGACGACCACGACAACTCGTAATGAAGCCCGAAGATGCAGAAACGCCTAGGAACACCGATCGTGTGGTCTTTGGAAGAAAGAAGTGAACGAGGTAGATATCCGCCTCCTCCGGAGCAATAACTAAACCAAAGACTAGGAATGGTGTCGTTGCAAAGCAGCTAGGCAGCGAAGCTACAGCGAAAGCCTCAGAGCAGCACCAGCCCGGCAAATACAAATGCGTCATACCAAACATCATAATGTATAAATCGCTCACTAAAATTACAACGCAGCATGATTAATACGTCACACAACTAGCACGATTTGCAAAATATCGATTGTGGAAGGGAAGAAGGAGCGCAGGGGGACTTAGAACAAAGTTCGGACTACATGCGTCCATACGTGGAAGCGCCATCGTAGCTCATCAGAAACAGCGGCGAGAGAAGCCCGTGAAAAGTACTTGAGAAGAAAAAAAAGTCCTAGAAAACGAATTCGTGACCTTTTGAAACATCTCCGACCAATTGTAGCTGTCATTTTATATCGCAAAACAGCAGTCAAGTCACTTTGACATCCTACGTGAAGCATTTCCTGTCGATTCCGGGTACTACACAAAACACGCAAGCGCCGCAAAACAAAAAGCAACTGCATAAATTGTAAACTAAAGGTTGTAGTTACCCACCTCAGAGACGCTTCGCTTCATTATAATCAATCCCAGTTCTGTAGCTTTCAATGGTGCGTAACACCGTTAACAATAGCTATTTCTTCGTACTCTACTGCTTGTATAACTGACACTTCGGCATTGTAATCGCATTTAACAGTTTTCACACAAAACGGCAGTGCTTCCCGCCCTTGGCAGCATGTAAGAAAGAGCACCGCGTGATTAGCACCGCGCGCGTGGCAATATTTCTGTAACGCCAACAATAGTTTCTGCTTAAACTTTAATATGCACATTTGAAGCTGTACTATAAATGGCTACCAACTTCCCTTTAGACAATAAAAGTGAAACGTTTAGGTAGGCAATGACTGCGACTTCCATATCTCACCTGAAAAAACATAATCGCCCTCGAATAAGGTCTGTACTAAACATTCTCAGGGTGGCATAGTTTGGTTTCCTACAAAAGTAACTTTACAAAAGTAAAGTTAATGCTGCGTGGACTTTACTAATGTTTCAATGTCGTGGTTCACGAGATGCTTGCGCACCAATCAACTACGATACGGATTTGAATCTAACATGTGGAAACAGATATTCCCAAAGCGATTTGGAAAATACCAATGGTAACAGAAATGGCCGCAGCTCAAAAGCATTTACAAAATTCCGTTTGTTTATTTTGCGCCATAAACTCGCTTCTAATATTTGCCACTTATTTTCGGCAACCATATTCGGACGAAGCATAGGCCTTCAAATGCTTCTTTCGAACCTTTTGTAATGTGTCGAGAGAACTCCTGACAGAATCGGGAACGTTTTTGCATGGCGTAGATCACAGATGCTGCGTTGTTAAAATTTTCAGTAATCTTTCGCATCACACGTTAAAAAATTCCCCGCATTTCCCCGAGGGGAAGAACGTGAAAGTGCGAATGCACGAGTTGAATTTGCGCGGTTCGGTAATGTTCGCGAAAGAGAGATCACACACACACACACAACTACAAAGAAAGAAAGATGCATTTATTCACAGACACCTATTTGTGTTGTCGTTGTACTTGATTGCTAGAGCGGATCTCAGCTTTGTAATTTCGTGTCAGTACTCCTTTAAGCGGGTGCATTAGCCCTTCTCAGGCCCGATTCCTGGCCAATCCCCCACGTGGGTATGTGCCATGTCAGCGGCCAGGCAGCACGCGCCCATCTCCCCCCGTTGCCAAGGAAGACGAGGAGATTCCTGGTCAATCCCCCACGTGGGTATGTGATGCGGACATCGCCGGTGGACGCAGGTTCAGGGTCGCTTAAGAAGTGCATTGCACTTAAAAATCAAACGTGTTTAGGATTGTGATGATTGACGTCCCCGGGCGTCAGAGTGCGCCAGGAGACGGCGGTGAAAGAGAAGAAGACGACGAGCGGGGAGCACGAAAGGGGTGTGCGCCGGAAGTGACGGCGGACGGGACAGCGCAAGGATTCCTCTCGGGAGGCGGTTCGAGGGCAGACCAGGAGCGTTCGCGCGCCGTGCTCCGAGAATCGTCCCGGGAGCTGTTCCGGGACTCTTCTGCTGAAACGAGGGGTGCCTGTTCCCGCTGGCGAGATCCCGAGGCGTGATCCGGGCCGAGGTTCGGGGCGAGACCTAGAGTGGCCAGACACGAGCGCGGGCATCGGGCCTGGGGCCTCTGGGGCCGACCTGGGGCCTCTGAGTCTTAAAAGGCGGCACCGAGAAAGTGTACCGCCATGTCTCCGGACCACCGGCACCGTACACGGGGAGCGCTCAACACGTACTACCGACGTCATTCCGCCAAGCGTCGAATAGACTAGACGTGAGCGTATCGCCTCCTTTTTTTTTCCTCCGCTCGAACTTTACTTCGGACTTGTGTTAGTTTCTTTTCGCCTCCGCGTTGCGAGTGTGCTGCATTGTGTTACCGTTATCGTTCCTAGTGCATTTCTCTAGCGTTTGTGTGTCCGCCAAAGAATACGTTTTTTAACATGTGCTGAACACATGGCATCACTTGTCGTTGATCATCCTCCGCGAGCCACACGCCCGCCTGCTTAACACGCGGCCTCACAAGGATCTTTCACCAGAAACTTCACGTTGAAATAAGCTTGAGTTTTTAATCAGAGAGACAATATCCAAATTTGTGAGTTGGCGGTGCCATGACAGCCATAGTCACTCAACTGGATCAACAATGCACTACGATTCAGGTGTTCTGATGTTTCGCTTTATGCCAACTATAACGCAACTCTCCCAGCCTCTTCCTGCCCTTTGAGAACCGTCATCTTTTAGTCGTCCGGCCGAAACCGTTCTAGTGGTATGCCTCGATTTTGTGCTTCAAAAAATGTCTTGACACGTATTGCTTAGACTATGTTCAAGAACATGAGATGTTTTTTTTTTATCTTAACAAAACCTTCAATATAATATATTGGATCACTTCCAGACAGCAGGATCTATGTAACTGACGCCATGACAGAGACGATGGTGTTGTGCATCCTCACTTACTTCAGAATAATGACCAAAATACAAATTTTCGGAGGTGTGCCGTAATTATATAATTTCCGTGCAACTAACGCGAAGGCAAGTGCTCTTGTAGCACACAACAAAAACAAACAAGTCAGCAAAATGCCACCGTTGGAACATGGAAAACGTCTAGAATAATTCCGCCAAAGAAAACATTCACCGCTCTTATTATGACACGGGAAGCCACAATGAACTGGGCGATTATACAGAAACATTACCGCGCACAGATCATGTTTTGTCTTAGTAATAAAATAAAGCCATTGCAAGAATATTTTGTGCACTAAAATGCGTTTTCTATCAACACAAAATACCAACGTTTTGAACGTGTGACCACGGCACAACACACAATACATTTAATTGAGCGCCTTGACTGTAACACTACTGCTTAACAGCGAAAGCATTCTCAGTAGAATCGATCACGTCCTGAAAAAACACTAATGCATTTTCGCATAAATCTGATGGCAGACCGAAATGCACTGACGAGATCTCTCCACAAACGTCGCGTGCGGATCACTGGGCTTCCCTTACGTCGATAAGGTTACTTGGTAATCGCAAAAAAAATGAACGCTTTTATATAAGGCACTACAGTCATCGATCATGAACAAGGGCAATTGTGTACTTCCGTCTCACAAATAACGTATATGTAGATTTAAATCCTTCGTAGATGTGCTTACTTACTGCACGATAAGTTGTCGCAAGAGTTCATTCTTTCTTTGCGATGTGTGTCTTTGATGTTTTGGCAATACATTGAATACATCTTTATCGAAGGTTCGACGAACTTTTCGCGAAATGTTTGCCGCACTTTCGACGCAGTTTCAATGGGAAGAAGCGTTCGCGCTTCTCTCAACTGTCCTTTAGAAGGGACGGTAACCTTTTATTCCAGGTTGTTAACGCGACAACCAGCACCCAAAGTCCTGTAAACCTGTTTCCCAGTGTCCAAGAAAAAAATTGCTCTGGTGTAGCTAGGGTTAACCCTAGTTTAGAGGGGAAGCTTCACTGCCCTGGATAGGTTCGTTTTCGAGGTGGGGTCCATGTGTGATTTTGCGATGATATACTAACATGTTTGCTATGAATATAGCCAACGGTTCAAAGAACGCTCATCTGGTCAGTCATTGTATGAAGAAACAGTAAAGCAGACACTGACAAAGAAAAAGAAAGTGTAAAGACGTTTCGGAACCCGTACGGGATCATTGTTCACAATGAGGCAAAAATGGACAAGTTGTCGAATTTAAAAGAAAAGTTTGTGACGCGATAACAGCAGCAAAATAATGACAACGTCGATTCAATTCGATTCATTCGATCGGAGTGAGTTTATCTGAACGATGATTCCACAAAAGACGTGATGCCACGTTTCGTTCCTTGGACAGCACCGCAGCGTTGTCCCAGTCAGTACCCTGCTGCTGCCTGTGCGCATGCTCCGCAATCGCATTAGAGGTCGGTTTTTGGTTCTTCATGTCGAAATGATGATCTTTCATCCTTCTGGGGAACTTTACTGATTCGCCGATATAAACCTGGTTCCAATCGGCGCCGGGGATGCGATAGACAGCGCCAGGGATAATATTATCAGGCATTGGGTGCTTGACTTTCCTGAGCTTATTCCGAAACTTGCTGGCCGGCAAGTGCCCAATGTGTGGGTCATAATCCGAAAAAATACGTGACAAGGCTTCGGTTATGCCACGTACATAAGGAATGACGGCAATAGCGGTGAAGACATTACGATTCGCAGCCTTTGGTTGTAGTACTTTCTTGTAGATTCATTACACAAAATGTTGAGGGTAGCCGTTGCCAGAAAGTTCCTGGCGTACTATTTTAAATTATGCTTGCAGATCGTTCCCTTCTGTGCAGACTCTTCTCGCACGGGTCACCAGAGACGACGCGACAGCTCTTTTGTGGGTGACCGGGTGGTTCTATCGGAAGTCCAAGTACTACTTTCCGGTGTGTATTGGGCTAGGGGTACACACTGCAGGAGAGCTCACTCTTTTTGCGCTACACCGAGATGTCGAGGAATGGCAGATGATCATCCCCTTCGTACTCGACTGTGAATTGAAGTTTTCGGTTTGGCGGCATTCAGATCTTGTAAAAACCCGGGATGAGTCTTCTTTGCGCAGGGTGCAAAAACAATCATCCACGTACCGGTAGAATACCTTTGGTTGCGGTGTAAAACTTGAAAGGTCTTTTTTTCTAGAGCTTCCATGACAATATTATCGGTCGTTACTGAGATGGAAGCGCCCATGGCTGTTCCGTGTGTCTGCGAGTATAATTCCGACCAGTAGGTGAAATATGGTAACTGAGGCAGAACCGAAGTAGAGTAGACAGGTCAGGGACGTCAAATGGCGTACGGTCAGCAAGAGTGGCGTCCTTACCCAGAACCTCTTCGCAGGTAGCGACGGCCAGGTTGGCCGAGACACTGGTGAACAATGACTTGACGTCAAAGAATACCATCACATCTTCAGCCTCGAGTTATACGTTCCCCATTTTTTCCACAAAATCGCGAGAATTGGCTACAGGTGTGGCTGTCTCCGCAGCCAAAGGGTTAAGCCCGCTGTGAATGTACTTGAAGAGGTTATAGAGAGGAGACCTGCTGAAATTTACGATGGGTCGAAGAGGAATGCCTGCTTTGTGGACTCTTGGTCGACCATAAATGGCTGGAGATGAGCCATTTGTGCACAGTAGGCGGCAGTACAGACCCTTCTTGTGCGGGGGCACAAACCAGAAGATATCGGTTCAGCACTTTTTACAGCTATTTTGTAGCACTCCAGTAGGGTCGCGCTGCAGCGGGCCGTACGTTCCTCTCCTCCAGTAGGTGGAACGCAAGAACGGTGAGCTCTTTTTCAGTGTTTACCGCAAGCCAACACACACCGGGAAGTACTTGGACTTCCGATCGAACCACCCGGTCGTGCACAAAAAAGCCGTCATTTCCTCGCTGGGGACCGGTATGAGAAGGACCTGCAAAGAAGGGAACAATCTGCAAGCAGAACCTAAAATAGTACGCTGGGAACTCTGGCAACGGCTAGTCTCAACATTTTGTCGAGAGAATAGAGAAGCGAGTACTACAACCAAAGTCTGCTAATTGTAAGGTCTTCGCCGCTACTGCAAGAATTCCGTATGTACAGAGTTCAAAACTGTTAACAACGCAAGAACGCGTGGCTTTCGATACGTGCAGCGCAGCCTGCTGATAGCCACCGGCGTGACCAGCGAGATTAGGTGACGGCGCTGTGGTGACTTGGCATGTGGCGGCAGCCGATGCTTCCTTCTTGTAGGCAAAGCGCGAGGCAGACACAGGACGAGAGAAGAGATAGGACGACGACAAGCGCTAACTTCCAACAAAGTTTATTTCGAGAAGCAAACGTATTATACCCCGTGCCAAAATAGTGAAAAATAAACGGAATCATCTAGAGATAACACATTTGCCATGCGCGAATATTCTATAGCCTCAGGAATTGCAACTCTTTATCACAAAGCGCGACGGAGGGGGTGCTGACACATTCCGACCCCACTATACAAATCTTTTCCGCTTCAATGATTTCGCGCGTAGGCCTGCTTTTGCTTTTCCCTTTCACAAAGGTTTTTTTTTTTTTAATCCGGCTTACAACCCTTTAAAACTCACATGCTGCAGTGCTGTGCGAGGAAACCATCGCGACCATTCATGACATTGCGTGCGTGTTTGCGGAGCCTATCATTTAAACAGCGACCGGTCTGTCATGCATATTGCTTACCACATGAGAGAGGGATCTGGTACCCCGCATTTTCTGCACACAAAACGAAGGGATTTTTCTGCTTCTTGGAACATCCCCGGTTTACTTTTGCGTCTAAAATCCCTTAGTTTTGTTTGCAGAAAATGTGGTGTACCAGATTCCTCTCTCATGTGGTAAGCAATATGTATGACAGACCGGTCGCTGTTTAAATGATAGGCTCCGCGAACACGCACGCAATGACATGAATGGTCACGATGGTTTCCTCGTACAGCACTGCAGCACGTGTCTTTTAAAGGGTTGTAAGCCGGATTTTCAAAGAACCCTTGTGATAGGGAAGAGCAAAAGCAGGCTTACGCGCGAAATCATTGAAGCGGAAAAGATTTGTAGAGTGGGGCCGGAATGTGTCAGCACCCCCTCCCTCGCGCTTTGTGTTAAAGACTTGCAATTCCTGAGGCTATAGAACGTTCGCGCATGGCAAGTGCGTTATGTCTAGATAATTCTGTGTAATTTTTCACTGTTTTGGCACGGGGTATATATTCGTTTTCTTCTCGAAATAAACTTTGTTGGAAGTTAGCACTGGTTCTCGTCCCATCTCTTCACTCGTCTTGTGTCTGCCTCGCGCTTTGCCTACAAGAATGCATCACCTACAAGCCCAACTTTACACTCTCGTCAGATGCTTCTTTCTTTTGAGGGTAGGGATTCGACAACAAAAATCCGTTACCACGACGGCTGTCAAATGCTTATATTACACATTATCGGACGCTTATAACCAGCGCAGTCACATTTTCGCCTTTGGTATGATCCCAACAATCCCCAGTTTGTTATAATGAATCCATACCAAAGGCTCTGACAAGACTACACTGGTGATCAGCGTAAGATAACGTTTATTATAGGCTTTCACGGCGGTCGTGGTGAGGGACTTTCGGCGTCGAACTTTGTCCCCAAAAACACGGAAGCATCGGCAATAGCTTTCACATGCTATGCCGCCGCAGCACTGGTCACGCCGGTGGCAGTCAGCAGGCTGGGCTGCACGTATCGAAAGCAACGGGTGCGCGTGTTGTTGTTAGCCGTTTTGACCTCTGTACTTGGTATAAGCGAAGCTTTCTCTCCTATTTTTGCGGGATATGACCTACGAATTAGGCACGTGCAGGCCAGCAAGCCTCGGAATGAGCTCGTGAAAATCAAGGACCCAATACCCGATAATCTTATCCCCGGCATTGTCTATCGCATCCCCTGCGCCGAGTACAACCAATCGAAGTCAAGCCAAGCCAAGCCAATCCAATCGAATCCAATCCAATGCCCCTGGCGAGAGAGTGTTCGCTATCGGAGAGGAGAGGGTGTGAGCGGCGGAGAGCGCAGCTCGCGCGGCGAGGAGAATGGGGGAGGGGTGTGACCGGACAACAACAACGCCGTATGGAGGGACAAGGCGAGTGAATGAGCGAATCAGAAAAGTTTCCTAGACGGATGAAAGAACACCAACGGGGCGTGAAGAACCGAAAAGTGACCTCTAATGCGATTTCCGAGCATGCGCATAAGCAACAGCACAATACTGACTGGGGCGACGCTACGGTTCTGTCCAAAGAAGGAAACGTGACATCACGTCTTTTACTAGAATCATCGTTCATTCAAACGCACTCCGATACAATGAATTGAAATGAAAGAACCTGGTCATGGATATACATGCGGTCGTTGCGTCACAAACTTTACCTTTAAATTCGACAACATGCCCATTTCTGCCTCACTGTAAAAAAGAAACCCGTACGGGTTCCGCAACGTCTTCAAGCTTCCTTTGACTTGGTCAATGATTGCATTACTGTTTCTTCTTGCTATGAATACACTGCTTATTCATAATTTTTTCGCGTCACGGCGTTTATTATTTTTTTTTTGGTCTCTGTACTAGCGACCAGAGCTGGATGTTCGACTTCCTGCCTTGCACACGGCTCTGCGCCGCACGTGGCTTCCTCGCCTTCCTCCAGATAGCGACACGGGTTTCGCGCACGTCTCCGTTCCCTCCTCGCCTATCTCTTCCCTGCCGCCTATCTCTCTCGGCCATTAGGCAGCTGCTCCGTGCCGCGAGCTCCGCCAGGTGGTGACACGAGTCCCGGGAGCGTCTCCGTTCCCTTTTCGCCTATCTCCCGCCAAAGGGTTGTATCTGGTCTATTAAAAAAATTATATTCCCGTATGAAATCACCGCGAATTTAAACAGACACAAAGGAAGTGGAACAGAAGTTGTATCAACGAGCGTTTGAGAGAGCAGGAATGGTCATTAAAGGGCCCCCTCATCATAATATCTTTGCGGACATTGTACTAACCGCAGCAGATATAAACATTATTTTCCTGCCACGGACATTTTATTTAGGCACCGTGAAAAAAACGCCCCGCGAAATTCTGGACGCATTTCACATAGCAAAAATAAAGCCGTTTCCCTCAACGTGAAATCTGTCCGAAGTGCAGAGGCAGTTATCGGCTGAGTCGACTTTCGTTTCTCTTTTAATAAAGCAACTCTCTCTCTCTCTCTCTCTCTCTCTCTCTCTCTCTCTCTCTCTCTCTCTCTCTGTCTCTCTATCTCTCTCTCAGAAGCGGGAGGATGACGGTGGGGGGCGCTGCCTAACCCCTTTCGTGACACGTTTTGCCTGGAAGGTCCAGGCGGCCTGGTCAGGGGCCGACTACACAGTTAGGGCCTCTTTGGATACGAGCCATCATCGGAAGCGGCCGTGTGCACATCTTGTTCCTTTTTGGCCTTCATTTCTCCGCCCTCGCGCCTGTTTCTCCCGTGCTGGCTAAGGTTGTCTTGGCGGTGGAGATGGACGCACCCGACGTCCCTTATTGCAGTGCAATAAATGTCGGAGTGGGTGATTGCCGTGTCTTGTGTGTGTTCCTTGCTATTCGCTGCTGCTACGCCAAGTTGGCTGTCCGTGGCGGTGTTCAGCGGAGCTAGCCGTGCGGCCGAATCTCGAGGATCGAGCTAGGCCGCCATAAAAACCCTGGTCCCCACAGTCCGTAACGTCAATCTTTGAGAAGCGGTCGGGTAATACTATCTACTCTTTCGTTTACACCGGTGCTTCCGCCATTGCAGGTATTACGACAGCCAAGCGCCGCCAAGGTAATGCGGACGACAACCAGACTGCGCGTCCAGCTGCCTCAAAAAGTTGCAGTACTTTAGCCGTGCAGTTATTGTGGCGAAGTCGATGTCGTGCAAGTCCCAATGTCTCGGTGAAACGGCAACTGTTCCGCAGAGTGTCTAGTGCTGTTCTCATGCCGGCTTTGTGCTTGCCTTCTGTTTGTTTTTCCTTCCTGACTATATCGTTTTCGTGCTTATTGTCAGCTCAATGCACGGTTGGGATGGTTCTCCACCAGACCTTGCTGCCCCTTCACATGAGGCAGACGTTATGCGCCAGGGCTTGTCGACTTCCCCAACTTCACTGAGATGGAACAACTCATATTCATGCCTCGTTACAACATGTAGCAATCGCTCGTTGGCTAGAGTTGGTCGGCTTTTCATTGCTTCCGGTAAGCGTTCGCTCTTGACTAACTATGAAAAAAAGATACATTCGATCTCATACTGTGGTGGCTCTATCTTCTCTTTCACATCCTCAACATCTCTAGGGTTTTCGTCGTCTGCTTGGACGGCAGTCGCTGAATCGTCCTTGTCTGCTGCAGGCGCAGCCTCATGCTCCGCACCCTCTTCCTCCGTTGGGATGCTCGACGCTCCCTCGTAGGAGGCTCCCACTTCGACGTCCGTGCGCTGAGCCTCATCTTGGGCATTTTGTAGGGTTTAACCCTGGGCTCCAACGACGGATTGTTTCTTAAGGAAAAGACTGGAGACGTGAACAGACAACTTAGTCTTGACTATCTTCTCTTGTATATGGGGCAATAAACCCTTCTCCGTGTCCCGCATCTTGTTAAACAAAACTGGTTCTTGCATCACCATTGTAGAGCAGTTGTACTCTGACGGACCTGCTAGCCTCACGCTATCCGGAGTCGATGTTCCTTACGTCGTCGTGTGCACAACGCGGTGTGCGTTCTCCCTTCGTTTTCTCAGCGTGATACGTGGATGACTGTGTATCTGCCAGCTCCATTTCGGACAATCTCTGCGTCCGCTCGTAGTCTCCAAGACATTGTTCCCAATCCTCTGCAGTTGACGTTGCTTAGCCTTAAATGTGGGAACCTTAAAGTTGGTAGGGTGACTTTCGATGTCGATGTGCGTGAGCGCACGTCAAAGGGGTCGCTTCTATGTGTTGCCGACTGAACGGCGGTACACACAAAATTCAATGGACGAAGTAAAAATGGCTTGCCTTGTGTGCCGTTGGTAGTAATTCTCTGGTCGGGCATCTTCCGGGAGTTCCGGGCAGAGCACAGGCGGTTTATGCACGACGTATCTTTCCTTCGTATGCTTACGCTTCGAAGTAGTCACATTCAATTTCACCCCCCTCAAGAAGATCTATGATTTTCTGATATACCTCGTGAAGTGCGGTGTCCTTGCTCTCGAGCTGGTAAATGGGCTCTTGCAAATCGTGCGGAGGCGCTGAGGTCGCATCCATAAGATTCGTCGTTGCCTTGAGCATTCTCGACACTGCGCCACGAAGGATCCGTTGCTGTCGGCGCACCTCCTCCATCGCACGCTTGCGGTCGGTCGTCGCTAGGTGGACAGGGCCACCCATGCTGACCTCCCGCTAATGGCTGCCTTAGCATACAAAATACGGGTCAGAACACTGGGCTTCCTCGTACCTCATGCCGGAGTGAACGTCGGGCGTCTCTTTCGTACCGCGCGGTCATGATCGTGGGTTTCGGCACCAAAATGTAACGGAAAAACGATGCAAGGCAGTCTGGGACCATGGCTGTCCGAAACGGGAATTGCCGATTTATTCTGACGGTAACCTACATGATGATGATGATTACTGTCGCGTACCCACCAGGAGGTTTAACACAGGGTACCAATCCGCATTGGCTGAACGTAAACTGCGAACATATGTGCGTTATGGGAACGATAGCGGGAAGAGAAACACTGTCAACTACCTGTGGTCAGGGGATTATAGTGAAGTCGGAGGAAAGAATGAAAAACTGGTAAGCTGCCTTAGGCGGGTCCTAGACCAATTAAGACAGTTGGGAGAGGTGAGTCCAGGGGGAGACATTCACGACCTGGAGGGATACACGGACCGCAATGGTAAACTCGTACTGGATGTGTGTGAAGGAAATGATGTTATTGTACTAAAGAGAGAGAATAAATGTGTGGGATAAATTACTTCGGAACGAGGGGAACAGTCTGTATAGACTACGGCCGCCTATCAGAAGGAGTGTATCGAAGAATTACTCTAATTGAAATAGATGAAATAGTATCCCACAGCTCAGGAAGTGACCAAAAAAGGATAACTTTTACTTTTCAAAAAATGGAAGCTACAACTTGAAAATGGTGGTTCACGACTTGAACTGAAACCATCGGCAAATAGCTAATATTGCCAAAAGCCGGAAGTCCAGAGACGGCCTACGAAAAATTAGGAATGCAGCCAACTGATTGGTTTCATTCAAGGAATGATAAGGAATGCAAAAGAACACAACTACTGGAAAGAAAAAGGAAAGCCAAGACACTGGTGGAGCCGGGAAACCAAGGAAGCTAGAACACAAAGACAGCAATCATCGAGAGAGCACCGAAAAACCAAGCGGGTGGGAATACAAGCAGAGGAAATAACTGAAGTAAAATTGATACCACCTAAAGAAGTGGAAGTACAAAAACTTGTACAGCAAAAACCTAAACAAGAAAGTGATCGATGGGTTTAAAATATACAGGCAAAAATAAAGGCGTGGCGAGAAATTTTTGGAGCCACGACGGAACGACGGCTCTACTTGGTTCCAGCGAGCGAGCTGCGGCGATAAGGCATGGCCTTGGCTATAGATGGTGTTTATTTAGTAGCCTTATCACCGCGGCTTTTGTAAACTACGGTTTTCTGCAAAAAACAAAAATCGTTTTTTTTCTTGCACTTCCCCCTATCTTAATGCCCCTCCATCTATGTCTCATGTGCAGTGTTTTTATTGTGTTGTGTAAAGTGTTTATATTCACCCTTCTCGATATTAAACTTTAGTTTTCGGGCCAGCGGCTGTTCTTGCATAGCACTTCCTTTGTCTTTGTTTGGTTGCGCTGGTTTCATCCAAGCATAAGCCTGAAGATGGTCGGGTTGAAATGTGGTGTGAACGTGGTTTTCTCGCCTCCTGAGAAGCTATTGAAGACGGTATGAAAGGTCAATGAGCCATGCGATGAGCCCTGCTGCGTCACAAAGCATGTAAGAAAGTTTGTGGAGTGCGCGAAGGGTATGGTTTACCGGATCCCTCGGGAGTGCAAACGGTGCTACGTCGGTCAAACCGCCAGGTGCCTCAATGATAGGCTGAGGGAGCGCCGTGCAGCTGTGAGTGCGCAGATGGGAGCCGGCCACCTTTCTGACTATTACCGCAGGTGCGGGTGCACGCCCAAATTCATCCATACGAGCGTCTTGTTTAGATGTCGTTCTCAAACTGATAGGGAAGTCTTCGAGACTTTTGTGATTAACAGGGAGGGCGAGATCTGTGTCAGTGCCACATTTTTGGCACTTTCAACAAGAAAAATGCACTTTTTGGTGAGAGAAGGGGCGTTCTTTGATCATGCACAATCAGCGACTGGTGTGCACACGTGTCGGAAAAGATCATGTCCTGTAATATGACCAGGCATTGTTTGTGCTTCAATGGAAAAGTGATAAGAGCGAGTGCCAATTTGCGCCATTTCATTTCCGCGGGATCATGTACTTGTTTGGTTATTTGTTTGTTTCGAATCATGTACAGCCGTGAGCTGAAGTAAACGGACCACGGGAGAGGTGGCCAAAACTAATCGCTGCGCCGTCTGGTTGCGCGGCGCCTGCTGTCGAGATCCCGCACAGCGCAGGCGCGGCCTAGCAGTACAGCACACATGCCGCTATCGCTCGCTGCTTCACGATTGTCTCACGATCCGATACATTGACGCCAGGGGAATCACGCCGCGCAGTTAGAGGAACACTGCCGGGCACCGCCCCATCATTGAAAACGATGTGACTCACCTCATATGCGGCAATGGTGCTACGCTGCCACACATAGCGTGCTGTGGCTGCGTTGGGCTCGTAGCCTTTTTTAAATGCAGAGCATTTCTTAGCCTCGCCTGTTCCTGCGTCGGACGGTGTCAACAGTTTCGCGTCCGCAGCAGGTGCGCCTCTCCTTCCCTCCTGTCTCTCAACAGCAGCTGTCGTGCGCATGCGTCGTAGTCAGCCTGTTCGCTCCGTCGCGGTCTCGGTCTAACAGGTGCGTGATAGCAGCTCGGTGGGTCGTGGAAGGGCGCGCGCTGCTTGCGCATGCGCGCTCTCCCCCCCGTACTGCTCTCCCTCTACTGCGCGCGCTGCAAATATAGCGGCTAGCGGTCGCTCGTGTTTCAGTCACTGCGTTGCTCCTTCCTTCCTTGGTTGACGCTCGTGCCCACGTTTACTCGTGTCTGCTACTCCAGCATCACGGAAGAAGCGATGGAAGCAACACTGCCTTCAATCAGTACTGAGGCCCCAATGCTCTCCATTTACTCGTGTTCCCCTCGCGGGAAGGCGCGGGAATTTTTTTTTATTCAAAAAGCATGAGGTTTTTTTTAAGTGATGAAGTTTCTCAGTTGATATCTGCGGTCTTGTTGTTTGTTCGACTTCGTGTTTTGTGTTTTTCGTGTTGTTCGTGTTTTTCGAGTTTCGAGTTTCTGCATGACAGTGACACAGTTGTGTCCCATAGCTATTTGTGTACAGAACAACAATTGACTGTCTTTGTGGTCGCTCAGCGGCCTATAGTATTGGCTAATTGATAGGTCCTCCTCGCTCTCGGTTGAGACGTCTCTTTGGAAGGCGGGACTTTTGTAATTAAACAAAGATTATGGCGTGGTGAAGGAAACAGGGCTGCCCGCAGGACTTGGGATTTGCCCGACCACTGATTTTTTATGCCAGTGGTACTCGGCCGGTTGCGTGACAACGACTCCTTCTGGGCTTGCAAAAGTGGTGAGGGACCCCACGATGAAATATGTTGATAAGTGTCCTATTGTCGCACAATTAACCCTTGCAGCCAAAGTCGCTCATACACATATCTCTATGTACGCCCTTTGAGTGTTTCTTTCCTGCATAATTTAAACGTTGTGCAAAAAGCCAGCTTTAAAATTTGTGCTGTACGGAGGCGTTATTCTAACATGTCACGCGGCAAATCCACTTTTTTTAGTTCGCGGAAGGGTTTGGAAAAAAAAGGAAGTTGGGAGTATCGCGGAGGGACCCACGGAGTTCCTCTTCTCCCAAGTTCCTCTTTTTGTCTCCGGACCCCCATCTATGAACGGCAGCCCTGTGCAATGCTTTGTAAAATATTACGTCTAAATAAACTTGGCTGTTTTAAAGTATACCGTTGTTTGTTTTCCACATGCCGTCGACCATAAGCTAGTAATCTTTTTATCTTCAATCGTCGACTGAACGACCCTCTTTGAATCAAATCCTTCAATCTCAACTCATGGCACAGAAGTGCGCAAGAACTGTCAATAATGTTTTCAAGTGCAAATCAATTTAATCGAAAAATGTAGTTTGCACGCAGTTCGATAGTCGCTGGGAATTGAAGGCGTGGTTCAATGGCATCTCATATCGCAATATAGTTTCTGAACATAAAATGTATGTGTCGGTGCCTCGAACTTGAATAATTGCGAAGCTGGATTTTTCCGAGCAATCGCGAAATGGCACATATGCCGCATGCGGCAAACGAAGTTTCATAAAGCAATGCAATACATACCTAAACACAGCAGTATTTGCCAAAACCTTGGCATGTAATGTAAGCATCAATAATTTTCCCAGTTCGCTGATATTCTCGGGAGGCTGTGATTTCGCATCTATCCTCAAAACCGACAAAGATGGTGTTGTGTTTTATTTTCTTCGACTGTCCAGTGATTTTTTTCTCCTTCATTTTCTGCTTTAATATATGACGGGGAGGGGGGGTTGCAAAAAAAAAAAAAAAAAAGCTTGAAGCCCGAGATAATCACCAGCGCGCCAACTCTGCCAGCGGAGCCGCGTTGCCGCCGATTGTGCCAGCGCGCCATTTCCACTGAAGGTGCGTGACCCGCAGGCAGTAAAAGTGCAGCGCGGCTACCCTGGCGTCAATTTATCGGATCGTGACACAATCGCGAAGCAGCGAGCGTTAGCGGCATCTGTGCTGTACTGTTAGGCCGCGCCTCCACTGTCCGTAGTCTCGACAACAGGCACCGCGCAACCAGACGGCGCAACGATTAGATTTGGCCACCGCTCCCGTGGTTCGTTTACTTCAGCTCACGGCTGTACATATATGAGTGTTTTCCTGTTCCGTTTTGCATAAACCGAATTGAAGTCTAGTGTGTGTTTCGTCTTTTCTTTCTTCGTCCTGCGTTCGCTAGAAGTATGAGTTCATTAGTCAGTCACAGGAATCTGGATGGTCTAGTGGCACCAGCGCCCACCTTTTCAAACGCAGTACATAGAGAACTAAAATTAGCTTGAATGGAAGTTTTTTGACTAAAATACGTCTTTGAAAGTCCTTACCGCCGGAAGCTTAAACCAACATTCGGTAGTATGATGGCGGAAAAACTATCAGTTTATTCCGGTAGGCCCAGAGAGGTCGTACGTAGGCGCATTTGCCATGATTGTACCTCCCCCTAAAACGTAGTATCTGGCTGTGAATACTACGTTTGTCATCACGGAGTATGAAAAACTTCCACGCCTCCTTGTTCTCCTTCATCTCTTCCTCCTCTACGCCTCCTTACAAATTGGCTGCCCCTTCGTGTCGTGTGACGTGTGAGCTCTACCGTCGACGACATTTTTGTGTCGACGTGAACTTTCGGCCGCACGAATGATGCCAGGAGCTTCCCCCAACCGGCGCTCCTTGTGGACATTGTGGAACCAAACTCGAATAATGCTCGTCGCACTGTAACTTCTCCTCCGTGTGAACAACCTTCAAGCCGACGGAGTGCGCCAGCGAACTGGCGCGAGGCCTAAATGCAGTGGCCGCAAACGGAGAGTGGCTCGTCATTTTTAATGACGAGCCACTGCGGTCCCGCCTCTCTGAGCCACTTCAAGGTAAGCATTGCACGTTTTTTATTGTAACGAACATTTTGGGTGACCTGTCAACTTAAAGTCAGTGTTTCCCGCGTCACTGTACCGGCGATTCTCCACCTATCGAGGTGAGCCTAGTGCGTGAAGGTGGACGCCTTTCCCGGAACGTCATTGGGCAGGCCGAAGGGTGTGAAAGCAATGCTGATGTCACCAGTCTAGGCATTTTTATGTGCGCGGGTCGCGAGCAGAATGAAACGCTTCCGCACTGTGATCAGCGCTGGAAAAGTGGCTTATCATTTGCTGTAGAAGCTGAAGATGTCTGAGTGAGCACCGCAGAGCCGATTTTTTTAAGAACGAGCGGTGCCCCCCGCGCTTCGTACGTGGTGGACGACCACCGTGTGCACCTGCCGGCCGCGTTGGTTTTACTGGGGTGGAAGAAACTCGCGGGGCCGTTGGGGGAGGGTGACAACAGTTCTCTATGCGCTAGGCGGGTGGAAATTGAACCAGCAGGTGCCGTTTGCGGGGTCAGCGGAGGTGTTTTATTTGGCAGTGCTGGAAACTATATTCATTTAGTGGACGCGTCACAACGACGGGAACCTTTTCCCAACCTTAGAAAGAGAGAGGGAGAAGCGCGCGCAAGGGGATGGGGGAGGGGGTAAACCGCTAACACAACACTGCACAAGGGAGAAAGAGGGCGATGGAAAAGAATTCTGAGAAGTTGTTCGCTAGAAGGGTTGCATTCCCTTTCGGAAAATAATTTTTGATGTCCGTGGTCTTGACCAGCTGGTCTGCGGTAGGTGCCTTGGATGAAAGTGCAACTTTGAATAGCATTAAGCAAGAATTCAGACACTACAGAACATTGAGCACAGAGACACGAGTGCCGCGTCATTCCAATGCCGTTTCTCTTTTTTTCAGATCGGCTGTACAACACGCGCCTGTAAGTGTTGAAGTAGGTTTAAAGAAGTATGTTATCCCTGTAATGCCGGTGCTTCCGTGGCTTCCTGGGAAACATGACAAGAGGCGGCGGCCAAGTCAGTGTTTCTGGAGCAGGTGCAGACGAACAACGCTACTATGAATGCCTGGTGGACTTCACTGATTGCAAATGCCTGACCTTTTTTCGTTGAAGACAGCTGTAGTAGTTAAAGTTCTTTGCAACATACCTTGTATTCTCGATATATACGTGTTTTATTGAGTGAGCGTTTTAATATTGCTGGGTTATTGATGTGTTTAGAAGCATGTTTGCATACAGGGTGATCAAAGTTTAGTGGACAGGCTTTTTTTAAATAGGCGCGTAGATTTTCGCAAAGGCGACCTCTACAGTGAGGTTATGCGCCCAGGGGGACACATAAATAGAATTTAACCATTGATTTCTGGCGCTTAATTACCTTAAAATGGTGAATTAACTTTTTAGTGGCTACAGTAACCAGGCATGTTTGTATTGAAACGTTAGACGGAATCATGTTTCCCCGCAGTTTCAACTGGCAGAGTTCTGCTAGAGCATCCGTAGTTCGAAATATCAAACGGTGAAGTTTAATTGCCGTTCGCATGATTACGCATGCAAGAAAGTCTGCACCGTCGGAAAGCTCCTCCCTACTGTGACGTTCATGCTGTGTACGGTGTTTAGTTTGCAAAGGGATGGAAGCACAGGAAAAGTGATAACTGGCACCCATTCATTCTTGGCAGGCGTTATCGCAATCTGCAGTACTCGGAACCCCTGTCGAAATGCAGAACAAAAGGGAGGAGCTATGCGCCGGCCTTGACATCTAGCATGCGTAATCATGCGAACGGCAATTAAACTCCGCCGTTTGATATCTCGGACTACCGATGCGCTAGAGGAATTCTGCCAATTGATACTGCGTAGAAACACGATTGCGTCAAACTTTCCAATACAAACATGCCTGCTTACTGCAGCCACTAAAAAGTTAATTAATCAATTTTAGTTAATCAAGCATTTCGCATCAATAATTACCTCCTAATTATGTGTTCCCCTGGGCGCATAACCTCACTGTAGAAGTGGCCTTCGCGTAAATCTAAACGCCTATTTTTTAAAAAAACCTGTCGACTTAACTTTGATCATACTGTATACGCATTTCTATGCAACAAATTGTATGCCTGCAGAAAACAGACCTTTAACGTTCTGCTATTGAACTCTTTTAGAAGAAACTAGTAATTACGCACAAAGCGGTTACTGAACTCTTCTCTAATAAAATAAATACGAGCTATGAGCCTAATAGCAGCTCCCAAATACAGTCACAAACTCCCCCCACAGCGCTGCAATTAACACACAAAAGACAGGGAAAATACTCGGCATGCAGCTGAACAGCACTCCCAACACTCCTCCCGAAAGCTCCTTGTGGGGGAAAATAATATAGCCCAATGCTCACCTTGAAAACGGCCATGATAGTGGCAGTAAAACCTTACTCCCATATACTACTAAATAAACGGCGGAAATACAGGAAGTATTGCAATACTCCTATTGGAAGGAGTAATGGATACACCGTATTGGGATTGAGATATGCACCAAGCCATTTACTGCGATTTCGAATTATTTGTGTTCTGCGTAGTATGTGTCAAATCAAAACTTCAATCAGGGTTAGAAGTAATCAGAGGGCCGTAGGTCTATTTGCATAAGGAGCACACGATAAAACAACAAACCAGGTAGTGTAGGGAGACATGGGATGGGCCTCCTTTGAAGTGAGAGAAGCGTAGAGCAAAATATGTTTTGAAGAACGACTTAGACACATTGATGACCAGAGAAGGGCGGCAAGAGTGTTGCGAATCATTACACGAAAAGCGTGGACACATAGTGGAGGAAAGGAACCAGAAGGCCAAAGACAAAGTATATGAATCCTGGAAGGGCAGGAGAAAGGACCAATGCTATAATATAAACATTGTAGTGAAAGAATTACACACAACGACTTTTTCCTGAAAAAGGGGACGGGCGCAAAGCAGTCCTTAGATATTTACAGCTTCAGGAAGCGAGGGATCGCTGGGCAAGGTTCTTTTATAATAAAAAAGGAGTACACTGCTGTTTGAAGTCCGGGCAGGCTGATTGAGGAAAAGACGCTTATCCGCGGGCTGGTCGCATGGTTTCTGGCTCCCCGCCGCCACCTGCGCTCAGTTCTTCCTGTGAAAAACTGAGCGCAAGTTGCGGCAGGGAGCCAGAAACCCTGCGACATATTGTAACGGAGTGCCGAGGTATCCGTCAAACTCTCGCTGAGGCAGACACCCAGCTTCTGGAAGCTCTTGGCTTCAAGGTTAACGGAAAAGACAATTGCACATCAGTAGAGGTTAGTAAAAGAAGCTTACAACGTTGGTGAGGAAATAGAAGAGAAAAACCTGGGAAGACATACGAACAAGGAAGTTAGAGTAGCACAAACATTCTATTAAGTCTGTTTTCCGATGTAATTCTACACTGGCGTTACGACTAAGGTGGCTGTGCAAGAAGACCCTGCTACAAAGGGGAAGCCGCTAAGAATCATCATTGTCATCATCATAGGGCAGCCGGGGAAGTGGCCGGAGGGCGTTCAGCAGAAACAGATGCTCACCGCGGTATTAGCAGTGTGCGTTCGCTTTACTTGTCGAGGGCTGCTACATTGGACTTGGCATTTCGTGACTACTGCAAGATTTTGTGTGAGCTGTCCTGCTGTTACCGCGTTCGTGCTTGCCGATCTGGGTAGAGAGGAAACGACGAGAAAGCGCCGCTATTTCGCTCGCCTTCCGAAGCCCAGCTGCACCCAAGGCAAGAGCCTATCATTCGCCGAAAAAAGTTAGCGAATTGAGCTTTTAGTTAGGGCAGGCCAAGGCATGTAAAAAATCCTGCAGAAATTCACAGAATTGTCTACTAATGCGTAGCATTCTTATACCGCTGGTTAAGAGTGTAAGTTCCGTATGGCAGAGTTTTTTTTTTTGGATTGTAAAAATTCTGTTCGACCAGTTGTATTTATTTACGCCACAATAACGATTATAGTGGTTACTACCGCCAAATCTGCATTTTTCTGGAAATGCAGGGGGCGTTACACGGTTCGCCGTCGTCCCAATTTTATTCTATTATTCCCATGTTTTGGTTTTTCACAATTCTGTTCCGCCAATTGTCTCCATTTACGCTATCACAGCGATCAGAGGTGTTACTTCCGCCAAATCGCCATTGTTGTTTAAATGCAGGGCATTATACGGGCCTGGCTTTGGGGGTACCCGGCAAAGAATGCTACTGATAAAATACATTTTCACACCGGTTTGGCGAATGTGTCGTCAATAGAGATAAATAACCCGTCAATGTGGGCGCAGACATTCTAGAGAGCGCAATCCTGAGTAAGTGAAGTACCGCTGCAAATGGCGGATGCACGTCGCAGTTTGTGGGCACCACAGCAGAAAAGATCCGTTTTTTTTAAGTGTCTCCTGCATTTCCCTGCTCGCTTTCAAAAATAACACTTCCGTGGCTGTGGTTCACTCAGAATGCCCAGCAAGTGAAGGTGCAGCCTAGGCAGTGAAAGTTGCTGTGGGGATTATTTTTGTCGACATTGTCTTCTCTTTTTGTTTTTTGTTTTTTTTTTTGTTTTTATTTTGCGTTCGAGGGAGGGGGGTGTTGGTTGCTTTGTAATCAGGCACATTACTGGACTGTAAAAGCAGTTCTTAAAACTAACGCCCCTTTGTTTTGCGGATGTTTTTATTTCTTTTTACCAGCGGGATGACCGTTGTTTCTGGGGATAAATCAGCCACAAATATCGTAGCTATATAAAAGGCGTCATCCCGATATGCCTGTGCCTGTGTTAACAACGTTAATATCATATGGAAAATAAATATGTAAAAATTAAATATCAAACTTTTGAGTGCGAATGAGTTTCTGCGAGCGCACGCATAAAAACCAATGTACAAGGCCGAGAATTATTTAAAAATACTCCAAATTTCGTTCTCATTCTAAACATTAATTGTACACATGATCTGAAAACAGCGCGGTAGTACGGAATACACAGGGAAAGAAACCAGACAGGACGACCGCTGACTATCAAGTGAAATTTATTTGAAGGAAAAGACATATATCAATGAAAAAAACATTAAAATGGCGCATGCGCTAACATCCATACCATACCAAACACTGATTGAGATAAAAAAGAGGAAACACGTTTGCTCCTACATAGTGTAAATAACAAGCAAGATAAGCCACTTCTGTATCATGTAACGTGACGGAAGCCTCACTAATGCACTCGTCACTAAGCCTGTTTATATTGAACGCCTCTATGATGTCGCGCTTTAGCTGATTAGAATGACGCAACAGTAAGACTGTTTTATCAAATTGGGGCTGACAGGGGCGCGGAAGACACGAACGATAGTGATCGGACTATGGGATGTGGGTGTACCTTTTAAAGAATTAAAGTGCTCTCTCAAACGCACATTTACACATCGGCCCGTTTGGCCAACGTAAACCCGGCCACAAAACAAAGGTATTCTATAAACAACACCAACACAACACGGTATATACTTGTTCCTGTGGGTAACAGTGCAATTGTCAGAACTAGCGGAATTTGTGTCTTGTTTCTTTCTGTCTACTAAGGCACAGACTTTACCTAGTTTATTTGGTGCTGATATGGCAGCCTGGACCCCATATCTGAAAGCAACCTTTTTTAATCTGTGAGTGGTTCGGTGGATGTAAGGAACTACAGGGAACGTTTTTTGTTGGTCTACTTCTTTTTGTGCGCTAAGCTTGTCGCAGCCTTTTAGCGTTCTTACAAGCTCATTGCAAGATGACGCCAGCGCAGTAGTTGGAAAACCAGCTTGTTTTAGCTTTTTTCTTTGAAACTTGCGTCCACTGAGTGTACGCACGATTTGGACAATGCTTACCGAAGGCTGGCAAAAGCTATAGAGATTGTTACAATCTTACTGTGGCCGTAATTGTAGTTCAGCAAGGGTTTTACTGATCTGGGTGCAAATTTCCAGCAAACGTGGTTCGTTTCGAATTTTAACGAAAGGTCCAGAAATCGTATAGAGGAGAAAAATGTCACTTAATATGGCAGCTACCTATCAACCGATGCATAAACTAGAATAATGCAAGAACACATCTTCGCTGAAATCGACATACGTAGAGTTCAAATAACGCGAATGCAGTTCAAGAAAGGACTCTACACTGATTCAACTTCGGTCACGAAAGGCCAATTCATCATTGTCAACCGTGCTCATGCAGAAATCTGGTGTATGCATCGGTTCAAAGGTAGCTCCCATATTAAGTGACATTTTTTCTTTGTAAAGTTGATTGTGCTTTGGATGAAGGTCTGTCGGGGATTGTCAAAAACGTTTTCAGGTATGTACACTACTATTTAGTGGTTGTTGAAAGGCGCTTTATTCCCCGCACAACTGTGGATGTCTTGAAGGTTTTTAAAGAGAAGGGTATGGGCATGAAATCCACCTTTGAAGCCATGAAAAACTCCTGTATACAATTTCTGGACCTTTCGTTAAAATTCGGAGCAAACCACGTTTGCTAGAAACTTGCACCCAGATCAGTAAAAACCTTGCTGAACTACATTTTGGGCCACAGTAACATTGTAAAAACTCTATAGCTTTTTCGAGCCTTCGGTCAGCATTGTCCAAATCGTGCGCACACTCCATGGATGCAAGTTTCAAAGAACAGGTAAAAAAGGTAAAAGAAGCTGGTTTCTCAACTAGTGCGCTAGCGTCAGCTTGCAATAAGCTTGTAAGAATGTAAAAAGGCTGCGACAAGCGTAGCGCACAAAAAGAAGTAGACCAACCAAAAACGTTCGCTGTAGTTCCGTACATCCACCGAACCACTCACCGATTAAAAATGGTTGCTTCCAGATATGGGGTTAAGGTTGCCATATCAGCACCAAATAAACTAGGTAAAGTATGTGCCTTAGTAGACAGAAAGAAACGAAACACAAATTCCACTAGTTCTGACAATTGCACTGTTAACTACAGGAACCAGTATATCCCGTGTTGTGTTGGTGCTGTTTATAAAATACCTTTGTCTTGTGGTCGGGTTTACGCTGGCCAAACGGGCCGATGTGTAAATGTGCGTTTGAGAGAGCACTTTAATTCTTTGAAAGGTACACCCACATCCCATTTGTCCTTTCACTGTCGTTTGTGTCCTCTGCGCCCCTGTCAGCCCCAATGTGATAGAACGGTCTTATTGTTGCGTCATTCTTATCAGCTAAAGCGCGAAAGAATAGAGTCGTTCAATATAAACAGGCTTGGTGACGAGTGCATTAGTCAGGCTTCCGTCACTTTACATGATGAAGTGACTTATCTTGCTTGTTCTTGACACTATGGAGGATCAAACTTGTTTCCTATTTCAGTGTTTGGTATGCCACGGATGTTAGCGCATGCGCCGTTTTAACGTTTTTTTGTGTATATATTTCTTTTCGTTCAAATAAATTTCAGTTGATAGTCAACGCTCGTCCAGTCTGGTTTCTTTCCTCGTATTTCGTCCTACCGCGCTGTTTTTACATCATGTCGACGTACTACCTCGCCAAACCTTCCATCCTGCTGCTGATGAATTGTATAGCCAAATTGTTTCCAACAGAAACGAGAGGCACTCTGAGAGGAATCTTTTTTTATAGAGTAAAATAATGCCAACGCTTTGAGCATTTTGAAACAGCGCACTATGACACCGCACTGCACCTCAATGATGTTTCAATTAAAAGCATTGAAGCTAAGACCGAAGGGAGCTGGATAGAAAGAATTGCCAACCCGTGCAAAGTTTTTTTCTGCTCCGCGTCGATGTCTCCCCTGCAGCACGGGGTTCAGTTTAAGCAAGCGTCAAAAATTAGTTCCGCATGTAACTGAACTAATCCTCCTCATTGAAGGTTAAAAATGTCTCGAAGCTCGGTGCTCACGGCAAGCAGGCACGGAGCACCACGGCCAACCCAAGCAGGCTACCGACTCGCGCAAATTTTCCCTATGCGTGAACAGCGCCGTTTCCAGAGCTTCGATGACCTTGCTGTGAAATGAATTTTCAACGTTGAGAGCTGCCGGCAGCTGGGCCAGGCTATGAGGAGCGTGGGCAAAGTTGAGAAAAGGAGATATACCATCTCGGTACCCAAGTCCCCTTAAAGTGTCCCACGCGTGGTGACTTTTGAGAAATTTTTGGCAATCAAACCAAGACATCAGTCGACAGTTTTGAGCATGCGTTCTGCCTAATATAGATTCCCCGCCAGCGCTGCATTTATAAAATTCCCTGCCAGCTTCGCCTTGTAGCCACAATTGAGGATATAATTACTAACAACGCGTTTTTATCGAGAAAGTACCGCCGAAGTTGGGCACAGGTTCTCGCGCGCGGCTGCACGCACGAAGAATGGCGGCAACACGATGCCCTCCGATCTTCGATGGTGCCTCTCGCGGTAGCCTTC
Organism: Haemaphysalis longicornis; assembly: GCF_048455015.1. NCBI lineage: Eukaryota > Metazoa > Arthropoda > Arachnida > Ixodida > Ixodidae > Haemaphysalis > Haemaphysalis longicornis. The sequence goes on from NW_027526422.1 coordinate 162,293,455, forward strand.
GACACCAAACGAAACGTGACCGAGGGTTTTATGACCAGAAAAGCACTGAAGAACTTTGCTATAACTCTGAAGAAGGTAGTTCATTAAGCTGTGTATGTTTGCAATGTTTGGCCTGGGAAACGTTGTAGAAACAGCTTCAATGAAAAACCAAAGCCCCCATCGAAGTAGAAACAGGGTTGAACCGGGAAGCTTTCTCCTACGCGACCTGAGTTAAAGTCAGTATAAACCTGAAACTGCCTCAACCATGTCGGAATGGCGCATTCGGAGAGACGTCGACTTCACATTTGCGAGAGGCCCAGGTTCGATTCCGACCACGGAACGGGTCTTTTTTCTTCATTTAACGTTCTGAATGGGCTTTGTGGAAACCTTGTATTTTTCCTAGAACAAAAAAAGGCTTTCAGCGCCTTGGCGTATCTTACCGGGACAGTGACGAGAATACAGCGCGACGGCGGCCCGTCCAAGTGTAGCCCACGTGTTTGCGTGAAGCAATATTTCCCAAGGAAACAGGCTTGTATTTTTAAGCAGTTCATATTCAGCGTCGCGGTTAGAGGCAAAAGAGTAAAAGCGTATTTGCTGCTGGATTCCTTACATCTTGTTACCGGCGAATAGCGGATAAATGCTATGCTAGTAAATTTTATTTTCAACCAAAAAGTTATGTTCTCCTGGCCTTGGCTTCCTTGTACTGGCCCTCAAAAATTATTTTTTTCAGTAAAAATATCGGGGGTATAATCAACACCTACGCCCCTGGAAACATGTTTACTCTCTTAGCAATAACGCGTTGCTTCTCCCGATATTGCCAGGGCAAAGAGTCCATTTGGGTTATATGAACTTTTTTGGGTAATATGAAGTTGTGCACTTTGCTCCTAACGCCACAAGAAACATAGAGCCCATTTTCGATCGCAGAACACATTCCAACCTGCACCTGTATTGTTTATCTGTATGAAATCAACTTTAAAGAAAACAATGCCATTTTTGGTGTGTGAAAAAATGGTAGCCATAAAGAAACGCGGCTTACCTGAAACACAGATGTGATCTTAAGGTCGTAGAAAACTAGCACCACTACCCTGATGGCTAGTGGAATTAGTAGTACATTCAATGGAACAATCCACCCAATGTGAAAACCGTGCGTGTAGGAGTAAGCCGGCAGTCCTATTGCGCCCGTGCCTGATGTGATGCTTGCGAGGATTGATAGACCAAGGAGAAGGACGTGCAAAGAATTGCTCCCAAGGAAGATCTCATCGGTGACAGACGCAGGCAGAATATCCTTCTTCAAGGAAAAGTACAGTCCCACGCCTAATCCGGCACTCGTGAACACCAAGAAAGCAGGGTAGTCGGCAGCGTTAGCCATCTGGAGGTTCTGCTCTGCTGCGTAGCGGCAGATGCTGGCTTTCTGTGCAACCTAAAAGCCAGTGGGGCCGCTAAAATGCAGTGCCTTTATTTGTTGGAATTGACCAGCAAATACTAAACCAATTTATTGCAGCTGTCACGACGTCAGGCGGCAGTTGCAAGCAGGCAAACTCCGGTTCTATATTAGAACGTTTCGTTTTCCCCCTAACCGATGTCGACGTGTACGCCATGCAAATTCAGCCCTCGCAATATTTAACGGGGAAAAGCTGCTTGTAGACGAACACGACGGGACATCATCGTAACCAACAGTACTAAAAAGACAGCCGGCGCAGCTGCTGCTGTAACTGCGCAAAGCTAGTCGGAGAGTGGGATGGTGCATCGTAGCTAAGAACGGTTATTTTTAAGGGACACGTCCGTTAATTGAGTCACGTGCGCCCAGTAACAACGAGAGTGTAGCTGTTGCTTACGCGCCGAATGACGAAACTGCGTGCCCGAGGGACTGTGTAAGGCACAACCATGAACAAAGCGCAATGGTGCATGCGTGTTTACCCTTTGCCATCACCTCCAAATCAACGACGTGAACGCCTCAACGAGCTCCGCATTATACAACTTATCAAGAAGCATTTATGAAATGGTTTGTACTTGGCCACTTTTGTTCAACTCGTAATGCCGTGAGTAACGTACAGGGGTAATGAAACATGGCAAAAACAGCGCAGCTGGAGACCGGACGCAAAGGTTTAAAAATAGAGCACTAGCGTTGGACATCGCCTCAATAAACATTGCCGAACTCAAAAAAAAGGTATGCATAGCGCATGCGCGCTCATGAGCAAAATAATCAGGACAATGTTTCGCGACGAGCTCTTTTTTCGCACGTGGCAAGTGCGCATTGAGATAACCCTTTTTTTTTTGACAACGGCATAGATGCCGTGCTAACACCGCTGTCAGCTACATTTACAATACACCACACTTCAAAAAAATCAGGGCCGGCCTGGTCGGTCGAAATAATGCTGCTCACACTAACGCGTAAGACTGGAAAGTAGCGAAGCTTTAGGTGACCTTCGTGACCATCAAGACGGTTTGAAGCCCACAATTGCAGCCTCCTTTTCTTGTTCGTTGTTGGGACGCCCTTTGCTTCATCGTTCTTCGTATAAGTGTTAGTTTCCCTAATTTTTGTGAGTTATAATTATTGATCGTTAAACGCTGTGTGCGCATTGCCACGTTCCACAACTCACGGTTGAACCGAGCGTCGGCTCCCGTTACTGACGGGCGTTCCGGCTGCTGCCCAGCGGCATTGCCTGGATGTTGGCGGTAACGCTAGCACACCTTCGCCCGGTGGCGTAGAACGTATTCGGCGTTTTGGGGCCACCGGCGTCACTTGGCATCATTGTCTGCGGCCATGTGGTTTGTGTTGGCTCTCTGCGCTTGTTTCCGTGCTGGATCCCCCGTGCCACGAACCTCGAGGCGAGTGGCCTCCTCATTGGACTTGCAGACGACCCGTGGAACACGCCCCTTCGCCTGATCTAAGACGCATACTTCTAAGACGCATACGAAGAACAAACGCACAGGCCCATATTGTGATCTGAGCCATCGACGGCCGTGGGCAGTGACTGATCGTTTGATTGTAAGGTTTAACGTTCCGATGCACCGCAGGCGATGAGGCACGCCGTAGTGGAAGCCTCGGGAATAATTCTTACTATTTGGGGATCCTTAACGTGCGCCGAAATCTTGTACACACATTCCTTTTTGCTTATCGGTTGCATCACAAAAGTGGCCGCTGCGGCCACTGCGGCCGGGAATAGAACCCGCGTCCTCGTGCTCAGCAGAACAACGCCTTAGCTACTGGGCCACCGCGGCGGGACGCGAGCAATGTGGTTGCGATAGCGAAAGTTTTGCCGCGATTACGCTGGACTGCTTTTTGTCTGACAATGTTGGCTAATCTCTCTAAGACGGTATGTTTAGGGCACGACCAGCTTTATAGATGGCGACCTGCCCATGCGCGCCGATTCCGCGTGCCGAATTTGTTATTGCTTGTTCGGTCCTTTAGGATGCGAAGCATCCCATGGTCAGAGCTATGTCCCTCCCTTGTTGTTGTTGTTGCGCCGTCCACACCCCCACTGCGCATGCTCGGCTTGCTGAACGCCTCGGCTTGCTGAATGGCTCCTGGAGCGACAGTGTTGCCGGTGTCGTCCGTGGGCGGCACGAGACGAGCACGCTTCCTCTGATGGGCTCCTGGAGCGACAGTGTGGCCGGTGTCTTCCTGGGCCGGCACGAAACGAGCAAGCTTCACGCGCCTTCGACGATTCATCGTCGTCGGCAGCGGCGTGCGTCGTCGAGTCTCGGCGGGCCGTGATTACAAGTAGCCCACAACATTTGGGCAACGTGCATCGACCTCATCTTCAGCAACTTTAGGGTTCATCCACTACAACACCCCTTGACTTTACAATTCCAAGACCATTAGGCGGTCATAGTCAAAGCGGAACGCCAACCACAGATCGACGTCACCTACGTTGAACATGATGATGATAATTAATAAATAAAGACAAACTAATACCACGTACAACGTCTCTCTCTCTCTTTAATACCTATCCACTCTAACACCCCCCCTCCAATAAAATTACACCAGCTTCCCGTAGGGGAACCCTGAGTAGTACGCGAAGCAGCCATGGGGCCAACGCAATTTCCCATTTCGTAGTTCCGGTAAGTGGAAAGTGTGTTTGTTACCATGGAAACCAAACGGCACATATAACGGTAGCTACGTACCTTAACCTAACGGAAACGACGAACCGAAAACTAATGGGCACTTGAATCGACCCCATGGCTGCTTCGCATACTAGTCAGGGTTCCCCTACGGGAAAATGGTGTAATTTGTCTAGTTATTGCGGACGCCACTGCGGTGGCTGGCGCTGCATTTAATCCTATTTTTTTTGTACTCGCGTTTTCTCAGCCTGTCATCGTTGTTATTTTGTCTTCTTCTGGGTGCGTGGTGCTCAATCCTTGCGGATTCAAATTGAACACACCGTCGAGACCAACTTCCGTCGGCTCAACGGTGTGCTCAATTAAGAGTTTTTTTGCCCGAAATTTTTACTTGGCTAGGATGGTCAAAGCATGCACCTTGCCAGCCTCCACCGAACACGTACACACCCAGAAATCATGCGCAAAAAGCTTCCACAGCATCTAATTCTTTGCCCTTTGCTAACGCGTTCCGTGGCGTTCAACGAGTTTGATAGCGCGCGTACATCCAGAAGAATAAATAGTCTTTCTGGCGTATTCAGCGCATTTTGTTCCACACCATGGAACAGAAAAAACGAACAGGAAGACGCACTTTGCGCGCACTGTTTCATATATTGTTTCAAAAGAGTAAAAAAAGAAAACAGGCTGAATCACTCGGTGCGCGATTCTCATTGGATTACGACGCACAGAACGAGTATAACGCAACAAAAACGACTGTGTGTCAGGAATTTCCCGCGCAGTCAAGGTTGGCCTTCAACTCATGTGGAGACAGTATCGCAACAACATTTGACAAAGTAGATGCACTAAGTACTTTGCCAAGGTTGTACGGTATAGTTGACTTAGCCAAGAGGGTTAGCACCTAAATAGCAAAAAAAAAAACGCTTTCGCGAAAGAATATACCTAAATATCCTGCAATATGTTTGTGTGATAATTTTAGTGAACATATTGTACCAGGTATGGTATATGTTGTGATCAGCTCAGCGAACCCGAAAGGCGCACGGTAAAGGCAATTTGTTTTTACCAGGTTCTGGTCCCTATGGTACGGCGGTAGTGACTCAAAAATATATACCTAAGCTAACGTTGGTTCTCACCGCAAGCACTGACCGAGGACGGCTGCCACACCCAAGTTTGCCGTTTCATGGGCTTGTAAGCCAACCCGACGGAGCGCCTACAAACGTGGCGCTTCGGTTATGGTGAAAGCGCCGCAGTATCTGTAAAGGTTGCCGTTGATACGTGCTCCCTTTCCTGGAAAAAAATTGTGTTTTTCCTCAAGAATGACGGCACTTTCACGCACAGAACGGGTCGGTTGGGGTGTTTATAAAAATTCGAGCCTTCTCTGTGACATTTTCACGTGCAAAGAAGACCTTCACAGATTGTCCCACGGTTTGAAAAATGTCGCGGGTCACTTCGGTGTGCGCGTTGTATTTTCGGCACCTAATAAACTTAGCAAAATTTGTGGATCTGTTGACAGAAAGCTTAAAGGCTTGTCGCGCGGCACCGGAAAGGGTGGCGGGGTGAAGCATGTGTCTCCTTTTGTTCCATGCAAAAAGTGTGTTGTCTATCTTATACCATTTCCTTGTGGTTATGTGTATATCAGTCAGACAAGCCGATGTATCAATGTCAGGTTGCTGGAACACAAAAGGTCTTTAGGAGGAGACACCTCCTTGCACGTGGCTCAACACGTATCTTAGTGCAAGTGCGAGCCTGCGTTAGAGGAAACGGTTATATTATCTGCGCACAGGGATAAATTAACGCGCGAGATTATTGAGGCATATAATATAAGAAAAAAGGGGGTGTGGGGCCTTAGTGTGCCGTAGATTCATTTACATGAGGGTGAGTTTGGTTTTTTAAATCGCTCTGTAACGTAAAATATATCACGCGCCTTCATCCACACAGTGTGTTTAATGCCAGTCATGTTTTAGAAATGATACGGTGGATTGTGACGTATGTAAGATGTCTGGTCACATGGGTTTGGGTTGTAGTATTTAAGTGTGTGTCTGTTCTAATACAAATCAGTTGTGATTCAGCGCTGTGGTTTGTCGTTTCTTTCGCTAGTGTCCGTGTTTAAGTGCGCTACCTTCAAGATGTCTCATATGCATTACCAACTAGCCCAGTTGTCACTTCTTCTATAGAGATAAATGACGCGTCAACGTGGGCGCAGACATTGTAGAGAGTAACATACTGCTGCAAATTTTGCATGCACATTGCAGTTTATGGGCACAACGAAAAAGATAAACTTTTTTAAAGTGCCTCCTGCATTGCTTTGCTCGCAAAAAAAAAGGCTTCGAGGGCAGCGGTTCGCTCATGATGCCCCGCAAGTGAAGGTAAGGCCGCGCCAGTGAGAGCTGCGGTGGGGATTTTTTTAATTGTCTTCTCTTTGTGTAAAATGATTGATGATTTCTATTGGTTTCCCCTTTGTAGCGGGGTGATGACATGTCATCCGACCAAAAAGTACTAATGTACCTATGTTTTATAATTTTGGTTTATTACTAACACTGCTTAGGGCAGAGACAAAAATCTTTTTAGGCACAGAATGCTTTGTTTTCTGTCACAGGTGGTAACTGCCCTAGGCAATATTCCCCTCTCTCCTTTTCGTCCACCAGCATTCTAATCTTCTGTTCGTCGCCTCGACAGCCTAGAAGTTAACTTCCTCTGTGCTACCCCTAAATCCTAGGGCACTTCTGGGAGCCGAATATTTCCCTCATGTAGACTTGGATGGATAACTTCACATTCTAACACTATGTGCCGCATAGTTTGTGTTTCTTTTCCGCAGAACATGCATACCCCATCATTTTGTGAATACTTCCCCACAAAGCTCTTAGTTCGCTAACAACCTGCTCTAGCCGGAAAAAGCAAAGCACTGCCCTGGGAATTATCGTAGAAATATTCCTTTCTGATGTTCAATTTCTCAGCCCTATACATCTCTAACGACGTTTTAGCCCCCATTTTTTCTCTCCTTCTATTTGCTTCAATCTGCCTTGCCTCTTTTTTGGTTACCTTGGCTGTTTTGGATTCTTCACTGTTCTTTCCGTATTTCATTGTTAGCCCTCTAGTCTTCCTTAAACACTGCGTGTCCACACTTTTCAAGTATAGGTACCTGAAAACTCTAGCTGCCCACCTTCATTGATCCATTGCGCTCATCCTCATCTCAAAACATATTTTACTCTGTCCTTATCGAACTTCAAATGACGCCCAGCTTCGTGATGATGTACTGATGTACTGCTGATGTACTGCTGATGTACTGATGTACTGATATACTGCTGTACTGCTTCGTTAGTTGTTTTTCCATGCGTGCCTAAGGCCAAATGGCCTACCGTTCTCTGGTTCACTTCAAGGCCTGATACAATGTCTGATTGTAAGCAGAGTACAGCATTCGCAAACGTGAGACACGGAACCATTACTCCTTTCCACATTCCACTTACTACTTGATATTTGTTATACCCCCACAGAGCTATATGCTTCATTATAGCTGCGTTTCGCTTTCCCTTAACCTTAAGTTGCTCCTCGTGAGTACTTAAGTAGTTATCCCCTTCGTTTATGCACACTTTCAAATATTTATATTCCTTCACTCTAGGTAATTCGCCTTGCTGGATAGACACTACGTTGGTGGTAGCGTCATTGAAAACCATTATTCCTGATTTTTTCTGCACTGAAATTTAACCCGAGGTCAGTGGCTTCCTGTCCGCTAATATTTATTAGCCGCTGCATATCTCTTTGGTTATCAGCTAAAAGAACAATGTCGTCTGCGTATAAAATTCCCGGAATACGCTGTTGTACCACTTCGCCTTGCAGCATATACGTTAGGTTGAACCCTATATGACTTTTATCATGTTTCTTTTTTAACCCAGCCGTGTAAAGCATAAACAATATTGGGTTCAAAGGGCATCCCTGTTTCAGTCCCCGATGGATGTTGACCTGCTGGGCGCATTTCTGTCCTTCCCAAGTAAGGTTCACTCTATTGTCTTTCTAGATTGCTATAAGGAACTGTACTAACTCGTCAACTAATCCCTGGAGTTTAAGAATTATCCACAGCCATTCCATGTTTACGTTGTCATTTGCCCCTTTAATGTCCAAGAACGTAATCGATAATGGTCTATTCGGCGCTTTCGCAATTTCAATGCATTTTGTTATTACGAACAAATTATCATCCAATCACCTGTCTTGTCTAAATCCATCCTGCAGTTCCCCAAGTATTTCATTTTCTTCAATCCATGCTTGAATTTCAGATTTTATTGCCTGCATTACGAATCTATACACCACTGCCCTTATTGTGCGTGGTCTGTATGAATCAATACTGGCTTTGTTGCCTCTGCCTTTATATAATAAATTCACCCTACTTTTTAGCCAGTCCTCTGGTATTTGTGTGGTTTGTATCACCTTATCTATTGCTTTCATAAACGATTCCTTACTTTTAAGTCCAAGCAGGTTTATCAGTTGCATTGGTATTCCGTACGGGCCCACTGCTGTCGGGGGGGAAACCTTTTGCTGTGCTTTTTTCCAATCGAGGTGGCTCAAACTTATTTCCCTTTCCGCGGTCTTTTGTGGCGCTGATGTTATCGGTGCAGGCTTCCCTACCATAATTTCCCTAAACTTCTCACTAATCACTCGATGAATATGTGCCAACGCGTGCTCTCCTTCTAAATGTTTCCCCTCCTCATCAATCAAAAATTTGTGTGTACATCGTTTTTTGAGCTTAGTAATTTTACATGGTTCCAAAACTTCTTGGATGCGCTTTTGTCCTTCTTCCGTATTTGCGCCATCCAGTGTTCGCTTTTCTGCTTGATCTTTGCTTGCAACATTTTCGGCTCTTCTAGTTTTTCCCCCGGGAGATATTCCATTTTTCCTTCACTGCTTCCGGTTTTATACCAGTTCTTTTTGCTTCTTTATGTTCTCTACCCCTTTCTTCGCTGGTCAATAGCCTCTTTTATTTCCTGACTCCACCAGCTCGTCGGCTTTTTCTTCCCTTTCCATCGGTTTTGTTGCTTTGCTTCATTCATCTTACCATTTATGAACGCCATCATTTCGTCGTAATCCCAATTTCTGTCTGGTTATTTATTGATTTCATCTTCCACTCTATCAGCGACGATCTTTAACTGCCCATTCTTTAAATTAGTTCCTCCGATTGTACCTATTACTAAATTTGTCCGGGTTGCGCCTCCAAAGTGCAAGGTAAGCCACTTGTAGTCGCAACCTAAGGTGTCCTTTCCATTTTCATCTATCCTCATTTCCCGCAACTTTTCGTGTACTGCCTCGGATACTAGACTATAGTCTACCCGCCACGATGGCTCAGTGGCTAAGGCGTTGGGCTGCTGAGCACGAGGTCGTGGATTCAATTCCCGGCCGCGGTGGCCGCTTTTCTGATGTAGGCGAAAAGCAACAATTTCGGTGTGCAGGAGATTTCGGCGCACGTTAAAGATCCCCAGGTGGTCAAGATTAACCCGGAGCCCTCCACTACGGCGCGCCGCATTTCCTGCGTTGCGTCGGCGCGTTAAACCCTACAATCAATCAAATAAATTAGACTATATTCTGTGCTGGACTCTCTGTAACCACCTTCCAACGTTATTTGTCCGTCACACTCGCTTTCCGTGTTTACTATTACAAGCCGGCTTTCCTGACATAGATCTATCAATAGAGAAAATTGTTGTCTCTGTATCCATCCAAACCTTCTATGTGGGCATTCATATCTTCAAGACTATTTAAACCGAATCTTTGCACTCGTTTATATCTCTTCTCAAACCATTTACCATTTCCTCATTTTCCTCCCTAGCTCTACTTCCGGTCCACAGATACACAACCCCTAACCATGTATTTTTTCCTTCTATGGCGCCTCTCACTCATAAATGCGGTTTACAGCTTTGATGCAGTATCTGCCAGTCGGTCTCTTGTTTTATGAGCATGCCAACACCTCCCCCTCTCTTCATTCCTGTGGCAATGTTGCAAACTTCACAGACATAGTTGTCTCTGACAGGAAGGGCTTTGGTTTTGAATTTCTACCCACTTATCAGGCTTTCGGCCTTTCTCCATATTTATGTAGCTGAATATATATTTATTGCATTTGTTTTTCGCTTTCCGCTTACGGGGTCTATTTTTCTCTTTTGAAAAATCGTTCCATTCATTGTTTCCACTTAAATCGCTTCTGTCAACGTTCTCAGTTACGTCTTTAGGTTCTCAGTTTAGCTCTAGTCCTGGCTGCCTCACAGCGTTGAGTGTGCATGTGTACCTCGCTTCCCCTTTGTCTCCTAGTTTGCCTTCCTTAGCTGCGCGGGGCCCCCTAAAAAATCTACCGCTCTCCCATTTAGGGGCCACCCCACCTTGTTTCCTAGCTTGGGGATGAAGTGAACCCCGTCCCACTGAAAAACGTGCCTATGTCCAATGCTGCCCACTACACCGTTCACGTCTCACTTCAAGCCGGAGTGCCCGACCACGCCTCACGATCTTGCTGTTAGCAGCGAGTACTGTCCCTTCGGTGTGCATGCCCTGCTTCGTCACCTCCGACATAGTGCAGATTGCAATGAGCACATTTGGGGCCGTCGGCCGCAGGTCATGTACCCCCTTCGTTTTCTCCTGGCCAAGTTTTCCTTCCTCTCCCTTCAGAACATCGTTAAGCCCCGCGGCAATGACCACAAGGCATCTAGCTTTACTGGACAAGGCCAGTTGCCCCTTCGCTCGAGTCATCACCGTCTGCATCGTTTGACCGGGGAAGCAGCCCACCTTCCCACACTTATCTCCCTTTACCTTTTCCACTATGGGTGCGCTGCTCCTCTTTATATTAGAACTCCCGCAATGATTACCATGCAATTATCTGCCACGTGCTGCTCTTTAGTGGTACCCGGCTTATGGGCTGGTTGTGCTGACCTATCTTGCGTTCTTTCCCTATCTTGTATTCGTTGCCTTGGTGGGGGGGGGGGGGGGCCGAGGCGGATAAGGGGGTATTGATTGCTTTGCAACCAGGCACATTGCTGGACGGTACAAGTTGCGCTTAAGACCACTCCAAATTTGTTTTGCGGATATTTTACTTTTTTATCGGGGGGATGACCTTTGTTTCTGGTAATTAATGGACCAAAAAAAATTCGCAGTTTAAGGCTTCGTCACGATAAGCTTGTAACCATGTTAACGTTGTTAATATGATACGTGAAGTAAATACGTATAAATGGGAGTATAAAAATGTTTGCTGTGAATGAGTTTTTATCAGCTCACCCACAGCGAGCAATTTATAAATCCAGAAATATTTAAACATATTCGAACCGCTGTTCACACTCACAACCTAAATTAAACAACCAAGTTGTTTTCATCCAAAACCAGGGGCACTCTAAAAGTAATCCTAGTTTCATAGAGTAAAATATTGCCAATGCTTTCAGTGTTTTGAAAAAGCGTGCAATGAAACCGCACTGCACCTCAGTGAAGCGTCAATGCAAAGCACTGAAGAAGCTGGGACTAAATACAGCTAGAAGGAAAGAGGCTTCTATTTTGTAAGCAGTTTATATTTAACGCCGTGTTTAGTGGTGGTTGCCTGAAATCATCTTCATTGACAGATTGCTTACATCTTCCTACCGGCAATAAGCGGATAGATGCTATTCTAGTAAACTTCATTATGAACAAAAATCTTACGGTCTCGAGGCCATTTCTTCCTTTCACTGGAACTCAAAGATTTTTTCAGTGTACATAAATATTGGGGGTGTGAAATACAATGTTCTGGAAACACTCCTACTCTCTTAGCAATAAGTTTTTGCTTCGCCCGACATTGCCACGCCAAAAAGTCTGTTAGGTTTTTCGGGTAATAAAAAGTTATTCACTTTGCTTCTAACCCCACAAGAAACATAGAGTGCGTTTTTTATCGCAGAAAATGTTCCAACCTGCGCCTGCAGTAAATCTGTAGTAAATCTGCAGTAAATCTGTAGTAAATAAATCTGTAATAAACCTGCAGTAAATCTGCATCTGTACTAAATTCATCTCAAAGGAAACTATCTGCCATTATGGTGTGTGAAAAGATGGAAGCCATCGAGAAACCCGGCTTACCTGAAACACAGATGCGATCTTCAGCTTGTAGAAAACTGGCAGCACTACTTTTACGGCCAGTGGAATTAGTATTAAAGTCAATGGAACAGTCCACCAAATGTGAAATCCGTGCGCGTATGAATATGCCGGCAGTCCTATTGCGCCCGTGCCTGATGTGATGCTCGCGAGGATTGATAGACCAAGGAGAAGGACGTGCAAAGAATTGCTCCCAAGGAAGATCTCATCGGTGACAGACGCAGGCAGAATGTCCTTCTTCAAGGAAAAGTACAATCCCACGCCTACGCCAGCACCCGTGAACAACGAGAAAGCAGCGTAGTCGGCAGCGTGAGCCATCTGGAGGTTTTGCTCTTCAGTGAAATGCAGATGCGTGTTTGCTGTGCAACGTAAAGGCCAGTGGGCCCACTTAACAGTGGCTACTGCTCGTTGGATTTGAACAGCCGGATACTGAACCGTTTTGTTGCAGCTGTCTCGACAACAGGTGGCAGTTGCAAGCAGGGAAGCTCCGGATGTATGTCTACGTGTGCACTATTTAAATGCAGCACTCAAAATATTACCTGCGAAAAGCTGCTCGTAGATGAACACGACGAGATTTGTCAACAACTATACTGAAAAAACAGCTGGCACAGCTGGTGCTGTAACTGCGGAAGGCTAGTGTGAGAGTGGGATGGTGCGTCGTAGTTAAGCAGGCTCTCTAAAGGACACGCTCGTTAATAGAGTCACATGCGCTCCATAAAAAGGAGAATCGTAGCTGTTGCTTCCCGGGAAAACGACGAAACTACGCACTTGGGGGAAGTTGTAAGGCACAACGATGAACAACGCGCACCGGTGTGTGCGCATTGTGCGCATTTTTTCTCTACTAACTGGTCCTGCCTGAAGTCTTTCCACTGCCCTTACTTACTATTCGCCTCCGAAATCAACTCCCAGGTAACATCGTCACCCTCATGGAGCACGACTCATTCTTCCGGGTTACAATTATTTCTGAATGCATCAATTGTTTAACTAATTTTTCAACGTTAATACCGTTTTTTCAACTAATTTTTCAACGTTAGTACCGTTACTAGAGGCGGTATTCATTGGCTTAAAATGCATGCAGGCAACCATTTGTGAACTCCGCCATATCCGTGGCTAAGCGTTGTGCGCACATCCCGCACGGCCCGCACGGCCCGCGGGTCAGGCATCCCTCTTATCCTCCATGCCTTCATGGAGTCCAAGCAAGGTCGCGGGCCACGACGTGAGCTTTTGTTTTTGTGCAACGCGTGTGCGAATGATTCGATAGGTAGTTGTACCGCGGTAGCGTTGGTTGCACGGAAAGTCGTGGTTTCCTCTCATGAGTGCGCAACCTTACCTGCAATTCACCCCAGCCTCTTGGCCCACCTACGAGCGAGTGCCAGTTGGTCGCGGGACAAAGATTGCAATGCGAGCGCAGTGGTCCGTTTGAAAGCAGGAACTGCATCATTTCCAAACTATTGCCACTGAACGCAAAGTAATACCCCGACGCCAAGTACTGTTGAGTGCAGCACAGTACGATCTACCTATCGCCAGACGCGTATGAAGTCGCCGCCGCCAATCAGCGGATTGCCAGCCACTGTGTTTTTATATCAGATATATATAGAGAGAGATAGCTCTAATGAAAAATGAAGAGGTTAGCCCCACAAACTGCGGGGCTTGCTACTTCAGATTGGGATGAACATAGAGGGGCGGAAAAAGGAAAGAAAAGGAGAACAGCGCAGCCACAATAATAGGGAGAAGAAAATAAAATCAGTTCGGAACGTAGAAAGAATTTACAGCACAAGGGGAAAAAGAAATTTGAAGATCCCAAGGTTAAAGAACCTCGATTAATCCCGAGTCAGACAAAAAAGTTAAGAGAGCCTTTGTCCCTCGCACCGCGTCAGCGTGATTTTGCCACGGACCAAGAAAGTGATGCAGCTCTAAAACGTTTCCGCGTGACAGTCGCACAAGTGTTCTTTTCGCTGTTTCGCGATTAGTTGTATGCTGGGAACAGTAATACACGACATGCCGTATGTCTTCCCTCACATAGCATACAGAGCACAATGGCAAGTCCGCCCCGCATATTTAAAAAAGAAAATTACAAGTGAAGGCGACGTTCAGGCGTAGTCAGTGAGGGACACGTTCTGTTTACTTTTGCAGGCCTCGCGGGAACTAATAATTGCACTGAGGGTCGCTCAAGTGCAGAGGCAAGGGTGTCCTAAGAGGGTCCTGCTGAGCTGGCAGCTGCAGTTTCCATCCCAGTGCATTCACGGCCGTACTTCCGTCTTGTCTGGAATACGGGATTCTAATACACACAGGCAGATTGTGCGCCTCTTTCACTTCTGCGTCAGAGACGACGTTCTCATGGATGCCGGAATAATCTGGAAGCCATTGAGGCGAGATGCAGTGCCGTCTCGTAGCCAAAGTGTGTGCAATGCTTGCAGATCACGCACACGTTGGCTGCAGTGGTGGGATAGCTTCATCAGTGTTTGCAGGAAAGGCCGCGAGCCAGTAAAGATCACCAATTGCTAAGCGGGAGCGGGAATATTGGTGATATGAAGGGGTGCCGCCCCAATAGCAGTTAACTCAGTGAAGGTGGACGAAGTCTTGTGACTGAGTTTCTCTTTCACAGTTAGTCCCATCAGACCTCACGGACCCGTCTGTATACACGTGAACGTGGCCAATATAACGCAAACAGATATGCTCCAGTGTGAATTATTGCAAGGCTGGTTTAGGCAAAGATGATGTCTTGCCTATACATGGTATGGTGAGGCATATATGTCAGAGGTGAGTTGTTTTGCTTAGTGTGAAACATTTAGCGCACGAGAAAGCCAGCGCTAAATTGGCGTACGCATGAAACATTTGCCCAATGAAATTATTTAGTTTTTGTACTCGACAACGCATTAGAGGTTCCTTACCAGACATAAAGTCGTGGTTACGGTGCGGTTGCACTTGCGTCGACATCCGCGGTGGCAGCCAACTGTAGCGTCGGACTACAGCCACGGTACAATCCTCCGGTGGTGCGAAGTGCTCGAAGGCAGGCAGAGCGTCACCGCATAGAGTGAGTGCGATTGAAACTATATCTATTGAAGCTACTGCCGGTAATCGGTTCGAAACGCAGCAGACGATGGATAAGTTTTTTTCCCTGGGAGATGCGGGCGGAAAGCGCATGCGCTGGCACAGTGGCCACGGACATGGCGGTCTTCAGTGTTGCCACGGGAAGAAATCGCCCCCTAAACATTTCAATGAATGCCACCTATAGGTTAGCTATTGCTCCCCTTTATGGGGACACTTAATTTGCAACTAGGCATTTTGAGTGTATTATGTAGTATTTGTATTTCCTTAAGTGTTGCGATTTGCTATCTTAAATTTTTTTCGCCCCCCCCCCCCAAATCCATGGTAACTGAATAAAAAGTGTTGATACGCTTGCTGTCTAAAAGAAGTGTTGGTCTTGTATCTATCTTCGAGTAGAATGCGCTCCCACGGGCAGCTTTTCCCCCTCCGGCTACGAACGCAACCAAATAAACGCTGAAGATCATTGTGAATCGCTTGAACGGTGATGAGAGCTGACATCGTTACTGATGACATCGTTGATGGTGACCATTGTGCTAATGATGATGGGCATAATGCTCTCCACTAATAACGACTAACTTCGGATACAGAAAGCTAATCCTATACTGATATCACTCTGGCACGAATTGCTAATGCAGCTGGCCTGCCCGTCACACATTTCAGCGGCTAACTGCGTGAAACTAGACCTTTTAAGTGCCCCGTAACCTTTTTTACACTAGATAAAGGCCCACAAAATAATCGAAAATGTCTTGCGTGTTAGGGAGGATGACGTTCTCCCTGCATAATCCGTGGTGGTTTTAACTACTCCTATTACTGACCTGCTAATAATGCCTCGTGTTTTGTTGTGCGCTCACCTCGTTTTTTTTTTTGTTTTCTTGGTATGCATAAATTACCTTGCCATTAACCTCTCGTCTAACATGCTCCTTTTGAGCGGCAGTTATCTATTTGAACATTACCCTGAACCATTGAAAACAAAGCATTCACGTACCATTTTATTCTAATTACAACTTCGTGCAAATCCAGTTAGAATGTCAAGAAATACACAGTAATGGCCACTCACTTCTTTCAAACAAAATCGTGGCCGCAGAAAAGCGGCGCCATCAGGACGGCGAAGGCTTTCTTTTAGGTCAACTTTGTGCTTGGAGAGGTAAAGACACGCACGAGATAAAGCTTTTTCCACTATTTCACCCCAAACTATATGGCTTCACTTGATTGATTGATTGATTGATTTTTTTGGTTGATTGATTGATTGACTGACTGATTGATTGATTGATTGATTGATTGACTGATTGATCGATTGATCGATTGATCGATCGATCGATTGATTGATTGATTGATTGATTGATTGATTGATTGATTGATTGATTGATTGATTGATTGATTGATTGATTGATTGATTGATTGGGATATGTAATGCACCGACGCTACACAGGTGATGAGGCGCGCCGTAGTGGGCGGCTCCGAATTAATTTCGACAACCTGATGAACTCTAACGTGCGCAGAATTCTCGAACACACGTGTGTTTTTGATTTTCTCCTTCATCAGAAAAGCGGCCACCGCAGCCGGAAATCGAACGCGCGTCCTTGGCTCAGCAGCACAGTGCCTTAGCTACTGACCAAGGCAGCAGCTGTATGGCATTGCTTCCCTGTTTTGGTAATGCGGCTCAACAATTCTCGAATGTGACGGCCCGTGTGAACACTCGGAAAGAGTGGGTATCGGCTCATCACGTTGGGCCTCAATATTAGTCTTCCTTTTGTAGCTGCTCTGTCAGCAGTTTCAGAAGAGCACAAATCCTACACTCAGAAAGTTCTTCAATGCCAAACGGACAATAAAGTCATGCGCACTTCGTTCAGTGTGGAAATAACCCAATATTTAACCTGGGCTTCATCGGAACAAGTGAGGGAGATGGACGCCAGTGCGAGTGGCTATAAAAAAGTGCTGAGACATTTCAATGACTACTTAATGCTTAGGTTGATTTCAAAGTCTGGGAACTGCCAATACTGTTCTTAAAAAAAGAAACCATCAGCCGTCACTTTAGCCTTACAGAACACGTAATGAATACCATTAAAAATAATGGTAAAAAACTCGGCGGCAACTGTTTATTGATTTTGGAGCTATGTGCAAAACAAAGCACTATACATTGTGCTATCAAAACCATGCATTACCAAGAAAAAAAGGCAAGCAATCTGTTGTTACGACGGAGGGGCCACGCACATGCATGCACTTCTACGGAACATTTAACTGGCAACGGCTCTTTCTAGTCTGAACACTGTGCGTGCATCAGTGCGCGGGCATTTATAACAAGAAATGTGGAATCGTTCGACATACGTGACAAGTTTGTGATGGTAGAAGTCGATAGCACTTATTTTTGCGCGTTCTACCAAGAAGACCACAAGTTCTCGAATGCGTGGATGGGCATCAACCATGAGCATTGCGAAACAGCGTAGGGCAACCGTTATAAAAATTCTTGTCATCAAAGATCCTTTTTTGGAACAAATGGCGAACCACTAAAGACTGTCTTTCTAAAATCGCTAATCTTCTATCACTGGGCTCACGCATCTGAAAAATGCTAGCATTTCAAAAAGACATTTTTCTCGTGATTTTCACGAAAATAAACAAGTTCGTCCCCGAATGGGCTAAGCTAAGCTCGGCCTTACTGCCTTGGTGCACTGTGAACTAGTCTTAGATCTTGTGGCGAATGCGTCAGCAAATGAATACCTATAACAGAAAACACCGTCCATTTCGCAGGAGATTTAGTGTCATTGTCGCATACAAACCAGTACTGCATGCTACGTAGCTGCTGCACGGTGCATTTGTTGCATTGACATGTATTGTTGTGCCACAGATCCCGGCCTATATTCTTTGCAATGGCGACGCGCTGACAGCGGGGCCCATTCATGCCTTGACCAAAACAGACCAAACCGCTCGCGGCAACAGGCCCAAACTTGTATCGCTGCAGTGTTGCCTCTCTTTTTCCGTCGTGGCGGCTCGACCGAATCATGCCTCGGGCGAACGACCGGCAACTGACATGCTGCTACTTGCCTGGACGCCGCTTCGCTGAGACGACGACGGCGTAGCTTTCCCTTTCCCCGTCTGGGTGGCTCGGCTGACGCAACCGCTTCGCCACCATTCGTCGGATTTCAAATTTCGGCCAGCGATAGTCCTGATTGGAGCGATTCAAACTTCTCGGGACCACAACGGACTCCCGGGGGTATAAAAACCCGCCTGAGGGCACATATCGGCGGCACTTTTCGCAGGCACCGAAGAGAGAGGTGCTATCGCTCTTGTGCGAGCCGTGTAACGCTGTTGTTACCTTTGTACATATTGTATATAAATGTTCCTTCAATTTTTCATCGGCTCGAGTACTTCTTCGCTCTGCTCCGCGCCGCGTCGATAGCGGACGGAGCAAGGCCACGCCGCTGCACCAGTGACTGCGCTCGGATGGCCCGTCGCAACAGTGGTGGCAGCGGTAGGATGGCGGATTCCCAACACCTGTGACAAGGTGGGATGCGAGCCCCAACTGTATTCATTCGAAATTATTTTATGAGTTGCGTTGTGCAGGAGTATTTGTTGTCGAGTTTAAACACTGCTTTGTGACGGAACCATGGTCATAGGCCCGCGCCAGTAGGAACATAGCTCCTAAGCTACATACTTGGGATTGCAGGAGTAACAAAATAGCATAAAAATCACACTATCTCCTAAGAGAAAGTGGTTAGAGCGCAAAGCTTTCGTGCATTCAACCTGAGTTGATGTCAAAAATTCCAACTGCTTCTACCATGTTGGAATGTGGGAAATAGGATATACGTCTGCTTAATAAGGCGAGGGACCAGGGTTCGGTTCCAACCACGCGAAGCTTTTTTTCTGGGGGGTGCTTGACTTGCCTTCGCTTATCGTTACCATGACACTAAGAAGCCAACTATGTAAAGTTTCCTTTGCTGTAGTGTGTTTTAACGCGGATGACTCATGCCATGCATGAGACGTGACAAGCTTCGCTTTAAAAAGCGCCCCACTCTGTCCAACAAGAGAAAATCTCAGCGCCCCCCCCCCCCTTCCTCAATAACGTGAAAAACACGACGCCGCTCCTTAGATTCATAGATAAAGAAAACAGCGCAAATGACAGGACGCAGAAAGGGATTACAAAACCACAGGCGCTGTCAGCAAATCCTTTTAAATTTAGAGCCTGGTTACGGAAATTGATTAGTATGAACGGAAAAACTTTTGCATTTGGAGCATGTGTTATTTTTGAATTGGGGCTCCCTCAAAAGAAATTCGCAGAGGCAACGTCATTTTGCAGGGCTTCGCAGCAAGCCACATGGTATACACCCACCTTGCGCTTCAATTCCGCAAGGATGTCTTGCGGATTGCATGCTGTGGCTCTTGGCTTTAGCAACGCGTATATCCTGACAACAGCGAAATGTTCCGCGTTCCGCTAGCCAACATCCGCATTTCCTAACGGTACAAGCCAATAGGTTTCGTCAACTCTCCATTAGTGTAGGGCGAGTGTGCATTGCCTGCCGCTTCCTTCAATTTTCAACGGTTTTCACTCGTCCACGGGTTTTACCGTGTTTTGCGTGCAGCAGCGTTCCTCTTTAGCGTTCAGGTCTCGCTGCCGCGCAAAGGAACCCCCGGAAAGCACACCGCGCTCGGAAGGTCATTCGTCTTTTTTGTTGGGTAGTGGAGACGAACCGTCATTCCCCAGCCGCTCCTTGCACTGATACGTTGTTCGACGCGGCCAACGTAAAGCGGCCACGCCCCCGGGCGCGTAATGGTGGTAGGCAACGTGGCCCGGGATATCCTCTACGCGCGTTCGCCGCACTTCGGCCGAACGAAGGCACGAGAGTGAGAGGATAGGGAGATGGCGCGGTTGGGAGGAAAGCAGCGGCCGCAAATAGCCGCGAATATCGGGCTTTCCCACCGGTTGGGCTTCGGGCAGCCAAAACAAACAGGTAGCATGCCGCCGGTTTACGCAATCACTCCATTACGCTCTCACGGCCTCCAGGCGGTGCAATCCGCGATAGTGCATACCACTTTCACTTGCCCCCGGGTGACTACGATGACACGAGTAATACCTGTAGACATCTTCTGTACGCAGCGCTCGCTGCTTGATTAATGCCGTATTACCAGAGCGCTATGCCGCGGCTGCTTTCGAAACGTACACTTAAAGAAGGCGAGATAAAATGCGCGGCTCGTCTGTGATCGTAAATCCTCTGTTTCCAAATCACACCACCAAATACCGGTTCGCTGCCGAACTAAGCTTAGAAGCGCGTTGTCGTTATCCGCCGTTTTGTGTGAGTGTGAAAGAAAGGAGAAGGGGCAATGGAGGGCTAAGTGTCAAGGTCGAAAAAAAGTTGCGCCAGACTTTGGTAACCGGGCGATCGTTGTTTCTACGCAAGAGGCGCGAATCTCTGAGCGTCTCCTCTCCCCTACTCTGTGAGTCGCCGCGGTCTTGGTCGTGTCGTTCACGATCGTATCGCCACTTAGATATCGAACGCCGTGCATGAGTGAGCGCCGCGATTCGAGCTGGAAAATTGATGCGCCCACGGTCAATGTGAAGGCAAGTACTCCGACCGCATTCACTACGGTGTGCTGTATTGTTTCGAGTGTATGGGGGTGTTTTTTAAAGACGACAGTCTTTCTTGGGCTCCTTAAACCCAGAAATTTTGGTCCGTCTGTATGTTTGTCTGTCCGTCTGTCTGTCTGTGACTCGATGCAGCTACCAAGCCAAAGTAAAACAATGCTTGCGCAATTGTCTTATATAGTCACAGCTAAATGTGCCCGTCTAAGTCCGGTGTAATGTTCACACTTGTCAGTATTGTTGAAGAACAACAAGACATTACGCATATATAAGGCAACAAATTATTACAGAAGTGATATTTGCAGCGTACCTTTATAAAAAATCGTACATGTTTGATTTTGGCGAGAATAAATACTTCATCAACTGAAAAAAAAAATATCACTACGCCGTCGCCTGCTGTCGCCCGCTCCATATAGCTTCTGGAGGCATTTGAAGAAATCAAGTGGCAAGAGTTACGAAAGGTTCCACTAGATAGGTTCCACGTTCTGCTTGGAACGCACGTGGACTAGGGAAACGCGGTTCGATAAACGTTGAAGTAGGGCGCCTCGATTCACACGCGCCTTCGCCGTACGGCAGCGTTGGCATCGAGATACCCGGTTTGGAGCTGTGGAACGCGGGAAATTTAAAATTATTTAAGCAAACCTTTGGCGTCTTTACCTTGGGAGGAGCGCGAGGCAACAGGAACAACATGAGAGGTGAGTCAGAAAGCGAAGGGAGGCATTTACTTGAGAAAAGTAGATAAAGACTGTCGTCTTTTGACGACATTTGCAACGAAAGGAGCAGATACGCGGCCAATTTTTTGTCAAAAGAGGCGCGTGCGTTGTGGGTTGTCATCACACAATGAAGAACAAGGAAAACGCGACAGAAACTAAATCATTTGTCGGTCTTTATAATACCCGACCCCCTGAGAATTTTGCGTGTGATAAGAGAACATGCAATTAGCAACCAAACAGTTCAAGCATTATACATTACTGTAATACTAATAATCAGAATTGTCGCCTGGATTACTAAGTGCTATTACATTGTGGTCGCTGTTTCGCATACTTCTTACTACAGAGCACGCAATAGAGAAAAATATTGAGTAATAAACTGTTCTGGCTTTATTAATGCGCAGAACGTCATTCTTCTTTTAGCTATACCAACAAAAAACGTAAACATTAACTTGAAATTAGCAGCGTAGCTCATGAATGCGTGTGACTGCGAGGAGGCTCCCGGTGCAAGCAGATGATTTAGTCAGCTGTGAACCAGCTTGTTGTGTAATCAATGATGCGGTCTCATCTTGCTTCCTTTCAAAGCCATCACTTTATTTTAACGGTGCGCATACATAGATATTGCGGTTATAACATGCAACATTTAATGGCATGAACGACATCTCTATACAATAAAGCGCTCAATTTTCCATTTCTGCATTCCTACAACAGGAGGCATCGACTCCGAGTAACGCATTAAAATAACGGCCGTACATGCATATTGTAACCAATTTGCGCCAAATTTCTATTCAACCCTTTTCGCCTGATCTTTGATTTCTCGTGTTATTGGTAGCCAAAGTTTCTCCAGCATTATTCGCTATATTTTAACACTGCGGTAATGAGAGAAGACATCACCTGTTTGAAAATAGCGGAATATGGTGGCTACGTCCGCCGACGAGCGGACCTGAACTTGATGAATCGCGAAAACCAAAAAAACCTTAACAACATTTATGGCAGTACATACATTGAAGGCATGCGAAGAGTTACGCACTCTAGAATGTTCGGTGAGGCTAAAACCAGTGTGTCGAACCAAAAACAACATATCTGTACGGTTACGTGTCGGATTTCGGCGCAAAAATTATGTTCCTGTTCACTTCTGGTTTGAATAAATTACACACGAAACCGGTTTCCAAGCTGACTTCTGTCGCACTGAGTTATAATTATGCCATACCAACCGGTTTGCGAGCCGGTTACGAAAGAATAGTTATAACTCGTAAGTTCCAAAAAATAAGTTTATAGTTCAAAGGCACCGCGGCCACAAAATACAACCCAGGTTCTTTCGTTTCCAACGATGACTTTGACCCAACAGAAATATTGTCTACATTACCAGTAGCTATAAACAATTGGGCTAGATAACTGAAAATAGATAATCGGAAAATGAAGTTCCCCCGGCACATTCTTGCCCTGCACATTCTTGCCGTTGGCAGCCACCGACAAAAGCCAATGCTCAAAATCAGGTCTCCCTGATTTAGTGGTGACTCCACTCCTGTTTTCTGGTACCTATTCATTGCTAACTTAATGTTGTTACACTGATACATGTGTTTTTCTACACTACGTCACCACTTTCTTTGGTTAGTCAAACTTAAAGGTTTTTTACTTATTTCTTTTTTTGGTGAGAACGCCAATGCTTTCGGGGCCGTATTGCGCAGAGCGAGTTGCCAAAGGCTTTCGGTTTAATTAGAACAAGAGAACGGTTCATTTTACTTTTATTATTGCTTTGACGATGCAGAGAGTGTAAGTAGACGAAGCAGCAGAATCGCGTCCACCACAAACTTAGGTTGCCTTTGGCATGGAGCTGAGGTTCATGCCAAAAGCAAAAGAGAATTCTGCCTGAATTTCATACCTCTAACAATCTGCACGAGCGGTACGAAAATTCTGGCAGTTGTCCATTAATATATAAACAATCTGTCCGGCCGCTCATCTTATGTAACTCCCTCTGCAAATCGGATTTACCTCTATACAGGTTTGAAGGAATCTCACCAAAACTAATTAAAGCAGTTATATATTTCAGTTAAAAAGCACTTTTCAGCTAAGCAAGACACTTGGCAAATCTAGGAATTATAAAATATATTAAGTAGGCATTTTAGTTTGCGGGTCTCTGCTGCGTCCAGCGATTCGGTGGCCTGAGCTGCCTGCCCCAGCAAGTTTTTTGATTACATGGGCTTTTTCGTTACCCGGGGAGCGGGAGACTTCTCCTTCAGATGGGCCAAGGAACGCATGAAAACTTACCATGAGATGGTTGTGCAGTTCCGCCGAGAGCGACACAACTATCCTCCACCTGATAAATTTCTAAACAATATTCAACAAGCTAACTGGATGCAGCTCCAAACTATTACAATATATACCCCCTGTAAGGTATCATTTATTTATCCAGGAGATACTGACCCTCATGACCGACCCTTAGCGACGCTAATTACCCCTACGACAGACAGCTAAATGACCCTAACACTGCCTGTGCAGAGTGGATAAAGCAGATTTCTGTTCCCAGATTGAATCGCTGCACGACGACCTCCCTTCTGTAGCCGTCTGAAATTACCGAATACAGAGAAGTGGGAGGGCGCGATGCTCGGTACCGACCCGTCAATACAGTTTTGGGGGGTCACAGCAGCTCTGGAGGTTGCTGGAAGGAATGGTCTTGTCGCCATCCCCCGTGACCAATACCCCACCACTCGCTCCCCTTTTTTCTACGAAATTAGTTTCATTTCTCCATAAGTTTAAATAGGAGGATCGGTCGGCCGATGATCGAAACGATGATTGGCGAAATCCTAACTCGCTGGCTCGCTGGCCGGCGGCACGTAGCCGACGATGGTCTACTCCAAGCAAAAGAAGGATGTGCAATATGCACACTTTATTTACACTACGTATTTACAACTCTCAAGGATCATGATCGCATACGCGAGGCCGGCCAAGGCCCGCGTCGAGCTGTGCTTGTCGCTCCCCTCTCCCACCCGCCGCGGTGGCTCAGTTGCTAAGGCGTTGCGCTGCTGAGCACGAAGTCGGGGGTTCGATTCCCGGCCGCGGCGGCCGCTTTTCTGATGAAGGCGAAAAGCAAAAACGCCCGTGTGTACGAGATTTCGGTGCACGTTAAAGATCCCCAGGTGGTCAAAATTAATCCGGAGCCCTCCACTACGGCGCGCCTCATCGCCTGCGTTGCGTCGGCGCGTTAAACCCTGCAATCAATCATCATCAATCAATCGCTCCCCTCTCCCCTCTCCTGTCTCCTCAAAACATCGAACTTGTAGGTTTTACCGCCAAAACCCCGCCCACAGCAAGGACGTCACAATTTTATAGTGAGGATGGCTCATTGATTAGCCTACACTAGGCCACTGATTGGCCACCGTGACAAACAAAGCAAGGTGGGTTCAAAATAGTCACGTGACCCACCTCTCTCACTCTCATACCGAAACCCGGAGGTATTACTCAAAAGACAAATGTAACACACATGAAAATTACACAACTGGAAGCAAACCTAGCGGCGGCCATCGGTTGTCGGGCGGCTCGTCTTAAAGTATTGTCAATGCCATGCGCGCCTTTAATTGTGCGCCATGCCGACAAAATTCCTTCCTTTTGTAAACACGTGGAGCGCCTAACAAAGCCTGGTCGCCTACCTATTGACTCATCCCAGCTGCCGAGTCGCCAGCGTCAGACGTGTGACGAACGGAAACTTCGTCCAGTAGCTTTGAGCAGTGCAACTGTCGTCGACAGAACGTCTGGTACCCTCTTCCTATGTTTGACTCCTTGACTGACTTTCAGCTGCCGTCCGTTTTGGGCTTTGTCTTGGCGGTAATCGCGGTCGTCAAAATGTCAATGATCCCCCTCTGCCGGTTTCCTAAACGAAGTTGAGGAAAGCCTCCTTACCTTACATCACTTTTAACTACTGTGTGGTGACCGACGCATTTGTATGAGCCCTCTCTGGGCCCGCTCGTCGGGTGAACACAAAAGCGCGGCGAACAAAAAAGCAGCTTCCGCTGTTTCTCCCGACGTCAATCGCGCCAAAATCTGCTCTGCCGGCGTAAACCAAGTACAATAAAGGTAAACACACTCTACCGAACGAACGATGACGTATTTATTTGTTAAGTATTGTTCGTGAACTTAACACCATCTGTTGAATCTCCCGATGGGTATGCGTCAGTAATCATCACCATCATCATGTAGATTACCCGTGCGAGTAAAGGAATCGTCCCCGTAACGGGCAGCCATGGCCCCGTTCTGCCTTGACTCGTTCTTCCGCTACATTTCGAGTTCGAGTACACCTTTGTTCCCGACTTCATAAAGAGTGAATCGTTACCACACCTTCGTAAAGGCCGACTAGCACCAATCTTAGTACTCCGGGAGGTTTCACCGTAACACAGATATGAGTGCTTCGGTATTCCTGGAGATGGAAAATCCGCACCACTCCTGCTTACTTCTTTGAACTGCGCGGAGACCCAGAGGACTGGTCAAGAACCAGGAGAACCATACAGTAAGCCGATAACGAGCAGGAAAACGAGCTCGTCAAGAGAAGAAACTACCGGGATATTACTCCGAAGAAGTTGATGCTGCTTAGAAGTTGATGCTACTTAGAAAAAACAGCGCCAACAACGATACGACAGAGAGTAAAGACAAACACTGCGCTGAACTGCCAACTGAGCTTTATTTAGATGAACAACGAATATATAGTACAATAAAAAACAAGGAAGAGAGAAGGAAATCCATAACACAGACTCACAAAAAAGAGGTTGATTGTGGACATGAAACCAGCCACGTGTAATGCGGCGATCATGATCCTATGTATTTTGTCTTCCTGTCGTACAACTCGATAGAGGGTGTGCTCACGCACCTATCTCCCATTGTGTGGATAACGAAAGCCTCGTGTATCTCCCTCGTGCGCTGCTCACCATACCGCTTCATGATGACGGTGCTATCAAATGCTGGTGGGGATAGCTGACATTGCTGGCACTTTGCACAGTTCATGGTGTAGTAAGTCCCATAGGAATGTTAACAGGTGAGTACCCCTTAAACTTGCCACGCGTATTCACAGCAAAGCTTCTGGTGGTATCTTGGCAGAAGCAAACATTACATATTCTCTGGTACATGGCGACCGCAACAACTTCTACATTCAAAGTGAATAAGAAACTGGAACTGGTTACGGGGAGTGGTCTCTCGAAACGCTAATGGCGTTGATTCCTTTCATAACATCACGAAGGAGTAGTATGACCGTCATTGTGTCATAGGATGCTGCTAAAAATTGATATGATTCGCGTGTAATTTGGTAGTGAGCTCGCGCAACTCCAACTTGGCCATAGATCAATGCTCCAATCTTGTATTGACAATCCAAGCAAAGAATGTGTTTACTTTCAAAAAAAGGAAAGGTTGAAAATTAGCATATTTCCTGTCGTAGCCTCGCCGGTTAGACCGCAAGAGATTGGATATCATGGTGCGAGCGCGGCGGAGCCGTATCTTCTATATAGGAGGCGACGAGAAGAAGCTAAGGAACCGGTAGCATACCATTTTCCCGCAGAACGGAAAAAAAAAACGCTAAGTACAGCAATGTCGAGGCCGAATGCAAGTAAACGCCTAGTGCGAGGAGCGGTAGTCGTGCCAGCCGGACAACCATTATCATATGACCGACGAGGGGAGAGAAAGCAGCGGACGGTCAAGGCCAACGCACGCAGCTGGCCTTCCGGGATTTGCGTGAAAAACATGGTGGCTATCGCGTATATAGCCTTTCTGGTCTCGCTTGACGAAATGAAACCTGCCGACGTGGTTGCAGGGAGGAGTTCGAATGGCCTTGGTTATGTTCCTTGAAGCAGAAGAATTGGACGGACAAAAACCAAAGTTTTTTTTTCACTTGAGCTTTTCTTTTTTAGTGAAGGTAAACTCTGAATATATCCGTCTTTTTAATTCAATGTTGTTCTATCCGAACTTGAAAGCAAATATTTTTAATGCATTGGCTCGCAGAAACGCGTTCTATAGGAGGAAACACTTTTTATTTACTTTTACGTCCAATAAAACCTCTGAACAACACCTCTCCCAAGCCAGGACTTGTTGATTGATTGTGGGGGTTTATCGCGCCGACGCAACGCAGGCGATGAGGCGCGCCGTAGTGGAGGGCTCCGGATTAATTTTGACCATCTGTGGTTCTTTATCGTGCGCTGAAATCTCGTACACACGGGAAT
This sequence comes from Haemaphysalis longicornis, assembly GCF_048455015.1. Classification (NCBI taxonomy): domain Eukaryota; kingdom Metazoa; phylum Arthropoda; class Arachnida; order Ixodida; family Ixodidae; genus Haemaphysalis; species Haemaphysalis longicornis. The sequence goes on from NW_027526422.1 coordinate 162,321,090, forward strand.
TTTTGCTTTTCGCCTCCATCAGAAAAGCGGCCGCCGCGGCCGGGAATCGAACCCGTGACCTCGTGCTCAGCAGCGCAACGCCTTAGCCACTGAGCCACCGTGGCGGGTGCCAGGACGTGTATCGGACATTATTAGAAATAATATTGTACATACCTTAAGTAGATCTTCGAAACCTACTGCTCCAAACGCGCTCCTGCGCTCCAGGCTCGCAGCGCACTGCTGTCGCTGCGGGGAACCACAGCCCCGCTCATTGGCAACCCGAAGCAGTAAGCCTACGGTCAACACGCTCTCATCCTCGCTGGCACTACTGCAACAACACGTGCAAGCCGCGGACCCCCCACCAGACATAATAATGGTCCAAGAAACACACCTGGAAAAGAAGCCAACACTCCCCGGATACAGAACGCACGCAACACCTCCCAGTACGAGAACCAGCTCCAAGGGTGCCGCGCAGGGAGTGTGCACGTTCGTCAGGAAGGATCTAACAATCATCCCACACGACCGCTTCCTCGGCCAAGACACCGCCCTAGAGATGTGTGCGACCGAGGTGGTGGTCGGCAAAAAGAAGCAGACAACAGTCTACGCCATTAACGTGTATAGCAATCCACAACACCGAAGTCAACGGTTCAAAGCGATGTTCCACAAGACGTTGCGACAGGTTGGAAACAACCCAACAATAATAGCCGGAGACTTCAACGCACAGCACAAGGAGCTCGGATACGGGCTCACCTCGGCTAAGGGTAAAAATCTGCTCGAGGAAGCCGAAGAGACCGGGTTCGAGCTCATCACAGATCCACAGCAACCGTCCCGCATCGGTACCTCCACCGCCCGAGACACCAACCCCGACCTCGCCTTTGTGCGTCTCCCCAGCGGCAAGGAATCCAAGTGGCGAAACACGGGGCATAGTCTCGGGAGCGACCATTACATCATAGAAGTGGAGGTCCCCATCAGGGGGGCGGACGCAAGGACCAACAAGAATACACACAAGCACAGGTTAACCGATTGGAATGCCTTCCGCCGAATTGACACCGACTCGACCATCGAAGATATCGAGCAATGGACCACGAAGATGGTGGAGGCCAGCAAACAAGTCACAAAGGAGATTGAAACCGACGAACAGATCCATGTCATGGACCCAAAACTGGCCTATATGATCGAGGCCAGAGGATCCCTGCAAAGACGATGGAAGAGACACCGACATCTACGAAGCCTGCGCAAGCGCATAGCGCACCTCGGCCGAGAGATCGAGAAGTACAGTCGCCAGCTATGCGCTCAACAATGGCACGCCATATGCAACGAGGCCGACAGACAGCCGCACGCCAGCAAGACGTGGAAGCTCCTCCGGCACTTGCAAGACGAGACGCAAAGCAAGGCCTATCAACATCACAGACTTGCCCAGATCGTCTACAAGGCAACCAAGACGCACGGTACTGAAAAGCTTGCCAAGCTACTCAATGAACAATACCTGCCTGCCACCCCTACCACTGACCACCCACATTATAGAGGAACGGCAAACCCCAAACTCGATAAAGACATAGAAGAATGGGAGGTCCGCAGAGCGGCGCAGGAACTGAACTGCAGATCGGCTGCTGGTCCGGACGCCATAAGCAACAAGATTCTAAGAAACATGAACGAGACGGCAATCAAAGCCCTAACGATGTACTACAACAAATGCTGGCGCTCGGGTGAGCTCCCAAAACAATGGAAGACAGCCCGTACAATACTGATCCCAAAACCGAACAAGGCAGCCAGCATACAGAACTTACGACCCATCTCCCTTACATCATGTGCAGGGAAGGTGCTGGAACATGTCCTGAACAATCGGTGGCAAGACTACCTGGAAGAGAACGACATATAACCCAACACCATGCTGGGATTTAGACCAAAGCTCTGCACACAGGACGCAATGCTTCTCCTGAAACATGACATGCTCGAAACTCCCAGCAAGGTTGACTGCAAGGCGATCCTAGGCTTAGACTTGAAAAGCGCCTTCGATAACGTCCGTCACTCCGCCATCCTGGAACAGGTCAACAGACTTGGTCTTGGAAAGCGGACGTATAACTACATACGAGCCTTCCTGTCACACAGGACGTCCAGCATCCAAATAGGGCAATTACAGTTCGAAGACCGAAAGCTGGGCAGCATAGGCACGCCACAGGGGTCGGTCATCTCCCCACTACTATTCAACTTAGTAATGATACCGGTGGCCGAAAGGCTAGCCCAGCTGCCGGACCTACGACACACCATATATGCAGACGACCTGACGCTGTGGGTAACAGGAGGCTCGGACAGACACATCGAGGAGACGTTGCAGCAGGCAATACATACCGTCGAAACCAGCCTCCACGGAACGGGGCTACACTGCTCACCTCAAAAATCGGAGCTGTTGATCATACCACCCTCTGGCCACCGAAGAAAGAAGGGAGAACAAGAAGCACACAGAAACATCAACCTCTACACCAAAGACGGAACCACCATCCCGCACGTCAATACCATCAGAATATTAGGCCTACACATGGACGCAGGCAACGGTAATCACACGGCGCTCGAAAAGCTGCTAACGAAAATAGGCATCACCACCCGCCTCATAAAGAGAATTTCGACGCGGCGTGACGGCATGCGGGAAGCCAACCTTCTGCGACTACTGCAGTCGTTTGTGGTGAGCCACGTATCGTACGTGGGCTCTTTCCACCGATGGCTGCAGTACGAGCGGGATAGGATTAACGCAGCCATAAGGAAAGCATACAGAACGGCTCTTGGACTCCTGCCATGTACTAGCAACCAGGCCTTGGCGTCCTTGGGAGTCCATAATACTCTCGAAGAGATATGCGAGGCTCAGCGTACAGCGCAGATACAACGACTACAGAACACCAGGACTGGCCGGAAGATTCTACAGCGTGCGGGCCTCAGCCCGACAACAACTAGAGAAGAAGAAGAGGCTAACATGCAAAGAAAGAAGCTGCCGGCTATCATTAGTAGACAGCTGGTGATCTCGCCGCTCCCGCGCAACATGCATCCGCAGTGGGACAAAGAGCGCAGACAGGCCAGGGCCAGAGCGCTGACCGAGACCTACGAAAACGACCGCACGGCTATGTACGTCGACGTCGCTCAGATGCCGGAAAGACCACAGCACTTCGAAGCAGTGGTAATTCGCGCTGCGGACGGAAACACAGTCAACGCGTGCAGCCTCCAAGCCACCAATGCCGAGCAGGCGGAAGAGGCCGCTATCGCCCTAGCTCTGTGCGGCGGCGACGAGGCCCGAACTGTACTGAGCGACTCGCAAATGGCAATCACCAACTACTCCAGAGGCAAGGTGGGAATGGTGGCAGCCCGCATCCTCCCCAAGCACAAAGAGACCACAACGCACATAAGGTGCTTCCCGGCTCATGTAGGACCCATCGCCGGGGGTGTTGCCAACCGCAACGAGAAGGCGGACGCCGTCGCACGAGAGCTCGCGCGCCGTGCGGCGCCCCACCGCCTCGCCTCTCAGATTGCGGTGGAGAGCGCCCCTGACATGGAGCCCATTCTCAACTACAGCGAGGTCCTGGCCTGGCATAGAGTGGAAAGGGCGCAACTACCCCCGCCCCACCCAAGATTGAACAGAAGAGAGGGGGTGCTGCTACGACAATTGCAGACGAGGACAGTCCTCACACCGGCCCTGGCTCGACACATGTGTCCCGAACTCTACGGGGAAGTGCTGTGCAGTGTGTGCGCGGACGAACCTGCAACTCTGGCCCACATTATGTGGGGGTGTGGTGCGAGTGACTACAGTGCAGTGTCGGACCCACTGCCACCGGACATGGTGGACTACGTTAGTTCCTCCAACCCGAAGGAACAGCTCGTCGCCGTCCAGCGGCTCGAGGACGCCCTTGCCCAGCAGGCGCGAACGGGAGACCCTCCATCCCCTAGCGGGAGGAAGCGGGCTCGCCAAGTAGCCAAAGCTGGAGCACTGGCCTAGAGTTCCCCGAGGTCTAGCCTCCCGATAGGGGGCGGTGAAGCCCTGCGTGGCCTGACCCGCCCCTGCACGCCGGACACAAATAAATGTCATTTTCTCTCTCTCTCTCTCTCTCTAATCCTTTCGGTATACCACAATGAAACACCTAGCTTCCACGGGCGTCCACGGGTGGCGCTGCATGTACCGGCGGCCACGCGCTCGCAGTGTCGTGTTTGAATCCGTGAGCACTGTACTTCGCTTCCTATATACTTACGTAAACATAATTTGCAATTTCGTCTTCACAGTCGTTTCGCAGAGCGTCCAGTGTTGCCCAGTGAAGGCCTGTTAGTACGGTGCTATTTACCGTCGTATTTCTTAGCATTGGTTCCTGGCCGCGGTGAGAAAGAGGCTCTTTATTAGGAGAGAAAGCCGAGATGTTTACCGTAATTTCGACACCGACATCATATTCGAAAGAGGAAGGGGGAAGGGGGAAAAAAGGCCAGATATATTACAGGGTTTTGCAGTACTCAGTACCAAACTTGAATATACATCTTGAACGGCCCTTTTAATGCGGTATGCATCACCGTAATAATGTTAGTCACGTTAGTCACGTTAGTCACGCCATGGTGATGTGTGCCTGCCTCACGTCCTGCTCTCCAATGAGAGAAGTAAAGCGGTTGACACTACTTCGAACCTTCCATGAATTTGGCCTCGTTGATATATGTCGGCGGGACCTAGTTCATTAGACATACATTCTAAACGAGGTCAATGCGCTTTTAAATGTATGTGGACGTAGGGATGGTTCCATTATTTAAAATCTTCGACCAGGTGTGCTTAAGGCCCCATTTATTAGAACAAGCTATGGTGATCAAGAACTAGAGCTTATATAATACACAGGTTTCCTGATGTGAGGCCGGCCATAATTGATATAAATCTACAATTCAACGCCCTATATAGACTAAAACAATGTCTAAAACAACATTTTTTATCTGAAACTGTACATAAGACTTTACTGCTTTTAGTGCAAACAATTTACGTATTTGCTGTGTGTTCAGTTTCCCGCTTAATGTATTGCACTTGATATCCTCTATTTTGAATTTTTATAGTCATTGTCTCATGTTGCTTCTGACCGCATCTTTCTTTTTTTCATCATACTTGCTCGGCAGTGTTGATTACAGGGGCAGTAAACCGCTGTCAGGCAGCGTGCATCTGCCTTTCGTCTCTGTACCCTAAACTACTACTGTCTGAATAATGTTACAAAGCGCTTTGTTGCAAGAAACATCCCAACATGTCTTCCAGATAACCAAAGATGTTATTCTTGTTGATTTTTTTAAAAGCCCGTAGGCTGCCTACAGGAATAATTTAGACAATCTTGCTGGGAAATAAAATGCCGAGCAGATAGTCCAGGCTTTCTCGTGCCCATTGTGCATCTTAGTGACGCCAGCATCGCGTGTTCATGACGCACTCTATAATTTACACGTCGCTCTGTGTATGCCCACGTGTTGCACACTGCCATCGTTTTCCTATATTCGTTTATTGCGACGCACGTGGCCCGAGTGGATTCGCTGTCACGTGGGTATGTAATCTGGCTTTACCAACCGACACCTATACGTACGCCGTAGTTTTTTTAAAAGGGACGTGTATTCGTTCGGCGACTTCATTCGAACGACGGGTGAATGTTTGTTTTGCAAGCCGTGTCCCCACCTTAAAGTATATCTACACCGTGGGGGCAGCGTGCTGGAGAGAGTGGGAGCGTGCGCCAAACACAAATGGACGGAGCCAAGGCGCGCGTGCGATTACGCGCTGAGCACCGCTGGTTGGAGTCAAGGGCAGGAGGTGGGGAGTCGGTCAGTTGGAGTGCGCGTTCCCAATAGACGGCTCGGAGGAGCGCGCATATATGGACGAATGAATTTGGCAGTTGTTTTTCGGATGTTCGGAAAATGAGTAAAGTCACGGTCTCTCTAGAAGAAGCCGCCTTTCGGGAACGCCAGCGGCAGTTCGCGCACTAGCGGCCGTCGATCTGCTGGCTTTGAGAACTTTTATGAAGCGTTTGCCATTAGGGAACGCCAGGCAGTTTCCCTGTTAACATCAGTGTTCACGACGTTAGTTCAGCAAATCTGGGCTAATTTGTTAAATCAGAAATGGTCGGAAGTTATTCCCATAGGGCGGCTTTACCAACAGAGATCTGGGATGTCACAAATCGCAGTATGGAAAGTGAATTGTGGTCTTATACCTGTAGTACAGCTAGAGCAATAATTGCCCCGTTAGGCGAAGAAGCGTCCTGTTTGTTGTTGCCAGTAAAAAAATGGCGTACGATGTAAACAGAAAATAAAAAAAAATAAAAGCTCTTCCACTCAATGTGAAAGCTGTCGGAAGTGCAGAGCAGTGATTTGGCGGGGTGTAGCGCCGCTATCCTCTCATCGCTACCTCCCTACGCATTTCAAATTTCCAGCCTTCGCAGTGCTCGCGCGCCCCCTGCCTGAAACTGCGCCAGAGAGAGTTCTGTTCATTTTGTGCTTGCTTTTCCTCCCGCCCGTTCCGGCATTGCGCTGCCATTTTTCGCTTACTATCGTAAAAACCAACCCAACAAGCTTTCCTAAATAATTGAACGCGGGCGCTTCTGGTTAATTACGTATATTTTGCCTGAAATGTACCTGCAGTATTCGTTGGGCTAAACAAAGGGGAGATGTATGACAACCGCCAGCGATTCACAAGTTTCGAACGCTTATGACTATATAAACCGCTTGGCTTTCTAAGCCTCTGGGTTACGCAGCGACCACTGAACGCCGTGTGGCTCTATTTGGGTCCAGCGAGTGAGGTACGATGACTAGGACTAGGCGCGGCCCTAAAGTGCTCTGCACTTAAAACTTTGACCGCGATCCGACGGGATTCGCAGCCGGGTCATCACTGTAGAACAAATGTCCGCACTTCTTTCAAGACGGATCTTCTTGGGCTACTTCAAAGCAGAATTTCTGGTCTGTCTGTCTGTCTGTCCTGTGATTCAGCCAAGCGGCCAGAGTTAAAGCAGTTGTACAATGTGGCGTTTACACAGCCCAAGCCATTTCCACAGATGTAGATCAGGTGGCTGTGTTCATACTCGTAAACATTGCTTCGAAAAAACAAAAACATTACGCCCATCAGAGGCACAACACCAATACATGAGAGATATTTGCAGTGTTAATTTATTAAAAAATGTATGGGTTTTTTGGAGTGCTTCGATGGCAAAGTAGATATTAGACACTATAGGAAGGCTAAGCGCGGATCCATGGTGGAAAGAAAAGCCCTTCGCTGCGGATACGCCGCCGGTTCGTGGCAGTGGCCCTGGGTGGAAAAGCACGGCCTCTGCGATCAGCTGCCGGCGGCGCGCCGTTGAACTGTGTACCAATCTATGGAACTTTGGAACTGTGTACCAGCCTATAAGGCCACAGCGCATTCACTGGCCATTTTGCAGTCGAAGCATGTTTGACAACTGGCTATCCGTTGGCTCCAAATTCAAGTTCATGATCAAAATACACCGTCTTTTCTTCCATTTGATTTTCCTTGCGCTGCCTGCAATTTTTGGAACCATCTCGCTCGCGCTGACCCCCAACTCCAGATTTTTGCATAATGGAGTATTTAATGTTTCCGCAGTGAATTTTTAAATAAGCAATGCCGCTCCTGGACTCTCCTATGCGCTTGTGGTAGGTAACTGTTTAGGGTGAACAGAAATGGCTAACATTGAAACGAAACATAAAAGCTAAGTTACCTCTCAGATGAAACCTGAAATCAGTGATGAAAAGTTCTTGTATTTTAGGTATTCATACCAATCACAGTGATATTGCGCTTTCCGGTATGCACCGAAATACATTTAAGAACGAAATAAAAATGCAGTACATCAAAGTTAATTTTTTTTCGTTTGTTGTCGCTGAAATTGAAAACGTAATAGCCTAACGCAGATGTGCCACGGAAATTACAATGTCGCTCAGGAATCACTCAACATAATTCTCTTCCAGCGCTTTTCAGTCTCAACCGGTATTACGCCCAATAAAGATTGATTCGAATGCCAGAAAGAGAGCGGCCACATCCGTTGTCTGAACTTAATAGCCTTGGCTGTACAGAACTGAATTAACACCGTACGCCCGCATAAGACATAACAGTGTCGTTTATGAGTCGAACATAATTTAAACGCGGGAAATTTCACAACGGCGGAATTATCAGAAAGACATAGTTGGTTCTGTGGAGCGTAGCGCGGGACAGCGCATGCAAAGTACACAAGTGTAGTCGCCACCGTAGCTCACATAAATTCATCACCAAGTGCTGTAATAATACTTTCCATTCCTAAAAGCAGCTATGACCGTTTATTTTTGTCACGCGGAACGCAAAAGGTATCAAAAGCCATTTGGCGGACCGCCGTAGCACGGGCAACCGTTGCTTTCAACAACCTTTTTTTTTCGTCATGCTTTCAACAATCGGCTCCGTGCGCCGCGGTGCGGCGAAATACGGCAAAACGGCCCCTTCGAAATTACGCTCTCTCCGGACGAATGGGACGGGCGCAGAAACGGCGAGCCACCGGCAGCCGATCGCGGAGGCCATTGGAAAAGTCTTGTGTTTTCGAGGGCCAGTGCCAGATGGTGCCACCATGTCGCTTCAGTGGTTGCTTCAGTGGTGCGGTCGAAGGAACGGTGGTAGATCCTGCGGCTTTCCATCATTCACCGACCATGGCAGTGGTCAGGAAGTGCCAGCTTTAGACGCGATGACATGACCGGAAACCGCAACGAATAGACGCGATCACTTATGTAGAAGGGGTAGCAGAAGATTAGCGTCTTTCGACGACATTTGCAGTGGAGTAACCAGATACGCGGCCAATCTTTTCATTGTTACATCGAAGCAATTGCCACTTTAAAAACCTCACCTAGATGGAGGCGAACCATAGCCGCATATCAAACGCGACGAGCAACAAACCAAACATATGGCAATAAAACACCATATACAACGAAAGTAGTAACATAACTAACAAACAATGAAGAGTGAGGCTTTGACAGGAAGCAACACAAACAATGAAACCAGTCCAGAACATCGCCTGATTGTTCATCGACACTGCGCAATTGGGCAATGTCATGTTGAAATGGGCTTTTCTTTGGACGCGCGCGCCTAACACGGCGTTTCATCATCCTATCTCGTCGTATCAATTCTGGAGGTCAATTAAAAAGTGCAGAAAATAGGGAACACCGGTGTCGCTTTCTACTGTGAAAAAACTAATGGTAGCAAGGTTGAGGTCAAAATATTTTCTTAATGTACATTGCAACACATTACAGAAAAACACCGCATCCCGGCAATCAATAAAGCAATGCTCCATTGTTTCAGGCTTCTTGAATGTCCTGCAGTTAGTATCCCGCGGTGCGAAGAAGCCACTTTGCTTTTGTCTTATTTCCACGGGAAATGTTGAAATATACACTAAAAAAAACATTCTTGTGGCCGGGGACACACACATGCGTTTCAGGCGCCTGAAACATGATAAGCCTCTCGTTTCTTGAACCCTGAACGATGAACTGGTATAGGGAAGCTGGCATCTGTTATATATGTGAATATACTTTTTGGGTGACGTTAAAGACCTACCCTCTACAAAACCGCGCTCGAAGGAATACGAGGGCATCCACTACTTACTTTTGAAGTCCTTAGAAGCGGCACTGTCGCACTTCGGACACAATGATGAGAAACGCCAGGTGACCCGAGATGCGACGCTGCACCACTGCGCGAAGGAACGAGTGTGTAATGTACGGAACGAAGGAGAAACAAGAGAGAAGCTGCGAAAAAAATAAATCGGTGTGTCTCATCACACCCATTTCCAGGTAAAAAAATTCAGCCAATGTTGCACTCACACGTAAGACGAATAGCGAAGCTGTTGTATGTGAGCATGGCAGGACACATAGTGAAGTTTCAGTATCATTGTTTATTTGCATAGTTTAGGTGCTAGTAATCCTCGTCATATGCATCGACAAAGCCGTCGTCTTTTTCGTGGTGACTGGTGGACGCAAATTCATCCTCAACATTGTACACTTTCACCAATTCAACGTAATCTACTCGAGGCAGCGGTGGTGGGATCGGCAAGTCGTCTCGGGAAGGATTCGGAGACTCGTAGTCATGTCTCCAATTAATCCATAGAGGCTCCTAGTGAATGCAGAATGCAGTGGCTGCGGTGGCCTCTCCCAAGCAGGGTGTCTTTTTATCTTTAGTATCAGTGCTGCAGTATTCTTTTACATGTGCGGTAGCGATTGATGACAGAGCTGGTTATTTTTTTGCTGAAGCCACTGTGCGTGCCGGTTACGTTCGGCGGCCGCCGTGAGGCACGCCCTACTGAACGTTCGGTCGGCATTTTCTCGGTATTTCTTCCCGCAACACCAAACGTACGGCCAGTAACAACAGATCCGCTTTTAAAACAGGTTGTCTGGTCGCATTGGCTACTATTTGGAACGCGATACAAACCGCGCGAATATCCCATTAAATAGCTTAATGCTCCTACATGAACCATTCAGAACTTAGGAAAGTTCCATTACCATGGCTGCTAAGAATACATTACGATTTTAGCAATGGAGAAAACATAAAGCATCCGTTCTCTCCATGCTTCAGCCTTGCGGCGAACTCGTTTTTCAGACTTGCCTGAATCGGTTACTATTACGGCAACCATTTAAGGGAACCGTAAGGCAGCGCATCATGACAGTGACAGCGAATATTTTACGATCTGTGATGGAGTAGCTCTCCACTGCCGAAACAAAAAACATTAGATTTACTCGAGAATAATACAGGCTCCGTCGCAAAGCAAAAGGTATGTTACCAAACTTACCCGCTATCTCCGTACAATGTTAGCGTTAGAACCAAAGTGGCTGTCCTTGCTGTTTCTCCTTTCTTCGTCGCAGATGCCCACTCGTGGGCTTTAGAGGAATCAGTAGTTTTGAGGAGCTAATGCACCCTCTCCGCAAAATTTACTTAGCTTTGAATAGACCGAGAGCGGTCTTTAAAGGAGCCATGATGACAAATCAAAAGTTGGGTTTATTAGAAAGACTGCTTAGTCCCGATAACAATGATACCAATATCATCACACTCTTGGAGCAAATAACGGAGATATTGAAGAAAACGTGTGAAGCAGTCACGACCCCCTAGCCCATTTCCCGCAACTATTCTATGACGTCACGAAACCTTGTTTGTGCGATTGGCGGCCACCAAACTGACCTGTCGCGACGACACATGATTGGACGTCTGTAATGGGGCCTCTAGTTCCATTTTACCGCATCACTTGAATGCTAACGTGCAGTTAACGCACTGAAAATTATTTTTTATTGTTGGCCTGTATGACGTCATTCTTGCTGATAACACGTCTCTGTGGAGAAAAATTTCAATGTTTTTAAATACTTCTTGCTTTTTTTCGTTAAAAAACATATTTTGTAGCTGTAATGGAGCTGAGTGAGTTACTGAATCCTTGTTCTTTCAAATTAAACGAAGTTGTATTTTCTCTTTATGGCTCCTTTAAGGATATAATGAATAAGGATTGCAATGATAAAACGTAAATTTTCCAGAGCAGTACCATGCGCCTGCAACGTGAATGTGACGGAATGTGTGTATAACAGGTGCACACCACCCTTGGAGAACCCCGATTCTATTTAGGCTTTGGCGTGTGCCGCTCCGCTTTCTGACGTAATTTACGCCGTGAGGCAAATAGAGGAACGCGAAGAAATATACCACAGCCTGGTATAGCTAAAAAGAAGCCGGGAGAACCAAATCGCACCAAAAGATGAAGACACAGAAGCGGAAAAAGAAAACACGATGCACCAGTAAGTAAATAGTTAAAAGTTATCGCCAGGTTTTCTCTTTTAAAGCATTTAAGCTGACCTAAGTACCCCTACGATTGTTTTAGGCTTTTGGCATTTCCTGCGGTAATAAGCAACTGGTAATGGTGTGGGTCCTATGATGTATGCACTTTACCCTCATCTAGAGACATAAATCAGCTTGGTATTAGTCATTCCAGTGCATTTAAACTACTGACAAACTCAAATTATTAGCTAACCTTGAATATTCCCAATTTACCTTACAGGTTTCGAAAGTAAAACAAACGAACAAATCCTTAATAAGCTGACTTACGTGTTGTCGGTTTGTGAAAAATTAGAGCTTACCAGCTGAATTACCAGCTGAATTACCAGCTGAATACAAAATTTGAAACTTTGGAAGAAAGACAAATTAACACGTAATCGCTAGTCCAACTGACGACCATATAGCTTCAATTAATCTTTAAAGAAACACCATTAGTATTCAGCGTTATCCGCCGGTAATATGAACAGAAGTATAGACTGTATAGACTAAAATTGAATAGCACTATTATACCTTCAGTTCACTTTTAAATAGTCAATTAGGAAAGCCACGTAATGAATGCCTCAATGGTGTAACTCCTTTGTGGACCTTTATTCCACGCTTAAAAGTTTGTTTAAAACTCCAAACCAAGAGAGGAGATTTAAACCTGACCAGCATTCTTGCACAGTTTTTAATATTGACAAAGACAGATCTTCAAGCCCAAAACTTACTCTTATCATACTTTATTGAGACTATTTCTATTTGAACTTTGTGGCCTTTTTATTTTATTCTTCCTATCCACGCGATTTACGACCGTCGAGCAAGCAGAAGGATTTTTGAACATCGTTTTTTTATTCGTCCTATCCACGCGCTTTACGTCCGTCGAGCAAGCAGAACGAGTTTTGAACATCGTTTTTTTGACCTCTTGCTTTCTCGTAAACGCATTCCCAAAAGCAAACCCGCTATCTCTATTGGTTGTACGTGGACGTGGCGCCACAACAAAAATTTCCGGTCGGGGTAACGAACTACGACACCCCTCATGTGGCGATGGCTTTCGCAGGTGTGCATTCATTGTTTTTTTTTTGTTGTGTTTGTTGTAGAGTATGTCGGACGCGTTACCTGTATATCCTGTTTTTAACTCTGTAGGCTTGCGACAGCTATCCATATCCGGTGTCCCGGCTTAATACTCCTAGCACTTTTAGGCTTCGTCTTTATTGCAGAACACCAGTGCTCGGCGTTTAAACCGGCCAGCAGCCGAATCGTCGCAAGTACTGGCTCGCGACCGCCTTATAAGTTATTTTTAGGGGCGAAGCTCCTTAGGGCGTGGGTCTGTCCATCCTCGACGTATGTATGTAGCCACCTCTAGTTTAGTTCTTGGATTGTTTACTAGATGGCGTGGCTACCTCTAGTTTAGTTCTTGGAGTGTTTACTAAAGGCGGTACTTGTATATGATGAAAAGATGCGCTGGATTGTTTACTAGATGGCGTGGCTACCGCTAGTTTAGTTCTTGGATTGTTTACTAGATGACGGGAGCGTTGTAATAAAATCCGTTCGCTGTTGGCGCGTGCTCGGAGTCGCCCGATGGATAAGGCTGCAGATGTGCGAGCCCGCGAGGCAGAAGCGCTCCGTCAAGCTGCGCGACGCCGCCGCCAAGATCCTGCCGTACGAGAGCGGGAGCCCGAAGCGTGCCGTCTGGCTGCGCGACGACGCCGCCAAGATCCCAGCGTTCGAGAACGAGAGGCCCAAGCGTCACGGCAACGGCGCGAGGACCCTGCCGTACGCGAAGCGGCACGGCTGCGGCGCCAAGAGGATCTCCAAAATGTCAGAGAACGGGAAGCGGCGAGAAAGCGCGCGTATCGGCAGGCAGACCCCGATGCAGTGAGAGCTCGTGAGGCGTCTGCAAAACGCATCAGGCGAGCTCAGCCGCAAGGTGCCGACGCGCGGTTTAAGCGAGACTTTCTAGACGTTACGTTCGGACACAGATGTAGTGGGCGAACTTTAACTGAAGAGTCACGGTTTTACCGATGATTTCCCCTCAGGAGCTTCGCCAACTCATCATCATTCACCCCGTGGATATGCTGTGAATTTTTTTTAGCTCTCTCTATTTCTTTAGCGCGCAGAAACTTGAGGGTAGAACACTGAAAGTGGTCGTTCTTGGATCCCCGCTTCATCAGTCCCGCTTGTCCTAATGCAAGCCATCCTAGACTTGTGTACTTGAAGAGAGGTGAATCGTGGTCAATATTTTTGAGGTATAAACTGGTCTGTATGATTTATCCCCGCTTGCCCAAAGTATTGTTGATATTCATCAATGGTGAGTTGAAATGGCGTTTATCCTAAAAGGCGCGCTCTCCACCAAAGGAGACATACATTTCCTTTTGGACGACCCTGAGTCGACAGTTTCTTCGCAACGTCAATAGATAAGATTTCGACAGCCATCGGATATTTGTTTCCATTTGAGCATCTTGATAGTGTTTCCTTCAATTTGAAGAACATCGCGGCACAAGCGCTTTTTCTTCTCTGAAGAACGCCGCCTTCCAATGCGCTTTTAAGTGCGAATGCACTTCTTAAGCGAGCCTGAATCGTCCGCCGCCGTCGTCCGCATAGCAACAGCTGCGGGTGCGCGCGCTCCTCGTCTTCCCTAGCAACGGGGGGAGATGGGCGCGCGCTACTTCTCTCCTCCTCTCTCCGCTCAGTGACTGCGGGTGTTGGGCGCCTCCTCTCCACTTCGGGCGGGAGAGCGGGAGGGCATTCGCACTTACACACTCTCGCCCTCGGGGAAGTGCCAGGGAATTTTTTTTTCTTCCCTGAAAAAGCTTTGCCGGACTCTAGGAAACCACAAGTCCCTAGAGTAAACATTCCTGCTTTTGCGTCACAGAACAGTGCGCAATATAAAAAAAAGCCTTGTGAGGTAGCGAGAAAGAGAGGGGGAGGAATACTTTATTTGAGGTCGCAATATGACCTATTGGTTTTCTTCCGGAAGAAAACGTTGTGCTTGTAACTTTCTTTTTGTGCGGAAATCGCTGGTTTTCTCAGATCGTGCAAAGCATTGAATGCCTCTCCTAGCGGTTCTGCAATGCAAACAATGCGCATTGGCATGGTTGGCACATCATTGAAGCGCGTGCCATGCGAACCGTTTCTGAGAAATGTGATAACATAACACGAGCGTAAACGCGGAGAGGCTGACTTGTGAAATATTAGAAGCCAACACAATAGGTTCAAGCCGGCTGCGTCAGTGCAGCCTCTGTGACCGTGCTGGAAAAGGATCGTCCTTGCTCAGGCTATCACCACGGCCCCTATGTGCGGTACACGAAATAGGGGAGGATTGACGTGTAGAGATGTGGGGATTTTTGGAAATACATCTTGCTGCTTCTAAGCGCGGGTAATCTTGTGTCTCGATTCGTTATCGTAGAGCTTTTTTAAGCACTGTTGTTCTCAATTTTCCACGCCAATAGGTAAGCGACAGAAGCGCAAACGCTCACAGGTACGTTGTCTGCTCGGCGCAATTTCCGTTTCGAGAGCTCTTCTGGCGTCCCATCTACCGGCGGCTTTCACGTGCTGGTATTCGAGCCGTTGATTTGTTTGCCCCAGAAAAAAAAAACGTTCATGCACCATGCGTTCAACCCATAACAACGCTGTATGCTGCCAGGGGCTTCTCGAAAAGGTAAGCCCTTTGTGACAAGTAAACAACACTCACACATGCACCTGAAAGCCACCGACGGGGTCGAGGTCAGGAGATCTCTAGAAGTGGAAGTGACGCCCAGCAGGCGACGTGCAACTTCATGGCATACATACCTCTGGCGTGCTGCCACCCCTCCAACTCCCGAATTATGAATTCCCCTTGCACAGGAACCTCCAGTCGAGGAGATCTCGACTGGAGGCATTATGGCACCATACACTCAGCCAAAACACTACGTGTCGAGGACAGACTTAGAAAAGAGCCACAAGGATGGCTAAGCAATTAATAGCGGGACTCCTTGTAATGTGGGTGCAGTTTTGCACGTCCCGCATTCAGGCTCGAGGATAGCGCAGTTTCCGTCATTCCGGCTTGGAAAGTATCGCCATCACGCACTTCGTCTGTAGGCTGTAGGGTTCAACGACTCCTATACCTCGCGCATACATTTGTCTCGCTTGAGCGAATAAAACGTGCACGGAAGCCAGTCGTCTTTCTCCTCCTTTTTATTTTTTTCCGTTTGAGGGAAACAATGTATATGTGCTTGAAAGAGGGGCTGCTCCTAACTACTACTGGTAGTAGATTCATTCGTGTCACAGCGGCTGAGCCAATCACGCTTTGCAAAACGTTGTGCAAATGTGAACACGAAGTGCAGAAGAGAGACCGGGTTTCTGTAGCTGTTAATTTGAAACGATGGCCTTCCGTGCACTGCACGTACGAAACCAAGTCTGGACCGTTATTTCCAGCGAGTACGTGTTGCCGTACGTTTGCAAATTGTGCATATTTCTGACACCTCTCCATCCCTAGCTCTTCCGTTAAAAATCTCGATCGCACAGGAACATCGTAAACTCATTGCAGGAAAGTGTTATTGGGTATAAAGCCAGACGTCGACTTGGCTATAAGCACTCCAGAACGTTTTGCAAAACTCAAAATATAATTACCACAAATGGCCGTGAAATGTTACAGCGAAATGTATTTAAAACTCATGGCTTCCTCCGCTCTGGGGCCTTAGAGCAATGGACCAGTTCTAAAACAGCACAGAAATTTACATTTCGGCTTCAACATTCTGTGAGCGAAAATACTTTGCATTACATTGAATAACTCTAGGGAGTACGCTTCTCGAGTAACTGAATTGATCTGGTAAAGCCGGTAAAGTTCCACCGAATAAAGCTAAAGCAAATACAAATCAATGCCACCGGATAGGAAAAATTGCTTCTTCGCTGAAAACTGCAAGTACCGTAACTATCAAAGAAGGAGGTTTTACTTTAAACACATTCCTGTCGCATAAACCTTAATTTTGCTACAATATGAAATTTTTCAAAGTATGAAATAAATTTTTCTACGAAATGAAACCTTCAAGCATGTTACTACTATCCTGCTCCCGTATTCTTGCGTCGTAATGGAAATGTTTATTTAGATTTTCTGTGATATCGGTAAACAGTGCGGTCCCAGCGAATGCTCACAGCCGTATTCCGAGAGCTATCCAACAGAAACCACGTGGGCTGAATAGCAATTTTGCGACTAAGAACATTTACAATTTTGCCGACGGCTCGCCGTTTGTCAATATTGCGTAATGTGTCTGTTTCTGCTAAATGAATAATTTAGTGTGGCCTTTTACCTTTTCATCATCTCATTCTTTGCTGTAACGTTTTAAAGGAACGCCACCAAGAGCGCGGTGCAAGCTGGGCCCATATCTTTTACAGTATTTGATCGTCACCTTAACTATATGTGCCTGCACTGGTTAGTTTTCATTTTCCTCCAAAAAATCAAAAGCCAATCACAAAAAAATTACGCCCACCTCCCCTCGCGGGAACCCTGGTGTGATGCGACGCTGAGGGGGGTTCAAACGCAAGCGGAGAGCAACCGCCGACCGAAAGGCCGCCGGAGAGCGGCACACCGGTTATATGCGCTGCGCGCCCGAAGGAGAGGAGACCGCGGAGAGAGAGAGTACTGCACATGCGCAGCACCGCCCACCGGCGGAGTGAGAGCGTGCTGGGCCGCACACCCGCAGATGTTGAGAGAGAGTGTTCGCTCTCACCTGGGCACGCGCCGGCGCCAGTGCGTCTGCCGCGACTATGACGCAACACAATCCAACAGAATCCACTTTAATACAATCCAATCCAAATCCAATCCAATCCAATGCCCCTTGCGAGAGAGTGTTCGCTATCGGAGAGGAGAGGGGGTGAGCGGAGGAGAATGCGGACGCCGACGACGACGATGACGGACGCCCGCAGGAAGGACAGGGCCGCCGACAAGAGATGCTCTCAGCGTCGCATCTAAAAGGCTCTGGATGCTATCTTGCATGACGGGGTTCTTGAGCGGCCGGCCATTCAACCCCGATTACTTATACCGCCAATGGCCGAGCGTTCCCATGAAGTAATACCTCTTGGGAGAAGGGGCACAAATTACACGAAAATTGAGAAATAATGCTGACGGCCGTGTCGTTTTAAGCCTATAGGGACTTGGACTTGGCACCTGCCTGTATATCTGTATCACTCTCGTTGCGAATGTCCTGCTGACACATGCTCCCCACTCCCCTCCTCATCCCACTGGGAGCAGTCCCTGGGCCGCTTCGAGGAATCCAGCCAAGTGCTGGTCACTTCCCGAGCTCTGGCGGTCACGGTGGACCTCTGGTCTTCCGCCACCCCCCTCGCTAACCCGGTTTTAGATGCGACTGCATCTCATTCACTCCCCTTGTCCCTGCATCCGGCGTCGTCGGCGTTGTCGTCGGCGTCCGCCCCTCCCCCATTCTCCTCGCCGCGCGAGCTGCGCTCTCCGCCGCTCACCCCCTCTCCTCTGCGGCGCCCCTCTCTCGCGAGGGGCATTGGATTGCATTCGAATGGATTGGCTTGGCTTGGCTTGGCTTGGATTGGATTGGATTGGATTGGATTTGGACTGGATTGGATTAAAGTCGATTTTGTTGGATTGTGTTGCGTCATTGCCGCGGCAGACGCACTGGCGCCGGCGCGTCCCCTCACCGTTATGCGAGCTATAAAACGCGGTGCCTGCGCCGCTCCGCTCCATCGTTCCAGCGGCGTTCCTCCGCTGTCCAACGCTGCAACGTGAACCCCCTATGCGTCGCATCTACACAGGGGTTCCCGCGAGGGGAGGTGGGAGTTTTTTAAAATAATGTTTGGCTCTCTCTCTCTCTGCCTGTCGCCCATAAATACGCTGGTAGTAAGTAGCACAGTAATTCAACATTCTCGATGTAACAGATCGAAATGGGGGTAAGCGAAGAAGGAGTCGCTAAGAGTATTCTGTTTTCATTCGTGGTATTCTCAACGTGAGTAAGCAATAACTCCTGCTGTCATTCACGAGAACCTAATACAGCGATATAGACCAACCTGCTTTTACACTTCAGCGTCCCTTTGACTTATGCTGACAGGCGGATTTTCGTAACAGTCAGAAAAGGACACGAATTAAGCAAGGCCGCCATGTCTAAAAAAATTACACCATCTTCCTGGGGGGAACCCTGATGAGGATGCGAAGCATCATGGGGGTTCTGTGTGGTTCCATTGTGTTGCCGTTATGGTGAGTGATCTGGTGTTTAGTAGCGACACAGAGAATTTCGCGTCCGGGTCCACACTGGTGGCAAAGGCACGCAAGTGCTGTTGTGTTACGGTGAGTAGGCGGTGGTTCTCGAGGCGCCGAAATTCGCCCATCATGTTCTTTTCGATGTTGTCGTCTCTGTGGTAGAATCGGTAGTCCCCTTCAGCGTGGATGAGGTAAAGGTTGTCGACGTTGGTGCACCGGCTGAGAGCAACGTACATGACCTTCTCTTCGCAGCTTTGTCTTCTTCTCCTTCTTCAGCGGTTTCCCTACGGGAAGATGACGACGGTGATTGAACGCGAAGCCATCTCGTGGTGGATTCTTTGGTTGGCCAATCCCTAGGGGCATCCTGCCACAATACACATCAGAGGCGCTACGGACGGCGCACGGACGCAGGACATCCCTCCGAGCAAGAGATACTTCGGATCTAAAAGTCATCCTTAGCAAACCTTTTTCAGAAGCCCCCTATACCGGGTAAGCCCTGTACCTGCGAACGAGTATCGTGTACGAGGCGTCGTTGAACGCACACCGCGCATGCGCGGCTTCCATCGCATCAATACGGAAGGAAGTGCGTAGGGCGGCAGTTTCAGATCACCGAGATCGGCGAAGTCAATTCGTCACCGTCCCTTTCAAGGCGTTTGAGCTTAATATGACGGCAAATGTTCGCCTCTTTCAATAGCTGCATGGTTGATGATAATCAGAGGAATTCGCTTTTAAACTATCCTCTCCTCACATGCATGTGTAGCGGATTCTGCCATTGTTTCTATTTTAGTAAACGGGGAAAAGCTGTGGTGCAGCTGCCCAAGTCGGCACGTGCGCACCGGCAGCACACTGCTCCCGCCGTTTCCGCGTCTCGCCCAGGGCTACAGGGCCGGTGCGATTGTGCACGGGTGGTTGCCCTGGCCCGGTATGCGGGCGGAGCGTGTTCGCGTGCAGATAACGCTTGATGCTTTTGATGTTTAGCAATTCTTTGCGAACGACTGCAAATATCGACAAACTCGTCAAAGCCATTGTTGCGGACTGCAATAATGATCGAGAACAAACCCAAAGGTAGGCCGGGAGCTCCTTTGTTCGGAGTTTACGTATTGGCGTAAAATGTAGCGAAAGGCGTACAATCTGCATAATCTTGGCTTGTAATGCCCGTTAAGTCACTGAAAAGTGCCGGAAAGCTAACGTCAAGTGTAATATGCACTCTTAAAAACAGGTTGTGGCAATCACTAACGGAACACTAACAAGTTATGTGTTGCAGAATTTTTGCTTGTGCAGCCCGTCAAGTCTGAAAAGAGCCGGAAAGCTAACGTTAAGTGTAAGATGCACTCTCAAAAAAGTAGGTTGTGGCATTAACTAAAAGAACACTAATAAATTACTTGTCCCACTATACACTACGTACTTAGTGACTGGAGGTAGTAAACACAGCTGAAGCAGGCAGTAATTAGTACCACTACCTTCAATAGTAAAGTCCTAGCCATAAAACACTTCTGAGCTACATGCGTTTACTAACTGGCCATGCATAACGTAGTCGTCAGCATGACTTAATCTAGTGAATACTACTTCCTACACCCAGTTAATTTCGTAACCGTGCAGTTATAGTGGCAGAGCATACGTACCGTACCGCGGGGTAGTAAGGTTCGTAAGGAGTTTACTACCTCCGTAGGGCCGTTACTACCCTTTTCCGACCTTTTTTTTTTAAGAGCGTGGGCTCTCGAATGTTTGTGAGTATTTGGGCCTTGAAGAGGGTTTGTTGACCGCAATGGGCAAACGGGCCAGGGATAATGAATACGGCAGCTGGGAAATTATCGCGGCGCACCGGGGTGCCATAACATAGCCTCCTCTCCACACTTCTCGCTGACACGCGCATAAATAGAATTGCGGAAACGCGCTACCGTGCTACGCAATAGACGCATCTCCGAGCTCACAGATTGGGGCTTGTCATGTATGATTTGTGTGTCGCGCGCTTCGCGCACTTCCTAGGATTGTTTTCGCGCGTGCTATAGGAGCCCATCATGGGCTGTCGGACTTGGCCGATACTTGCAGTGATGGGAAAGATCGGTGAATGTGGACTGCTGCTGTAGGAGTGGATCGTATTGTGGTGCAGGTGAATAAGTTCGAAAAACAGCTGTGCTTGATGTCCAGCCCTCCCCACCAGTTATTAGACAAACCGCAGCGGCCGTAAATGTGAGCTCATTCATGTTTTGCTTCCTGATCGTATTGTTTGGACTTTTTGTTACCTCCGGTCTGGCGTGTCTGTTCTGGTTTCCGAAGAACGAGAGTGTATTAATTTTGCTCCGGTGTCAACTGATTACGTTAATCATATTTGCACGGACTTTCTAAGAGTCGCTTCGTTAGCGCAACAACGCACACCAGCGGTATGCTTTTGGTGCGCTGGTCGTGCAAAAAATGCGTCTTATTTGCGCTGAAGCCGAACTCAACTATATTTAGGGGCACTAACAAAGCAATAGGAAACCAATAAGATATTTCTAGCTTTCAATGGGCAACGTAGAATGAGGCCATGAAGACAAAATACAATTTTGGTTCATAAAAAAGCAATTTTGCCCCAATAAGAATGCTGCCAATTTTAAGGAAGACGTCCTACAATTAAGCTTCGCATCAAGGAAATCTAAAGAAGCAGAGTTAGCTCACAAGGCACGTTTTCGTTGGGTCCCGGTTACGTCATCTCTGCTTGTTTATTCAATTGGTAGTCGGCGACCAAAGCGAGCGCATATTAAGATGCCTCTCTCGCGCGACGACCTGCCATGAATATAAAGTTTACGGGTCAGAATATTCTGAAAACGGCTCGCATTTACAACCAAACACAGACGCCTACGGAACGTGCTTTCATTGGCGAGAATACATTTGTTGCATTAGCGGTACTACCCTCGCCTGCATGCAAGCAGCTGGAACGACGGCAACGAATCGTTGTTAGGTGTGGCAACAGCCACTCTAGTTAGGATTACCGGTTAGGATGTGGCGGCACGCTGCCACGGAGCGTGCTGTAAAGACCTATGCAGCCCGCATGCGGGTCTTTGCTTCCTCGCCGGCGCGCACATTTTCTCTCTTTCGGCCACTTGCTGCGATTCTTAGTAAGGCACCGCGGGACTACGCCTTTGTAGTAGCAAGCATATCTGTCTGCGCAAGTGCACTTTCGGACGGCCCAGTCCACCAGTTTTTGTGCCTGTGTTCTCCATCTTGTGACTAATCCGTCCCTCAAAAACTCTCTTTTTGTTTTGTTTTATGCAGTCGGCCTGCTAACCCTATGGTATTCGAATGATGAGTTAGAAAACACAGCAAATATCAAGGACGCTATTCTTTCGGGGTAAGGATAGATCACCACGGTGGGGTCACATGCGCTAAAGCCGGCCGTGGGTATGCTCGGAACGGTCAGTATGCTATAAAAGCGTTCGTCCGCGGCGCCAGTACTGACAGAGCGCAGTTGCCTGAAGTGAGAAAACTTGCGTGCTTGCGAATACGGAAGGATGCTCATGCGTGCTACTCCGGTCTCGACAGCAGGCGCCGTGCCCCAGAATGCGGAGCTAGTTTTTGACACCCGCTCGCGGGGTCGGTAAATTGTGTACCCGAATGTACGTGGTTGACATTCACGTAGCTTCTTTCGCATACGAGTGCAATGCGTGCACTGCTCCATTTTGGTGATGAAGACAACCTACTGTGTACAAGCCTGCTCAAGCTCTCACTGTTTCAGCCCGGAACGAGCCCTTTTTTGCAGGCACATTTACATTGCTGATGAACGAAGCGTGGTATTCGAACTGTGGTGAACGCATGGACACAGTTCCGTCTTGCCAGAGAGCACTTATTTCTGCGCGTACCCTTTATGCGCAATGTTTTGCAGCCGTGCCGAAGCGAATGGACAAATGTATCCGCAGCCCGGTGCCAAGTACACCAGACTCAGTCTAGTGTACTGGTTACCGGCTGCGAAGCGAGTCCGGAATGCGCGACCAAAGCGCGTCGGGAATGCGATAACCACGGTAGTTATCGCATTCCGGACGAGCTTCGGTTTTATAGGTAATAACGAGATCTGTTTGAATGTCATACATAGCAATTTACGGGCATTTAGATATACTGTATTGAGATTCACTAACACAACTGCGAACATAATAGTGACTTTTGCCGTAGCACGACTCCTGTGCCTTGTGGGGGCGCTGGACTCAAGGGAAAGTAGACTGCATAAATTTGCGGGCCACTATAGTACTCATTCCATTATTCAAAAAATGGTGCATGTTCCTTGGCTGTTAGTGAAGATAGCAGCAGCTACCAGTGAAAGAGCAAATGGGAAGCACAAAAACATGTTACCAGAGAGGTGCTTGTAGTTTGCAAAGAAGGCAAACTCAGCCTTGTCCTATATAACGTCTAGGTTCATTAGAACTCCACTGCGCACAATTACTGGTGATTCGCGCACTCCATGGTTAGCTAATCTGTCTCTTCGTCTCTTTTAATCAAACTATCTGAATAACCCAATCACTGGTCACCACCTCACAATACTGCGGGGCCAGAACAGGGTTTTAGCTGGCATGTTGTCGCCGTCACCCGATCCCTCGTGGCGCAAGTAGTGCATAGCATATTAAAGAAGCTGTCAATTAGTTGATCTTGAAGGCGTCGGATAACGAAAACGCCGAAGTATGCGCGAAAATGACTGGCCAAAGACCTGAAAAGGCCACCTACGCGGCAACGCAGTTTTCACCGCTTAGTCTTGGTTCGATGTAATCTCAAGTAGAATGTCAGGATACTTATTCCTCAAAGAGCGCATGAAAACCCCGTACAGCCGCTAAATTAGCGGTAGGGGTACAAAGCACGAAGGATGCTGAAGAACATAAGCTTATTTGTGACTGTGGAAGTGGAACTACTTTAACGCATTGTCTCGCCTGTTTCGGCAAATCGACACGACTCGACAGCTATGGCGCTCGGGATTTGCTACGGCCGATCAGGGCTGGTAACTTCTGGGAAGCCGTGAATAGAAACATAATACCGGCGCCTAGTTGTATGCATTACCCGGTAACTAGCAGACGTGTTTTTGTCATCTCGCCATCGCAATTGTGACAGAAGGTAAAGACGCCGCATGCCTTACTTTTAGGTTGGTAATCTGGGTGCGGAATTAGGCAGCCCCAACATCAGAAAAATAACAGCGGGAACAACACAAAGACAAGGAAGCTATACCAGCAAAGAAGCCCTTCCTTGTCTAATATTTTTGGGTTCTTCGTGCTCTAATTTTTAAAATATAGCGGACCAACTTGACGAACTATGTGTTTTACTCAAGCTGTCAAATATTTGGAATTACGGATGCGCTTCGGGCCTTTTAAAGCATTAAAAAATTGACAATTTTTTTTTGCGTTAATCGGAGTGAGAATGTTTACTCTAACGCTTATGGGGCAGTTGCCGTAGGGGCTATCATTAAATTTTACAGCTTATATTTTAAGCGGAACGTAAGTGTGAAAATGCTCTCTACAACAACCGATGTTTCTGGCACCACTCGCAGATTCTAGCCTCGACAGCAGTGGCACGACGTGATGGCGAAGGAGTTCGACGGCAGGGGGCGACGCATCGTGACGGATTGTTGCTGGACCGTGCCACCGCTGTCCGCCCTCTCAGCGCTGCTGACGATGCTGATAACAAAAAACAGCGCCCTCTTCTACGTAGCCTTCATTGAAGAGTTCGGCATCAGCCACCAGAGTGCGAGCTGGCCCCTGCTGCTCAACCAAATCATGGCGCACGTGGCCGGTGAGTTATGAACGGCAGCTACACTCTATTTCCTGAATAGGTACAAGTGCCGCACGTCCCGTACGCATTCTGCCCCTTCTACGGGCTCGCTTGGAACACTCCTTATTCCTTTGAGGAACTACTGAAATAACCGCGTTGTTCTAGACCAGTAGCCTTGGGGTAGAGCTGCGGATTTTAGAGCCAAAGGCGTGCGCCTCAGCATTGGTAAAATTTTACCATACCATGTGTAAAGCGAAGTTTCAGCGTCCTCACTGACACCGTTGTACGCCAAGACGCCCTGCAGGAAAGCCAACTTTCTCTGACGATGATGATGAACTATGCTGGGTGAAGTTAAAAATAAAAAGAAACGCTTTCCATGGCCATAATCGATCCTGGGTCCTTCCATTCATGAAGCTGGCGCCTGTCCTATTGCTCCATTTCTTTTTTTTTCTTTATTGTCCAACTAGCGGTAGTACCTGGTGGTGCCCGTGTGAGAAATTATATTATTGACACTAATGGGTACAACACGTGTTCATTTATTCGATAGTTATCATATTTGGCTAGTTCATCGTGAAGTGGTACACACTCAGGAGTTCCTGACTGCTATCAATACATGGACTCCAAACGCATGCGCGTCGGGGTAATATGAAACGACTGGCACTCGTGTTTTAGTGTAACTCTCGCTAAACAAATTGCAACAAGATGGTGCGCTTGAGCGAGTGAGTCAGTGAGTGAAAAACGTTTCATTGAGCCAGTGAAGTGGGAGTGGTTTCAAATCTCAGAATGCCATGTGATGAGCGGGCAGCCTTCGCTGTGGAGGAAGAATTGTCTGGACATCCAGATCGCTGTTAGTCACCAGGTCCTACCACAGCTCAAGGGTGAGACGAGTGGATTGAAGAAGGGGGAGGTTGTTTTGCTTGCACACTTATTATGAAATGAGGAAGAGTGCCAGTTTTTATTGCCCCATTTCGACACGGTCGAAGTGAATGCCGAGCAGCCTTTTCCGATTTGCGTCGTACAGCCTAAACCCAAACTTTATGCCTACAGAGTGCACACCCCACGAGAGTTGCTGTGGGTATTGTAAAAAATGGTGTGTATCTACAGAGTAACACATAATCGCAGTGTGGGATTGGTCAACCAAAGAATTCATCACGAGAAAGCTTCGCGTTCGACCGTTGTCGTCGTTATACTAAGGTGGTCAAGATCTTTTTACCATAAACTCTTCTGAGATAAGAAACTACACTATTTTTGAAAATAAGGTGGCTTGACAGCATTTAGCTCCACCCCATATCCACAAGTTTAATTAACCTAGGCATGGCAGCAGAACTGCAGGTCTCGTAGCTCTCTCGGAATGACCTATTGCTTCCAAATTACCTGCAGATTCATTTTAGCAATGTTCAATTCCAAACAGCACTTGATCTTTACTTAAACTGTGGCTGTTAGTTCCTAGATGGCGCATCAAAATGGCGATGGTATTCCGGGTTTTAAACTGTGTCCCTTTCCCCGAGCTTTGAAGCGGGGTGCAATCTACACTGAAAAGAAGAAAGTGGTACGTCGCTATCACCACGCGGGAGCATACGGTGAATTGCTATACGAAACAATTGCAATAACCATCAGCAGACTGAGGAACTGGGAAAAATAGATTGGGTGGCCATTAGGTGGACTGAACCTCACTGATGGTGGGTTCTCACGACCACGACAAAAAGTTCTGAAGAAAACATATGTTCGCACTTGGATAAGGAGCATTACTCCCAAGGAAACGTAGATTACACGCATAGGCAAGTAGGGTAATAAACAGATTTCTTATAACCTTAAATAGACCCTGCAACACTTTTGCAATTTTTTTTCGAATTCTAAATGCTTGCAGAACGTAGTCAACCAACACATTTAATATTTGTAGACTAGGGGGTCACAAAGCACCTCAGAACAAAACAACGTCTCTATGTCCATTAGATAACTTGGAAACTTGCGGAAAATATATTTCTCTCTTTTCCCGTGTTGGCGTTCTTCTACCGATAGAAGTACGCCTTTAAGCGATGTAGTGGCTATCGGCTCGCTTTGCTTAAGCCGCAGCAACGAACGCATTCAATATCCACTTCAACAAACAGAGCCGGAAAAGCAAAGCAGGAACGGACGGCGCATCTGCTGCGACGACCAATTCACACGGTGGCGCTTTGTTTGGGCGAGAACTGTACGTTTCGCAGTGCTTCCAGACGTGGACGGGAGTGAAAGCGCTTATCAGGAGTGTTGCAGAGACTCTTTAACATTCATTTGCATTACTACTGGGAATTGGAATTTGGCTCTTACCCCGCCTTGAATGATCAGTGAGATGGAAAAATGTTAAATGCAACTCTATTTTGCTGCGCCAGCACAGGGTATTGTGCAAACCAACATATATTTATCCTTATGAAACTTGGCCCAATATTTCATTGCGGGCATTGCCCGCTAGAGTGTGCGTAGAGCTTTGTTAGGCTTGAGAAAGGCAAAATTTTGTCCCGATAAAGCTACAAGTCATTCGTATACGCCTCGAGCGCGGCCTGTAGGGGCGCCACTGAAATCCCCCTAGCGTCCCGTTTCGAAAGCAGCCGCGGGAGTCCGCGTCCCGCTCCCCAGTGCCGCCCCTGCTTTTGCGGCACGTTCACGACTGAGATTTACCGTTTGCGGGCGTTTGAAATCCATGTTTATGTGAAGCAGTCACTCTGTTCGCAAATGGGGTTGTTTACGAGAGTGTAAATGTATCTTACGCGATCTTAGTGTGATATATTCGGTCTGTATAAGCGCCAGGTGTGTGTTGTGTCACAGGCCAGCGTCGCGGAACCGGCGTATGATGGAGCCGATTGTAGTTACACTGACCTGAATTTACTAGCAGTTTCTCCGTAACCACCGGTTCCTCAGATGTTCATTCTACGGATATACACTACGATTTAAGTAGGTTTTGTGCGCTTGCAGAATCAGCGGAGCACTCATACCTGACAGCACGCCAGTTACGTTTGCCAATATACCTCAGATATTGACCACCACCATTTACAAGCCGGTCTGTGTTAATTTCGGGAATATTCAACAAAAGCACGATGGACAATGCATAAATATACTCGGGGATCAGCACACGACAGAGTCGTCTTGTCGTGAGGTGAGCGCCCGCAAACATTCATCTGCTACATATATCATCTGCGAGCAGCGCGGAGACGGGCTTAGAATATAATCCGCATCCGCGACTAAACGCTTCATCGAAATATCGTCATATGGCACAGGGAGCGTGCAGAATAAAGCAGAAACTGAAATCAGAGGGCCTTAAGTTATCACATACCACACTCTTCCAACGACACCTTTCATCGCTTGTTGAACAGCCTACCGTGTATCCTCGGTATTCAATGGCGTGGAATGCATGCAAGCAACCAAGTGTGCGCCGCCATATCTGTGGCCAAGCGTCTGTTGCTAGGCGACGTTGTGCGCACGGCCCGCAGATCAGGCACCCCTTTTCTCATGGAGGAAAGAAATGCTTTTTTTCCCTCCATGCCTCTTCTCCTCTTCTCCTCCATGCAACCGTGTGAGAAACTCTCTGAGTGCACCCACGGCCGGGCTGGAGGAGCGGCGGGCGCGCAGTGCGCGCTCGCCGCTGCTCCAGTCCGGCCGTGGTGCACCGTCACTCGTTACGTCGGGCTCCGCGGGATGGCGGCACTTGTCTGTGCTAAGCACAACTGTGAATCACATGACTTGTTTCACGTTGCGAACTCTTCGCCGAACACATGCCGAACACAAAGTATTGCGTCGAGTTCACTGTGAGTGCGATTAATAACATCTCTGTTGGCGTCACAGTTTAGAATTGGATTGGAACGGAGCAGATGACGCACGCCGGTGTCTTTTTTTTTTCTTCGGCGTGCGGCCGCAGTGGCCCAGGCTGCGCCGCGTCCGTGGCGCATCGGCCATGTCTGTGGCCGTTTCTAGTGTTGCCAAGCGAAGAATTTGACCGCTAAACTTTTCAACGAATACCGTCTTATCCGCCGTACGATCAGCTGTTCGTTGCAGTATAAAAACAAGGAAAGTGAACGCGAGATTTGCGTGTGTGATTACTAAAACGTAGTTGCTTGATTTCGCTCCGCATTTGTACACAGCGTCCCCCTCCTCTGCCCCCCCCCCCCCCCCCCACCGATGTCTCGCGAAATAGTAGCAGTGCATTTCGTGTAGTTGGTCTAGTGAACCCTACCTGGCTTAAGTTTCGACAAACGTCTTAGCATGTCAGAAGCTGCACTGTTTTTTTTTTCACTTCCGTTATTATTATGTTTCTTAATTCCGCGCTTGCACAGCATTTATTTTTCCGTGGTTTCATTAACTTGCGTTGGTTCTTGCTATAAGGCGTGTGTGGGCACATATTTAACGACGCACAGGCTTCGAATATACTTAACCTTTTCGCATGGTTTATATTCTTATAAAAGGCATAAGTTATTGTCCGGGATTGGGTAATCACATCCCCGAAACATATTTTTCTGCGACGTATATATTCGAAACGAAGCCGCATTCGTTGTCCACGCTGCAAAATGAAGCCAACCGCTCATTGTGCCAGTATCAGGTCTAAACCAGGCGGCAGTAGAATTCATTTGTGCCTGATCTTTTGGAGGTGACAGGGGTGATATGTTGCTACCGTCGCCGACGCCCGGAAGAGCGGCGACGAAGCGCGCCGAACGGCGTCCGCGAGTAGCTCTTGCCGGCGATCGCGTACTCTACGAAGACGCAGCTGCTTTTAAGGTGACCTAAACGTACTCTTTGCCTAAAGACGTCACCATAACAAGTTTTTTTAGGGCGCAAAAAGGCGAAAAGAAGCGAAACAGAACCAAAACACTGCACGAGCCCCTATCAGCCACGCAGCGCAAATCCCGTCAACGCCGCGCAGAAACGGCGGCAGGCGGCGCAGCGGTCGCGAAGCTCGAGGCGTATACTCGTCCAAGGCCATCTACGTATTCGCTTGGAACACTTCTATTCTTTCAGAAAAGAACTACAAGAACTCAGGATCGAAAAGGTAGAACCGCGTGTGTTGGAACGTGAGGTTTTGTTCAAGCTCGAGCAATACTGACAGTTCTTCCCGAATGCTGTGTTTTGTAAGTGTAAGGTTCTATTAGTCCATTGTTATTTCCGTAAGTAGGGGTGTTTCCGCATGCCTAAAGCTCGCTTAGGGGCGGAACGGCGCATACCAACTCGATGAATGATCTTTGGGATTCGAACGACACCGTGTAATATAATGCAAATTCGAAAATATCGCGTAATAAATCACTCAAGACTCAGAGTACGAGTTCCCAATCCTTGTATGACGCCCTTGTCGTGCTTGCGCTGTAATTGATTGATTGGTTCACTGTTTCATAGTGCGTGTTCCAGCAGAATTTGTGGCAAAGCTCGGTGGTACGGGCGCTGTATTCCCGCTGGAACATACTCGAAAGCGTTCTCCGTGTACATATTCCAAACGCCCAAGTTGCATGCTCATAAAGGCTCGTCATGTTTTTTTTCTCTCGCCGCGAATAGAACGCGGCGCCTACATTATTCCATTCCACGCCTCAACTGAGCCCTTTTCAACCAAGTCAATTGTTTTTCCGCACTCATATAAAGGCGAAATCCTGTGCCGGACTGTACGTAGTTGTCAATATTCTTACATATATTCATTTCTGTATTGTGTTGCCAGGATTCCTTGTGGGATACCTGCAAGAAAAAGTATCCATCTACCACATCGCTGTGGCGGGATGCTTGCTCAACTTCGCTGCCGTTATTGCGGCATCATTTGCTCCCAACATTGTCTGGATGATCATCACCCTTGGTCTGCTAAGTGGTAAGTACCGAAAGTTCTAGAATGTGTGGCTTCGCTTCCGGATAGAACTAACCCGAAATACAGGGATAGTTTGATTGATTTATTGATCGCTAATAGTATCTTCTTAGTAACGGGTTAATAACGTGTCATCTTAACAAATAAACCTATATATCAATGTTTTATACTCTTCATTCATTGTAGCGCTGCTCTTAGGGCAGGCCCGAAATAATTTTCTATTACAGGTGGTGGGCCGTCCTAGGCAACATTCTTCCTCTGCGTTTCGTCTACAACACTCTAATCTTCTTTCACTCGCGTCGACATCCTTGAAGTTAACTCCCTCTGGGATACCCTTAAATATTAGGGCTTCTTGAAGCCGAATATCTACCTCATGTAGATTTGAATGCATACGCTCACATTACAACACTATGTGCCGCACAGATTCTGTGTCTTTCCCGCAGACCACGCATACCCCCTAATATTGTGGATGCTTTCCCACAACGCTCTTAGTTCTTAAGCAACCTCCTCTAGGCTCAAATAGCAAAGCACCGTTCATAAACGTATTGCAGAAAGTTTCCTTGTTGATGTCCGATTTCTCTTCCGATGTTTCCGCTTCCATTTATTCTCCCCTTTTATTTGTTTCTATATTTGTTGCTTCCTTTTGATCACCTTGGCTATCTGTGATTCTCTTTTGTTCTTTACGTATTTCATCGTTAGCCTTCTAGTCTTCCTTATCCACGACATGTCCAGGCTTTTGAGGTAGGGGTAAATAAAAACTGTTGCTTTCCACCTACGTGGATCCATTGATCTCAACCTCCCCTCAAAACATATTTTACTCTGAGCTTTCCGAAATTGAAACGACGCCTAGCCCATATCTCCCTCCACCTCATTAGTTGTTTTAACATGCGCTCTTATGGCCAAACGGCGTGCTGTTCTGTTAAGCGCTAGTATTTTACCCCATCTGTATTGGCATAAACCACTCACAGTTTCGAGCCTTTTCCTACAAACCGAGAAACATTCAATTTTGGATCGGTGACCCTGAGAATCGAATGCCTGGTGCATGATTTCTGAACTGAGCAGGTTTTAAGAGAGCGAAAAAATTTGAGGATTATTTCTAGCCATTACCTAACTATTGGTGTCACTTTTAATAATGTCCCTGTGAAGACAACACATTCGGCGAGGTATGGTTCTCCTGTGCTCACGTTTCTTCATTTCTATGGACAGATTACGCCACAAATGTTCACCTAACCCCACGATTTATAGTAACACCACTGCTCCCAAAAAGAATCCCGGCCCATTTTTAGTAAAATAAAACCGGGGGGGAGAAGGGGGAGCAGGAGGGGCGGCGCCGCATGCCGTATAGAAGTGTCTGCTTGGCGCCTTGGCGTTTTTGTCCCCGGTGGTGAAACCGTTGTGGGTAGAGGTATAAAGCTTTGCAAAAGGTATTCAAAAGACTCGGGTCTTTGAAGCACGAAGCGTTGTAGCGCGAGGCGTTGGAGCACCAGTGTCATGGTGTGTTCTTTTAGTACGCGTTACGTTCTATCGCGAAGCGTAAACGATTGTCCCAGTGCTTTACTACCTTCACTGCATCGACGATGAAATGAGACGACGACGACGTTCTAGTGCGAGGCGTAAATGAGTGTCCGGTGTTTTAGTGACGTGGCTGCATCGACGATGACGTGAGACGACTGCATGAGACGACGCATTAGACGCCGACTTCTGGAGCCCCTAAGGGGATCCGCCCCTAATACAAAAATTAATATCTGCATCCTGAAATAAGCCATCTAGTGACTCATCTTGAAAATCAGCTGTAGGAGCAGTCGCAAGGCTTCGTTGATAGTAAGAGTTTCTGGTTTGTGATGCGAGATAATATCCGATAATAGCATGAAGCATGGAACAGACACTTGTAAAAAGTCGCAAGGTTACAGCATAGTGCACAATACATCTTTGCTTCCTAATTAATTTCTGTAGTTGAATAAAAATTTGAATGAGTCTTTTTTAAAAGAAATTTTCAAGCAGTAAGAAAGACATGAGCGTAGCAATCAAGTTACTAGATTAAGGGCATTGTGAAACTGCTGAAGGCAGATATTGAAAACATGCGATTCAAGATATTTTAAGTGTTTTCCCGGAACTCCCGTAATACTGCCGCAGAAAAATGGGACATACATGCCAGGATTCCAAATCGCAATGGAAACCTCGGGCGTGTTTGAGGCAAAATGACAGCACGTAACTTAGAGCACTGTGCCATTTTATTAGGAATACACTTTGAAGTGATTCGCGCTACGAAAAAAAGGAAACACGTGAAGACAGCACTCTAGAGGGAGGCGAAAATTAACTAAACACAAAAAAGGTATCGGCAGGAGGTTTTCTAACAAGAAGAGAATAAAAAAATCACCAGAAGATGACGAGCCAGATTAGTAACGCTAAAAGTTCCATTAAGCAAAATTTCATTGCGTTCGTGACGGGATGCACGAGAGATAAAGCAAGGAGCGCAATTTGAAGAACAAGAAGAGAATGTCACCCGCAGGAGCGGACTAGAACTTTTGTGACAGGAATATTCCCCAGCCACATTCCAAGCAGAATAATTTTGACCGACGGACGGACGAACGGACGGGTGGAAGGACAGACAGACAGACAGACAGACAGACAGACAGACAGACAGACAGACAGACAGATGGATCGATGGTGGGACAGTCGGGCGTACTGGGCCAACGAGCGGAAAGACCAAAATTTTCGCTTTTAGGTAGCCTAATGCTGGCATCCTCCGAAGTAATTGTGTCATTTTCTGCACGCGATGGATTGGATAAGTTAATTTCAAAAGGATGGCGCTGCGGCCCAAAAGAGAACGGGGTGGTGAAAGGACGGACTTTTTACATACAGAAATGCGATTAAGAGCTCCTGACGTCTCAAACGAAAATAGCTGCTTCTCGCATTTACACTTGCCGAATGGTGATATATGACATTCCGAAAGTCATCAGTCCTAAGGTGCCTTGGCCTGGCAAGCGGCTTTTCTTGCTTCTTCTCGGCATCGTTACCATGGTTGCGCTTCTACTACACTCGAGCGTCTAACAAACTTGCCAATGCTAGAGAATACCAGCGCGAAAGAAGACTCCTCACGACTGTGGATCATTCCATCTCATGTGAAAGATACAAATAGGCAGCGCAGACAAGCGCTAGAAGTGTGGCAGCAGTGCCTGTTCTCTATTACTAATTCACTTAGGCTAATTTTATTTTCGGGTGCGGCTCTTAAGCACCTGCTTCTGTAATTCCGCGTCGTCCTTAGCCGTCAGGCTCGTGGTAATCGACAAAACAAAGAGGACGTCGAAACTAGACTGAGCAGGAAAGCAACGAAGGAGAACATGCGGCAGGTGCGGGGAGGAAGGCAGTATGCCGGGAGTGCCGCGCGGGATGTGTTCGATGAAGGACCTCCTGCAAGATAGCGCCAGAATAGTACGCACCAACGTGCGTTCGCCGATGACGCGATCATTTCGTGAGACGGAGGAAGCGCTGCGCGAGAGGAAGCTTAGCGCCGCCGTCTCCAGAATTAAGGCGCGCGCGCCACCACAGATTCAGGCCTGAACCGTCACCGAGAAAGCTACATTTCGCGCGGCGCTCAAATTTTCTCTTAGTGAGTATCGTATTTGTCTGCCCTTTTTCGGTGGTCTATATTTGTGCTGTTATGCGTACTTCAAGAAAATAATAAAGCCATATTGGAGCTCCCCGTGTCGATACAGTGGATTACATGAAGGATATCAAGTTCAGGTAATGATGGAAGATCACGCTGAATTATCATATTCCGAGGACACGGTTGTCAAGTGGCCAGTGCCGTGAGTTTGATTACGAAATTCAGCCACTGTTACATTTCTCCAGCGATATTCTTTATTATATATTTCATAGCTCTCCATTACACGAACGGACGTATTTCCGAAAAGTATTTGAAGAGTAAAGGGTAAGACAATCGCATTATGTTTTTGGATTTTTATTCTTCTATAGACCTTTTCAACTTCCTCGCCCTGGGACCTGCCATTATATCTGTGGCTGTGCTAGCGGCTGAATGATTGGCGCTGTCGAAAGGAAAATGTAACCGCGCATGCACAACACAGCCCCGAACATGCCCTTACCTTATTACAAATTAACAGATGAACAGGTTTAGAGTGTTTTAAAGTTTTTCATTTACTTTGTCCTTCCTTACAATTCTGGTCCTATGTTTGTGTGCAGCTTCTACTTTAGCCTGACAGCCAACATTTTCTTAGGGTAGCATGCTCTGAACGCTTTCACAAAAATTGTTTCCCTTTGATAAATAAGCAACACGTGGTGCTTTTTTGCCTTTCAGGTACGGGGAATTGCATGATTATGCTCACGCTCTCCCTCTACGCAATGCTCTACTTTGACAAGTACCGCGCTACAGCAAGTGGCTTCAAGTACACTGGAATGTCTCTGGCCCCGCTCGCATTTCCGATGGTCTTGTCGGCCTTGCTGCGAGAATACGGTCTGCACGGCACCCTACTTATTATGTCGGCTTTCATGCTAAACACCCTACCGCTGGCTATGCTCATGAACAAACCAAAGCCTTTTAAACTGTGCTGCTGGAAGAAGAAGTTGGAGACTTGCAAAAACGCCAGCGCCGAAATGCCGGCTTCAACAACCGCTCTTCGTCGGGATAGTGTGCCGTACCTATCTTTAGACAAAAACAGCAATCAGGAAATTGTGACAAACGGGCAGAGGGAAGGCATCGCAGCCAAACGGCTTGTTGGAAACGGCTTTGCGCGCGAAAAAACACCTGCATGCTCGAACACTCAAGGAGAAGGCGTCTGCCAGAGTCATGAAGCTGATGACAATGTACAAAATGAAGCTACAGGAAAGGCTGGCCTGCCCCAAACGTGGGAGGCTGTTTTAGAGAGCTATCACGGCGAAGAAAATCTTGCATATGATGTCACAGAAGTAGGGAAGGAATGCATGAAGACTGGGGCGAGCAACAAGACCTCCGGCAGTATTTCAAGCTCCGAAACGACGTTGAAACTGTATCATGGCATCTCCGAAAATGGCACAGCGAAGGGAACTAGGGACATTACCGATACATGCTTTGAGACCAAGTTCATGGTCGAATCGAAATACCACAAGGTTGAAGGTGACGGAGGAACGACAAACATCTCTCAGACAAAACTCCAGGAGTCTGTAACAACGGCGAGTGAGAAACTTCCCACAGGTGGCATTGTCGATCTATTGAAGAACCCAGTTTTGTACCTTCTGGTCATAACATTCGGGGTGGGCGAGTATATTTCCATCACTTTCGAAACAACAGTGCTGGACTACGCTGTGGACAAAGGCTCTGTTAAGAGCAAAGCAGAACACGTCATCGTGTATGTGGCTGCCGCCGAAATGGCCGGTCGTCTCGTGGTGCCGTTGTTCTGGGACCGTGCGGGGTTCCGCCGCAGTCTGCTTGTCGCGCTGTGCCTGGTGGTTGAAGCGACCTGCCTCGTCGCCATGCCACATGCGACGTCCTTCGGTGAAGTCGTTGCGACTGCAGTGGCCACGGGACTTCCTGCGGGCTGCGTGGTGGCCATGAAACCTGTGCTGCTGAGTGACTGTTTGGGTGTACAAAAGCTGTCCATCTGCTGGGGAATCGCCGGAATCGCCATGCTGCCGGTTGCCCTTGGAGGTCCTCTTCTCATAGGTGAGTGTTCTTGCATCAACATGACCATAACTAACAATGATAGCAGAAGTCAACTGAAAAATATTTTGTTTGAGAATAAAAAAAATAGTGGTGCCCCAAGGCAAAAAACACAAAAAAATATCTTCAATTCAAAATTTATTACCATCGTGCGCCCATATGAATGCAATTCACGATATCTCCTTTCAGCTTCACAGAAAGTGCATTCTGCTTTGTTCGTACCAGATAGACAGCGTAAAAACATAAATACTGCTCAAGTATGTATAGGTAATAATGGCACAGAAAGTAACCGAGTGAAGTACACTGGTGGCGTATTTAAAACGTATCATTTTCTATTACAAATTTTCAAAATAGCAGTACAAACTAAATTTGCCTTATCGCGAACTATTGTATTTCAAGAGTTAAATATTTATCGTGTCACTTGCCTGGAAAATTTGTTCTCTTAAGATTAATATTGCTGCCATAATCAGCACTTTGAACTGGTTTACCCGCCGACACCTATGCCGCTTAAAAACGGCGATTTCAATGTACGTGTATGAGCCCTTAGCAGCGAAAGCTAGCTGAATTTTATAACGATTGACTTATTGTTTGTTTGAGTTATAAGTTGAACACTTTTTAATCAATGAAAATATGCGAAAAATAATGGAGAGTTACCACTGCTGGGCCTCATTGAACTCTTACATTGGTGGAAGGCGGTTTATAAGCCTCACGTCTCATGAATTATTCTTGAAAAAAAGTGCAACGACAAATCTAGACAAAAGCATTAGGACATGATTCTGCCGCCTGTTTGACTTATGTGCGTTTGTTATGAGGAGATCGCCCACTTGTTCTGTTCAATTCCAGCGAGTGAGGACTCTTGTTCGCCATTACAGTACAAGTTTTACGATTTCTGCAAGAAATTCAGTGGCTCGGAATAACCTGAGTATAAAAGGTATTGAATACCTCCTTCCGGAAAGGGTAGAGCCTGATCTGGACGTGGAGGAGTCATAATGGGGAGCATAAAAATGAAAGAGACTGGATACAGTGCGACAAACCTTGTGTCGTGCAGGATGTGGAAGTTCTCGGAAGGGTGAGGTGTAGTGGCCACAGTATAGTAAAATCTCGAATAAGGCTTGATTTGATGAGGAACCGTAACAAGCTAGTACGAAACTCTATGGTTCTAACAGTAAGACGGAAAGCTGAATAATTTAGGATCGCGTTGCAAAACCGATATTCAGCTCAAACCGTTGAAGCACAGTTTACGACACAGAAGCCAACGACAATATTACACGCATTTTCACGGAGTGTGCAGTAGTAGTTGCAGGTACGATTGGTCGACGTGATACTTTTAAACTTTCCCGGGACACGAAAGATTTAATGAGGACTTGGCAAAGCATGACACTATCCACCACAGCTGACCAAATAGAACTGCGAGAGATTACGAAGTTATTCAATAAGCGTAAGACAGCTGAAATACGGAAGTATAATTTGGAGAGGATTGAGCATGCTTTAAAAACATGGAGGCAGCTCCAAAGCATCGAAGAGGCGTCCATGCGCGGGGGAAAATCAGATGTATGCACTTGAAGACAAGTAAGCCAATGTCATCAAAAATAGGGATAAAATAGATATAGTAGCCGAGGAGTTCTATAGAGATCTGTAAAGTAGCCACGACATCCCGGAAAATACTTTAAGAGGAAGTAGTTAAGATTTGATGGACGTCGCACGACTAATGACAGATAAAGTAAAGAATGCTTTGTAAAAAATGCAAGGCGGCAAAGCACCTAGTGCGTGTCAGATAACACCAGACCTCTTGAAGAATGGCGGGGAAATCGTACTATAAAAATTGGCAAAACTGCATACGCAATGCCTAATGACTGCGAGTCTACCGGTTTTTCGGAGGAACGCGAAAATCATCCTAATGCATAAGAAAGGTGACATGAAGGACTTCAAAAATTACAGGAGGCTCAGCTTACTGTCAATCTTCTACAAAGTGCTGGGCAAAGTATGTATAATTTCTAACAGACATTGTTCCACCTTAGATTTTAGTAAACCTAATGAACAAGCAGTGTTTCGTAAAGGCTATTCAGCAATGAACCGTAATTACACGATAAATCAGGTCATAGAGATATCGCGCGGAGTACACTGAACCTCTTTATATGCCCTTCATAGATTATAAGAAGGCAATTGACTCTGTCGAAGCATCAGCAGTCAATCAGGCATTGAGGACTCAGGGTGTAGATGAGCAGTGCGGAAGAATACTAGAGGATATCTACATTGGGTCTACTGCTACCATCATCTTCTATAAGGAGAGCAGTAAAATACCTATAAAGAAGGGCGTCGGACAAGGAGACACAATCTCTCCAACGGTAGTAGCAAAATCTTTACAAGAAGTATTAAGAACATTGGATTGCGAACGGGTGTGAGGAAGGGTTAAGGGAGTATACCTCAGCAACCTCAGATTTGCTGATGACGTTGCAATGCTAAGTAACTCGGGAGAACAATTGCAAAGCATGCTTTCTGAACTGGGCAAACAGAGTAGAACCGTGGTACTGAGAATTAATATGCAGAAAATCAAAGTAATGATCAATAACCTCGGGACAGCACAGCGGTTTGCGATAGGTAGCGAGGTGGCGATAGGTACAATTGCAACGAACACTCCAGAGGGCATACCAGTGAAGAAAGTGCTTGCAAACGCGGTTTTTTGCGACAACACAACGAGAACAGTCAGCAACAAAGTACATTAACATATAGTGTCACGCTAAGTGGTCTCGCGCAGTAAACCACAGAGTTGAATCTTGCGGCCAGGAATTGCTTAGTTAGCTGAGAGTGAAGCGCATTTTTTCAAGTAGCATAGTTCCTTTCCTTTCAGGTGCATTGGGAGACTTTAGATACTTTACAGTCGCTGTAAAGTCTGCTTTAAAGTCATTAAACCCCCATCTCTAAATACTACAGAAGAGAGATATGAGACAAATGAACCTCCATATTGTGAACTACTGAGGTATGCCATTTGGTGATGACGGCATTGATGCGGGGTTAATGTAGGACACAGCGGGAACGGCAGTGAGCAGACAAATAAAATCCTTGAAGACGTGATTAAAAAATGCTGCAAGCTAAGCTCGGAGTGAAACAAAATCAGGAAACGAAACTGTAAAAATAACCCCTGAATCAACTTAAAAAACTGTGCAAAGAAAAGGAAGGACACCAAAACAAGGGAAAGAAAATCATGACAGGCGCAACGCCAATGAATATGCTCGTCGCTGAAGGATTGCAGATGACGCAGTGGCACATTTATCTGTTCAGTAACCTTGAACGTTCCCCTCCGCACTGTTTACTTGATTAAGATTTATTCACCTGAGTTAACCAATGCCGGGTTCCGAAAACTCCCTGGTTCCTAACGGCTTTCGTTCAATAGCCTAATGCGCTCGCGGCCAGAGCTACGCCCAGATAGATTTCATCCCCTGCGTGCGTGAATACTCGAAATCTAATGAAACTAAAAGATGGTATGAACAATATAGGGCTTTGTCTAAACGTACCACACTAACACCTTGAAGCGGCACATCTTGAGCATAATTCAGGAGCACATTGATTGCCAATACCGGTGGGTGCGAGTCCGACCCCCGCTTTATAGACAGCCCGAGGTAAGATAAGCTAGCCTAAGGAAAGCAATCATTGCTATCTTCAACCTACCCACCGTGGTGGCTCAGTGGCTAAGGCGTTGTGCTGCTGAGCACGAGGTCGCGGGTTCGATTCCCGGCCGCGGCGGCCGCTTTTGTGATGGCGGCGAAAAGCAAGAACGCCCGGGTGTACAAGATTTCGGCCGACGTAATGATCCCCAGGCGGTCAAAATTAATCCGGAGCCCTCCACTACGCCACGCCTCATTGCCTGCGCTGCGTCGGTGCTTTCAACCCTACAATAAATCAATCAGCTATCTTCAACCTAACGACCACTTAATTCATTGATTTGGTAAGTTTGACAAAAAACAAATGCGGGAATTGCACTTCACGTCATGTAGAACTCGCTTTGTTTGGCAGTTGTGAGCGGAAACACAAATCAGGTTGATTTGCTTTCAGGAGTTAATCAGGCGTGCCAAACACCAAGGTGAATTGTCATTGTGAAGATCGCTCATAAAATGAGCAAGCGCCGTTTTGCGCATCGAAACACTTAGCAGCAGGTTCGATGGGG
Source organism: Haemaphysalis longicornis (assembly GCF_048455015.1). Classification (NCBI taxonomy): domain Eukaryota; kingdom Metazoa; phylum Arthropoda; class Arachnida; order Ixodida; family Ixodidae; genus Haemaphysalis; species Haemaphysalis longicornis. The sequence continues at coordinate 162,361,388 of NW_027526422.1, forward strand.
GTCCTTTGGGAGTCTTTTCTGCTATAAAAAGAACATCCTTCCTACCTTCCTCCATTGTGCCAGAATTCAGTAGTTTAACGACAAAGCTCTGATTCAAACAACTGAAAAGCGCTACGTATACTCCACAGAAGAACAGCTACGAGGCAGGGACGAATAGCACGCCCTGATTACGATTCTTCCTCAGTCCCCAGGCTCTTTAGCACACTTCTTTCTGGCTGTGGCGGAAACAAGGCGAAAGATATCTAGCAAGGCTAGGTACCGGAGAAACTGTTTGAATGTTGTCGCCGGCCGCCCGGCGGCTATGGCCGGGCGGCTGTCCGAGTTCTTAGAGCGAAACTATTTGCACTTACCTGGCAAATATTCTCTGTCCGTGCTGTAGTGTACACCGTCACGTCGACAACGACAAAAATTGGCTCAGTTCGCACTAATGGTAAGGCTGGAGAAACAGCAGAGCTGGCTGACCCTTTGCCTTTGTAGGAGACCCGGCTGTTGCTTCTCACCTAGATTTCCCATCTTGCGGATAAAAGTTCTCAATGACGGGAGGCCGGGATCGTTTTAAAAAGTCCGCAGGCTTTCACATCTCCCAAACCGGCTTCGCGAACGCCCCACTTCGGGCGTGAACGCACGAGAACTGGCGAGTAGGAGAGCACGCGAGAGATCACGCCACAAACGCTGGGCTGAGTGTTCTCGAAGGTGGAACTGGCCGAAGCCGGCGCTCCTCGCGATGTGCACGCTCACGTGCGCTCAATATTTTTTCTTGGTATTTTTTTCTGGCAACCTTAGACGGCGGAACTGAAGTGCTATTAAGCAGCTCTACTGTTAAACATGAAGCCATAATTCGGTGTTTTGCTCTGGCGGGGGGGGGGGGGGGGGGGGGTGGCGGAGGCAGGGGGGGGGGGGTGACGGAGGCAGGGTGTGTTTGATGGAAACATTGAGGGTGCGCGCACCGCCGTTACAAAATGTGTGCGTTCACCCGCGAACTCAGTTAAACAAAAACAAGCTATGCTTTACTCTGGACTCTCTCGGTTCACGGCGCAGTTCACTACGCGATCGCCTCGGCGGCGAATGGCAGGATTTGTGGGGCGCCTGTGGCCTGTGGCACCCTGGTGTAGTAACGGCCCCAACCTCCCATGAATACGCCAAATGATGATGTGGTACAATGGCAGATGCGGTACTGCTACTGCGGGTAAGGATCACCGATGGAGGCGTGATCAGCGTCAGCGGATTCCCGGCACCGGCGTGACCTTTCCACATATATAATTTCGCCATTTTAGAACAACTCAAAATAGCTTAGCTCGTCCTTCACCTAGCCGACTGGAGCGTCACTATGTTTTTTAAGTGCGAATGCATTTCTTAAGCGAGCCTGAATCGTCCGCCGCCGTCGTCCGCATAGCAACAGCTGCGGGTGCGCGCGCTCCTCGTCTTCCTCCTCGTCTTGCCTAGCAACGGGGGGAGATGGGCGCGCGCTGCTCTCCTCCTCCTCTCTCCGCTCAGTGACTGCGGGTGTTGGGCGCATCCTCTCCACTTCGGGCGGGAGAGCTCTCGCTCGCGTAGCGGGCGCTCCGCATTCCGACGCGTGAGGGCGCTAGTGTAGCCCTCGCCGTAACGGCGGGCGCTATCTCCGCTCAGTGACTGCGGGTGTTGGGCGCCTCCTCTCCACTCCAAGATCACGATATCCACCGTAATCGCGCAATCAACAACCGTGCATTCGCACTTACACACTCTCCCCCTCGGGGAAGTGCGAGGGAATTTTTTTCGCTCCATGTGAGCCAATCATTTACAGTTAATGACCTTGATGTCGCGCTTGTGGAAAACACAGCAGCGGCAAGTACCGTTCTGATAGCGTGGGTTTTCTGGCTCCTTAGGCCTGCGTGCAGCGTGCAGGCGGTCAGTGTAGAGTTAGAGTCTCTGCAAGACGTCTGATAAAGGCTTTCACTATTTCCCTCGCGTCTCGAGGCACTGCAAAAGCTCTAGTTATTGCCAGCACGGAGCGACATGGTGGGATTTGCTCGTCGCAGCAGCAGATCCGCCTTCCGTTTACGCTTTGATTTTGTGGCTCATTTTAGGTGGCTATATTGTGCGTTTATTGCTTCAACTAAACGAAAGCCAGCTAATAGCTCTACACCGCTGTAATGACGTAATTCGAGCCCTCGAAGAACCCCAAGACCGTGAAAAAGAAAAATCTTTTGAACAAGTTTTAAAGTTCTCTGATGGGCATAGAGCAGTAATTTTTGGCTGAAGTACTTTGTGACCTCCCATTCTAAGTACTCAATGTTTTTGTGGACTACTTTCTCAAAGCCTTTACGATTTAGAAAGAAAAGGTGAAAGAAGTATTCTAGGGTCCCCTTATATTTGTTGCCCGAGCGTAGCGAAGATGAGAAAGTCATAGATTGCGCAAACGACACGATCATCTTGCTGCTGCTATACGAACACCAGCAAGTGCTAATGAATGGAGGGGAGTGTTTTTCCAAAATCCGGTTCTTTCAAATTAAACGAAGATGTATATTGACCATGATTATGTAACAAGGCTCAGGGACAACAGAGGGCAAGAACCTCCAAAAGGCTGTAATGCGTCATCACGGCCTTCCTAAGGCTAGACACCGCTCACAGGAAGAGAAATGGATAGCTAATGCGCATTACAATAAAATTCCAGGCGATAAAATAGTATTTACCAGTGACGTATAAACTGTTAAACCTCTGGACGTAACCAGCGTAACTGTTCTAGTGAACATAATGTTTAAGCTACAAGCCTGCGGGTACTGAAAAAACTACAAAGTAGAAATGCATCAAGACACTAATTTGATGGCCCGCAGCTATAAGAAGCAATAAATACTCTAGAATTAGGGATTTGAAACTATGACGGGAATGATTTAAGGTATGAACGGCCGTTGCTTCTCTATTTGCGTCCGGCCCCTTCATGCGCTGCTTTAAAATTAGTTTGAGGGATTGTTTATATACGAGGAATATGGATTCATAAATGCTTCAAAAAATACATAACATTGCTGTGGCACGTGAGAGTTTGATAGTTCATTCTGCGCCAAACGAATGGATGCCAAAATATGTCTCTTCTAAAGAGTCACAGATGAATGAAACTTCATTAAAAAAATTTTTAACGTGTGATGTTTGATATAAAAAAAATTGATACTTGCTAGACTCAGTCTCCCGAATGAACAAACTCCCATTTCTGGTCAACTGTATTGTTGTTGAGCATGTTTTTCTAAAATTCCTCTCTCCGCAGGGCTCTTCCGAGACACCATGGGGTCCTACGACAACCTCTACCGCACGTTGGCGGCGATGTGCGCCGTCTTCTCTGTACTCTTGTTTGGTTTTGCGTACTACGAAACACGCTGCCAACGGAAGCATGCAGACTTCACAAAGCCTGGCGCGGATGACAGTAGTTTTGGCCACAAAAGCAGTAATAAGTGATATTTCATCAGTGATTACTTTAGAGAAGCGTGGATTTATTATTCCTAGCCCTTTATCTTTGCTGAGCGAGTGCACCGTGCGCGCCAGGTTTGTGCAAAAAGAGAAGACGTGTGAATTTGCTGTCATGTACGATCCTAGAAAAGTGGAAGCTACGTAGGCCACGAAATATCCCCAAGTGATATGTACGTAAACTACGTTCGATTCCTGATCACTGAAGTGGCAACGGTGTAATTCCAATGCGCTTCAGTACAGTTCCAAGTCCCTTTCCATGTGACAACTTGGAACGGGAGCTTCATACTATGGTAGCAAAATTCCAGATGTTTGAACGCATCAAAACGTCTCTAGCATTGTCAAGAGTGCAGCATATTAAAAAAAAACAAATCAATACCGAAAGGACCGCGGCTTTTGTATCTAGGAATGCATGTATTCGATAGTTACCACTAAAAAAAGGAAATAGTCAGCTGCCATTTCCCGTCATTTTATCACAACCCGCGTCAGCATCCGGGCAACGAATGCTTTCAAAAAAAACTTCACGTTAAGTAAATAACTAAAAATGTTGTGCTTAAACAAATCTAAATAAGGCAGCGGTTGCTTTCAGTTGTGTTACAAAAATGTGGCATTCCTCCTACAACTCGTCGAGAAGAAAGCCAAAATTGAGTCCGCGGTGTCGGTCCGCATGCTGTCCGCATTTTTGCTTATTTCGTGTTTGAAAATCTATAAACTACAGCACGAGTGCCTTTTTTCTGTCTCGGAGATTACCAAGTATAGTAACATCATACATTGGAGAAACCGAATAGCGAATCTATAACGCATTTGAACCTAGCGGCTGAAACAAAGTGCCACTTTCTTCTTACCCCGCTGTCACTGCCATTGTGAGTCCTTCTAGAAGCAGAATAACTCAACCATCGAGAGCAGCACTGAAGCATTTAAGCATGAGTGAAATGTCTTAAGAGTACTCAGCTACACCACACTGCCATCATAAACCCAAAGGTTACGTAACGCGGAAGAAAGCCTATACGTACATCCCTCGTTAACTCCAACTGCGATATCTCGAAATAACGGGTAAGTCGAAATTTGTTCGCCGTGGATTTACCTGTCAAAGAAGCCATGTATTTTTCCCATTTATATCGAGGCGTTTTTGGGGGGTATCTCGGATATTTCAAAATATTGACAGTGGAAGAAAACACAAGGCAAGTTTGGTAGAGACAGCAGATGTACGCTCTACTGGGCCGGTGTTCCCGTTACCGGACCGCTGTCGGATGCTTACATCGTTGTGAGATCTTTGGATGAGGCAGCTGATCATGACGAAGAGGATCCTCGAGAAAGCCTACACCGACAGAAACAACAAAGATGCTGCGTCTGCTTCGCAAAAGGGGAGAATATAGCTGTGGCGACCAGCAATTGCTGCCATGCATTGAGAAGCTCGAGAACCCTTTTCTGGGACCAGGTGCGAACGCGAAACCGGCGGGCATCACGCAGTTCTTTTTTCTGCAATAATAAAAATTCCTGTTTTCTGCTAACTTTTTTGCCTTTATTGTGGAAGCTCCCCTGTGCAGTGTATTTTTGTTACCGGCATTAGCTCGTTTTTGATTGATTGATGGATTGATTTGTTTGTTTGTTTGTTTGGTTTGGATTGTTTGTTTAGGGAGAGTACAAGTACATCGCATAAAAAAGTACAATTTTTAATCTTCTGCCAAAGTAAACGCGGCAAAAGGCGTTTGAGCCCAATTGATCGAGCCCGGTTGGTCGAGCCTCACCTAGCCGCCTCACGATGCTCCGTCCCTGATGTGGCACAACGGCGACATCACTAGCAAAGCCCTTCAGCAACCGGTGAATCATATTATAAACATGGAACAAATCAATGGCAACATAGGCAAACTATACAAGACAATTGTTGGTTATATCAAACAATGACAAAGCACAAAAAAGCTGTACAATAATAACGCATTTATACTACGCAAACGATGAAGACCATGACATAAGTAGAAAAAGCTTAATTAGCAAGGAAGAGTTTACAAGAACTATACCAAGGCAATCTTTTATTGCCCTAACGGCGGCTACGCAGCATACTTTGAGCAGTACTCAAGACTCAAACAATACTCAAACAATACTCAAGAAAACTTTCCCACGTTACCACAGAATATAAGATATAAACTGGTCACGCGCGAGAATAAATTTTATGGAAAATATTGTCTTTTTTTCTAAATATACGTACCGAAAGGGAACTCTGATTAACTTTCGTTATTTCAGGGTAGTTTAAAAAATTCGGAATTCAAAAGCCTAAGTTTTGCTTACCGTAAGGTTTTGCGGTATTCTTATATGTCAATCGTGGACATACAGTGGAGAAGGAGAACAAGAGACTTCAGGATAAAGTAAATAAAACCAGCACGCGCAGGAGAAGCGACCAAGGCAAGAAAAAATGAAGTGAAAGAATTGGAGACAACGAACTGGGACAAAAAGATGGAACGAAGCAAGACGTTAGATATCTACAGGATCGGGAAGCGGGAGATAATGAGGGAAAAGCGCTTTGATAATACCAAAGAGGGTGCATTTCTTTTTGAACCCGGGCCAAGTTGCTTGCGAAAAAAAACCGTCATCCGACAGCCGGTACAGGAAGAACTGTGCGCAGGTTGCTGGACGGCTCCATAAACCATGCGACATATTGTAGCGGAGTGCAAAAGTATTAGTCCAATTCTCATTGAGGGTCACCTCCAGCTTCTGGAAGTCCTTGTCTTTAAGGTTTACTGAGAGGTGAATTGGAAAGCAGCCGAGGTCAGCAAAAGATGACTAGAATGTTTGAACGGGAAAAGAGCAGATAAGAAGCTTGAAAGACATCCTAACTATGAAGTCAGACTAGCACCAAAATGCCATAAAGGATTTTTTTTATGGCGAGGTGATTGTACAGGGGCGTTACGGCTAAGGTCGCTGTGCAATAGTACCCCATTACAAAAGGCAAGGAGTTGAGAATTATTATCGTCAGAGCGAACGCCGGGTGAAAAGAGGCTATACCACCGGCGCGCGTCATTTCGCCCCATGCACTCCGCACGGTGGGAGCGGTAGCGGGACCTCACCAGAGGTCGGCAGCCCCGATGATGCGTGAATACGGTGTTCGAAAGCGGGAGGCTAAAGACAGGTGTCCAAACTGAGTCCTATTTAAAATAGCCATGAAGAGAAAACAAAAGTTTGTTTTATTCGAAAGATTAGGTGCTTCATAGTACCCTAAGCGCTTTCCCGGAAGCAAATGATGCTTTATTCACTGAGAAATAAGGCAATTTAAGCCAAAATTTTAAATATCCCGCTAAATTGCACATTTCGTGACGTGAACAATGGCGTCATACGAGCCAGTCCATGAAACAGATACTTAGTATGTCTACTCCATATAGCACCCACACGCTGGAATCAAACAGGAACCGGAACTCGTGCCGAAACCGAGATGGCGGCCATTTTAAAAATACTAGTAAAACCTAGTGCACCCGCAGCCCTAGTCATGGAATCGCCTGATCCGGATAACAAAACTCTCGCCGAGAAGCTCGGGCTTGCATTGAACAACCTCACACCACTTGAACGCTCAATACTTCTAAGTACACGAGCGGCAGAAGTTGTGGGATACGCGGATGCACCGGAAAGCGACCATTCCGCGATAGCCACAACAGACGAACGACCAGCCGTCGGCACCGCTGCCTCGTCAGCCCCGTCGCGACGGACGAATACAGACTGGTACGTATGTGCCGTATTTTTATTACGGTTAATAATAGTTCAATTTCAGTAGCAGTATCGCTTATGCCAGTTGGCCGGTGTCGTGTATGGAAAGCCGTTCGCGCGAGCTCTCTGCTCCGACCAGAAAGATACGAGCGTCAATGCGCGGTGTGTACGGCATTTTTTCCCCCCAAGGTCAGAGCGCTTTGACGGCGATTTGACAAAGTCGGCGACGAGCGCCAGCATGTCCCAGGAGTGAGCTAACGTAAGGGTCCCTGCCGTAATCACTTCGTCCGAAATGAAGCGAGCACACTCGTACTTCCTTTAGCTCTCTTTCTCCTCCGTTTTCAAAGTTCACAAAACCGAACCACTTGCTTCGCCGAGGTTCGTCGTTGGGCAGCACATGAAAGGAGATCTCCTCAACGGCGGGGATGTCGCACTCACTCGACGATTTGCCCGTACTACATGGGCATTTCAAATTGCAGCAACGAAATTTTATTGTAAAGTACTCGAACAAACTGAAGTTTTCAGTGGTTGTAAACTGGAAAAGAGCTCCTAGCAACAGCAGCAAGCCAACACCATTCCGAAACTTCTGCGACGACTGTCACTATCTAGTCGCTGCTTGCTGTTCCTTACTCCCCTCGTTTCTATTTTTACCTTTGCTGGTTGGCGATATGACGGCCAACCTCCTGTGAAGAGATTACGATACCAAGCAAGGTCGCGGCTCTGCGTGCTGAGACGGTTCGTTGGCCCCGAAGAGCCTCGAACCCGAAAAGTCGTCTGCGCGACGGTGGCGACGGCGAGATGTCGAGTTCGGCTGGCGGTAGTTTCGTACGCATTGGCATACACGGTTGCGTGTTTATTCGGAACTTCAACCGTTTACTCCACCGTTCCTAGTGTCATAAAAGGAATGTGCAGTATGTTTAACGGGCATATAGGTCACTATGCAAACTGGTAAGCCCTGCCTAACTGCGTTTGCTTTTGCCGTCCTCCGCCAATCGCAGAGCATTCTCGTGTGACATCATAGGTTCTGTTGCGGGAAATGAGCTGGTGGGTCGCATGGTCATTCCCTTTTTTCCTAATTATGTAGCTTATTTGAGCGAAGTTTGTGTTAAAAGTGGTGTCAGTATGGTTCTAACGAGGCAATCTTTCGAATGAACCAAACTTGTGTTTTCTCTTCATGGCTCCTTTAAGGGGTATTCACACAAGGGAGAAATCCGCCGTTTGGCTCCTTGGAGTGCGCATCACGTGACCCCTACGTGATGGTTTCTCTCCGGCGCACCGCTCCCATCGGAGGGCGGAGCTTCTGCTCTCGAGCTACAAACCATCCGATGCTTCGCGGCCGAGGCGGCGGGATTTCGTCTGCTCGTCGGGCAGCTGGCCGCGACTCAAGATCTAGAGTGGTTGCAGGCACTCTTTTTTTATTGCTTCTTACTACAATGGACGCGAAAATGCGCCGCGAACACGACAGGCGCACTGAGCGAACCGCGTATACCACCAGCACGGTCGCTGGGCGAGCGGCGGCCCCGGCCGCGAAGTGGCGCAGACCGGCGCAGGTAGCTCGAGCGATAGCTTGTTATCGCTCCCCGAGGCACAAACAGAGCTGCACATGCGAAAAAGGGGATAATCATGTGATGGAAAGTTGCATTAAAAATCGACATCTGCACCTCTTGCTAGAGCGGCAATCGAATATTCGCCGCAGTGTTAAGCCTAACATCTGTATGCGGGCCCGCAGGCGGACCGGCCGACTGCTCCCAGCGCGCGCATCCCCACTCACTGCCTCGCGCGTCGCACGCCGTTCTCTACCCGCGGAGCTCCTACATCGCGTCCACGGCCAATTTTTGGGTGGCTGACAAGATCAGTACGTAGGGACTTTAGCACAAATTGCCGCCGTAGCGGAATCGGCGGTGCTACGGCAGCTCTGCTTAAGAGACAGGCGACTGCAAACAGTGATCTCCGTCAGACAGTCGCATCCTCCGTGTGAGCGAAGGAGTTGGCCGAGCGGAAGTCCGCCTGCGGTGACGTCACGACATCCCTCTGATTTCTCCGCTGAAACGATCCGTCGTGTGAATACCCCATTACAAACGTCGCTCATCAAAATTTGTACTTGCAGCAAAGCCACCTTTGGGGTAAATGGTCTGTATGTGTCAATGTAAAGTAGATGGCTTTAAAAATGCTGAAAGAAACCCGCTAGGACAAATCTCTTAGCACACTGAGTTTGGTCTGAGTGTTTCTTTTGTGCGCGATTTTGTCTGCTCCAGCTCTTCTGCACAGAGTGGGAAGGCACAAAAATTTATAAGGGTGAACGTAACTAGCGGAGTAGGCTCTCGTAATTGCGTATAAGTGGGGCTGACAATGGTGCGGAAGAAAATGACGAGAGATAATAAAATTATACAAGCAGGAGGGGTTACAACAGTTATATTTAGAGGACACAATAGTGGCACTTGAGCATAAGTAGTAATTTGAGGGTAGTAAGTGACAAACTATATAAGTCTGTTCGAGCTAACAGCGTATGCGTATTTCTAACACAGCGGCAGGCCTTGCGGGCCAGGCTTTCAGTAACTGAAAAAGAAAAGAAATCAGTGCAGAGGGAGAAGAAGTGCGGCGTTGCTAGGCAGTTGCGAACGGGAAGGAAAAAAACACGGAGAAGGAAAAGGAGAGAGCAGCTGTGGTAACGTGGCAGGGAGGCCTAAAGCTCCATATTTTGACTCTATTTTAGCAAAGCAAGCCGACCCCTGGCCAATTGTCGTCACTCTCATAGGGCCGCGCCAAAAGATTATGCACCCTCCGTGTATCGACGACGATGGTTGAACACGAGGGTGTGGTCGTGATGGATTGTATGAGCGGCCAATCCCACACTACGAGTATCAGCTACTATGGGGGTCGGGATCACACGTGATCCCCACGTGATCACCGGGGTGCGGATCACGCGGCGGAACTGAAATAATGCACGTTGTGCAGAGGCGGACACAGTGTATTTATATGATGGCACAGTGCTCAAGCGAGATTTCCACAAAAGGCGAACCAGAACACACCATAGACATTATACGAAGGTTAGGGTAAAGGCAATAACTCAATCAGCACACTAATATATTCAAGACTATAAGGTCCGCTAACACCCCGTAAACGTCACGGGAAAAGAACGAGCTTAGAGTGAAGTCAGATGTGGACGCATATCGCCGACATCTCTCTTGTAGCGTTGTTGGTGCAAACGGCGCCGATGCGTTGCCGCAGGTTTCCGCGTCGGAGGAGAGGTCAATCAGGTCGACCGAAGGATTCGGACATTTCGCGCCGGGTCACGCGCCGTAAGGAACGCCGCACCGCACCATTAAACGGTATCTAACAGGACGACTTAGGGCTGGCGACGACGCCCACAGCCATGACGGTGGCTGGCGACGACCTTGCTTTAGTGTGGTATGTGGATAATGTGTCCTACGCCGTTTTACCACATCTTCGTGTCCCGTCCCACTTTAGTGAAAATTTAAAGCGCAACAAATTTAGACAAAAGACGAATGACACAGGGACAAGCGCTCACTTGCCCGTCCCACTTGCCTGTCGTCTTGATCCTAGCTCTGCCTCCCCCGCTGTGTACGTGCTTCGTGCAGCACCTCTTCTTTCTCTCTATACAAACGCTTGGTCTACGGAGCTTCTTCTTCTCGGCAGCAAAGGATTCTCGGCCATTCTTCTTCTCCGGTATTCCATCTTAAGCTCCTTTGTCATTCTAGGAATGTACTCCGGGAATTTTAAGCATTTCGATCATGTTGCAAGTATGATAACAACGCACTCGCTAAATTTCAAATCTGTGAGAGAGGCAGTTTGGCATGTATCTGATATCACCTGTGAAGCCTTTTCAGTTCGTTGTGAAGTTTGTTTTAGTGTGTTCTTCATTCTTTAAGAAGGTAATGTATAAAGAATATGGCCAGTGTAGCGGCTTCATAGAACGAAATGCTCAAAACAGAATTTTAATTTGTATAGAATACATTTATCAGGTAAAACAAATTACATGTATTGTTACATGGCGAAAGGATTATTGTAAGACTAATGGTGAAGATTGAGTAAAGCTGCCTACTCACATTATGCACAAAGCTCCCATGAGAGGACCCGCACAGGATGCGCCCAAACACCGCTTCATGGTCGTCGTGGTTGGAGCAACAGGGTCACGTACCACTGCTGGCCTCATCTTGCCTTCGTAACATTTCCCTTTTGTCGAAGTGGGCCGTCCCATTCGAGGTCACAATAAATGTAAATATAGAGGAGGTGAAAATGTGTGAGGTGAAGACAAATAATAAGCAGTACTTGTCGGTACAAATCTGCGTGATGGTCTTGTTGAGCACCGGCACGGAACAGCAACGGTAATTGAGGCGATGAGGTAATGTGCAAAGCCCTTGGATACATGATGGAACACTGGGCGGGGGAACGTGTTTCAATTCGGTAAGGTTGCAGCTGGTCAGGTCGGCTGGGCTCGGCGGTTGATGGGGAGTGGACACGGTGCTGGGGAATGGACATGTTAGTGGCTCACCGGATCTGGGCAGTAAGATTCGATCCACGAGCCGAGATCATTTCACGATCGTTTTAGAAGCCGAGGTGGATTGAAGCTGGGGTGGGAAGGGCAGGATCAGGATGAACGCCGCAACCTCCACCAAACATGTAAGGCGGCGAGAGGAAAAGGTTAGACGAACGAATAAATGGGGTGAAGCGATATTGAGAGAGAATCCATCTAATGACCGAAACAAGGTCAGCCGAGCCATGTCGCTTAGCTTTCTCCGCCATGTGAAGAAACAAAAGCATGAATGTTTGTGAAATGAAATAAAAAAAATAACAAAAACTGACGTGATGCGCCCAAATGTTCAAGCACATACACAGGGTTCGACAGTGAAGTTAACCGCAACACTTGGTCCAAGCCAGTGCAACGCAAGAACACCAACAGAGCTTCGGTAGCCGATACGGCCTGGCGTGGACCTGACCAAGGGCCCAGAACTGCCTTTAGTTCAAGGCCTGCGTGGAGTGGCATAGCCAAAGATGTTACAAGATTCTGCCTAGGAACTTTGAACTTGATTTGAAGATGATATGTTTGAAATCTTTTGTTACATCGCATGTTGAACAGGGTGGTGAATAGTCCTGGTGAATTTTCGAGAGTAAATACCGTTTGTATGCCATGTTCAGACGTCGGCGGTGCAGTACAGCATCCTCACGCCTTCTTAGCCTAGGAGGCATCTTAAATTTGCATTTAGGGTCAGTTAAATGCAGAGGCGTGTACTGAATGCAGCATTTTGTCGCTCCCAATACGCCACTTTGTTCCCCAGGCGATCGAGGATGCAAGAGTTGTCGCATCCTTTCTCTTTAAAGGAATGGGCAGTGGTGGAACGGAGAGGCTGTGGGCCGATAAGCTGCATTATCAGCTGCAACATTTCAATTATGTAAAAAGCTGCCATTATAGAGCCGCGCGTATTGCGCCAACACACACCTTCTTCGTCGAGGCTGGAACAACAGGGTCATATACCACTGCTGTCTTCATCTTCCTCTCGTAACAATAAATATTAAGTTAAGATAATTTGGGAATCTGTATAAACAAACACTTTAACGTGAAGTGCCTTTTTTGAAAGACGTGCTAGGTATGTATCTATGACAGCAAAACGAAAATTTTATTGTTTGTGGTGTCACAAAAGTACCAACAGCTAACCATAGCAGTTTTAATGGTCTCATTGCCTAAATTGCCGGACTAATGACGGTCCATTAGCCTAATTCAACAAGCACACTACCGGCATATATGCTCAATGGCCAGTGCCGCTTGCTCGAGCGTCGCAGATAGGGAAACAGGCATAAAATACAACACTTGCCGGCTGGAAATACTGATCAAAAAGCGCCATATTATGCCTGCCTGATGCAATTTCAATGCGATCAAACAAAAAAAGAGATACAAATAAGAAACCAAAAAAAGGAGACGATTCATTAAAAATTAACATTCTCGTACATGATGACTGTCAGGAGCAACACTGTCAAATTGCCGAATTGTTCAGGAACTGTGTCCGAACCCTGCCAAGTACACTTCCACACATTTCAAGAGCATTTGCAAGAACTTTTTTCTCAGCCGATCAAGTTTTTACGGTGCGCTGTGTTTTATTTCCCGTCGGCAGTGTACATTTAGGACGTAAGGAGATGGAGCTGCACAGATATGCATCGCCTTTGTCTCTTTCTTATGGAAAGTATCCTCTAACAAAGGCGTGCTTGCTATGTTAAACCGATGCGTTGAAAACAGAGTTGCGTTTGAGTGTGGCTACAGAGAGCAGGATGCGACCACACGTTTCAGGAAATATGTTTGGAGAGCATGTACATCATATTGTAGGATCACTGTGGAAACTGTGGGAACAAAAGCAAACTACCCCCCTCTCCAGATTTTTGGATTCGAAATTGGTATTTTTTGTCACTCTTAATGAGCGTTTTATTCGACTGCTTCTAGCTGTTGTTTTCTGGAATTGGTTAAATTAGATGAGCTAGGTTTAACCCCGTTAAGGTCGGAACAATCAATGTTTCCCGATAACATATAAACAACGATCTCAAACTGCCCTCAAAGACGAAACTTGAGACTACATGGTGTTCATATAAGCGTCGATTTCGAAAATAGGTATTTTGGGGCACTTATAGGCACTTAGGCACAAACGCTAAATTAGGCATTTATAGGCACAATAAAACATAATTGAATACTTTCTTGACTTCTGATTCATGGTCACATATAAATGAGTGGCAATAGGAGTGCAAGCGACAAAAGAGGCACTTGCCTAAAATCCTATTTGTAGCGATAAGGTTTGATTGTTTGCGGTAGCCTGCGTATCTTTGTGAATACGTCTGCGAGCAAAAGTTTCCGCATACATTCGTGCTTGAACACACGTAAGGAAGCCATGTCACATCCATCATATACAATGTTTTCTCAAGGTCTTCGAAAAGAAGCTTGTTTTGTTTGGCTGGGGATACTTATATATTGCTGTTAGGAGTGTGCCAGAGTATTCGTTTATTTGCACTGGCTTGATTGTCAAAAAGTGCCTGCTCACCCAAGTTCATTATTTTGCGTTTCTAGAAGGAGTGTTTATTTATAAAGTTTGGGAGGGAAAACAATTTTATATTTGTTAATATTAGAATTACTTCACTACCACTGTCAAAACTACCGTCGCGGGTATCTAACATTGTTCACGTTCTAGCCATCAGTTCTGCGAAGGGATGGTATTACAGCAATGTTCAGAAAACATCCAACCGCCTTCTTCGGGTGCGGGTGGAATCGCAGCGGGTCAAACGCCTTCTCCTGATTAAACTCTAATAGAAGCATATCTTAAATTCTAATAAGGATCTTCTAAAATGCTGCCTAAATACGTTTAGCGACATAATCTAACAGTAATTATTGCTACTCCTTACTAAAACAAAATATACATACAGCACTCCGAAAACAAAATATTGTCACGGGTTGGGTATGCACCCTCTGAAAGGAATATGGACACCGAGGGATTGGCCCCAGCCCGGACAGCTGGTGCGGTGGACGGTTGACCGACGAGGAGAAAGAGGACGAACCATCTCTCGCTTTGGCTGCACCCACTTGAGACTGGGTGCTGCTGTGTTCCCCACCGTGTGGCATATTTATTACCCCTGCAATATATCATTTTCCTGGTAACAATATGCTTTGCGATTTTTCTCGCTTGCGCTGTGGGGTGTAACTTTTGTGCTCCATGTGTTTGCTTCTTTTGCAAAAATGATCAAAACGGTAGTGACTTTTTAGAAGTTGTTACTGAGCTTCTTCGTAGAGCGTTTGAATCCTGGATCATACTTGAACTTTGCGTGGACCAGCACTAGCAACACCATCGCGCAGAGGGTCCCGAATATGTCTGTGCCATCTGTAAGCCTGATCATGGTGTTTCCCTAGCTCTCCTCTGGGCCGCAGACCAAAAAACTTCTGATTACTTTCGCGGGAAATTTTTTTAGCGTAAACAGGAACACCCGTGGACCACCTCAGCCAAATGCCAACTGACCCTTTTGTGAGCAGTGCACGCATCTCAGGTCCATAGAAGAACGTCGGTATAAAATTATTTTAGCTTCATGGTCACGTGAGTTCCATGACAGCGCCAAACGTGTGCACACCTATTTGATCTCCTGCGTATGTAGCCCATACTAACGGGATGCCGAGGCGATCATTCAAGCCCAGAATGCGCTTAGGCTCGAGTATTCATTTACCTTTCCGTCGAGTGGTTGCTATTCATGGGCCATAAGAAGCGGTGACTTCCAAATGAAAAAAAAACTATCTTATGCCGGGTGGGTAAACAATGGATGTAGCCGGTGATGCGACCCGGCTGGCTTCTGTCGTCTGGCAAACTCACATCACGATATGCCCCTAGTCTGCTTTGCGAAGAAGTGTCAGACAGCATTGTGAGGTGGATAGCGAGGCTAATTCCTAAGATAAATGGACCGCTTTGCTCATGAACCCCGAGATATGTTGGCGCCATTTTTTTGTTTGAGCTCTCCACTCGATGTGGTCTCTTTGCCGACTGCCTGAGCTCCGCTTTTTTTCACGCTGTCTTAGTCATACGTGTTACGCTTCGCTCTGGCCGGCAGTTCCAACGACACTGAGAGCAATTAAAGAGATGGAAAATCCGTAGCATGGCTCCAGGGGAGGACTAGAAACAGGAGTATGATTCAAAAAATGAATGTGCGTGGCTTTTGTCTGCAATGTTTTTGCCGTTGTCTTGGGGTATCGCAAGAAAGGGCCACTCCGGCAGTATCCAGATCCAATTTAGTAGATAATGCTTGCCACGTTTGTTTAAAAAGAACGTCAGAAAAGGCTTACGCAGTGAATTCAGCATGGCTCACTGAAAAGAAGATTTATACAGTTGAGCGGAATACAAATAATGCGCACGTGGCAGAAAAACAATAAATTTCTCGGTGAGGAATGAAATGATGCAATGGTAGAAGACACGCGCAGAGGACCGAAAAAATGGGCTAGTTGTACGTACTTACAGATAACAGCTGCGGTAAAACGTTGATCTCAAGCGGGGTCATTTAAATGGTAGGGAACGTAACCCAGTGTGTTTTCATCAGCGAAGTAATGCAAAACCTTTATATATCATCCTGGAATTTTTAAAGCAAAGCTTTGCATAGCGAGGAGTGAAGAAAACGCGGCAGTCTTCTGTACGTAGAAAACTCTTCCGGCAGAGCCTCATGCACATGTGCGAAACAAAACAGAAGTAAAGGGAGCCCGATTCGCTGTATATGCAGAAGGGTAGCTGCGTTCTCGCATATACCGGCAGTGGCAACTGGAACGACAGCTAAGGAGGGAGGGACAAGGTTCTTTTTCGCAGCAGAGCACACGAGCTGCAAGGTGCTGTGTCAACATCAGCTGAAGCGAAAACGGCGGGTTAGGGGCGGCGTTGGTTGGGGAGGTGCAGCGTCAACGGACCAACGGCAATTACCGACCGCACGTAACTTCGAAATGGAAAAGCCACTGGTAAGCCCCAGCCGAACGTTACAGCTTCGCTGGTTAACAGTCGGTACGGACTGCATTGGCGGACTTCTTTATATTGACAGTAGTGTCTACTGACGCTCCTGTGATGATAAATAAAGTCTGTGTATGATCACCGGCGTGAAGGAGGCTATCTTTCTTCAATTTCCATCGCGATAGGCTTGTATAAGATCTAGTTTCAGGGGCAGTATTCGTAAGGGCCGCATATGCAGCCACGCAGTCTATTCGTACATTTCGCATGTTTACTACATGTGTATCAGTCTTTTCTAACGCCTAATTCTTTAGTGAAGCCTCTATGGCTAGGATTTGGGATTTTATGGCACGTAGCTCCCATGGAAACATCGTGAGAAACGCAGACGACAAAGACCGAGCTTACATGCACGGTGCAAGAAGAAGACCGAAGGAAAAACGAAGTTTTGTAGGACAGCCACATGACGTCACAAGTGCTTTGCCAAGGTTATGCTACCGGCATTTGCGGCGTCATAAAAAAACAACGCGGCTGCGATGATTATTTTAGCGCAACCCCGGTTTTACGACAACCCTGGTGTTACAGCGGACTAGACGAGTACCGAAAATCTCTTTGTTGAAGCGATGTATTAAAAGCTCGATTGTATGACACGATTTTGTCTGACCCTCCTTATCCGACGACCGACGCGAAACACGCGACCAAAACGACGGACAAAAGGGAAGTGCGGCGGGCCTGTTTTGGCGGACGTTGAGCCGCTCAAACAGTTATGTCCTTAGCCCACACTTTTGCACAGTCGCTGTCATTCTCTCCTTGCTGGCGTTTCCACGTTTTGCGCATGGTCTAAGGGGCACTGTGCAACAGGTGTGCATTTCTTCCACTCCGCAGTGAATCACTGACGAGGTAATGCTGACAGGCCTAGACTTCCACCTGTGTTTGTCGTGATCGTATGTGATATAATTCGCACTGGCTGGCGGGAATCGCGGCAGACACTGTGTTAGAAGGTTTAATTTAATACCTCGTGGTTGTCAGCTGCACAGCATTATTCTTTTCGCATTTACAATTTTTAGTTCTTTGGGTTCCCCATACGTGCCATGCCTTACTTGTACTTTACGTTGAAGTTTTTTTCAAATTAGTAGCGCTGAACTGCATTTGTAGCGTAAATGCTGTTGTTCAGAGTTTACGACACCCGCAATATACGACGCTTTTTCGTGGTCTCTAAAAAGTCGTATAATCGGGGTTCTACTGTATACTTGCTCTGTGCTGATACGTAAACAGACGCATACCACCACACGCGTCGGAGCTGAAACTTTCCTATCAAAAGTGGGTAAAACAAAGTGAAAGAGAAAACGCCAACAAAAGAAGCATACGTGTATCATGAAAGAAACGCATAGCTCTTTTCAGGTCGAATGAATGTGCCTTTTCAGTGTGCAATGTAGTACCTGAACAAATTTTTGCGCCCGAGAAGAGCGGTGTCGGAAGACACCCCGGGATGTCGGTCTGTGTCCACCTGTCCACCTCAATGATGATGATGATGATGATGGTTAGTGTTTAATGGCGCAAGGCCAACGAGGGCAAAGAGCGCCAGAGAAGACGTTATTTAATGGAGAAGTGATTACCATACAAAGGTAGGTATAAAAAGAAGAAAAAAAAAGTGTAAACCGAACATAGTAAAATCAATTAAAGAAAATGGTGATGGCTGGTGTATAGGGCCAGATTTGATTATGCGTGATAGGAAATGAGGTTTAAAAACTTGACGTCTAACAAATACTCAAACACACGTTTCACAGAAACAATGGCATCGTCACCTAGAAAAAATGATGGATGTAGGGGAATATGTTGTCTGTAGAGTTCTCTGAAGTGTTTGTGTCGTGTTGTGTGAAGTGCCTTGCATGTGATTAGTATGTGCACTACGGATAGGGCCTCTCCGCACCTGCTGCACTGGGGTCTAGAAGATCCCGTCAGCAGATGCGAGTGCGTCGCATGGGTGTGCCCTATCCGCAGCCTTGCCAAGGCGACTTCCGAGTGTCTGTTGTGCGAGTCAGTTGTGTACCGTCCCAAGTGTGGCTTTATTACGTGTAGTTTGTTGTCTGTCTGTTCGTCCCAGTGTGTTTGCCATGTTCTGCGCAGGTGTTGTCTTATGTGTGGCTTGAGGTCTGTGTAGGGTACTGTTGCTATGTCCGGTGTATTTGTATGTGCAGCAGCAGCGGCCATCTGATCAGCGGTCTCATTTCCCGCAATCCCAGAGTGGCCTGGAACCCAACACATGATCACCTCGAGATTTAATGCATACGCGGACATAATGGTTTTATACACTACATTAAGAACATGGTTTTTAGAAGACTTGTTGGATGACAATGCATGTACAACACTCAGTGAATCTGTGAAAATGATAGACTTGGGTATTTCATGTTGCACTATGTGATTTAAAACAAGCAAAACGCCATGGGCTTCTGCCGTAAAAATGCTGGTCTTCGAGTTCAAGGTCTTAGAGACTCTAAAATCGGGTCCGTGCGCCGCACAGGACACAGTAAGGGCAGTTTTTGATGCGTCACTGTAAAACTCTGCACATTCATACTTGAACTGCAGGGACAAGAAGTGCTGCAAAATAGCAGTTTGTGGTACCCTGGTTTTGTCAATTTTCACGAAGGACAAGTCACAACACACAGGTTGAAGCTCCCAGGGTGGTAAGACGTCAGTAAAAGAAGATGTGTGAATGTCTAAAAAGGAGATGTCGAAATTAGAAGCTTCCTGTCTCACTCTAAGTGAGAACGGCAAAGGAACAGACGGGCGATTTACAAACAGTGGCGATGTGGATGTATCATTAAAAACACGTTTAAAAGGATGGTCCTTCAAAGATGAAATTTTAAAAGCGTAGAGAAAGTCCACATACGTTCGTTGGTACTCAAGGCACCACTTATTACATTCAACATATAGACTCTGGGCCGGGCTAGTGCGGAACGCACCCGACGCAAGGCGCAGACCCAAGTGCAGTACTGGATCAAGACTTTTTAGCGTTGTTTTCGATGCCGACCTATACACGACACTGCCGTAGTCTAATCGAGACCCGACTAACGCGGTGAAGACCCGGAGAAGCAGTTCTTTGTCTGCACCATAGGATTGGTGGGAGAGGACCTTGAGAATGTTTAGTGTTTTGAGGCATTTATGTTTAAGTGTTTTGACGTGAGGTATGAACGTGAGCTTGTTATCAAATATGACACCTAAAAACTTGTGCTCCCGTTTAACAGGAATAGGTGCACGGTTAAGCGTAATCTCAGGGTCGGCGTAAATCCCGCGCTTGCGGGAAAATACAACACAAGTACTCTTGGCCGGGTTCATTTTAAACCCGTTAAGGTCCGCCCAGCCAGCTAGTTTCTTAACACCGAGTTGTACTTGACGTTCGCATATTGACAGGTTACAGGATTTAAAAGATATTTGCACATCGTCTACATAGATGGAACAGGAAATGGTCGGCGGCAATGACTTTCGGAGGGAGTTCATCTTAACTATAAACAAGGTGCAGCTTAGAACTCCACCTTGCGGCACACCATTTTCCTGCAAATATACAGTGGAGAGTGCACCGCCAACCCTCACTCGAAAGGTTCGTTCGGCCAAATAACTACAAAGAGTGTTCATCATGTTGCCAGAGACACCAAATGACTTAAGGTCCCTGAGGATGCCGTAGCGCCAGGCTGTATCATAAGCTTTTTCAATATCGAAAAATACAGTAAGGCAGAACTGGTTATGGACAAATGCATCTTTTATGTAGGATTCCAGTGCAAGAAGTTGATCATTGGTAGATCGCCCCACCCTGAAGCCTGCCTGGCAGCCCTCGAGAAGACCGTTGTACTCCAGAAAGTACACTAGCCTACGGTTTATCATCTTCTCGAGGAGCTTACACAGGCAGCTTGTCAGGGCGATGGGACGATAACTTGCGGGAGAGGAAGGGTCCTTCCCCTCCTTCAGAAAGGCCACAACTATAGCCTCCTTCCAAGACCTTGGAAGCTGCCCCGAAAGCCATATTCTGTTGTAGAGGTGTAGGAGTGTCTCAAGAGTGTCTGTGTGTAGGTGTTGTATCATGGTGTATGTAATGCTGTCTGCCCCTGGAGCAGAGGGCTTACAGGTGGAAAGAGCAACCTTCAGCTCATGAAGTGTGAATTCAGAGTTGTAAGCAGAATTCGACTTGTTCTTGTCTAGTAAGGGCTTCTTTTCTGCATTGGTTTTGTGTTGCATGAAAGTATTAGTGTAGTGTGCTGAGCTGGACACGTGTTGGAAGTGTTGTGCGAGTGTGTTAGCCTGGTCTTCCAGTGTGTCCCCTGTTGTACTAACCAGGGGCAGGCTGTGTGTCTGTTGTCCTTTTAGTTTTCGTATTCGTGTCCAGACTTTGTGTGTGTCAGTGTATGAGTTGATGGAAGTGAGGAAGGTGCGCCAACTCTCCCTTTTCGCCTCACGACGCACTCGCTTCCCAAAAGCCTTTGCCCGTTTAAAAGAAATGAGGTTATCTGACGTGGGGTACCGGCGAAGGACCCCCCACGCCTTGTTCTGGGCCTCTCGCGCCCGCCTGCAGTCCTCGTTCCACCAGGGCCTCCTTGGGCTGCGGGACCCACTGGAGGCCTGGGGAATGGACTTTTCGGCGGCGTCGAGGATGTGCGCCGTGACGAGTTGGGCGGCTTCCTCAACGTGTAGGTGCTTTATGGATGTGTGGTGTAGTTGAGATGTTTGTGTGAATGTGCTCCAGTTTGCTTTTGATTCATTAAACTTTTTATGGGAAGATGGACTGCATGGGCCTTTACCTATGTATGTTAGTGAGGTGGGGAAGTGGTCACTGCCATATGGGTCAGTGCCCACACCCCACTCGAGAAGTGGAAAGAGAACTGCAGAGCCAATAGCCAAGTCAAGATGCGAGTATGTATTGTGTCCTAAGTTATGGTATGTAGGCTGTTTTTTGTTGAAAAGGCATGCTCCGGAGGATGTAAGAAACTTCTCTATCAGGCGACCTCGGGCATCCGTTCTGGAGGAGCCCCAAAGAGAGTTGTGCGCATTAAGGTCGCCTGTTAGTATGTATGGTTCGGGCAGCTGGTCAACCAGTGCCTCGAAATCAGCACTCAGAAGTGCAAAATCAGGAGGAATGTAAATGGAGCACACCGTTATCAACCTATTAAATATTATCGTACGGATTGCTACAGCCTCAAGGACAGTGTTCAAAGTGACAGGGTGGCAGGCTAAGGATTTTCGGGCGACAATTGCCACACCTCCTGAAGAGTGTGTGCAGCCAACCCTGTCCTTTCTGAATACCATGTACCTATTCAAGAAATTTGTTTGTTTAGAATTGAGGTGGGTTTCCTGGAGACACATGATACTTGGCTGACTGGCATGCAGAATCTCATACACATCGTCAAGATTTTTAAGAAGGCCTCTGCAGTTCCACTGGATGATGTTTTCAGTTCCCATTATTTAAATTTAAGAATAACTGGAGTGTGTGTGTGTGTGTGTGTTTGTTTATGTGTCGTCTTTCGGGGCAGTTATTCTAGGATTTCTAGGCCTTTCTGTCGGCTTGGACATCGGAGGCCGTTCCTTGCGCTGCGTTGCAGGCAGAAACGGGGCGACATCCATCTCCTCGTCGGATGCCAGAAGGGTGCCCGGCGGACCAGGCCCCTCGGGCTTGGCCCCCTTTCGGGAGCCCTTCGTTTGAGCCGCCACCGCCGAGGGCGTCCGGGGCACCAGAGGTGGCACGGAGGGGGCGGTGGCGGTGGGAGCCGATGCGGGGCCCCCGGTGTCCATCCGGTCGGCACCCTCCAACGCACTGGAGGACGGGGAGGCAGAGGCGGGAGCGGCACCGGTCCCTACAGAAGAGGTTGTCACCACAACCGCTGCTGCCTCAGCAAGCGGCGTGGCAACGGATTGGGCTGCCAGAGGCAACCCAAGGGGGGGCGGGGGAGGGACCAGGTCAGACTCGCTGAACTGGGTCCCTGTGGACACCAGACGCCGCTCCGCCCCCCGGCGAGCCGCGTCGGCGTACCTCCCCAGGGGGAAAGAGGCGAACCTCTTTCGCGCCTCTGGGAAGGTGATGTTCTCAGTTACCTTCACATTAATGATCGCCTTCTCCTGCTTAAACTTCTCGCACGTTCGAGAGTAGGCGGCATGGGGTCCCTGGCAGTTGGCGCAGGTGAGGGTTGACGATGGACAATTATCAGATGGATGATCATGCTGAGCGCACTTTGCGCAGGTCAGACGACCACGGCAGGAGTTGGTTCCGTGCCCGAACCGCTGGCACTTAAAGCAGCGGCGCGGGTTCGGAATGTAAGGACGAATGGAGCATCGGATGAACCCTGCGTTGATATGGTCAGGAAGTGAGGAGCAGTTGAAGGTCAAGATGATATGTTTCGTGGGTATTACCTTATCATCTCTACGCATCGTGATGCGGCGCACGGCTGTGACACCCTGATCCTTTAGACCTTCAAGAATGTCGGCATCTGTCTCGTTAAGAAGATCTGCCTCAGAGATCACACCCTGCGAGCTATTCAGGCTGCGGTGGGGTGTGACCCTGATGTCCAGATCGACCATTTTCGTCTGACCAAGAAGTGTGGTTGCCTGCTGTTGGTTTTTTACTTCAACAAGGACTTCACCTGTGCGTTGTTTTTTAGCATTGTAGGTTTTCCCAATTATTCCATCAAGGTATTTTGTAATCAAAAATACTGATTGTGAAGCAAGAGGGCGGGCTGTGTCAAGGGATTCGATAACAAGGAAACGAGAATATTTGTCTGGCTTTGGGAAGCTCATGCTTGGAAGTGGAGGGAAAGATACTTCGGTGCGGCCCCTTTTCAGGGACCGATCACGTTTGGGGGGGGGTTTTGAATTTTCCATACAGCATAGAAAAAAGCAGGGGACGGGGGTACTTTCTTCTCAAACCTTACCCTGATAGCCTGAGAGGTCCCGGAGCTCCCTGCCTGGTAAACAGACAGGGAGCCCATCCGCCGGAGCTTGACCTGGGCTCCGACGGCCACCGTTTGAGGCTTCTACCCTTCACCTTTAAACACATCACCACGGTAGGTTACAGTTTATGTTGGGGGCTCGGGGTCCGCGGTGTCGCCAACACCGTCACCATGAATACTCAAGGTGCCCCGTGCGGGGACTGTCCACCTCAAGCTTATACTTCTCATCGCTAGGTTTTGCATTGAGGGTCAATTATGTATTTTTGTAACAAAACTATTTTCCATCAGAATAGTCGAAATGAAAGTTGTGGCACGTTTTTGTCCGGGAATTTTAGTAGGTGATCATGGGTCGTTATTATGAATGATAATGACAACATAAACAAAAATGATGCTCTTTGCAATGATGCTCTTTGCAGAAATGAGGCTCGTTTGCAAACCTTCTAATAAACTTCAACTTCTTCGTATAAGGACGACAATGTTTGAACTCGAAGCTTTCTTGTGAGGGCTTCTGCGGTACAGCCTGAGTTTTGTACTGTAGCTTTGACTTTGACTCGCATGCACGTTGCACTCTTGATCGCAGGGGCTTTTACTATGACCCTAGGTAATTTCATTTCGCACGAAGAGAGCATCGCGTTCAAACATCGCCATCGTTAGATGGAGGGGTGCACAATGTTTATACCTAATTTTCTACGTCTATGCATGCCTCTTTATATCCAAACTGTTTCGAACGTTTCGGAATGACGCATCCGGAGAGACATAGACGTAAACTTTATAACTCCATGGATACAGGTTAGATTCTGAGCCCGGGTTGAAATTTCGAGGCTGTTTCACGATCGTCATCATCGTCAGAGAGAAAGTTGGCGATCCCGTAATGTGTTTTCTGCTCTCACGGACGAAGCAAGGGAGACATCAAAAGCTTCGCTTTAATTGAATGACGAGTCATAGACATCACGGTACCCTCGCATCATTTCTTGGCCACCGCACTCGCTGCATTCGCGAAAGCCCCTAGTAGTCTCCGGTGTGTTTTGCGATGTACTATTTGAATGTGCTTCCCCTCCCCCTGGCATAGTCTAAATAGTTTCACTAACATGGACCGCCCCTAGCATCCGCCCACAAAAATGGTGGCAGATGCTTTCATTTTGACGGCTGTCATTGAACGAAGCGCGGCTGGCGCCTTTACTGGGCATGTCACCCAGGTGCTCGGGCACAATTTCCTGGCTACCATTGGTATACTTTTATTGTATGGAAATATGCTGCCCATTAAAAAACAGCGGCCGTCTAGACGGACAGACGGAACCTAGTAGAGATACGAGTGTTACAACGCACGCAACAAGCCGAAGGTTCCCTTTACGTTCATGTTGACGTCCCTGAAAATGAAAATTTCACAACTAGTTTCCGCTGCAGCCTAGCAGTTTACACATGCAAGAGGCGCCCTTTGCATACCTCGGTACGCCACCGGATGTGAGCGCCCACCCAAAAATTACAGTTCTTGCAATTTAAACCTCATGTTGTAGATATAGTTAGTCTGGCTTTGTGTATTCATCACACTTGAGGGGGGGGGACGAACTGTTAGTCCCCCACCCGGATGGTCCGTTCCGATACTCCCCAAGGACGAACTGCGTAGAGTGCAGAAAATAGAAAAAAACTCCGGCACTGGCAGGGATCGAACCCTGACGCCTGGAAACATACACAAGAAAACCAACGCGCTATCCGCTGGACCACGCAGCTGGGTGGTAGCTGCGGTGGATAATATTCAGGTGTACACCGTGTAGTTCTGTGCATAACGCAACAGATCCATAGCAACTGGTGCCCGAATTACTATCTGTGCAAGCTAACGTGACCGTGTTTTGCGCCTTGCGCTTAGCGCTTTGCTATGTTTAGGGACTATTGCTCAGTTCGATTTGAAGTACAGCCTCACAACCATAAATTTTCTCGTAAATAACAATCAACTCGTCGTCGCTTAGTTGAGATAGGTAGCTGGGCGATCGGACGACTGATTTGTTTCCGCACAAATTAGCGCAAGCTAAGTGCTTTCTTAGTTTTCGATACATATGTTAAGTGCCCTATGTAACGTATGTGAAAGGTGTCGTCTGTGTGAGTGTCAGAATAAGGAAACATGCCATATTTTCCTGCATCGGCGAAAGCGAATTGGGCGTTGCTTAGCCTGAATTCTTCACATTCGCGTCGCTAGACGATTGCGACTGGGAAATGCAAGCGGGTTTTACGGCAGTTGCAGCATTGTCATAGCTTTGGTGCCCAAGGCAAATATGTGCCGAGTGTAAAGGATAACTTCGAGACGCTTACCTGTAGCGAGCATTTTTGTTTTACAGTTGTCATCAGCAAAATGCGTTTTTTCTCGTCTGTAAACATTTACATATTCATTACGCTCAGGAATCAACTTTTGCTATTGTCACTACTTTTTGCGTTACTGTTAAGGCGCTTGAAAGCTTTCATTGGCAGTTATTACCTCGCACGAATCGTATGCAACACAGCGTATCAACATAACCTCGCCGAGAAGCGTATGGCAATCGCGCTTCGCCGCTCATTGCCATTACCCGCCGCTCTACTAACCCTAGGCGATTTTCATCAATAGTTTCTCTTGTGGCACCATCTAAAGCACCCAGTGACTGCAATGGCTTGTGTTTTGGAAATATAAAACTGTTCGCAGACATATGGGCGAAAGGGCAACGACGACACCATGAGGGGAATAACGACGCAGAAAAGAGACTAACTGCATGCATTTCGTCTTCCCGTTAATCCTTATAGATCGGCGGGGACGAACAGTTAAGTCCGCAGTTATGCGCACGGCACGTACTCTGCCGCAGATACTCCCCTTGAAGATGAACGGTCACCCGCGAAGACTAACGGCTGTATTTTAGTCCCTGTTTTAGTCCTTTTTGCCTAAGAGTGTGGAGACTTGGCCAAGATTTCTGCATGGTTATACTTTGAGACTCGGTAAAAGTAGTATGCGTGGTGCCATCGTTAGGCACCCGAAGACTATTGAACACTCAGTCTTTATATTATGTACAATATGCGTGGTCTCCCCGTCTTTGTGCCCTCCGCTCCAAGAGGAGCGGAGGGCGCAGCGGCACGAGCGTTTGCTGAAAGCACTTGAACTCGTTGGGTGGCTATCGTTTCGCTTGTCTAGTCTTGTGTGTGGGACACTTATTAAGAAGCTGATTAACGGTATTGCTTCTCGGCCTTTTGCCTTTTTGATGTTGGCAATATTTCTTCTCTTTTAACATTCCCAACCGCACCACTCGTCGCTACGTGTAGGGTGCCTCGATTCACGCATCCGCCCAAGGGTTTCCCCAGGCATCGAATCAAGGGGGGGTGTCTCAATGGCTCCAGGGGGGGGGGGGGGGGGGGTTCATAAACTAGAAAACGTGTTTTTCTATCCCACTAGTTAAATAATAGACGTCTGTTAACCAAACGCTCATTCCCGTGACGTACGTTTTTGATTTTCTATATAAATATATATATATATATATATATATATATATATATATATATATATATATATATATATATATATATATATATATATATATATATATATATACACACCTGAGAGGCGGTGCTTTCTATTCAATCTAAGAAAAAAACAAATTTAGAGAAATTCATTTTTTACCATGAAAGGTCCGTATTCAGTTTTTATTTTATTTTCTCGCCATTTTTCAACGCATAAGGACATTTTCGAACTTGTTACCAGGGCCAGTGACGAAATTTGAGTTCTTGTAACAATGTTTAGCTGGTACACGAATTATGCAGCACTTATAAATCAGGCACCGATTGTACGCTCTCGATTTATTAAAACGGCATGATTAGCTTCCGTAGCGCTTGGCCTCGCCAAATTGCCCATTTTAAAAGTACATGCTGAAAGAGCTTCTGCTAATATTACGGTTGCAAACAAAGAACGGCATCGAATCAACAAAGAAAGTAAATTATATGTGTGTTTATGTGCGGGAGGAAAAGGTCCATACAGGGACTGACAAGAGTGAAATTTGGGGATTCAAGGGGGGGTGTCCAGAAAAAAATCACGCCATATCCACTAAATGAATGATGATAAGTGGGGCGAAGCTCGAGAGGGGGAGATCATCGGTAACCGTAACTCTCCCGTGAAAGTTCGCCCATTACATCATTAAGAAAGACGTAAGACTGTGTGCGTAAATTGTACAAATCAACTTTTATTTTCGGAGTCAATGCTCCCAGGTCCAGACCTGGTGAAAGACCACGCGCCATCGAGGACTACCCCGCACCTCCACCACAATTTGTCACGTAGGATGGGACACAACGGAAAAGAAATAACTTTTATATAGGGCGAACTTGTGCCCGAACAAGACGAGAGGAAACGAGCTAAGGTCCTTGCGTCTCGTTCGATCTCCGAGAACGACTGCCTGCGTTCGTGGCGTGATCTCTTGCGTGATCTCCCCCTCGCAGTGCACGTGCGCTCGCGCCTTCGTTGGCGAACACAGACAAGCTCGCGCTCTCGGTGCCGAGTTTGCGCTGCCAGTTGCAGCCGGTTTTTGCGCGTGCAACGCGGCCCACTTTGCGACATCTCCGAAAGCATGCGGCGGTCACGTACCACGAGACACAAGGGATGGACAGACCCGTGGCTTTAGGAGCTGCGCCCCTAAAACTAGGGGCTGTCTACACACCCCCTAGGGGGGGGTGTAGGGAAATAACTGCATCCGCCGTAGACGGTGGAGACACGTATGCGGCGACGCTTCCTTCTTCGGTCACTCTGTCACCGCCGCAGCCAGTCATTGTATCAAAACCGCGCTGTAATTGCTGCAAGGCGGTTGAACTAGCGAAGTTTGAGTCATCTTCTCTGTTTAGCGTTTCTTGGTCTTGTGGGAAACGGTAAGAACAGCGCGTTGAGCATTTTGACCCAATATCAGAGGCATGGGAGCGTTCAAAGGGTGTCTGTTCTTTGTACGGCGGCGCTGGCATCGAGGAACCCTAAAACAACATTTATAGATACTTTTTCAGTTTTGGAACTGCGCCCTCCAAAGCAGGCGCGACTTTATCCTAGGTGCTGAGAGGGCGCTCCGGTTGCGAGTTGCGCTGTGCCGGCGGCTGCGGCGGCGGCTCCGGCGGCAGCGTTGACGGCGTGCGCGGCCGGTCCGCTGGGCTCAAAGTTGCGGCCGCGGTGTAGTTGCGTATCGGCCCTACAAGTTTCTTCTTTCCGCTCGCGTTGGTCTTTGCCCTTGTGCGAGAAACTTGCCTTTTCAGTGCATTCGGTTTGGGATGGTTTTGAACAGTGCGGCCGCGGGTGAAAGCATTTCGTGACTCCGTCAACATGCTGTGTTTTCTTTCATGTGCTGGGCTTGGTGCAATGCCGATTTGCTTAACTCGCAGTTGGCTGTACGGGATTTTCCAGCCCACTTTAGCAGTGATGCTCGTGAGGAGGCTGGGCACTTGCATCGTGCATGATGCACATGCTTATGCTCTTTACAAAATGTACAACTGTGAGGAGACCCGCCGCGGTGGCTCAGTGGCTAAGGCGTTGCGCTGCTGGGCACGAGGTCGCCGGTTCGATTCCCGACCGCGGCGCCTGCTTTTCTGATGGAGGCGAAAAGCAAAAATGCCCGTGTGTACAAGATTTCGGCGCACAATAAAGCCCTCCACTACGGCGCGCCTCATTGCCTGCGTTGCGTCGGTGCATTAAACCCCACAATCTATCAACAACTGTGAGGAGGAGGACGGAATGTAGCCTCATGCTCTAAAAACTATTAATAAAACAAAACAGACTATTGGACAAAAACAAAAATTCCAAACGCTAATTCAATATAACTACAAAACATAAATTTTCAATCTCAGTACAAAACTTCCTAATTTATCCAGGATTTTTGGTTAGCTTTACCCAGGGAACAATTTGATTTCTTTGAAACTACGAAGGATACGCGGATGTCTTTTATAAAGAAAGCATGCAGTTGCTGCGCATGGTTATCGGGAAATATCATTCGTGCTGCAACGAACTTGCGCGATTGGCATGCCAAGTGAAATCGTGAGTGCATTTGACAGCTACTGCTACGCGAAAATGCATTTAAAATGCTGTCGTTCTTGGTATTTTAACCCCCACTAAATTATCTCAGGGCGTACGTACATCTCCTTGCATAATCGACCCGTTTCCAATAAATAGCGAACTGCAAAAGCGCGGCAACAAAATGTTGAACAACTTCCGAGGGCAGTTATTTCTTTTCGAGTACGCAGCCAGATCACAACCCGAGATGCCGGGGCGGAACGCTACGGGAGGGCCGGCATTTGCATGAGGGTGAAGTAGTCCAAGAGCGAAAAAAATCACGTGACCACCAACCCTACGTAACATGTTACCCCACGTATTTTTTTTTCTGGTGACGTTATATTTTTCTGACATTCTTTTTTTTTACGCGTGCGCTGCGTTTGCACGGCGTTGCACGCGCTCTCCGGCAAGTCGACGTTCTCATGTGGGGCCTATTATTCTTCTCTGTGCCTGCTCTAGTTTCAAGCGCCCAGAGCTTTTCTTGCGTGCTGACATCCCAGCGCTCACATGCGGTTTACGTAATGCTTTCCTTCCGTCTAGAGCAGGAAGGCGAAAACCACCAGTTAAGTGCTCCGCATGTTTGCTGTGCGTGCGTGGGTGGGCACACACATTTTAAAATTGTGTACATTCTTGAAAGCAAACAGCTACAATAAACAGAAGACAGCAAAATTTTTTCTGCAATTTTTGCACAATTTTGCAATTTGTGCAAATTTTTCGCCACTTGTTTGGTTCTTCCACACTTCCAGAAGAGCATCCATATACGCGTTCTCCAGTCGGCTGAGCTCAAAGTTTCGGTGTAGTTCCGTGTCTCTACAAGTTTCTTCCTTTCGTTTGCGCTTGTTTTTGACCCCTGTGCGCGAACCTTGCCCTTTCAGTGCGTTCAGTTTGTGACGTTATTGAACAGTACCGATTTCATCGAGGATTTTGTGACTCCATCAAGACGCTGTGTTTTCTTTGATGAGCCTGGCTTACCGCAATGCCAACGTGCTCCGCACTTGGCTGTACAAGCAGATACAGAAGCAACACTCAAAGGTGTCACTTTTTAGCGCCGTCATCGGATCAATAGCTTCTCACCCAATAAAAAAGAGCGATTCCGCGCACGGACAAAGAGATAAGCAAAACGGGCAAGGTATGTGGACTTCATTTTCTCGAAGAGGATATTGCGATCATTAACGTAAATTCGTCGAGATCGGCCGGGCTTACAGGGCACTGAAGGAAGGTGCAGTTTCCGTTAATTTTCCAAACTTGCCCAGCAACTTGTTAAGGAAGCAGACTCGAGATCTGCGACGGTCTCCGAAAAAGAGGAAGGTAGCGTCTGCGCACGAGTTAGGTGATTACAATAGGAGACAAGAGGAGCTCTCTAAGGCGCCTGTTCCCCAGCAATGCACCGATTTTTCTCAGATAGTCGAGAACACGGCGGTAATACGGCTCCCAGCCAACTGGAGAACGGCAGCACTCGAATAAGAACCGGGGCAGCGTCGGCAAATTGTTTTTTACTGGGCCGGAAAGAAAGCGGGGGCCTACACAGTCCTGTAGAGCGTTGTTGTGGGAGACGATATCACCTAGGTTGTCTACTGAACGGGAAGCTGCTTCAACAGTCGTGTGAGGAAATATTATTCGTGATGCAATAAATTTGCGCAATTGGCATGGCAAGAGAATTTGTGTGCACGCTTGACAGCCACTGCTACGCGAGCGTTCATTTAAAACGCTGTCGTTATTGATATTTTAGCCACCGCTTCAAATCCTTGGGCGTACGTACACGACTTCTTTCATAATACCGTCCGTTTTGAATAGATCTCGAACTGCAACGGCCGCAACAAAATGATGAGCAACGTCCGAGAACAGTCATTCTTTTGCAGTACGCAGCCAGAAGCGGCGAAGACCGGAGATGCCGAGTGGAACGCGCTCACCGCTAGCAGACGACGCTCGCTGTCCTAGCGCAACTCGCAACCGCAGCGCCGCGGTGGCGAGAGTCGCGGCCGGCCGCCTTCTCTCCATGGCCGCGGCGGGGAGATGCGGAACTGAAAAAGTATCTATAAACATTGCCCTAAAACATGGGATAGAGCGCGCCACCCCATGATGCGTTTCCCAAGCCTACTCGCACCTGTTGTATCGCCCCTCCGACAGGTGGAAACACGAGTTCCGCTCGAGCGCGATGAACGAAAGCTACGCTAAAGCTTTTGCGTAGTGCGGGCGATGATTTTATCGCTCGTCGAGGTTTTCATGCGAACGTTCGCTAGCTCAGTGATCACCTTGAACTGCAACACAGTTAAAATAATATTTTTGAAGCCATCTCAGGAATTCTCCGTGAAACCTGGCGAGCGTGGCCTGGGACGGCCCAAATACCTACCTGCACACACGCACACGCTCCAGGGGCTTTAGTAATGCACTTACGGTGAGGCCGCAATTCCGCCGCCTGTAGGCGCCCGCAGCCAGTGGTAGGCCACAGCTGTAGCCTGCGTGCCCTGTTTGAGGCCCGGTAGTCCGCGTGGACCGTCCGAGTTGCTAAAGCTAGTAGCGCCAAGAGAGCCGGCGGCTGCGGGAAGTCTTGCGAGCCACCCTCACCATGGGCCCACTGCGTCAAACTTCCTAAGTTTCATCCTGATCGAAGGAGGCGGGAGGCGCTGTGCACCAAAACCCGTCCGCCGCACGGCGACCACGACGTTTCTTTCGTTGGTGCTGTGGACTTTAAATTGCGGAGCAACGGCTGTCATTTTGCATGATGACACAATATTTGCTTGTTGGGTGTTGATTGGGGTGACGCACCTTGCTTGCGCGAATTAATTAATTAATCGAATAGGATTTGGAAGAGCGGGAAAAATCCCAGGCTAACTAAAGTAGGCGATGGAGAAAAACCTCAAACAAAGGACACAGAAAGATTCCTACCACCACGAGTGAGAAAGGTGAAGAATGGGAGGATTCGTTGAGAACCATCCTATGCTACTCTTGAATTCCTAAATATGACTATTTCTCCTATGGCGCATCACTGCAAGCCGGCGTAGGTGGAACTAACTCATTTTGAAGCTTTAGTGCACTCGAATAAATCACTCAGTTTATGTAAGGCGCTTGTTCGTGGGTTCCTTTCTTTGTCCCCGTTTCTGCGCGCTAAACCTTCAAAATGAATATTTCGCCTATGACTGTACAATTACTAAAATTGCGATTTCTTGTTTAGACCCTGCGGTTTTTCCGTGATTCCCCTTTTTAAGGAAATTTTGAGTTAATTTGCAATGTTCTGACGAATGTGCTCGGCACCTTCCGCACACTGACATTTGTTAGTATTCTAAATTCCAAAGACTAAGAAGTGAAATGGCAACCGTCTATGCCAAGTTAGTGCATGTGCCTGGAAGTGACTAGTAGGAAAGTGCAGTGGCATGTGCTTTACATTTTTATGTCATTGCTACAGGCGTGTTTCCTGCCATCCACTCTTATGTGTTATGGCTCTCATTGGAAATATGTTTTGTTGTTCTTCATTTATAAACCGATTTAATACGGGAACCTTTTTTTTCCACTGCGTACTTAGTTAGCTCGTCTGCAAGTCCATTGCCATAAGTGCCGCTGTGGGCTTTTACACTTGTAAAATGAATGTGGAAACTTTTTCTAATTACGTGGTATACATTTATCTTAATATGAATAATAAAATGCTATTTTCTATATTGCGAGTGCTCTCAAGGTGTATAAGCCATATTTACGAAGCTCAACATGCTGGTCTTCTCTCAGGGTAGGTATATATTCAATTGCTTCAAATGTTTCCACCCACTTTGCTTCAAATTATTGCTATATTTGGTAGCGGGAGCTGCATTGAGTAAAGGCCACGGTATGAACGTTTTCGCACTGAAATCGCATTGCCAGTTTTTGATTCGAAGCTGTGTATGCCTAGGGTGCGGGATATTATTGTGACCGCCGAGAAAACTCTCCCCTAAAAGTGAGGGTGGAAAGCTAAGCAAGAATGAAACAGTCAATAGCAAAAGCTAACGCATTTCTCTAAAGCAAACGCAGACCGTTGCTGACGTCGAAGAAGGAATTTTCACCTAAAATGGCATTACTGAAAAAGTCAACCACAACAACAAAGTTATGTAGCGAAAACCAAAAGCGTATTTCCGCTCGCGTCACCATCATAGTTCTCATAATTTACTTAAGGCGATCAAGGGAAACTTTACTCTCAGTACATGCACACCCACCGGAGGACTGTTGGTACAGAAGAAGGCTGTAACGTTTGTTCCATTAAAACTTTCACAACAAAAATCATATGTCAATTTCGCGCTGATATGACTGTCATCACGCCTAGATTTATTTACTTGTAGTGTTTAATTATTTCCATATAAAGGAGTTTCTGCCTGTATTCCAAGTTTTTTGTTCTAGTTCTTCTGTGTGTGGTAAACAGCAGTGCTTCCCATCTATCTTCTTTAGGTAGAATAACTCATGATGTTTTTCTAGCAAATGACCTAAGAGCGAAGGACTACATCTTTAGAAGGGAAGTAAAAATAAGTAGGGATTGTTCATGTGGTTAGGCAAAAAATGACGAAAACCTTTTGTCCGCGATTTGTTTAGGTTAGTTGATTATTCGCTGCTTCAAATAGGTGGCAAGACCACTGCTACCACCTCACCTATGACTGGACTCTAGCGTCGCTCTGTAAGATTTGCTGTAGGTATGTGGCCTTACATTATAGCTATTAGTACACCAGTCCGCAGTTGAATTGTTTGGACCCGGAGGTGGGTATAAGCGGCTGCATCTACGTGAAAAGTAATCTGCTCCAGGTTTCTTCAGTTTGCATGTCAAAAAAAGAAAGACAAAACAAGAGGGGAGGGTAAATTTGTCTAAGTCATGTTCAACAATGGTGGTTGGGGATCTAGGGGCGCAATACCTATTCCACCCCCCCCCCCCAAAAAAAAAAACAGTACTGTTGATTTATGTGCATTATGGTGTTAAAGGAACACCATAAACCTAAAGAAATACGTGTGTAAGGAACGTTCATAGACTCGGCTAGTATCTCGCTATGCTCCGAGGTCACTTGACCCCGGGTTATTAGAGGTAACGTGTATATAGCATATCTGAAATGGCCGATGACATTTGGATCTTCCGTGCCTTTGTAGCACATTTGTATTAAGCAGAGACAGTAACAGCCTGTAACTAATCAAAATCCTTTAGAGCATTCGGCACATTCCACCATCTATATATACAAGGCTGTTTAAAAGCATTATGGTGTTTAGTAGCTACGAAGAAGCCCCACACAAATTGTAAGAATTAAAGCAGTTCCACCCAGCGTGCAAGCGGTCGCAAGTGCAGAGCAGTGAATAATAAGCACGAGAAGATAATGCAATTCAAATTTGACGCCTTCGCACTGCTAACGCTCCCTCTGCCTGGAACAGCATGAGCGGTAGTTCTTTTATTTTTGTGCTTGCTTTCATCTCAGACGCGCCGAAACTCACTGTGGTGTGTGA
This sequence comes from Haemaphysalis longicornis, assembly GCF_048455015.1. Lineage (NCBI taxonomy): Eukaryota > Metazoa > Arthropoda > Arachnida > Ixodida > Ixodidae > Haemaphysalis > Haemaphysalis longicornis. The sequence goes on from NW_027526422.1 coordinate 162,396,367, forward strand.
ACGCGTCTTTTTTTTTTACTTCCTCGACCGCTTTTTGTTTTGCTATCGGAATAACCAACGCAACGAGCGTTCCTAACTAAATAGACGTAAGGGCAGCCTGTTTATTACACAAATTTTGCCTCAAATGTACGTGACGATTTGTTAGCGGTAAACAATGGGAAGTTTTATGACAAGTGCCTTCGGGTCTGGAGTTTCGAGTGGTTATTGGTATATAAACCGGCTGTTCAAGTATGCCGTTAACTCTTGGCAGGAAGGCCGAATCGAGGGACAAGCGGGTTCGAAGCCTCTGCTGTTGTACGCCACGTGAGTACGCTGCTACGCTGCTACGTCGCTACGCCACGTGAGTGTGGTCGCTATACTTAGTGTACCAGTGACCAAGCTAAGATGCCAAGCCGGGCCGGTCAAGTGCTCTGCACTTAAAAGAAAGCTTTCACGTTTTGCGCGCGCCTTGTTCCCTTTCTGGATTGCGGAATGATACGCCTTTTGCATTTGTTACTATGCGGAGAGTTACTTTAATCAGCTTTGTCACTGACTGCCGTTGATTCTGTTAGGTATTTCGCACCCTGACAGAATACAGACTCAAGTACCAACACAGAAGATAATTTACGCCCGGCAATTAAAAATTTTTTTTGGCATCGCGCCCTCATTGTCTGAATTTGTGACAAGGCTCCGCAATTGCATGTGTTTTCCTGTGACATACAGTCACGTCATTCCGGTGGTGTGCAATTTGATTAGCTTTTTCACTGACTGCCGCTGATTTTGTTAGGCATTTCGGCCCCTGTCATAATAGAGACTGAAGTACCAAAACAGAAGATAAATTATGTCCGGCAATCAAAAAAAATTTTTAGCGTCGCTCTCTCAATGTCTGATCTTGTGACAAGGCTCCGTAGTCGCATGTGTTTGCCCGTGGCTTTCAGTCACATCATTCGGGTGCTGTGTCAGCTTTCTGCGTAGACTGACAGTTCGTCCTTTGCACAAACAATTTCAAACGGTGAGCGGACTGTTGTAGAGCACACGTGTATATTCGAAGCAGGGGGGGGGAGGGGGGAGGGAAACGGAGGGAGGGAACCTTTGACATTGAAAAGGTCAACACGCAGTTCGCTAGCGGAAACATGGCTGCCGTGCCGAGTGCGTTACCGAAAAACGTGGCCAGGGCTTCGTTGATGTGCGGTTCTGAGGTATTGCAACACGCCTCGAGCTTCCTTGACGTACTTGTTTTCCACGCGCAAGTTTTTTGCTTTCGACGTGGATTCGTGGTAGCCTTCTTGCTTCATTGTTTGTGAATAAATACATATATATATATATTAGTATCGGTGAGATATTTCAGATGTCTGGTTTCATAGTTTCCGCGCCTGAACAACCCGCGAACCACGTTATGTCGTGCAGCAATCCTGGAGACGTAAGCAATCGACATTGCAGATGTCCAAGAGACGTACCGTTGGGGTCGAAATTACATATATTGAACGTTGCTACAACTGCAAAAAACCCGTCCAAATCACATGAAGGATAACTTAGGATAGACCTTTCAAGATACTTCTATATGCTGTTTACGGGACGTTACCTTAGTGGTACACCTTATAGATATTGTAGTGGCACACATGCAAGACGTATACAGATGTCTGTTCTACATTGTTTTTCTGTCTTTGGTACAAGCAGTATTTTGTTATATTCATGACTATTGTGCGTTAGTATGATATTTTTGATGTGAACCAGTAGGCTTGAAATTCACATTATTATACGTTTTGGAGTTTGGCCAGCCCCCTTTTCAACGTTGCCTAATGTTGCGGGCATTTATACTTCAAGTACATGTCTTGCTAGCTATTCAGCGCTGTTTGCTGTTACTTGGCACCTGGTTTCTAGAATATGTGTTTCCATTTTTAAAGTGGTGCATACTGCAAGAAGTCTCGTATGTGAAGTGCCAAGCTGACCACACACTCATGCAGAAGCACACGAAGCACAGCTCTAAACAAGAAATGTCGCATCGAAAATAAGTGGAAGTAAGTAACAGCAAACTAGTCCTGATCAGCACAAGCGCCCCTGATACTAAGACAACCACAGTAGTATCATCGAATTTTACCACACAGCACGGCTGTACAGGCCTTCTGCAAATAAACTATCAGAGAAACAATTCAAAAATTAAACTAATAAATTGACAGTATTGCCAACCTAGCTGTAAGTGCAGCTGGGTAGTATGAAAGCTTTCAAAGTACACATAAAACACAAAAGAGTTTAGGTAAAACAGTTGATATTCACTTCCAAATTATGTAATATGCTATCGCAACACAAACACATTAATTTTGATTCCTAACTGCCCTTGCCCACAGGGTACACATTGTATAATTACATAAATTGTACAAATATTCATGACAATAAATAAGTCACACATGGCAGAAAGATTGACAAAATTTAGGAAAAAAAGCAAACATGTAAACCCAGAGTGCAAGCACAAGATAGTTATGCAGCTTGAAATATCTCATATTAAGTGAAATGGGTGAAAAACAACGCAAGAAAAGTGAAAAGAAACAAATGATTGAATGGTGGTTACAAAAACAAAACAAATTTCCGAAACTAAATAGTTCACATCTAGCGAAAAGTTTGGGGAACAATAAACCAAAAGCAGCTCGGAAACACAGAAGTTGTGTTGAGTGCTGGTTGTGAGTGCCATACAAATTTAAGCTACTTTACACAAACCAAGATCTAGGGAAATGGTTATGAACTAGAAAAAAAAGGTGTGTATACAGAAATGACTGTGGGGCATTACAAGAGCAGTAGAAATTTACGTGATGAAATGATTCATACTTAGTGAAATGGCGGGATAACAATAAAACCGCAAAACACTTTAGACAACCTATTGAATTCTGGTTAGGAAAATGATACAAAGTTACACTATTTTAATATTTCACACAAAGTGATATGATTTGGGAACAAACAAAAAAACGGGAAACACGGAAATGATCGAATATTAGTTACAACAAGGCAGATTTACACGACTACATGATTCACACCAAGGGATACACTCAAAGAACAATAACACAACATAAAAACGCATGGAAGCACGGAAATGATTCAATGGTGGTTCAATGGTGCATGTCCCCATCATCAGGTAAAGTAGGGATTCTCGAACAGTTTGCGTTATTCGTTTTGGTGCCAGAAACTCCCAAAATAGTTGCAAACCAGATTGGTTGGAAAGTGAGTAAAAATTCCGTGGTCCAAAGGCTGAAAGAATTTTGATACTTCTTCTAGCAATAAAAACTGAGAAGCCGCAGGTTATCAACAAAGCTGATATTTTCGGATGATGTGACTGAGAATAAAAATCTGGGCCATATACATTGTCTGGTGAAAGAATTTGATGTCTGTGACAACACAGAGATATCTAGTTACACAAAATGCAGGGTGCCACCCGCAGGTCGAAAAAACATGCTGCTCTTTTTCCCAAACCAGGAGAACTCCTGCGCCAAGTTGACCGTCAAGAGTAGCTTGAGCAGGCGCCTTGTGCAGACTGTTGCAGTAGCACCTCCCTTGCAAGCCAGTCCTTGAATCTAGGCATCGATACAGGAAAATCTGTGTGGTTAATGCAGTTTTTTTAAGACTGGTATAATACAGAATGGCCACCTACCATTGTCCTTGGAAAAGACAGTGTATGACAGCTTCATCTTACCGGTACTCACCTACGGGGCAGAAACTTCCAGCCTTACTTAAAGGGTCTAGTTTAAATTGAGGACGACTTAGCAGGCAATAAAACACTAGATGTTGGGTGTAACAGTCAGGGACAGGAAGAGAGTGGAGTGGATATAATTTAATCTCAGCATTGACATTATTAGGGCAACCTTAAAACTAACTGTGACTGCTAATGTGAGGTACCACTATTTAGAGGAATTATATTTTGTTATTAGAGACTCTGGGGACATTTTCGCCCAGCTAGAGGCTCCATCTGAACTTGCAAAATATGTTCCTGTGCCTATCCTAACCGCTTGGTGGATTGAAGTGACAATATATACACGAATGAAGATATGTCCACAAGATGTGGGAAAGGAAACATGCACAAACCAGGACAGCAGCACTGCCATGGACGTATACTTCCTGCACCAGAATGGCGAGGTGGGCTAGTTGGTATATATGCATAACTAAACCTTTAAAAACCACAGCACTGAAAAACTCATCCTGTTGTCCTGATCGCTTGTCCTGTTAGGTCTACAATTTATGTTGAAGTGTACGTTGTACAGCAGGAAGCATCAAAGTAGTGCGAGAAATGTTTACTGCGCAATCACTATACATTGTCTGGTGAAAGAATTTGTCTAAGTTGCACCAGTCATCAGCCTGCAACATGTAAGTTATTAGCAAACGAGAGGCTTGATACCAGAATCATACTCCGCCTTAATCCTGTGAAAACCCAAATGCTGTGTTACTCTGATCACCAAGGCGTGTTACACACTAAATTTATTAGGTAGAAATTTCATAAGTCACAGAAATTTAACAGCCATTTTTGAATATTTTCACTAGGTTCCGAAAGGGTAATTTACGTTTGCGATGCCGCAGTAACAGTACGAAGCGCAACCAGCGCTTCTCATACTACTGTACCAGTAACGACATGCGTGTAGTTCTGACGTTACAAAAAAATACGGGTTGCATACACGTTGTTCATTCTAGATGGGACACTCAATCATTGTTCATTCCAGATTAAACACCCAGATTGAACACCCAGATTGAACACTCATTGAAAGATTGAACACTCAATCGAAATGCGAAAAAAGCATCCAGACTGCATTTTAATCTAATGCTGTACGCTCGGAAATCACTCGATATATTATGGTATTCTAATGCTACACGCACGCTAATCATTTAATTCATTGCGCACGTTTTTTATCCAAAACTATTATGACAGAAAAATACCGCATCTGCAGAAACTAAACAAAAACCAAGAGTGCATATAATTACGCTAAAAGTACACGATGTGTGTATAACGTATACACGCACTTATATTCGCACACGCACCTATATTTGCACTCTCCGGCTTCCCTTATTTCATTTCATATCAAAATATTCGGCTAGCAAAACAGGACAGGACACAAACACTTCACCAAACACAGGCTAGAAATTGCTCCAGAATTGATTCTGTTTACACACGCAGCAGCCAGGTACTAAGGTCTACCGGCAAATCTGCGCAACGCACCAAGCGAGTCACTCAAAACATTAGGGCTAACCGCTTACGCGGACCGAAGTTCGAGAGCAACTCTGCTACGTTAAATACATATGATAAGAAAACAAGATTAACTAGTACTCACTTACGTTCCCTATTTGCAGTATTTCTTCGTCCGGTAGATAAATTCATGGTTGTCAAATCACCGAAATAACGAAAGTTGAAGGCGTGCATATTCGTACAGTAGCAACGTACAGTAGCACGTGCATCGATACGGAGTTCAGTTAATACAACAGTCGGACGGTCGGACTCGCCGCGAAGTGACTATCCTGTCTCATGTTCGTCCGAGGGAAAAACTAGTTTCTGAAAAACACCCACCTCCATAAAAACGCGTTGCGAAATAGATGCCCAAGGTATTGGTAAATACAGATATTAGTTGCCAATTTTATACAAGAAAAGCTTTAGCGTGGTTTTTTGTAAAGAAAACGGTAATTATACAGACAACCTAGATTACGGCATTTCAGGCAATTTCACGGTTTTTGGTGGAAATACAGCTTGCGTGGGGAGACGGGTGCCGTAATTGTGCAGTTTGTTCTGAGGCGGCAGTCACTTGCAGCGTATTTTCCGCAATTTCACGCGTCGACATCACCCCGTGTTGACGGCGTCGGCAAATGGCATGGCGACGTGAGCTGACGCGGGAGCTACGCCGATGTCTATGCTCGCCAGATATCAGCGTCGACGCTGCGCCAGAAAGCAGCCGAAAGCAGGCGACATCGTCATTACGTCGCACAAAACAAGCAGGGTCATTACGTCGCACAAAACAATCAATTTGTGTTTACCCTGCGGTAATCCGGTGCCTTGCGCATTCCTTCGTGGCTAGCTTGGCTTTCGTCGGGAAGATCGGGGTTTTGGGATAGCTTTTTGTGAGTTACATACGGGAGCTCTGGCTGCATCGCTTGTAGTGTTCGAATGATGGGCTTGTCTGCAAGTTCGGTGCGTAACGAAAAAAGTTCATCAACGCTATAAATCTAGCGGCGCATTCAATTTCATTCGCGGCTACCGTAGCTTGCATTGGGGAACGATGAAGCGCGATAGCTTTTCTTGGCTTAAATAAGGGAGCTTTGGTTACATCGCTTGCAGTATTGGCATAATTGACTTCGCCTCCAAGATTGGTGTGGAACAAACAAGCGTTATCACTGCCGCAATTTGTCAAATATGACCAAAACGAGTCGCTCGATAATATTCGCTGGCAGCCTCTGTTAGGGTGCCAAATTCTTGGGTCCACGAATTTTGTAATCCAATGGATGAAACGAATCCAGCCGGCCACTCACGGAGAGCTTTCAGGAGCGAGTTAGGAAATCCATGTCAGGTGCAACAGCAGGGTCTCCGACGAAAAAGACAGAAACAGAGAGAAATCACTTTATTTTCCAAAAAAGTTGAGTTGGAACGCGTGGTGGCGGCCGGCTGAAGGTTGGTGGCTGCAATGGCGGCTCGGTCCTTTAGAAGTAGCTGCGGCCCAGGTTGCGAGCAGTCGAGCGCGTCCTCCTACTGCTCGACGCTGGAGATGGGGTGGAATGGGCAAAGAGGACAGGCCCACATGCCGTGGCTTAGTTCGTCCAGGCAATCACAGAGGGGACAGTTGGGCGCAGGGAGCTAAGAGGAGTAGGTCTTGTGGAGGAGGGATCGACGGGCGAGGGAGTTGGTCTGAAGGAGTCGCCATAGGTGCATGTGAGCGTTGGTGAGGGATGTGTTGGCAGTGGGAAAACGGTGGCGAAAGAAGCGATAATGCTTCGTGGCTTCTTGACACGAGAGCCGACGATCACGTGCTGACCGAGCACTGTGTTAGAGAGCAGGAGCGAGCTCAGCACGGATGTTTAGTTCTCGTGCTTCTTTGTGAGCCGCCTCGTTGCCTCCCACCCCAGAGGGGCCGGGGTCCAGAGTTGTCAAGTGGTTGAGTATCGGGATTTTGGGGAATCTTGAGTTGTGTAGCCGAAACACTACCGCGATTGAAGTTTTGAATGGCTCTCTTCGAATAAGTGATTATAATGTGTGGTTGCAGACTGGTGATGTGGGACAGGGCTATTGCCGCCTCTTCCGCCATTGCGGGGTAAGATATCCGTACGGTGAGGAAAGTGACCGTTGGAGACCCTGCAGCTCTCCTGTTTTTCCAGCCTTTCACCCTCGGTACAAGCTAAATAAATTTGTTTGTTAACATAGTGGCTGAACCGTGTCGCCAGCGATTTGTCAGGTCGGCATTTGTATTTTCATTACGAAGGTAGAACGACCAAGTAAAATGGTGGTTTCACTGAATAAAAACTCCTATGAAGATCAAATTTTGTTCAAGCATGTGTTGCGTCTAATTTATTGAATATGTCCTCCACATTTATATTTCCGTAAAAGCAATATGGGGATTACAAAACATGCACAAAACCCCTCGGTACAAAACCCATACAAAACGAATACAAAACCCCTTGGTAACTTCAAAACAGCACGCCTGCTGAGAGTTTGAAAATAAAGTATTTCATATACAGCTAAAATAAAATATAACTGCGATAGACATGTATGAAGTAGAAACTGACATACCAGCAACGTATGAACAACGTCAGCAAAATATGTTTAAATACCGTCCACAAATTAAGCAGCAGCAACATCGGGAGTACGTCTTTAGCATGGTTGAAAGAACGTCCGACATCAAGATTCCAGCAACGTTATCTCAACATCCAAAAATTTTCTTAAGAATATTGCACATTGTACGGATGTGTAATAGAGATACTGCTGGGACATAGACATTTGGATCTTTTTGGGACGTCGCAGAGATGTTAGTGGTTCGCTGGGAACTGCCTTCCTCCATTTGCCAGTAAGGTCATCAGAGATCGTTTGGGGAAAATGCGGTGCCCCTACTAAAGGCCTCGGTTCCATTTCCAGTGATTCCCCTTCCTGTGTGAGCTAAAAGATGGTCCGCCCTTGGAACGTTCTACAAGAATGTCTTGAAAAGGAATGAAGTCATTTGGGTTTTCTTCAACTGTATTGAGTATTCACGATGAAGAAGCTTCAAATATCTGCAATCCTGCAACACCTGAAAGATTAGGGTGACGCTCTACGTTAAATACGGTTTTGAAGAAGCTGTTTATTAAAGGAAATAAAACGTACTGGATGAAGTGCGAAACACTGGCGTTGGTGGTCTTTCAAGGTTACGATAATCAAAGAATGTGAACACCACGCAAACGCCGAACAGAATGAGATAAATGTACTGCAGCCTAAAGCAGACATGGCGGTCTTTTTTGGCGAGCAAAGGCGCGTTACAGTCGTCGTTCACAGCTCTTTGTACTACACAAATTTGCGCGAGTCACCAGTACCTATATATTCCAAATCTAGGTCTAAGCAAATTTTCTGAAGCTGCTCGCTGATGTATTCAGAAGCTTACAACTATAAAACAAAAAGCTATGTTAGCGAATTTTGTTCTTCAAGATGTGGGCGTCTGAAAGTTTCGGACTCCACAAGGTACACGAATAGGAAACTTTGTTAAGTTCAATCGTAAGTTTCACTCTTTCGATGCTTCTTTGACTGCTTCGCTAATTCTACAACGTCATTGCGGCACTTCTGTGCAAAACACGTAAGAAAATAGAATGCACCAAGGAATTTATTTGTAGCTAATGAACATTTTTCTAGAAAATGACTACGCCCTGTTCTACTTCGATGTATGTTCCTTGTCCAGAAGGATTTCCTTCGATGCTTCAGTCGAAACACGCCATTCTAAACTTGAAAAGGGCTTTCAACTTGAGGAAACCATTTCACTTGACGTTGCGAAGCTTTTCCTGCTTGATGGTTTTCCCTGGGCAACACTTTAATGCACAGTACTGATATATACGAGCGGAGGTTTAAAATGGCAATGGGACCTTTCATCTTCGCCACTACTGCAAACGCGACCATGGAGACTTTTGGTACAAGAGTGCTAGAATTGTTCCAGCCTCAGCCACAGTTTTTCGGAAGTTTCTATTTAACGATTTCTTCTCAGTCGCAGAGCCGAAGCTGGGTCCTTCCTTCAATAATTGAGCAATATAAAAGCTTCAATTGCCGTTATTCTAGAAGAATAATATAATGGTTTGGCGCTTCCTCCAAAAATAAAGCTATATAAAAACTTTATTACCGTTCTTATAAAAAATATTAGAATTGTTCCATATTTTTTTTAGATATTCTTCTAAAACGATCTCCGAGTAGGCTGTCGTTTAGAGTGTTCCGAAAGCGCATACGCGAGGGAAGATAACTAAACTTCGTGCTCAATCCCACGTCGCGGCATGTGCCGAGGAACAAAGATGTGGGCAGTGGCATGAGCGGCGACAGAACATGCCATACAGCGCGCGACATAGCTACTGGGGCTGCACGTGTCTACGCTGACGATATCAAAATATTCAGACGTATTGAGTCTATCGATGATTGTGTTGCTCTGCAGCAAGGCATATTCTCCTGCGCTAAATGGTGCTCAGATAACAGATTAAAATTTCGTCCCGCGAAAACAAAAGTCATGTCCTATACCCGAAAAAAGAACCCCTTTTCTTTCGCTACAGTATTGATCATGGTTTTCTGCCTAGAGTCCACGATATCAAAAACCTCGCACTGCTCTTCGACAGCGCCTGATCTTTCTCGCCTCATGTCACTCAACTGTCGCAGCGGGCGCTCCGATCGCTTGGTGCTGTATGCAGGTTTTTATGAGACCTCCGGTCTCCTGATTTGTTCCTAAAACGTTTTATGGCACTTTGAATTCCTCAACTTAGATATGCCACTGTGATTTTGAATGGAACCTGTAGATCTAATTATCAACGCGTATAGCGTGTACAGAACAAATTTTTATTATTATTTATGCAGCGTTTCCCCTCTGAGCCTGTCCCGATTACTGTTTCTTTAGGTTCCCGCCGATCCTGCTCAGACATTATTTTCCTATATAAACTGCTTCATGGTGCTATTTTATGCCCGGAACTGCTTGCATAAATCAGTTTTCATTCTCCGAAAAAAGCTACAAGGCTTAATCACCCATTCCAAACAACTGGGGCACTTAGAAGATTTTATCCTCTTGATAGACTGCAGTGTCTATATAGCCTTCAGTGCGGGGAACTCGAATATTTTCGCCGACCCCTTCGGTAGTTTTTTGGCCGGGTTGTTATCCGTGGGGCACTAACATCATTCCGACAGTACTCGTGTTCTTCAGTTATTTTCGTCATGTGTGCGTTGTTTGCACAGAGTTTGTTTTTATTGGGTCGTGTACGATGTTGATGCTGCGGGTGTAATTCTTGTATATACTATGACACACTTTTGTAGTCAACTTTTCTTACATTGAACATTTTAAGAGTCCAGGGCAGGCCACATTAACAAATTGTTCTATACCTTATTACTTTCTGTGAATAGTTACAAATACTACCTGTACTTTTTTCATACATTTTTGTGTGTTTGATTCTTCATGCTATTGCTATGGGTTCGATGTGTTTTTGCAATGTACCATAATTGACAGTCTCTGTTAATCGTGTAATGAAGGTTGGATGCCACTTTTAATTTTATTCTCTGTAGTATTTCGAGTTTTTAATGGGTCTTCACTCACCCACCTTTTTTACTCGCTCTTTATGTGTCAGCCGCTGATGTATTTCAATGCTGCGTTTTTTCCCCCTCTCAGTGCGGCAGCACAAAGGCCCCCCGGCGATTCTTGGGCACACTAATAAATTTTTTATTGCTTGCAATTTTATTGTTTATAGTTTTTGTAATTATTATTATTAATAATAATAATAATAATAATAACGTTCATTGCACATAAAGAATACAGATACAAGAGACGGGCCTATCAAAGCCTTAGGTGGCTTGAGGGACTTGGCCCGGCGAAGTCGGCGGGCAGATGTGCAATATCACCGAAAGTATCAGCATAAAGTCAACAGAAAATTTTACATCAATGTTAACACAAAATAAATAATGACGAAGGTCAAACAAGATAGGAAAGTTAACATCAACGAACAATGACCTAAACGCAACAATGAATCAACGCCAATACAATTGCACTTCAACGTTGTGTACATGATTATGAATACTTAACATACACCCTAGTGAAAAAAAAAATAAATCATGTCATAGGAAAGAAACCAAGGTTTTTAATGCCTGTTTTGATGTTGCCGAGAAAGCTTCATCCGGCAAATCATTGAAGATACGTGGGATATAAACACAGCGCCTGGCTTCCCCCCACCTTGTTGAGGAGCGCGGTATGACAAAGCGAGTAGTGCTACGTAAGCTACGGGAGGTTGTGTGACGTTTTAAACTTGTTATCATCAAAATTCCGTATGACCACAGTCTGCAGAAAGAGAGTCCTAAAGCAGGGAAGACCAAGGTCAGTGAAAATATTATCGGTAGTAGGAAAGGGGGCATTATATGCGACATTTTTCAATATGTTTCTTAACAAAGAGTCAACCCGGCTTTGCCATCTGGCAGAACAGAAGGCAAAGATCGTAGTAATCCCGTATCGAAGAATGCTGTACACCAGAGCATGCGAAATAGTTTTTTTACGTGAAATGGAACGATTGATCTTATATGAAAAAACAACCACGCTGCGCTTCTGAGCTTATCGCATACGTGCGATAGCTGGCTGTGCCAAGACATATCACTGTCAAAGAAGACCCCTAAGTATTTGACAAAGTTAACATACGTAACTGGAACACACCGACACGGAAAGCAGTTGCGATTGTGTAGAAAAACCGGCGCGTCAATTACTGTTAGTTTTAATGGGGATCTGAAGCAAACGAGTTTTGTTTTTACCGGGTTAACCTCCAAACAGTTATCGGGGTACCACAGCATTGTTTTGTGTATGTTATCCTGTAGAGCAGTAATGGCCTTATTGTAGGATATATGCTTTGACAGCAGAACAGTATCGTCGGCGTATTGAAATAATAGGCCCTTAGAAATTATTTGAGGTAAATCATTAACAAACAAATTAAATAACAGGGGAGATAATATAGAGCCCTGAGGAACTCCCGCCTTCAGTGGAAGTTTACTGCTCGCAGTTGTCATCCCATCTATGACCACCACTTGCGATCTACCGGAAAGGTAATTCTTAAGGACATCGTAAAACAGACCCCTGAAACCCATGGAATATAGTTTTTTCAATAAAATACGGTGATGAACTGTTTCAAAAGCCTTAGAAATATCTAAAAATAAAGCAACACTAAACATATTTTGATCGAGAGCCGTACAAAGTTCGTCAGAGCATTCTTCCAGCAGAGCTACAGTATCACGACCTGGGACAAACCCGAATTGATGGGTTGACATAATAGAAAATTTTTCTACAAAGGACGACATCACTTTCAGAAGAAACTTTTCAATAATGTGAGATATTATAGGCAAAATCGAAATGGGCGATAGTTTTTCATATCGTCTTTCTGTCCTCCTTTAAATAACGGTTTAACTACGGCAGTTTTAAGCTCATCCGGGAAACGCGCAGAGTCCAGGAAACCATTTACCAGGAGAGAACATCGGACAATGCCTCGAAGTTTCTTTGGAGCAAATTTGCTGACAGGCCGTCAATACCAGGAGGTTTCTTTAGCTTGAAGCTGAAAATTATTTCCGAGAGTTCTTGTTTTGTAATTCTAGGTAGAAAGGCGGACACCAAGTTGGATTCTTTTACCGTGCATTGGTGGGTCTGACGCGAGGATGCGTTCTCCGAGGCAAGGGCATAAAATTGATTGAACCGGTTAGCAACTTCGATGGGATCACCAGGAAAGAAAGAAAGTGGAGAGGAGTTTGCGGGGTTTTTGCCACGAATATGATTTATCAGTTTCCATGTTCCTCCAGCACTCTTTGAAGACTGACGAAATTTTTCGGAAAAGAACTGGCGCTTCGTGAATCTTATCAGAGCGACCACCCTATTTCTTGCGACTTTGTAGTCCAGACGCAAGTTCTTATTTTTTGGTGCATGTTTGCACCGTCTCCATAGCAAATCTCTGTACGAAATGGCACGCATTACATCCGCGGTCAGCCAATTAAGTTCCCTTCTGCGTTTTTTTATTACGGTACGTTTAGAACTGTCCTCAAACTTTTTTATTTGGTCGCAGAGTGGAGTGTAGACTTGTTCCGGTAAATTAGACTCTGTTATCGCTGACCAGTCGAAGCTGTTAATTAAGCCATCTAAAACTTTATTGTCCGCAATTGTAATATAAACCACGTTATTTGGAGTGGCGCTTCGTGAAGCAGGTGACAAAGGAAAAACTGGAGATGAACGGCAAGCAACCAGATAGTGATCTGCGTTGCGCTGCAGAATAACGCAGGAGGCAACGGAATAGTTAGGAGCACGTACGACAATGTGATCTATACATGAGGTGGTTAGATTATCATTAACTATTTCCTCACGAGTGGGAATTGTTGTAGTGTTTGTTAAACCACACGAGGACAGGAGGGACAAGTAATCACATACAGTGCCCCTTGTTGGGCACAGTGTGTTTATGTTTAAATCGCCTACTATATGCAGTTCTTCCACTGAATTCCAAAGGTGTAATCTTTCTTCTAGTTCCAACAGAAAGCGGGCCGCGCTAGCGCACGGGGGTCTATAAAAAGCCAACAAATTTAGACAACGGGCGCGGCAAGTTAACTTCAAGGCCAAGCACTCCGCATGCGCAAACTTCACGTCAATGGGCGAAACATCAAATATGTCTCTTACAAAGATAGCGATTCCACCGCCACGACGATGAAGCCTTGTCATAAAAAGACACTGATAACCGGGTACTGAAAATGTGCGCATGCAAGCCTCTGACGCATTGATTTCAGTAAGCACAAATGCATCCACGAATCCTGTTCCCGCTATAGCGACAAGTTTGAATGATTCCCAGTGCTTGCGTAGGCTCCTGACATTTGCGTTCACGACAGTGAAATCATTAGCGGCACTTTTACCAAAAGTGTCTTTGAAACACTGAAAGTCTGGAAGTTGACAGCACGTGTTGGCCATGAAAGTTAGACAATGTTGTCCAAGTCAGATTGCCTGAGTATGCGAAGGAGAGGCGATTTTTCGCTCTTTTTCACGAAGATCTTGCCACGCTTCACCCATGTGAACCGGTAATCTCGTTCTTTTGCTCTAACCCTTGCGCGCCAAAACAGGTCGCGGTTTTTTCTCGTCAGATTTTCGTTGAAGTAGATTTGGTCAAGCGAACCGGATTCAATCAGGTTTCGAAGCTTTCCTCGGGCGTCAAACAAAGTGTCTCTGGCGGCTAGGGATGTGAAGCGGATAAGTATCTTCGGAATCGAGCCACGTTTGCACGGCAGGCGATGAATCGCCTCAACCCCAGACATGGAAAATTCCTGGAGTTCCAGTTTTTCAGCAATTTCTGCCAACACCTCGGTTAGGTTTTCGTTGTCTTTTTCCGGAAGACCATGGATTTCCATGTTCACGTTGCGGCTATATTGCTCGCTCTCGATTGATTGATTGATTGATTGTAGGGTTTAACGCGCCGACGCAGCGCAGGCGATGAGGCGCGCCGTAGTGGAGGGCTCCGGATTAATTTTGACCACCTGGGGATCTTTAACGTGCGCCGAAATCTCGTACACACGGGCGTATATTGCTCGCTCTCATTCAGCTCATACTGCAGCCACTCTAGCTGTTCAGCCTGCACCTTCTCCGTTGTTTGTAGGGCGGATATCTCTGCATTCCTAGAAGTAGCTTGCTCCTTGGCTGTCTTTAACTCATCTAGAATGGAATCGTACCTACTTGCCTGAAAGGACACCGATGCCTCCAGCTCATGAACTGTTTGGGTTAAACTGGCGACCTCGGCTTTCAGAGAGAGCAACGAGTCAACCTTCACAGCTAGGCAGTGTTTGCGCTTTTTGATTTCGTGCAGTTCCAAGAGCGGTGAGTTCGTGACTGCACTTTCATCAGCACTTTCGTCAACCTTGGCAGCATCCGCCTGAGAGGCGGAGTCGCCTGCGCGTTTCTTTGCTGCTCTGCATGTCTTACAAACCCACATGTCCCTCTTGGCTGCGCCCATTGTAGTGAAGGTGCTCGGCGCAATTCCAGAACATGTTTGACCCAAATGGTAAGACGGTTTGCAGCTTGAACATGTCATGAATTTACCATCATCGGGCACTTCCTTGTGACAAGCAATCATTGAACGGCGTCGTCAGACATTTTCACACATGTAAAGCGCAGAGTCCGTGCAGTCGGCGGCAAGTTCAAAATAAAGAAAGCAGGCACGGAAAAAATTCCCCCGCATTTCCCCGAGGGGGAGAATGTGAAAGTGCGAATGCACGGTTGTCGGCCCGCTTGCGGCGCTTGCGCTCGGCCCCCGCAGCCCACCGCCTCGCCGCCTTCTCTTCCATCTCTTCCATCGGGTTTGTAGTATCACGTGTACACCATGGTTATCAAGCCGCTATAACGCCGCTGAGTCGCCAACGCACGCCGCTGACGACGTAGTTTGAATGCGTTAAAAATATAAGGCGCGTTACTGACAATATCAGCGTCGCGTCCGTAGCTTATTTGGTAGAGCGTCGGGCTGCGGCCCGCAAAGCCCTCGGATCGAAACCTGGCGCCGGACGCTGTTTCTTCTTTAAAGAGCGCTGCGGACGCCGCCGCCGCCGACGCCGGCGGTGGATGGTTTGGGGTCGCTTATAAAGTGTATTCACACTTAAAACACGCTACCTGTTGAAATACAATGCGTCAGCGCTGGGCAACGTAACAGCCGCCGACTGCAGAAGGTCCCGCGATGTCCGTTGGTTTATGTGGCTTTTGGGGTACGTCCGGGTTTCCAGTCGAAGCGGCTGATTGCCGCCAGAAGCGGTCGAATGGTTAGCTCCGACGAAGGCGACAGTAGCATCCAGGGTATCAGGAAAACCGCATCCCAGGGCACCGCCTGTTGAAATACAATGCGTCAGCGCTGGGCAACGTAACCGCCGCCGACTGCAGAAGGTCCTGCGATGTCCGTTGGTTTATGTGGCTTTTGGGGTACGTCCGGGTTTCCAGTCGAAGCGGCTGATTGCCGCCAGAAGCGGCCGAATGGTTAGCTCCGACGAAGGCGATAGTAGCATCCAGGGTATCAGGAAAACCGCATCCCAGGGCACCGCCTGTTGAAATACAATGCGTCAGCGCTGGGCAACGTAACCGCCGCCGACTGCAGAAGGTCCCGCGATGTCCGTTGGTTTATGTGGCTTTTGGGGTACGTCCGGTTTTCCAGTCGAAGCGGCCGAATGGTTAGCTCCGACGAAGGCGATAGTAGCATCCAGGGTATCAGGAAAACCGCATCCCAGGGCACCGCCTGTTGAAATACAATGCGTCAGCGCTGGGCAACGTAACCGCCGCCGACTGCAGAAGGTCCCGCGATGTCCGTTGGTTTATGTGGCTTTTGGGGTACGTCCGGTTTTCCAGTCGAAGCGGCCGAATGGTTAGCTCCGACGAAGGCGATAGTAGCATCCAGGGTATCAGGAAAACCGCATCCCAGGGCACCGCCTGTTGAAATACAATGCGTCAGCGCTGGGCAACGTAACCGCCGCCGACTGCAGAAGGTCCCGCGATGTCCGTTGGTTTATGTGGCTTTTGGGGTACGTCCGGTTTTCCAGTCGAAGCGGCCGAATGGTTAGCTCCGACGAAGGCGATAGTAGCATCCAGGGTATCAGGAAAACCGCATCCCAGGGCACCGCCTGTTGAAATACAATGCGTCAGCGCTGGGCAACGTAACCGCCGCCGACTGCAGAAGGTCCTGCGATGTCCGTTGGTTTATGTGGCTTTTGGGGTACGTCCGGGTTTCCAGTCGAAGCGGCTGATTGCCGCCAGAAGCGGCCGAATGGTTACCTCCGACGAAGGCGATAGTAGCATCCAGAGTATCAGGAAAACCGCATCCCAGGGCACCGCCTGTTGAAATACAATGCGTCAGCGCTGGGCAACGTAACGGCCGCCGACTGCAGAAGGTCCCGCGATGTCCGTTGGTTTATGTGGCTTTTGGGGTACGTCCGGTTTTCCAGTCGAAGCGGCCGAATGGTTAGCTCCGACGAAGGCGATAGTAGCATCCAGGGTATCAGGAAAACCGCATCCCAGGGCACCGCCTGTTGAAATACAATGCGTCAGCGCTGGGCAACGTAACCGCCGCCGACTGCAGAAGGTCCCGCGATGTCCGTTGGTTTATGTGGCTTTTGGGGTACGTCCGGTTTTCCAGTCGAAGCGGCCGAATGGTTAGCTCCGACGAAGGCGATAGTAGCATCCAGGGTATCAGGAAAACCGCATCCCAGGGCACCGCCTGTTGAAATACAATGCGTCAGCGCTGGGCAACGTAACCGCCGCCGACTGCAGAAGGTCCTGCGATGTCCGTTGGTTTATGTGGCTTTTGGGGTACGTCCGGGTTTCCAGTCGAAGCGGCTGATTGCCGCCAGAAGCGGCCGAATGGTTAGCTCCGACGAAGGCGATAGTAGCATCCAGGGTATCAGGAAAACCGCATCCCAGGGCACCGCCTGTTGAAATACAATGCGTCAGCGCTGGGCAACGTAACCGCCGCCGACTGCAGAAGGTCCCGCGATGTCCGTTGGTTTATGTGGCTTTTGGGGTACGTCCGGTTTTCCAGTCGAAGCGGCCGAATGGTTAGCTCCGACGAAGGCGATAGTAGCATCCAGGGTATCAGGAAAACCGCATCCCAGGGCACCGCCTGCTGAAATACAATGCGTCAGCGCTGGGCAACGTAACCGCCGCCGACTGCAGAAGGTCCCGCGATGTCCGTTGGTTTATGTGGCTTTTGGGGTACGTCCGGTTTTCCAGTCGAAGCGGCCGAATGGTTAGCTCCAACGAAGGCGATAGTAGCATCCAGGGTATCAGGAAAACCGCATCCCAGGGCACCGCCTGTTGAAATACAATGCGTCAGCGCTGGGCAACGTAACCGCCGCCGACTGCAGAAGGTCCTGCGATGTCCGTTGGTTTATGTGGCTTTTGGGGTACGTCCGGGTTTCCAGTCGAAGCGGCTGATTGCCGCCAGAAGCGGCCGAATGGTTAGCTCCGACGAAGGCGATAGTAGCATCCAGGGTATCAGGAAAACCGCATCCCAGGGCACCGCCTGTTGAAATACAATGCGTCAGCGCTGGGCAACGTAACCGCCGCCGACTGCAGAAGGTCCCGCGATGTCCGTTGGTTTATGTGGCTTTTGGGGTACGTCCGGTTTTCCAGTCGAAGCGGCCGAATGGTTAGCTCCGACGAAGGCGATAGTAGCATCCAGGGTATCAGGAAAACCGCATCCCAGGGCACCGCCTGTTGAAATACAATGCGTCAGCGCTGGGCAACGTAACCGCCGCCGACTGCAGAAGGTCCCGCGATGTCCGTTGGTTTATGTGGCTTTTGGGGTACGTCCGGGTTTCCAGTCGAAGCGGCTGATTGCCGCCAGAAGCGGCCGAATGGTTAGCTCCGACGAAGGCGATAGTAGCATCCAGGGTATCAGGAAAACCGCATCCCAGGGCACCGCCTGTTGAAATACAATGCGTCAGCGCTGGGCAACGTAACCGCCGCCGACTGCAGAAGGTCCTGCGATGTCCGTTGGTTTATGTGGCTTTTGGGGTACGTCCGGGTTTCCAGTCGAAGCGGCTGATTGCCGCCAGAAGCGGCCGAATGGTTACCTCCGACGAAGGCGATAGTAGCATCCAGGGTATCAGGAAAACCGCATCCCAGGGCACCGCCTGTTGAAATACAATGCGTCAGCGCTGGGCAACGTAACCGCCGCCGACTGCAGAAGGTCCTGCGATGTCCGTTGGTTTATGTGGCTTTTGGGGTACGTCCGGGTTTCCAGTCGAAGCGGCTGATTGCCGCCAGAAGCGGCCGAATGGTTACCTCCGACGAAGGCGATAGTAGCATCCAGGGTATCAGGAAAACCGCATCCCAGGGCACCGCCTGTTGAAATACCATGCGTCAGCGCTGGGCAACGTAACCGCCGCCGACTGCAGAAGGTCCTGCGATGTCCGTTGGTTTATGTGGCTTTTGGGGTACGTCCGGGTTTCCAGTCGAAGCGGCTGATTGCCGCCAGAAGCGGCCGAATGGTTACCTCCGACGAAGGCGATAGTAGCATCCAGGGTATCAGGAAAACCGATCCCAGGGCACCGCCTGTTGAAATACAATGCGTCAGCGCTGGGCAACGTAACCGCCGCCGACTGCAGAAGGTCCCGCGATGTCCGTTGGTTTATGTGGCTTTTGGGGTACGTCCGGTTTTCCAGTCGAAGCGGCCGAATGGTTAGCTCCGACGAAGGCGATAGTAGCATCCAGGGTATCAGGAAAACCGCATCCCAGGGCACCGCCTGTTGAAATACAATGCGTCAGCGCTGGGCAACGTTAGCGCCGCCGACTGCAGAAGGTCCTGCGATGTCCGTTGGTTTATGTGGCTTTTGGGGTACGTCCGGGTTTCCAGTCGAAGCGGCCGAATGGTTAGCTCCGACGAAGGCGATAGTAGCATCCAGGGTATCAGGAAAACCGCATCCCAGGGCACCGCCTGTTGAAATACAATGCGTCAGCGCTGGGCAACGTAACCGCCGCCGACTGCAGAAGGTCCTGCGATGTCCGTTGGTTTATGTGGCTTTTGGGGTACGTCCGGGTTTCCAGTCGAAGCGGCTGATTGCCGCCAGAAGCGGCCGAATGGTTACCTCCGACGAAGGCGATAGTAGCATCCAGGGTATCAGGAAAACCGCATCCCAGGGCACCGCCTGTTGAAATACAATGCGTCAGCGCTGGGCAACGTAACCGCCGCCGACTGCAGAAGGTCCTGCGATGTCCGTTGGTTTATGTGGCTTTTGGGGTACGTCCGGGTTTCCAGTCGAAGCGGCTGATTGCCGCCAGAAGCGGCCGAATGGTTAGCTCCGACGAAGGCGATAGTAGCATCCAGGGTATCAGGAAAACCGCATCCCAGGGCACCGCCTGTTGAAATACAATGCGTCAGCGCTGGGCAACGTAACCGCCGCCGACTGCAGAAGGTCCTGCGATGTCCGTTGGTTTATGTGGCTTTTGGGGTACGTCCGGGTTTCCAGTCGAAGCGGCTGATTGCCGCCAGAAGCGGCCGAATGGTTACCTCCGACGAAGGCGATAGTAGCATCCAGGGTATCAGGAAAACCGCATCCCAGGGCACCGCCTGTTGAAATACAATGCGTCAGCGCTGGGCAACGTAACCGCCGCCGACTGCAGAAGGTCCCGCGATGTCCGTTGGTTTATGTGGCTTTTGGGGTACGTCCGGGTTTCCAGTCGAAGCGGCTGATTGCCGCCAGAAGCGGTCGAATGGTTAGCTCCGACGAAGGCGACAGTAGCATCCAGGGTATCAGGAAAACCGCATCCCAGGGCACCGCCTGTTGAAATACAATGCGTCAGCGCTGGGCAACGTAACCGCCGCCGACTGCAGAAGGTCCTGCGATGTCCGTTGGTTTATGTGGCTTTTGGGGTACGTCCGGGTTTCCAGTCGAAGCGGCTGATTGCCGCCAGAAGCGGCCGAATGGTTAGCTCCGACGAAGGCGATAGTAGCATCCAGGGTATCAGGAAAACCGCATCCCAGGGCACCGCCTGTTGAAATACAATGCGTCAGCGCTGGGCAACGTAACCGCCGCCGACTGCAGAAGGTCCCGCGATGTCCGTTGGTTTATGTGGCTTTTGGGGTACGTCCGGTTTTCCAGTCGAAGCGGCCGAATGGTTAGCTCCGACGAAGGCGATAGTAGCATCCAGGGTATCAGGAAAACCGCATCCCAGGGCACCGCCTGTTGAAATACAATGCGTCAGCGCTGGGCAACGTAACCGCCGCCGACTGCAGAAGGTCCCGCGATGTCCGTTGGTTTATGTGGCTTTTGGGGTACGTCCGGTTTTCCAGTCGAAGCGGCCGAATGGTTAGCTCCGACGAAGGCGATAGTAGCATCCAGGGTATCAGGAAAACCGCATCCCAGGGCACCGCCTGTTGAAATACAATGCGTCAGCGCTGGGCAACGTAACCGCCGCCGACTGCAGAAGGTCCCGCGATGTCCGTTGGTTTATGTGGCTTTTGGGGTACGTCCGGTTTTCCAGTCGAAGCGGCCGAATGGTTAGCTCCGACGAAGGCGATAGTAGCATCCAGGGTATCAGGAAAACCGCATCCCAGGGCACCGCCTGTTGAAATACAATGCGTCAGCGCTGGGCAACGTAACCGCCGCCGACTGCAGAAGGTCCTGCGATGTCCGTTGGTTTATGTGGCTTTTGGGGTACGTCCGGGTTTCCAGTCGAAGCGGCTGATTGCCGCCAGAAGCGGCCGAATGGTTACCTCCGACGAAGGCGATAGTAGCATCCAGGGTATCAGGAAAACCGCATCCCAGGGCACCGCCTGTTGAAATACAATGCGTCAGCGCTGGGCAACGTAACCGCCGCCGACTGCAGAAGGTCCCGCGATGTCCGTTGGTTTATGTGGCTTTTGGGGTACGTCCGGTTTTCCAGTCGAAGCGGCCGAATGGTTAGCTCCGACGAAGGCGATAGTAGCATCCAGGGTATCAGGAAAACCGCATCCCAGGGCACCGCCTGTTGAAATACAATGCGTCAGCGCTGGGCAACGTAACCGCCGCCGACTGCAGAAGGTCCCGCGATGTCCGTTGGTTTATGTGGCTTTTGGGGTACGTCCGGTTTTCCAGTCGAAGCGGCCGAATGGTTAGCTCCGACGAAGGCGATAGTAGCATCCAGGGTATCAGGAAAACCGCATCCCAGGGCACCGCCTGTTGAAATACAATGCGTCAGCGCTGGGCAACGTAACCGCCGCCGACTGCAGAAGGTCCTGCGATGTCCGTTGGTTTATGTGGCTTTTGGGGTACGTCCGGGTTTCCAGTCGAAGCGGCTGATTGCCGCCAGAAGCGGCCGAATGGTTAGCTCCGACGAAGGCGATAGTAGCATCCAGGGTATCAGGAAAACCGCATCCCAGGGCACCGCCTGTTGAAATACAATGCGTCAGCGCTGGGCAACGTAACCGCCGCCGACTGCAGAAGGTCCCGCGATGTCCGTTGGTTTATGTGGCTTTTGGGGTACGTCCGGTTTTCCAGTCGAAGCGGCCGAATGGTTAGCTCCGACGAAGGCGATAGTAGCATCCAGGGTATCAGGAAAACCGCATCCCAGGGCACCGCCTGTTGAAATACAATGCGTCAGCGCTGGGCAACGTAACCGCCGCCGACTGCAGAAGGTCCCGCGATGTCCGTTGGTTTATGTGGCTTTTGGGGTACGTCCGGTTTTCCAGTCGAAGCGGCCGAATGGTTAGCTCCGACGAAGGCGATAGTAGCATCCAGGGTATCAGGAAAACCGCATCCCAGGGCACCGCCTGTTGAAATACAATGCGTCAGCGCTGGGCAACGTAACCGCCGCCGACTGCAGAAGGTCCTGCGATGTCCGTTGGTTTATGTGGCTTTTGGGGTACGTCCGGGTTTCCAGTCGAAGCGGCTGATTGCCGCCAGAAGCGGCCGAATGGTTAGCTCCGACGAAGGCGATAGTAGCATCCAGGGTATCAGGAAAACCGCATCCCAGGGCACCGCCTGTTGAAATACAATGCGTCAGCGCTGGGCAACGTAACCGCCGCCGACTGCAGAAGGTCCCGCGATGTCCGTTGGTTTATGTGGCTTTTGGGGTACGTCCGGTTTTCCAGTCGAAGCGGCCGAATGGTTAGCTCCGACGAAGGCGATAGTAGCATCCAGGGTATCAGGAAAACCGCATCCCAGGGCACCGCCTGTTGAAATACAATGCGTCAGCGCTGGGCAACGTAACCGCCGCCGACTGCAGAAGGTCCCGCGATGTCCGTTGGTTTATGTGGCTTTTGGGGTACGTCCGGGTTTCCAGTCGAAGCGGCTGATTGCCGCCAGAAGCGGCCGAATGGTTAGCTCCGACGAAGGCGATAGTAGCATCCAGGGTATCAGGAAAACCGCATCCCAGGGCACCGCCTGTTGAAATACAATGCGTCAGCGCTGGGCAACGTAACCGCCGCCGACTGCAGAAGGTCCTGCGATGTCCGTTGGTTTATGTGGCTTTTGGGGTACGTCCGGGTTTCCAGTCGAAGCGGCTGATTGCCGCCAGAAGCGGCCGAATGGTTACCTCCGACGAAGGCGATAGTAGCATCCAGGGTATCAGGAAAACCGCATCCCAGGGCACCGCCTGTTGAAATACAATGCGTCAGCGCTGGGCAACGTAACCGCCGCCGACTGCAGAAGGTCCTGCGATGTCCGTTGGTTTATGTGGCTTTTGGGGTACGTCCGGGTTTCCAGTCGAAGCGGCTGATTGCCGCCAGAAGCGGCCGAATGGTTACCTCCGACGAAGGCGATAGTAGCATCCAGGGTATCAGGAAAACCGCATCCCAGGGCACCGCCTGTTGAAATACCATGCGTCAGCGCTGGGCAACGTAACCGCCGCCGACTGCAGAAGGTCCTGCGATGTCCGTTGGTTTATGTGGCTTTTGGGGTACGTCCGGGTTTCCAGTCGAAGCGGCTGATTGCCGCCAGAAGCGGCCGAATGGTTACCTCCGACGAAGGCGATAGTAGCATCCAGGGTATCAGGAAAACCGATCCCAGGGCACCGCCTGTTGAAATACAATGCGTCAGCGCTGGGCAACGTAACCGCCGCCGACTGCCTTATTTATATTATTAATAATATTGATTGAATATTTTATTATTATTAATAATAATATTAATTTTTGGATTCCGCGGAAGCAAACAACAGAGAGCAGGCCGTTTCTTGTAACTACCCGCCTCTCTCAGCACTCAAACCTCAACAGGATACAAAGTCTTTATAATTTTTATTTTCTTGACCTCGATGTTTTCGATGGGCCACAGTTATCGTTTTCCTCCAAGGTTTCTACTGTTATAAGATAACATCACATGAGCAATTTGTTCTATCCTTCTCTTTTAGTTTATCAGCCGCATTGTTGTAAGTATGTATGTATGTATGTATGTATGTATGTATGTATGTATGTATGTATGTTTGTATGTATGTATGTATATTATCTGGCGTTTCGTCATTATCATTAGTTATTTCTCATACTTTGTTAATCTACTTTTGTCCTGTCGTCCTAATATTTCTGTACGCAGTGTGCCTCTTATAGGTTTCTTCTGAACAGTCTTGTTGTTCTATTGCGTTACTGTTAGTTTTTTTTTTGTTTCTTTTTTTTGTGCGCCAGCATCAAGACCGCTCGGTTTTTCGTGGGCACGTTAAATAAATGATTGATTGATTGATTGATTGATTATTGTTATTATTATTATTATTATTTTCTTAAAGTTGTATTCAGCTCTCTTCTTACCTCTTCTCGAATACGGTTCTGTTGTTTGGAATGGAACTTGCAAGTCCCATACTGACCGCATCGAAAGGGTTCAAAATAAGTTCCTTTCTATCTTTAGGCACCGTTTCCGTCATGTATAAGAAGACGCGAATGGCAGCATGTCTCGTCTCAAAAGTATTCCTTCCCTTTGGTGTCGACAAATGAGAGCTGACATTATCTTTCTTTATAAACTTCTTCATGGTGATATTTTGTGTGATGACTTGGTTGCACTTATCAATGTCAACTTGCCGAACAAACTTTTCCGAAGATTTCGAACGTTCAGAACAGATGCTTTAAGTAGACGACGCTCGTGCATCTGCAGAATACAATGTGCATATAATGAATATTCCGATCGTCTGGATATATTCCAGAGCTCTTTGTTTTGTTCTCTAATGAATTGAAAACTGTTGTAGCTTAAGTCCATTTATGTCATTTATGTGCTGTATTTCTGTTCCGTATTTATTCTATGCAAATCATCATCTTGCTTGTTTGTTTTTTACTTTTCCTGATTTTGTGTTGCTTGAATTTCTGTCGGTTTAAGTGTCAGTGCTTGTAACGCTGAACTTCGTTTTTCCATTTTGAAACTTTCTAAGATCTTGTTACAAAACCTTTGTTTTATGTGTATAATCTATGTCCGTCATGTTCATTGAATATTTGCTTGTGTATTTTCAATTTTTCACGTGCCCTCAGCGTTTTGCTGGCCGGGTGTGATGGCTTCTAACACTAGGCTTCCTTTTTTCTTTTTTTGCTGTTTTGCTTTCTGGGATCTCTGTAACTATTTTTACTTTATTGTTTCTTTCATATATATGGTTTTCTGTGTTGTGTTGTCTTGATTTTAGTTTGTTTTATGAATGCTTGTATATGGTGTACCAGTACCAAGACCCTAGGGTTGTTCCTGGGCACCAAAAATAAAGGTTGATTGATTGAATGATTGATTGATTGATTGATTGATTGATATTATTAATATTATTAGTATAGTAGTAGTAGTAGTAGTAGAAGTAATAGTATTATAAGGAAACTGGGATTGACGAATTGAAACAGAACTTTCGCTCTTACCGCAAGTCATGAAAAAAAAATTATGAGTGGAACCAGCGCGCCTAGCTCGATTCTGTAGAGAGTAGTGCGAATTCTCAGCCTGGGACTTTTTGGAGATACATCCGGTCACGTAACAACAACTCATGTGATGTTATCAATCTTGTAGATTCCTCTGTGGAAGAAGTTCATAATGTCGCCAACCACTTTGGTCAGCACTTCAGTGCCACATGCGCTCAGCGTGATGTCTGAAATTAACGTACTGTTAAACCGCGTACAAGGCCCTAGCTTAGTGCTTTTATACGAGCAGTTGGTTTTTGAGAGTCTAAACCGCATCAAACCGTCATTGTCGTGTGGAGCTGACGGAATACCTCCAGCTATTCTCAAAACATACGGCAGAATTTTTGTACCTGTTTTGACTGCGATATTTAACCAGTGTCTAAAACAATCGTCTTCCCTTTCCCGTGGAAAATTTCTCGAGTGCATCCCAGTTTCAACTCCGGCTCCTAATCAGATGCAACAAACTACAGAGCAGTTTCACTCCTTTGTGCTTGTTCCAAGTTCTTTGAGACAGCGTTGCACAAATTACTGTCAAGTTCTGTACAGAATTACCTGGTAAGTGACAGCACGGTTTTATATTGGGAAGATCGACCACAACTAATCTTTCCTGCTTCATGGAGCAGGCATCGGCAGCCGTTTTTGAGAGGGGCCAGCTCCGCGTTGTCTACTGTGATCTGAGCAAAGCGTTTGACGTTGTCTGCCACACGCTGTTACTTAAAAAGCTTGTACAGGCGGACACTACTCATGGCATTTTTGGGTAGTTATCTAGATAATCGGTTCAGTCGTGTTAGCGTTAGGGTGCAGACGTCTGCTATGTACAGATTAACAAGTCGTGTGCCCCAAGGTTCCGTGCTGGGGCCTCTCTTGTTCTCTATTTTTGTGAATGATGTGTCAGCCGCAATTAAGATGTCTTCTTTCCTTCGTTACGCAGACGCATTCAGATGGATTGAGTCCATTATACTGCATTACCCTGGAGCAAGATATATCCTCAATTTCTAAGTGGTGCTCAAATAATAGAATAAATCTTAACTCCACAAAAACAAAGGTCAAGTCTTACAGCAGATAAACGAACCGCACTTTATTTTGCTACGGTGTTAACGGCGGTTACCTGTCTAGAGTTGAAGAGATCAGACACCTCGGCGTGCTTTTCGACAGTGCCTTAACGTTCTCTCCACATGTCATTCAACTTACTATGCGGCTGCTCCGCTCTCTTGGGGCAATATGGAGGTTTTCACGAGAAATCCGTTTTCTTTATTCATTCCTAAAACTATTCAGAACGCTTCGTATTCCGCAACTAGTGCCATTCCAAACGACAGAAGCAACTAGTATGTGCTTCTGTCGTTTGGAATGGCACCTGTACTTTCAACTGTCAACGTATAGAGCGTGTACAGACCAAACTTTTCATCAATACCTAAGCACCGTTTTCTTTTGCAGCCTGTCCCTATAAATGTTTTTCAAAGTCCTCGGCGGTCCCACTCAGCCCTTCTTGTACAAATTGCTTCATGGTGTTGTTTCATGCCGAGAACTGCTTGAATACATCAATTTTCGGGTTCCACAAAAAGCTACAAGGTTCGCCCAACCTTTTAAAACAGCTGGATCTCTCAGCACATGTTCTACTCTTCAAATACTGCAGCATTTGCATAATGTTCACTCAGAGAAGCTCGATATTTTCGGCGTCCCTTTCTGGAGTTTTTGGCCGGATTGTCAGATCTGACACACTGGGTTTATCTTGGCAGTGCTTTTTTTTCACTTATCGTCCGGACGTGTGCATTAACTTCACAGAGCGTGTTCTTGTTCTTGGTTATTCGTGTATTGTGTGGATGCTGCGACTGCAGTTATCATACAATTTTTCTTTTTATGTCCTTTATATCAATATAGGTTGCCATATTCATTTCATGCGTCCATTTGAACTTGAAAATTTAGCTTCTCGGGTCTTGTAAAGACCGTCTTTTTTTCACTTAGCTTTCTGTATAGTTACGCTTATTGTAAGATGTCTTGTTGCAATGCACCAGACATTGCAGTTTCTATGGATTGTGTAATGTTGGCTAAATTACTCTACGGTATTTTTATTCTTCTTTCCAGTTGTTGTAGTTTCTTCTTTTTTTTCCTGACTGACGGTTTGTTTGGTAGCTGTTCATGTATTTTATTGCTGCCTTATTCCTTTTTGGTGCGCCAGCACGAATTGATTGTATAATGTCGGTTTGGTTGCACTATTTTATTTCTAATCGTCTTTGCCGTTTTTGTAGTTTATTTTGTTCCCTGAACGTTTACCAGGAAATTGTTGATGTTCCACAGTGCTGCATTTTCCCGTCTTAGTGGTCCAGCACGAAAGATTCTTTTTTCTTCTTCTTTTGTAGGGTTTAACGCGCCGACGCAACGCAGGCGATGAGGCGCGCCGTAGTGGAGGGCTCCGGATTAATTTTGACCACCTGGGGACCTTTATCGTGCGCCGAAATCTCGTACAAACGGGCGTTTTTGCTTTTCGCCTCCATCAGAAAAGCGGCCCCCGCGGCCGGGAATCGAACCCGCGACCTTGTGCTCAGCAGCGGAACGGCTTAGCCACTGAGCCACCGCGGCGGGTGCGAAAGATTTCGCTGTTCCTGGGCCCTATAGTAAACATTGAATGAGTTATTATTATAAGTATTAGTATTATTATTAATAATAATAATATTATTATTATTATTATCTGATGCAGAAAGAAGTGCCCAATATTAAACCCCACTAAAACAAATGTTGTCACCTACAGCCGGAAAATCTACCGTCGGCTGTTTTCCTACAGTATTAAGGGAGCTCCTCTGCAAAGGGTTTAGGAGATTAGGGACCTCGGTGTGCTTTTCGACTGTACCCTGTCTTTTTCATCTCATGTTAGGCTAATCACACGGCGAGCGCTCCGAAGTCTTGGAAATGTGTGTCGGATTACGAAGGAATTCTCTTCTCGAGATCCATTTCTAATTCTATATAAAGCGATATGTATCCCTCAGTTACAATATGCTTCTGTTGCCTGGAACGGCATCTCCAAATCTGGTAGTGATTTAATAGAACGTGTGCAGAAGAAGTTTTTATCCATATTTAAGCACCGTTATTCATAATCACTGCCCGGGTCCTAATTCTGACTTACCCATAGTTTCTTCAATCCCTTCCTTGAACTGCAGACGTATGCGTGCAGATCTTACATTCCTTCACAAAATTGTTCATGGTGACCTTTCTTGCGCAGACCTGCTCAACTGTTTAGAGTTTAGTGTTCCGCAAAGGCCCACCAGGTCACATCGCCCGTTCTTGGCCACAGCGCGCAACTCCAATCATTCTCCTGTACGCAGAATGCAGAATTGTTACAGCAGATTTTTGAACGCCTTGGCATCTCTAAAAAATCCTTTACTTTTTACCGTACTGCGCTGTTGAATACAGTAAGGTAAAAATCTAAGATATCTCTGTCATTCGTTTTTTTTTTCTTCTGGAATTTGGTTTCTCTGCGGTTGTGTTTAAGCAACTGATTGTTGCCTATTTTTCAAACTGTTTACTGTCATTTTTTTGTCTTATCATTTGACGCTACGCTCTTGCCGTTGTTTTTGTTGTATATCTGTCAAACTTTGTTGCTCTGCTTCTTGTGTGGTCTTTACAATAGGCAAAGCAACACAGGTATATTCTTTTTTTATCTTTTACCTGTACCCAGGCTCCGCCTGTGCTTTATTTCTGTCATTTTCACTGCTTCAATTTGTGTGTGTCTTGTCGCTTGTTTGTTTCTTGAAATATGTTTCTTGTATTTTGTTTAAATATAACTACCCATGCGCCAGCACTCAGGCCTCTGGATGTTTCTGGGCACGGAAATAAACATGATTGATTGATTGGTTATTATTATTTTTAATATTATTAATATTATTATTATTATTCTTATTATTATTATTATTATTATTATTATTATTATTATTATTATTATTATTATTATTATTATTATCATGCGTGTAAACGCCGCGCGCACGGAAAGTGCATTGTTCTTCCGGACGAGGAACTGCAGTGTCTGATCTCCGGTGAGCAGCAGTTCGTGTGTAGTCTCAGTGTGGCTGCGGCGTCACCCGCCAGGCCTAGCGACCGCAGTGAGCAAACAAGCGAAGACGGTGAGCCAGCGAACAACCCGGCTGAACGAGTGGCGTCCCCTGTCGGAGCAAGCTTCGTCCCTTCTGCAGACCTATGCGCAGAGGTCGCTGCCCTGAGAAATGTCCTCTCTGAAGCCTGCGCCAGCCTTTCCTTCCTCGGCGATGTAGTCACCGAGCTGCGCGAGGAGAACCGGCTTCTGCGACGGGACAATGTGCCTCGACTTGCCCAGCAGGCTGCAATCGTCGCTTCCATGCGTGAGGGGGGTCACTGCCTGCGAGTGGAGCTCGCGCGTCCCCCGCCTTCTCCGCCTGCTTCCCGAAGCCTGCTAATCCTTTCATGCCGCCGGTGACGTCACCGCAGTCTGGTATCCCTACGAGGTCGTTGTTCACCGAAGCCGCCACCGGTGCAGCTGGTGAAGGTGCCCCCTTTCTGTCCTCTACCACCGCTTCGCCGTTCGTGAAACGCCCCAGCAGTCAACCTGCTACGGCCTTGAGCACTTTGGTTTCCCCTTCGGTCTACCGTCTGCCCCCGCCTCCAAGGTCCGACACTGCGTTTAATGGCCCGCCGACGAACTTGCAGAAGAAAAGGAGCCCTCCTCGCGTGGGTGCGTCGGGAAGCATAGGTCGGCGTACTCACTTGTGAGTGCACTCATTTGTACTCATTTGTACTCAAACTCACGAGTGAGTACAATCATGAGTGAGTACACACCCAGAAAAAAAAGTGAGTACAATGACGAGTGAGTACAGGGGTAAGTCCAATAATCGTGAGTACAGTACTCATGAGTAAACTACTCATGAGTATGAGTACTCATGAGTACAGTATTCATGAATAGGAGTACTCATGAGTTTGAGTACTAGTGAGTATGAGTACTCATGAGTAAAATGCTCATGATTACTGGTTTTGCGAGTGCTTGCACTCCTGAGTATATGCACTCGTGAGCGCTGTAGTGCAAACAAGTTTTATCAAGAGCTCGAGTCCGGACGCGCGTGTACGAGTCGCAAACATTTAGCGGTGCCGCTGTGCTGCTTAACTGGCAAGGATGGCAAAATTAGACAACGAAAACTGCACCTCCCTCCTTTCCCGGTCCCTGTTTGGCGCTGTAAGCGTTTCTCAGCGGTCGCTAGCAGGGAGAGGGAAAAACGAGGGGGTGAGGGCCCGGCGGGAAACGCGGCCGCAGTTGCTCTTCTCCTATGGCACTTGTTGACTGCCGCAGTTATTTTTGTTGACGCGGCCTGTGAACGCGTGGTGGCTTCATTGCGCTTGCTCCCTTCCAGTTGTTTTAGGAAAGAGGCGGTGGAGGCTGCTAGCAATGCACGCTGTAAGGCGTATTGAAGTCCCTCTTTTGCGGTCTTCACAAGTTTCCGTAGACGCATGTCACGATGTGTAGTGGTTTCATGAGCGGAACCACTCATTTCTAGAGTCGCAGTTAATTTACGCAACTCGCGTCAAACCGACTGCGTGTTTTGTAACGTTTCTCACCGAAATTGTCCGGACCATTCCGCTCTGCGTACTCAACCGACAATTTGTATGATGTGCGTGCGCCCATATGGTTTTATTAGGTTCCCGTTTTGAAACATTTTGCTCAGGTTCGCTAGCAATATGGTCTCGTGTAGTGTCATTTACAAGTAAGCATATAGCCCCACCGTGCAAGCGCGGCGGTGGAATTTGCCCCAGCAATGGAAATAAAATATCCTGGTACACCTCAGCACGTTTGTGAATTGTTATTCGGACATCATATTATCGAGTTGAACGCGTGCGACGCTTTGTTTATCCTCGCATATTTTGTCGAAGAGCTCTGGCATCTTGCCGCTGAAGGAGCGTTTTGCTTTCGAATGGCTTTACTTTCGAGTGGCAACCCCCTTCGCCGCTCCTCGTTTATGCAACCATGTAATGAGGGTGCTGACAATGACGGTAAATTTCGGTGGTCGTTATTCCTCTACCTTCACTACTGTTTACAGGCGGGGCGACCACCCCTCGCTAGCAACTACTGCCGAGTTTAAGCTCGCACTGTGGGAGGCCTTGTGAAGGAATCGTTTTGAAATGATGAACGTCAACGCCAGACGCCGGGATTGTAGCTTAAGCTCACGTCTTCGAACGTCTCGTAAAACATGTGGATTGCACATAACGACGCCAGCGCACTTTTTGATCGATTGCTATCAGCTTCATCCGCGCTGCTCGAGATAAGAGCTGCAGATTTCCACTGTGCAACCGCGGCAATACAGTGACGGCAGTGCAAGCTATCACGCCTCCAAAAAAAGCGTTTGCAGCGCGCGCGCGCACTCACACGCACACGCACACGCACACGCACAGACGCACACTGTTGGGACTAGGGCATTCCAGCTCAGTCACCAGTGTCTCGACGTTGCTCTGCTCAGTCCGCCATAGACGCGGCGCAGAGCAGAGCGATGAAGTTGTCGAGCCGACGGTTATTTTAAGCTGCATGTGTAGACAATATATACAAAGGTAGCAAGAGCGTTGTTACATGGCTCGCACAAAGGCGATAGCACTACTCAACTCAGTGCCTCCGATGAAATGCCGCCGCACAGCCGCTGCTTCAAGAAATGTTTTATACCCCCGGGGTCCCGTCGCAGCCGCGTGCAGTTCGAATCTTTCCAATCAGGACTACCACTGGCCGCAGTTTGAATCCGGCAAACGGAGGCGAAGTCATTGCGTCAGCCGAGCCACGACAGGAAAGGGAAGGCGACTCAGCGGCGCCGTCTCCAGGGTCTACTTGCTGCGTGTCTTTTGCCGGCCGGTCGTCCCAGGCATACTTTGGTGCGGCCGCCTCGATGGGAAAATAAGAGTAGACTTGGCGGTGCCGTGTGCCGCCCAGTTGCGGCACGTCTGCCGCGCGCGCTGTTTCACCGAGGCGCGAATCGGGCCCACCGTCGACGCGTCGCAAGGTGCAGCGAATTTGTATCGGGCGCCATGGTTAACCGCACACACACACCCATACAAAAGTTAGTGATTAAGGTCAGACCCGTGTGGGTCTTGCCCTTGCTGTTAACGGAAATAGTCTCAGCCTACAGAACCCCGTGCGCTTCGAAGACACACGGAGTCTCGAGAGTTGTTATTTACAGACAGGAAATGTACACAGAACCGTAGCCATACAAGCTTGGCTTACAGCCGTGCGCTTTCTGACGCCACCGGCGTCGACAGTGCATTATTTATATGCACAGTGGAGCACAGGATGATTAAAACGTGGCCGCGCTTTCTCGAGCTACTAGAGGAACCGCACGTCATGAAAGTAAAAAGAAAGCGAGTGCAACCGACGGCACATGGGGGCGAAAAATCAGCTTTTTTTGTTTGTTTTGCTGACCTCGGTTAACCCACGCCATTCACCAATGAGAGGCGTCGCATCGTCTGTTGCCCTCAACTCTTTTCCTAGCACCGTGATAGCATCCCTGGAGAGAAGGAAAGAAGTGGCGCGCCAGCCTGACGCCTTCGCCTGCGCCCCGTTAGGAATACGCAAGCCAATTGGCGGTGAGATGTTTGAGTGGCGCCCCCTGGATCTGACGTCAGCTTAGGGACCCGCTCCGCTGTCGTCTGCTACACGGTCTGCTACATTCGCCCCGCTGCTACACCCGCGCCGCGGTCGTCCGGTTCTGACTGGCAGCAGTGCCTTTGCTAGAAATCGCCCGCTTTGATGCTTTGGTGCTTTAAAAAGCGTGTTTTCAATCAGATTCTGGCGGCTCTCAATAATTTCAAGCTTTGTCCCGCACAATTTTACAACACACGAAGAGAGAGAGAACGACTTTCAGAGAGCATCGCTCAGACAATCGTGTGTAACTCGCCCTCATCGTATCTAGCGTATTTGCGAGTTTCAGCGCTCAGAGCTCCTCGATAAGTATGCGTAGGCTTCCCTTAACTATTTCTGAGATGCTTTTATGAAGACTCAACAGTCTCATGCTACGCATCAAGCAGCGGGTCGCACAGCAGGAAATAAAGCGGGTGTTTTCTCTTTCTTTCGTTATTAGATGAACGTTTTTTTTTTTTTTTTTGGGCCCAACGCATTTATTTTTCTGCACCTTCCTAAACGTCCTAGGAGGTTTGGGGATTTTTGCGAGGCTCACAAAGTTCGTGTGAATATTCAATGCAATAAGATCGGTGCTACGACGCAGATAACGTTGTCCACAGTACTCGAAGGCGGCTTTTGTGCACCTAATTTCTATCGAACCATCGATGTCGTAACGAACTCAATCTCAACCCGAAAAGTTATGACATGATTACGGTGGTGAAAACTTGATATACTTGCTAACTAACGCAATAAATAGTATACATTCCAATTTTCAGTATAACACAATTCGAAACCAATATGTCCAGACAGCTCTTTATTGTTTTCCAACCCTTTCAGTCGCAAAGAACAAATCCTGGCCTACTCGGGATGACGTTCGGTGAATTGAAGAATGAATCTTACTCTCTCGTCTTGGACTGAGGAGCCTGCCCACTAACCAGCTCGATTTTACTGTTAAAGTTTTCTCCTCCTCCCTGTACCCCCCCTCTTGGGTGCAGTTTTACTATAACGCCTATCTGAATATTGGGATGATATGGCTGTGGCAAATGTACCGAAAAATTCCCCGCATTTCCCCGAGGGGAAGAATGTGAAAGTGCGAATGCACGAGTTGAATTTGTGCGGTTCGGTAATGTTCGCGAAAGAGAGATCACACACACACACACAACTACAAAGAAAGAAAGATGCATTTATTCACAGACACCTATTTGTGTTGTCGTTGTACTTGAATGCTAGAGCGGATCTCAGCTTTGAAATTTCGTGTCAGTACTCCTTTAATCAGGTGCATTAGCCCTTCTCACGCCCGATTCCTGGCCAATCCCCCACTTGGGTATGTGCCATGTCAGCGGCCAGGCAGCGCGCGCCCATCTCCCCCCGTTGCCAAGGAAGACGAGGAGATTCCTGGCCAATCCCCCACGTGGGTATGCTATGCGGACATCGCCGGTGGACGCAGGTTCAGGGTCGCTTAAGAAGTGCATTCGCACTTAATATCCCTCCAAATCTGAACAAACATAGTCTTACTTACAGGTTACTCGTTTTGCTCAATAAGCCTGCATACTGGTTAGAAGCCTGGTATAAAACCAGCACGCGCCTATACACACAGCAGGTTATTTGGCAGTCAACCTACATTATTTGTGCCCCATAGTGCATGTCGGCACACTTTCATGCCGTGACAACGTAAAGTGACTTGATACAATAGTTTCGAGTGTTTGGCAAAGTTGCCAAATCTGTTTTAACTTACATACGATTAGCTGGAATCGTAATGCCTTCTGCCAGAGCCGACAGCCCCGAAGGCCTGGAATTTGTTTTGGTCTTCCATTTTCGCTGTTGTCGGTTGTCAGCCAGCGGCTGTTACCTTTGTTCGAAAGACTGCTGAACACAGAGGCCGACGCCTAGGTCCGACTCTTCGCGCTCCGCACAGGACCAGCTTCGCAGCAATGCATGGGCGACGCCGGCAATGTTTTTTTCCGGAGCGGTATGAAAAACTATACTTAAAATCACGCCTTGAGCTAGTTTACGCTATTTTAAGTCTTTTGTTACGAAAAAAAAAGTTGCCCATTCGTGAGCACAACATCTCAACCGCGCGCAAAGAAACAGCATAGAGAGCGAGCCCGAATGAAGCAGACGACAAATGCGAGAATCCCTAAGCCGACGTCACGGAGGCGCGCTCCGCAGCGCCGCCCGTGGTCGCGCTCACCGCCGATACACATCAGGGAGGGATAACTTGAGGTGGTTTCGCCGTGAAACTTGAAACTTCGTGCTGCGTGGCGCGAGGTATTGCAGTGTCGCCCGTTCCCCTTTCGTAATAAAGAACCAAAGCGTGGCAGCAACACCGGCTCGATAAGAAAGCCAATCAAGTAATGAACGTAAAGGCATAGCGGAGCTGATACACACATTGCATTCCGGCACCTTGCAATCCGCACGTGACGGGTTGCAAGCGTAGTTGTGGCTGATATTAAATTTCGGAGTCACATATCATTAAATAATTCGGGTTTCACACCTATGGGGTGGTGCTTCAAAGACGACTGGGAAACAGCAGCGACCGCCTCTGGCGTTCTGTTGGAATAACCGCATCTTACGGCGCAGTGGAATGGACGAGCGAAATATGGGTAACGTCGATGTTATCGGTTGTTTTTGTGTGAAGATAGATACTGCCGCTTTTGTCTACCCATTTCCCAACACCTCTATCTTGCTTTGTTGTGCCTCACTTTGTGCGTTTGTGATGAAGGAAGAGAAGCTGCCTTTCGATTCGACAAACTGGAAGCGGCTAATTATTTCTCAGTTTGCGATTTCTGTGCCATCACCCTGCCCGGACGCTGTACAGGAGGTCAAAATCCTGAGCTCGCAGCTGCGCGAATGACTCAAAATATGCTTGCAAGAGGTTGTTGGGCTGCTGTTGTATTTTCTTACAGGAGATGTTTCGTGCGGTAATCGTTGCTGATGTGTGTGTGTGTGATGCTCGTGGTGGGCTGTTGTGGCGTTTGATCGAAAATAAGTAATACGAGTGGTTTTTTTAAAAAGGGGTACAGACACAAAATTTTGTATCTCGTTTTTTTTGTTGCGATGAATAGCTAATGACCTACTTATCACGTGTGTAAACATCATTTGCTCACAGCGTGTGACGGTTGTTTAATTAGAGGCGTTTAATTAAACAACCTTCACGCAAGATTTTGTGTAAACAAAGCTGACCACGTGACGGTCGGACGGATATCACAGAGAAGAGCTGCCGTAGCACTGTCGAATCTGTGTCGGCGGCAGTTTCTGCGAATGTCCCCACGCACTGATCTCGTGAGCCGCTTAATTAAGCAACGACAGTGGCTGCGTGATGAACGAGAAAGTTTTCTGAGACAATTGGCGAGAGTCGGCCGCATGTTTCCCATGATGCCTGGACTGCACGAGATCTGGACACAGGGCGAATGCACGACGGCGCACACGCGAACGAGACGACGCATGGAAAATTGTGATTGCTGCTCACCGGACCTCTCCCAGGTAATCGCCACGATTACGAAAACGCATCGAAGCTCAGTGCATTTCTGGCGAGATCACGAACACACGTTGCTCTGCTACATCGCCCCCGAGCTACATCGTCCACGCGAAGGTCATTCCGTCAACGATCAACGAGACGCGCAACGTACGGAGCGCGCACGAGCCAGAAGGCACCACGTTCCTGGAACCCGCTATTGCGGTCCAAACGTACACGAATGAAACACTGAGAGCACGGAATGCAAGAGGGCCAGTACTTACATTTTCCGCATGTCTTGTCCCGGCGCCGGTACACGCAACCAACGACATCGCATCCGGATCGGTGGATATAGCCATGACAAGCGAGGAAGACGCATGGCGCTCGCAATGCACCAAGCGTGGCGAACGACCGCACACCAATCATACGGCAGTTTCCCAGTTAAAACGAGACGAACAGCGCATGAAACGCACCAGAGGTGACGAAGGACATTCAACTTGAACCAGTGGAGCTGACCACGGTGAACGAAATGCACAGCGCACGGAACGCCACTAAGCCAGGACACGCGGAGGAAACTGCTATTAGCGACGTCCTCTGCTCCCGCTGCTGCTATCCGGACTTGTCCAGCGAATGTTACAAGCGCCGAAATCAGCCTGGCCCCAAGCAACAAAAGACCCAGCGCACGCGGTTCAACCCTGCCGGAACGTAAGAGCTCTCCGACACCCGCTGCTCCAGCCCGAGTCCAGTGAACGAACGACATTACACTCGTGCAGGTAGGTCCGTCAAAGAGCAACGACAAGACCACCGCATGCGGCACGTCCGAGCCAGAAAGAACAAGATCCCCAGCACCCACGCTCCGATCGAGACTCACACGACAAACACCAGAGGACGCAACCGCGGGCAAGCGGACTCGAGACGAACGGAGCCTGCTTGTTTAGGAGAGATAGCGATTTTAGCATTCTTCAAACAACGGGCAAAATACCAAGCTTGAGCGACGACACGGACACGGCAAGAACGGCAACGAATAAACCCGAACCAGACGGACGCATCGAATGCCCTAACGATGAAGTCACGCTTGCGACGACAAGAAATTTATGACCGAACGGGCGGCACGAACTACGCCCGCTACCCCAGCACAACCGTTTTACATCCGAAACAACCATGGTGACTGCGAGGACGGAGCCGCAACGACTTTGACCGATCTGCAATGTCACCCTACGAAAACGCCACTCTACCGCACACCAAACAGAAAGCCAAACGGCTCCCGCACCATACGCAACGCACACGTCAATTCAAGCAACGTCCTCAACGCGCCGAACTATGCCATTCCTACACAGCGCAGCTCGCCACCGGACAAACCGGACGTCTACGCTCCCACATGCATCAAGCAAGCGACGAGCTACACGAACACAATCGCCGACGGAAGCGGCGCGACTAACGCAACGCCGTAAACACTGCCAAGTTCGGGTCTGACGAAGCGAATCCCACGGCACACACACAATAAAATAAAGAAGATTTGAACTTCACCGAAACTCAACGAGACGAACACCCTCTTAACGAAGTTTCTAGTATCCGGAAAAACAAATAACAAAAGCCAGCATTCCGCATCTGTGAATAAGCGGACAGTGATATGGATACGAACAGACGTCAATCTACGGGAACGCTTCATTTTGCCTGGTGGCAGGCACAATTAGGATTCGGAGCACGATTACGAGAGTATCAGCGCGCCCTGAAACGAAAACGGACGACAAAAGCTACCACCCGAAGACACGCAGAAAACCGCAGTTTGCGGCCACGGCCGCACCGACAAGCCCCGAGCTCCCCTGAGCCCGACCAGGCCCAGACTTCGTTCTTTTATTCCTGAGAACAAGAGGAGACGCCAGACGCAACGCGAGTGCTCGTTCCGTTTCGCGCTCTCACATGTACGTGCCTTCGCGCAGTTGATCGCCCTACGACAGTGCACCGCGTCAGGCGATTTCTTCCTCTGTCCTGAACTATATGTAACCTGTGTTTTTCTAATAAATTATACATTTTATTTTTTTATTTAGTCTTCAATTCGAGATACAACGTAACTAACAGTGCAGATAAGTTGATTATTCGTGAGTAATACAAACTGAGTACTCATGAGTGCAGAATAAGTAGTAATCATGATTGCAGAATGAGTAGTACTCATGAGTGCAGAATGAGTAGTACTCATGAGTACAGAATGAGTAGTACTCATGAGTACAGATTGAGTAATAATGAGTACAGTGAGTACTCATGAGTACAAATTCTGTACTCATGAGTACAGATTGAGTACGAATACTCGTGACACGGCCGCTCGATGGAAACTAGGTCCGGCCTGCCGAACGCGCCTCTCCGCCGGTGACGGCGTTAGTTTCCCTTTCCGCCGCAGCGTCAGTCGTGGCGCTAATCATCGGTGAAAGAAGAGCGGCGGCTGCTGGCCGCGGTCACGGTTTCAATGCGGTGTTAGTTGTTCATGACTGCACCGACGGCAGAAGTCAGCATCTATATAATTTATAATAATATGCGGTGATACGTGAGGGGGAAACTCACGATATAGGCGTCACGTACCAACTATTATTTCAGAAGTA
This sequence comes from Haemaphysalis longicornis, assembly GCF_048455015.1. Lineage (NCBI taxonomy): Eukaryota > Metazoa > Arthropoda > Arachnida > Ixodida > Ixodidae > Haemaphysalis > Haemaphysalis longicornis. The sequence continues at coordinate 162,435,503 of NW_027526422.1, forward strand.
GGCACAGCGCTAAATTTGTTTTCCTTTTAGCGCGGCGCATGCGACATTATCATGTGGCGCATTGACAAAGTCGAGCGCAATAGGCGGATTTCTTTCTAAAGACTTTCCCAAGGCTTTCAGGAATAATATTTGGCGTGGCAAGCTAGTCTGAGCAACCGCATTTATTTATAACAAAAGACGTTATAACTTGCGCGTACGTAAAAATTACGCAAACGTTTTATGCTGCGCCGTACACGCCCATTTCTCAATGCGCGTTTGACAAATGTGACTGGATATTTTCACACCTTGATTTAACTGCGTTTTCAAAGGGAACTGGAATAATCTTAATACCTTTCAGGGTCCATTGGAAATATTGTTAGACTGCGCGTTAGGTTACAGGGTACACAAAATTATGGAGGACGCACGAATAAAGTGGACACGGTGAACGCAACTATGAACTGATTAATTGCAACAAGAGCACTATTTACATGGGAACCAAAACTCGGAAAGGATGCAGTTGGAATGGGGTAAAACTGTGGCAGTCGTTCTTTGATTTACACTAGTTGCAAAAAGTAATATACAGTTGAAAGGTAATTGAAATTAAATCGCTGGCACATCAAGGATAAATTTAATACACCATTTAAAGGGGGATTTATTGGGTTTGTCAGAAAATATGTAAGTCCTCTTCGCCTATGGCTCACCGGCCATCAGCTTTACAAGCGGAAAACCTTTGGCGAGAAATGTTTTCGCGAAAGCTTCAGTGAATTCTCCACAGAGCTATTAACGTCGCCAGCCCAGGTGGCAAGAAGCAGCCTCAATAGCTTTTTCAAGACCATTTCGCACAGCTCATGACAGTGGTACGGGTCCCTGTTGATGGCGCACCACATCAGCGGACAGTCTGCGAGGTGTGGGAATACGGTGTCTGAAAGGAGCTTGCAAATTTGTCTGCTGTGTCGAACTGCCTGTACAGCGCGGTCCTCCTCGAACTTCTTCACTTGTTCGCGAAATTCGTCGCAGCGTTTTTTCAGTTTTTGTAGTTTTTCGTTTAGTCTGTTTTCTTTCATTTTAAGGCGGCGGGCATTTCTCTTGGTGTTATCGAAAAAGCCTGCCAGATCGGACCAAGTCTGGCATTCTCGAGTGTCAAAATTACGTTGGCCGCATGATAGCATGTCCGTGAGAGCGTACAGGATTGTGTCTTCCTCTGCCGGTGAGTGCGGTTGATCTCTTTCTTCATTCCCAGTTAGGTCCAGAATTGAACGTTCAATCGTTTAATTTTATGCAACCATTGTGCTCACTTGCTCTTCATTGCTTGCTTGAGATGACGGCGCACACGCCTCGAGCGGCGGCCGAACAAGCGCCCTCCTTCTTTTCGGGCTTCCCGGCTGCATGTACGTTGGGTACGACGGGAATCTTGTCGGCACAGCTGTTGGTAGCAAGAACTTGCGCTTCAATCCCACCTTGTAGTCATCCTCTTTGAAGTGCAGCTAGCAAACGACTGATCGGGAGCTTGGTTTCCATTGGCTGCCCTTGTCAATACCTTGACGGGAGATGTTGTGCAGCCAGGCGTCACGGAGTTGCTCTTTGGCCGGAAACTCGTGGTAGCAGACGTCCGAGGTTTTCGAGGAATTCGACTTGCAGCGCGGCACGCAGCAGTACTTAGGCATTTCATAGCCTGAAGCACACTAGTACGTTATATTAAGCGCGCAATGCGCGGAAGTATGCGAAACGAAAAGCTCAAAGCGCTCACGCGAGCTTCAACACTCCCGCCACTGCTGCTTTTCGCGCCCAAACTGTAGTCTGCGCTGATACGTGGCGCCCCACTGCGAGTACAAGCGGCAACCGTAAGCTTCGCTTTCATGACCTCGCCCGTCGCCCACGCGCGATTGTGCAAGCCGCATTAATCCTTCCGACCACGGCTGCTCGATGGATCCCATCGAGGGGCCGTGTTCCAACCGCGTTGCTTGCCCGGGTTATTCCGGTTCCACTCTCCTGAAGTTAACATGTACGGATTACTAACACTGGAAGCTGAGCTAATTCGTTGCTGTTCTCCAGAAGTTAACATGTACGGATTACTAAAACTGGAAGCTGAGCTAATTCGTTGCTGTTCAAAATGAAACACGACAAGCAGTGCAAATGCTAGACGACATAGAATCACGCAGAAATACACAAGTTCTCACTCGCACGCAGTTTTTATTACATCTTTGAATACACACCCAAGCGGCCTTTCAGACTTCACACAACAAATTTCACACATACGGGACACTCGATCGCACATGCGAAATCAAACCACGATTCAAACGAAATACGGAAAGAAGAAGGCAAACCACAAACACATTACACATTCTCTAGCAAAACAATCAGGTTCGCAGCGCATCTCAGCATTTTACGTCCCTGTTTAACGAGTAAATAACTGGTTTACTAAGTGATGTGGCCAACTATTTCTCCGCATTTGGGGACACGTAGTTCGGGGCAAAATTACCGTGCCTGAATTCAAACATGAGACAGCCCTGGTGCTGCTGAGCCTGTGCTTGGCCATGTTAAAACACGGCCGTTTTAACATTGTCCTTCAATTAGCATGGTGAATGGCAGCTTAACAGAATTTTATTTTCCAGCACAAACGGGCTGCAGTGTTCAAACCGAATTGTCATTGCAACATCTACAGTCATATTCCCGAACATCGCGGGAACTAAGTCGCGGGAGCGGTCGCATCGCTTTCGTCCTTTTAAACCGCGAGCAAGAATTACTTACCGCCGTCAAACAGATGAAATTCTTAGATGTTGAAGGCATGTCTTTGCCGTAAATTGTGGTGTTATTATTTTCCAGATACGCATGTTACAACGCGAGTGAACGACGTTTGAAGGTACGATGACCATCGGTATTCCGTAGGTGCCCCGAAGCGACCGCCGCGGGAGCTGTCACCGATGCGTGGCGAACCCGCCGAAAGTAGCGGCGGCAACTGGCAACTCCGCTCTCACGCCGCCGCCCATTGCCGGCGCGTGAATGAGCAGGCCGGACCTAGTTTCCATCGAGCGGCCGTGCTCGTGAGGACAAATGAGTTTCAGTACAAGTTAGTATGATTACAAATGAGTATTTGATGAGTGAGTACGAGTAATTTTGTGAACCGAAGAGATTTTTAAATATGAGTTTGATTGAGTACAGCGTGAATGAAAAAAATTGTGATTGAGTTGAGTGAGTTCTTTCTGTTTTGCCGACCTATGGTCGGAAGCTTCTGAGTTGGTTGTGGTACACCGACCATCGAGCTCCAGGGCCATCTTTGTTTTAAAACTGTCGGCTAACACCACATCTGCTCAACTGTTGGGCCAATTGTCAACTGTGCAAGTTAAGCCATTGTCGTGCAAACGTCTTAGGCCCAAGTACGACTCCTATTCTTCTTTTTGCGTAACTCTTAACGAGGAGTATTTTAGGCGCCTGAGCGTCCCGTCTATGTGGCCAAAAGGCTGCGTTTTCAAGCCCTTCCAAGGCAAGGTCGACGCTGGTATGTTGCACAGCTGTGAAATAACTGAAAATGATCAGTAAGTACGATAGTCTCGACATATACTATCAAAACACTCGAGGTCTACGAACGAAGTCGTCTGAATTTATTATAAATATTGTATGCTCTAAATTTTCTGCGATTGTCATTAGTGAAACCTGGCTTTCCGATGATATCTTGTCTTCCGACTATTTCCCTTGTAACTATCAAATCTTTAGAAGGGACAGAAAATTAACTGGTCCTAAACAAAAAGGTAGCGGAGTTCTTATTGCCGTAGATCACTCAGTGCAGTGCATGCGGCGTGATGACCTCGAGACCCTAGACGAATCAGTCTGGATTGAGGTTGGCCTCACGAGGGGCGAGAAGCTACTCTTCGGTGAAGCTATATATCCCAGGATGTATTACCTTCTGAATTTAATTGAACAATCACATCCACAAAAAATATCTCAAATGCACACTCCAACCATAAGCTCATTATACTTGGGGACTTCAAAACCCCAGGTATTCGCTGAAACAGTCTTTTCTTTGAGCACAAAAACCATTATGTAGCGCAGAAATGCAGCATGCTATTAGATTTTCAATCGTTCACCTCCATGCAGCGGTTATGCCGCATAGAAAACTCTTGTGGTCACGTTCTACATGTATGCTTCTCAAACTTAAAAAACGTTCAAGTGTGTGCCTCCGAAATATCCCTTGTGCACCCCGACAAGTTTCACCCCCCTCTTATTGTGTCTGTCTCTGTCGCGACCCAGCATCGCCCTGGCGGTGTTGACAATTGTGCAGTCCCGGGATATGCTTTCAAGCGGGGAGATTATGCTGGGCTGTATCACTTTTATTCATCTGCTGAATAATCTAGTGTTTTTGATGTTAATGATGTTGACGAACAAGTTCGACGCTTTACCGAAATCGCCAGGAGTGGCATGGAAAAGCCCATCCCCTGTTATTAGCCTGTTCCTTCCAATTTTCCCCACTGGTTTTCTAAAGAACTTTGAAGGTCGCTTAACCTAAGGACAGCGCCCACAAAAAGGCCAAGTGTTCTGGGCTTGACAAGTGGAAAGCGGAGTTTAGTCGGTATCGCTCACTTTGTAAAATCCTCTACCGGCATGACCACCAGCTCTATGTAGAATCGTTAGAGGCTGCTGCGTCTCAGAAACCGGCTGAATTCTGGAGGTATGTACGCGGCCGTTCTAAGGCGTTTAAAGAACCCATTAGCCTGCTTAATTCCGATGGTGAAGGGGTTGAGGATGTTGCCACCAGTTTTGCTCAGTACTTTCATTCTGTCTTTCAACTGCTAGATGGCAACGACGAACGCCTATCGTTTAATAACTCTAATTTCGGTGAAAAAATTGTTCGGTGAAAAAATTGTCAATGATAGCCTTCAACAGATGAAACCATCATTTTCCTTTGGTGCAGATGGAATTGCAGCAGCCCTCATGAAGGCTTACGGCAACACTTTTGTGCCTGTCTTAACTTCCATTTATAATAACTGCTTACTTTCCGGCACATTTCCTCGTGCATGGAAGATCGCTCGAATATTTCCAATATTTAAGTCTGGTTATAAGTCAGCCGTTTCTAACTATCGCCCGATCTCACTCCTTTGTGTCGCCTCAAAACTCTGAGTCAGCTCTGCACAAAGTTCTTGCTCGCTGCGTCAAGAACGTTGTGATACCAAATCAGCACGGCTGTTTCTCGGGTAGATCGATGGTCACAAATCTTGAAAGCTTGATGACACTGGCTTCGGCTAAAGTTTGTGACAACGGCGAGTTGGACGTTATTTATTTTGACCTGAGTAAGGCGTTTGATGTGGTCAACCATCAGTTATTAATTAACAAGCTTGCTACGTCTGGTGTACACGGAAGCCTTGTTGCCTTGTTGTCCAACTATCTTCTTGACCGGTCCTTTTATGTAGATGTAAACTAGAAAAAGTCTAATTTTTAGCCCGCAACACGTGGTGTACCTCAGGGTTCCGTGCTGGGTCCATTATTGTTTTCTATCTTTATCAATAATGTGTCCACAGTGTTAACAAACACTTCGTTTCTTCTCTATGCTTACGATGTCAAACTATTTAAGCACATTAGCAGTTTTCAGCACTGCTGTGCCTTGCAGAGGGATGTGCTGGAATTGTCAGTCTGGTGCAGAAAAAAACTGTCTAATTTGAAACCCCGCTAAAACAAAGACTGTCACGTACAGCCGAAAAATCCATCGTGTGCTGTTTTTCTACAGTATTGAGGGAGCTCCTCTGCAAAGAGTTGAGGAGATTAGGGACCTAGGGGTGCTTTTCGACAGTACCCTGTCTTTTTCTCCTCCTATTACCCTTACAAAAATGGTTATTGAGATTGAATTGAAAGTCAATTGACTTTACTCAGTACAATGTGTTGACAGTCAATTGACCTTGAATAGAAATTTTGTATTGAGTTCTCGTTGAAATTTGGCCGCCGTGTTTAAATTGAAACTCAAAGCTGTGTTTCAATTGAAAGTCTATTGACTATAGTCAACATGTCTGTAGATTTCCAATTGACTTTCTGTTGACTCTCAATACACTTTTCCTGTTGAGATGTATCAATTGAAAGTCTATTGAGAAAAGTCGGTGGAGTTCCAGTTGAGTCTGTGTTGACTATCTATTGATTCTCCTGTTGAGTTCATGTTGAGAAATGTCAAATGAAAACCTATTGAGCATATTCAAGACAGCCCGTTTGATTTCATTTTAGTGTTTTGTCAAGTTATTTCAACAATGGCCTCGTAAAGTTCAGTTGACTGTACTAAATATATAGTGAGTCTGCTTCAATAATGCAAAAAATCAAGGTGTGCATTGAGCAGGTGAAATAGTGAAGTGTTTCATGGCACCGCTTGCTTTATTGCTCACGAAAGCAGCACGGGAGGACTGGAGCCTTGCAGGGTCCACTTGGCTACTTGACTGTGTAGCCTGCAAAATACAACATGAAACAGACTTGTTTGTTTCCACCAGTATAGTACGAAATGATTGCGTCCCTTCTTACTAAGCATGCTGGTCTAAGTAGCTTGCTATTTTATATGTTAGATGGTTTGTATTTTTGGAAAGCAAGGCAAGGAGACAGCAGTTTAACAAATGTACAAGCTTGTCTCAGGTTTTAATGCATCAAGGCAAGCTAACCACATCAATTATTTCTACAATGGGTAGGGAGTGGAACGCCTTCACTTGAATGCCTTCCGCATTAAAGCACCTGAAATCTAGAGGAACGACTATGTCCGCAGGGAGCCACAAAATAACCCACATGGGCTAGTTATCGTGTCTTCCACATCATTGAGGCCAAAAAGAAATCCGCTTAGGCCTATCAAGACTGGGTGAGCTACTACCAAACCTGTCCAAAAGCATACCTGTCAACCTGTGGATTTTATTTTGAGAAATTTCAATGCTGGAAATGTCAAAACAAAATTAGATAACTGTCAACTTGCATGAGCTGGTTTACAAAATTGTAGCCTTGATTTAAAAAAAACTAGTGTAAGATGGTACTGTAAACTAAAGTTACTACAACAGGCAATCATTGCAAATGGCTTTAAGAAAGAATAAGCGCGTAATACTTTGTGCTTACCGACTAGTGAAAAAAAAATTACATGAACCGTGAAAGAAAAAAAAAACCGGCCAGAAAGAACGTGACAGAAAAAAATACGTAAGTTGAATTTCGCAGTCTTTCACACTCTTGTAACTCTGAAATATGGTGTGTGCCTTGCAGTACGTATTACAAACAAGTAGCACTAAGCAGCAGCTTGAAGGGATCATATGAGATATGGGTATATCCACATTTTTGCCTTAATTTTAACAATGCCAGAGGAGTGTCCCAGTATAACAAGGTCGTGATGCCAGTTTACACACAACGAGAACACGAAACAGTTTTGTTTGGTGAGAGGAAAAAACAGCAGAGTTGCTGTAAATGAGAAAAAAATGCAAAAGCTTTTTTTTCCCTTTGCTTGGCGAGATATTGTATACAGCAGCAGCACTAAAACAGTACAGTGATACCGTACCGACCAATCATTTGGGTAATTCCTAGAGGCAGAACATTTGTCACAACAGATCGACTAAGCCCTCGCGCAATGCCGGTGTAGCATCAGTCAGTGGCACGTCTGATGCCACGTTCAACCAAAATGTTATTCAGTGATTTTGCTATTACTGACACCACATTCAGCCCAACTTATTCAAAACTGCTCCGAGAAAGGCAATCAGCAGGTTGTGATTATAAGCAATGGCAAATTTCAATTTATGCTAGCAAGTCGAGCAAGTGCTTAGTCAAAACCGGTATTCATCAGTTTGAAAGTTTGACGCCTGTACATGTTCTAGCGCAAGCTGCCTAGCACCTGTGACAAAAATTGGCAAATGAGAAATTCCCAGAAAGATACGTGGAGAGAATGGGCACTTTGTGGTAAAAGACTAATATATAACAGTGTGCTGTCTGTTTCCAACTACTCCTGACGTAGCACATTTTTTTCTGCATTGGTTTTAAAACCAAAGTGTCTGCTTGCCTTTAGGGTCTCAAGGTAACGCATCAGACTTGTGTAAAGATGCTTTGGGTTCAAACCCTAGCTTCTTCGGATGCACAGTTTCTATTTTCCAACAGGAATAAATGAATTTGTTACATTCTTGGGAATTATTTCTTTAGCTGGAATGAAGTACGTTTTAGGCCACGTTTGTCACCTGAGTCACTGCTGTGCACTCAGGGAATGCTCTTTCTCCAAACAATCGTTCAAATTAGGAAGCAAATATACTGCCGGCAGCCAGCACTTTAGCTTGTAAATATATTTTACCGCCATGTCTCCTAACTGACTGAACACACTATACTGTTTGTGACTGGTAGATCTGCCTCTCAGCCTAGCGCTGTCAGGTGTGTTAACATAGCGCAGTATTCGTGCGTCTGTTATTCATCCGACAGGCACTTGTTCGATTTGACCTCCTTCATTTTTTTTTCATTTGCGTTAACTTCGTTCGTCAAACCTTTTATTTACCTTAATCATGGTGTTCTTTCATTTTTTATGACATTTCGTACCAGGCAATACAGGGCTGCTGCTCCGTTCTGTAGCGGCACCGCGTCTAGAATTATATTCATTCGTCACTTGGCTTCAACGGTTTTGTTAGACTTTAGCTCATGATGCATACAAATATAATACATGTGAAAGCAATACAGCAGCGCGGAAGACAGTAAACTACCGATTGATATCAAAATGTGTGCCGGTACAATAGCCCCATCAATTTGTTACACTTACGTACAGTATTTTTGAAAAGCTGAAGTGAAATCGTACCCTTTAGGTCTATCTCGAGACGGCATGCATAAAAACAGTGTTTATATAGCGACAAATAACCAATTCGTGAGTATAGCCATTCAGGTAAGTCTGCACAACGTTAGTCATGATGAAATGTACAGGAGCGCTCGGAAAGAATGAACTCACCTTATAATAACGTCTCTGCCAGCGGGGCTCCCAGCGTGGTGAATGTGACGGATTCCAAAGCATGGCTAACAGGGATGGTAACACCTCACTTCGCAAGCTTCTTCACCGTACGATCACAGCGCAGAAACACAACACGACACACAAAGGATGTTCACCGGTGGTAGAAGAGCGCATACGATGGCTTTTCCTTCAATAAATTCGATTTATCGCCAGCTGCACTGCAATGTCTGACCTTCGATGCGGGTTGAAAAGATTCGCACACGGCACATAAATCGCCAACAACACGAGAAAAGCTGTAAATTTGCACAGAACAGTAAAAAAGACCGCACCGCAATGGCGCACGCACATCCCGGATTGCGAACGAACAAGCGACATTGGCTTGGTTTCAAGTCGGTTGGCGATGGCTATGCCACTGCTACGCATTCTTGTGAAAACTGAGCGTGAAAACATTGACACGAGATATCAAAAAAACCTACTGCGGCTTGTGAGTCCTATGTTAATATTTACAATAATGTTTTATAGAAATATTACCAACCCCTCTAGCAGCAGTAATATTATATTGCAGATAACCGAACTCCGCCGAGGTCGCGATGTTGGCTGTCAGCGCTACTTGCGGCAGTGTCAACACCGCGTACTTGACATTCGTGACAGCGCGGTCACTTTAGCTAGCGTGGGAGGGTGCCAGAGGAACCAAAAGAACTGGTTATCGCCGGGTGTGGAGGTGAATGGCACGTCTTTTGTGTCCGGGTGCCCGCTTTGGCGAAAAAGTCCAATCCTTGAAAACAGCTTTAAAGTTCTTCATCTGCTTGCGGGCGAAGGATATTTGCGAGGCGCTTGTGTTTGAAAAACGTAGTTCCCGGACGTGTTGACAACTTTAAAAGACATGCTTTCGTTAGCGAGAGAGCGGTTCGGAGTGTAGCCAGCCCACTAATTTGTTCGGTTTCTCTTTTTTTTTGTAGTGGCGTGAAGCAGTGTCAGGCTCATTCTTTCTTTTTGTGACCCTGTGCAGTAAAGATGAGTTGTTATTCAGCGCTTCAGTTTGTCTTTCTTCATTTTTTTTCTTCGTTTCATCGTTCAGTTCATGTGAGCGGCGGCGCCTTGGACTGGCGTACGGAGTTCTTTTGCAGTGAAAGCACTGTTTTCACCTGTTTTAATAGAGCGTAGATGCGCGTTTGCTCCTTGTGGGATTCTCTGCATTCCACATTGCTGTTCTACTGTTGTTATCATAGACAGTTCACGGTATCCTCAAGGAAAGTTATGTATGACGGGGAATACAACTCGCGTCCTTGGGCTCAGACCACGGTGGGGTGTGCGAGTGATAACTGGAGTAATGAAGTTCACGAGTGAACAACGATGAGGCCCAGCCTGCGTTCGCTTGATTTGAACGCTTGTTTTAAAAGTTCGCTGTGTTCAAAAATTTAATTGTTCTTTTTACAACGTGTAGGGATTTACACCAAAGTTTTGCTACTTTTTTTTCCTAAGTATTTATAGGCACAATTTCATCACTGGAATATTCTTGTGCGTTTGGGTTTGTGAGATAAGTATTCATTTCTGCAAAACAGCGCTGTTAGTATCGTGCCTCCACAGAAAAACACTGAATCATCGCACTAGGATGCGATGTCACATATGCCTTTTGTAGATGTAGCTGATGAAATCGCGTTTTAAATGTACCTCCTCTCCACCTCCCCTCCCCGGAACACAAGGTATCACAGCAGTGTATGTGTGAAAAGAGGTAGGGTGAGTGACGACTTTTTTTTTGTCCGCAGAACTACTGGGACACGAGATTTGTAGCCTCCCCCGCGCCCCCACTCCCCTGCCTTTCCGTTTTTTCCCGGCCGAGATATGCAGGCTTCATGATTCCGCTCCAACTTTTCCGGAAGACTGACTTCGAATATGTCCACTGCCGCTAAACCGGAAGCTTAGCAGTAGTGGAGATTGCTCACCCATATGTCAATGCGTGCTAAGGTATAAAGAAGAAAATCCGCTGCTATAGCAAGGAAACGATTCCGCGGGAGTCACGTGCCAGAAGAGATGAGTCACTAGAGTTTTGTCAATGTTTATTTCCTCCATTGTTTTGTGCAAAACTTGTTGCGGCAGTATTTGAGGAAATGCAGTCAAAAATTGTCCAATAATTGATTCCCCCACTAAGCAGGTATAATTATTATTTGGGCGAAGATGCTGCTGGTAAAGGCTACTGGCCTAAGGAGTTTTATCAGCTTTGAAAATTAATCTCGAACCATAAAACATGGACAAAAAGAAGGAACTGGTATAAGTTTCAACAGCGTATGTTCACCAACTAGCTCGACTCTCAATTTTACTTGATTTTTGTAAGTAGAAACTCTATTAAGTTTCAATTACACGAAGTCATTTGATATTCTGTTGAGTTTTGTCTATTTAAACCTTGTTGAATTTTTATTGACTGCACTCAATAGAAATGTCAATGTAGAATAAAAAAACATAAAAATAACCTAGTAGTCTTAATTCTGTAGACACAGTTCGCAGCGCTGAAAAAAACAGCCCTTGAAAGTGTACGTTTCAGACTGATGAGTTTTGTCAATTGGTTCTCCAAGGAGTTTCAATAGACTGGTGTCAATTGGTTTTGTATTGCGTTTTCTCAATACAAATCCTTTTGCGTTTCTGCTGACACATCTCAATAGCCTATTGAGTTTGAATTAGGTTTCTGTTTACTCAATAAAAACTCAACTGGAACACAATTGAAACTCAAAATTCATTTTTGTAAGGGTAGGCTCATCACCCAGCGATCGGTAGAAGTCTTGGAAATGTGTGTCGGATTACAAAGGAATTCTCTTCTCCAGATCCATTTCTAATGCTATACAATGCAATATGTATACCACAGTTAGAACATTCTTGTGTTGTCTGGAACGGCATCTCCAAATCTAGTAGTGAATAATAGATCGTGCGCAGAAGAAGGTATTATCCATATTGAGGCACTGTCATCACAATCACAGTTTTCATCGTGATTTTCACTTACGCATAGTTTCTTCTATCCCTTCCTTGAACGGCAGACGTATGCCTGCAGACCTTACATTTCTTCACAAAAGTGTACATGGGGACCTTTCTTGCGCAGACCTGCTTAACTGTTTGGAGTTTAGTGTACCACAAAGGCCCACCAGGTCAGATCGCCCGTTCTTGACCGCTGCGCGCACCTCCAAACATTCTCCTGTACGCAGAATACACAATTGTTACAACCGCTTCCTTGAACGCCTTGACATCTTTTAGAAATACTTTACAATTTACCGTACTGCGCTGTTGAATACAGTATGTTAAACATCTATGATATGTCTGTTGTTCTTCTTTTTTTTGTGGAATTTGGTTTCTCTGCAGTTGTGTCTATCCAACTGATAGTTGCCTATTTTGAAAACTGTTTACTGTCATTTGTGCGTCTTATCATTTGTCTCTACACTCTTGCCGTTGTTTTTGTTGTATTACTGTCAAACTTTGTTGCTCTGCCTGTTGTGTGGCCTTTACAACAGGCAGAGCAACAAAGGCGTCTTATTTTATTATGTTTTTTACCTGTACCCAGGGTCAGCCTGTGCTTTATATCTGTAATTTTCACCACTTCAATTTGTGTGTGTCTTGTCGCTTGTTTGTTCCTTGCAATAAGTTTCTTGTATTTTGTTTTTATGTAACTATCCGTGCGCCAGCACGAACGGCTGTGGCTGTTCCTGGGCACGTCAAAAAACATGATTGATTGATTGATTATTATATTATTATTAATATTATGTTATTATTATTATTCGGCGGTCGGCGGCAAAATCGGTGCCAAGTGCTCAACCCGTCTTGTCATGGCGGGTGACCGCCATCTCAACGTTATCAAGATGCAAGCCGCAGCGTGTTCCCGTCCAATAGCAGCGCCTGTTTTAATCGTAGGAGGACCTCATCGCTTTTTTCGTGGGGAAGGTTCCAGACTACCCGGACGTCTGGATCTACCGAGACCGAGCACTTAAAAGCGAGCATCAAGACGGCACGCTTCGCAGTTGGCGGCAAAATCTGTACCAAGCGCTCAACCCCTTTTGCCTTGGCAGGAGAGCCCCGTCTCAAGGCTGTCAATCAGCAAGCCGCATCTTGTTCCCGTCTGATGGCAGCGCCTGTTTTCAGAGAGACAGACAGACAAAGAACTTCGTCGGAGCACCACATCGCTTCTCTCGTGGGGGTGGTTTCCCACGGCTTTCCCCACTCCAGGGTGTCTGGATTTACCAAGGCCAAGCACTTAAAAGCCAGCATCAAGACGGCACGCTTCGCAGTTGGCGGCGAAATCTGTACCAAGCGCTGAACCCGTATTGTCTTGGCAGGTGACCCCCGTCTCAACGTTTTCAAGCAGCAAGCGACATCGTGTTGCCGTCCGATGGGAGCGCCTGTTTTCATCATCGGAGCACCGCATCGCTTCTTTCGTGAGGGCGGTTCCACATCGCTGTCACCATAGCCGGACGTCTGAATTTACCGGGACCAAGCACAAAAACCAAGAATCAAGGCGGCACGCTTCACAGTCGGCGGCGATATCTGTACCAAGCGCTCAAACCCTTTCGTCTGGGCGGGAGACATCCATCTCAACGTTATCAAGCAGCAATCCGCATCGTGTTTCCTTCCCATAGCAGCGCCTGTTTTCTTTGTCGGAGCATCGCATCGCTTCTTTCGTTGGGGCGGTTACACAGGGCTTTCACCACACCAGGGCGCCTGGATCTACCGGGACCAAGCATTTAAAGCCAGCATCCAGACGGCGCGCTTCGCAGATGGCGGCAAAATCTGTACCATGCGCTCAACCCGTTTTGTCTTGGCGGGTGACCCCCATCTCAAAGTTATCAAGAAGCACGCCGAATCGTGTTCCTGTTCCATAGCAGCGCCTGGTTTCATCGTCGGAGCACCGCATCGCTTCTTTAGTGGGGGTGGTTTCACACGACTGTCACCACACTGGGGTGTCGGAATCTACGGGAACCAAGCACTTAAAGCCAGCAGCAAGCAAAGTGCAGTATTGGGCGAGTTGGTTATTCATAATTACTAAACAGCGCAACAAAAACACGGACTTTAGCTGAGGTACACAGGACGAGCGCTGTGCAAGAGCAGCAAGCAGCAAGCAGCAAGCAAGAGCAGCAAGAGCCGCAAGACGAGCAGCAAGGCCGCACACTTCGCAGTCGGTGGCGAAATGTGTGCCAAGCACCCAATCTGTTTTGTCTTGACAGGTGAGCTTTAATTCTCCAAACCACTTTGAACATAAAAATGCTTTCCCGCTGACTGCTGCCAAAGGCATTTTGAGCATAGAATATCGCTGATGCCTTGTGTTCGACACTGAGTTTTCTGTAGACTATGAGCTCTTTATAGCCGGTGGTATTGTGCCGAGCTCAGCGAAGTCTTGTGTCTGCTAGACGGTCTATTCCTGGCACGTTGCATTTCGTCACCAGCATGACCGTCTGCGCATCTTGCACGAAGAAGCTGCCAACTGATAGTAAGGTATGACCGGAGCTGAGTGAAGGAAGTCTTTCCATTTGGGGATATCATGTTTAGGCGTAGCCGAGAATTTGTTGGAAATACAACTGCAGATCGTCAGCACCTGAGAGAAACGCCCCAGCTAGCACGACTGTCGTACAGTCGCACTATTTGGTGACCTTTCCGTAGCTCCGGAACTTGCTGGTCTCCGTGAACAGCTTCAGGACATTAAGGATACGATAAGTACCCTTCTGCCTCTCCGTGAGAAGGTGGACGATCTCCTAGCGCTAAATCTGAAAATTCACTATGCTTTGAGCCTGAAACAGTCCGTGGTGATGCTTGACAACTCAGTTCAAGACTTTACCGCACCGTTAGCGGCTTTGGAAACCTTATCAGGAAAGCTCGAACAGCAAGTGACTGAGCTCACGGCCACGCCATCTTTGCAATCGAAAGCGACAAGTCATCTTCGTGTCGAGCTGAACGATTCAGAGCAATACTTGGTATCAGGGCAGTGTTACTTGGTATTACATGGATTTTCCGTTTACTCCGGGTGAAAACTTGCGGGTTCTTTTGTTTGATCATGGGAAAAAACTTTAGGTGACAGAGTTTGATGCTCGAGACGTAGTGGCTGTTCATCGGATTCCAGCCAGGCAGAACCAAACGCTCACTGTACGCATTCGTTTTGCGTCACTGTACGTGCGCGACATTTGGTGGGCAGCTCGTAAGAAATTACGACCCCTTGCTGAAGGAAGTCTGTCCCATTCTTTGAATGTGAATGAAACTTTTACGCATGCAAACAATGACTTGTACTGAAAGACGCGAGTGACGGGATAGAAGGCGCCCTACAAGTTTGCCTGGACTAGTAACTGAAAAAGTTCCGTCAAGAAGGAAGACGGAACCCGCGAATCACGATGGAATCAGCTGCGGACCTCGTGCAGTTAATTTAAACACATGTCTGTGCAATATCACTCTTCTAATAATTGAGGCAGTCTTCGAACAAGTTTTTAGAGGTCGAATTATCGATCATTTTCTGTCATTCACCTGACTATACGCAGCTTGAAAATGTACTGCGAGTATTTTCAAGTTAGCTGGCATTACAGCTGAATATAGAAAAACAGTGCTAAAACGGAACAAAAGAACGTGACAAGACTGGGCGCTGTCTTGTCAGCGCCCAGTCTTGTCTCGTTCTTTTGTCCCGTTTTAGCGTTGTTTTTCTATATTCAGTTATGTACCCACAAGCCCGCACCAACACACTTTTTCAATTCTGGCATTACAGATTTGGTAGATGCCTTTGTACTTACAGAAATAAAAGTAGACGTTTGTATTACCGATCAATTTCACCTTCATCCTTATCTGGCGCACTTTTTTACCCGAGCGGGTTGAAGAGAGTGAGGCATTTCTATATTTAACAAAGTGCACTGGGCATTTACAGCCATTCAGGTACATGTTACAGCAGCTGAGTTCCTTGCAATACGTCTTGGTGACTCTGGTTTCTTGATATCAATAATTGCAATATTCAGGCCACCATCTGAAAACCTTCAGTATTTTCTTGGTGAACTCGGAGATAATTTAGGTCAACTGCAATCTCACAGTACCATAGGCCCAATGGAGACATAAATATGGATATTTTAAAGACAAGCAAACCCATAGTTGCGAAATATTTAAACCTATTAGCAGGACATGATATCAAATCAGTTGTAAATGAGGCTACTAAGTATGAGAATATATAGGATAAATGTGTTGCATCCTGCTTGGGCCAGGTGTTGGTTCTCGCCATTCATTATGAGGAAGTCGCTTATGCTTTGATAAGGAAAAAACAGCCGATCACTACTTGGTTGGTTGTGGGGTGTTTTGTGGTGAAGTTTCGAAACCAACGGAAGTAACTACATTTATTGAGGTTTTCAATAGCACCCGTTTCAATTGATTAGTGTCGGAGTTCGACTGGAATTCTGTTCTAATGCAGTCGTGCCCTATAAAAGCTAATGAACATTTCACACAGGTGTTTTCCGAGATTAAGAATGCGAGCAAGAAAAAAGTGAAAAGTTAAGAAGCGGAAAACTAGCCTGTGCTGGTTAAATGACAGTGTTTTAATTGAAATAAAAGAGAACTAGGATCTTTGCGAGCGCTCTAGACAATCCCCGGCAAACGACTCGCTAAAAAATAATACTGAACTGCTCGAAACAAAGCCACGGCATTAATTCGCTTTTCTAGATGGCGACATTACAACCCTCAATTTTTTTTATCTCATTAGAGTCATTCCAGAGTGTAGTCACTGATAAATGAGATTCGGGGTAATCGGACACGAAGCTATTTACACCCTGTAAAAAAGAGATTTGGTGATGCCAGAAAAAATGTGGCAGATTGCCTGAACAATTACTTTTCACAAATATCGAAATCCGTGCGTAACCTTCATATGTCTTCGCATCCTTTTCTGCCACACTGTGCGCTTACCGACTCTGCATATCTGCCTCCGTTGGGACAGAAAGACTTGCACTGGCTGTTGCGCTCCTCAAAGAAAATGCCCTAGGCTGGTTTACATGGCCTATGGGGCAATGACGTATGATGCAGCTTGCAAGTTTTAACGGAGCCGCTTTTGTTTATCTTCAATTGCAATATGTTGGGTCGAGACTCATTCCTAACGAGATTAAAGGGTGAAGGATATTACAGTGTTTAATACAGGCGATGCCTCCAAAGCAGAATGCTATGGTCCCATATCGGTTCTCTCTTAGCCCAAGTGCTAGAAAGGCATGTCCTTGAGGTTATGATAACCTTCCTGCAAAAATGCTTGCTCTATTCTCCCTACCAATACGGCTTTGTTCCAGACAGTGGTACGCAACGACTGTTTAAAGAACTGCTAGACTATCTGCATGATACTCTTGATAACAATCAGGTGGCCTGTGCACTCTCTTTAGATCTATATAGTGCGGTTGATTCTTTTAGCCAGGACATCTTATGCAGTGAACTTTATCAATACTGCTTTCGCGGCCAGCCACTTTCATCACCTTTTAAACAGTTACTTGTCCAGTCGGTCGCAAGTAGTTTGTTTAAATATGGCAAAAAGTTCACTTCGAGGTGTGCCTTAAGGTGTTCCACCAGGGTATGTATACTCTCCTTTGTTATTTAATTTGTATGTTAAGAATTTCAGTTTAGTTATAGGTAAATGTAAAATATTCTAATGCGCAGACGACACACCGAATATTTTAAGGCACATAAATTATCAGGATGCAACACCCATCCTTCAAGAGAATGCAAAGCAAGCAATGATTGTTCGAAGCCAATCAAATGAAAGTTAACCCGTCAAAAACGCAACTTCTTTGTTTTAAAAATACGCCGATGGTTGTCCCAAAAACCTTGCATCTCCTGCTTCATACTGATAAATGTATCTCATGTATCTCCGCTTCCGTACACATATTGTGTGAAATAGCTAGGGTTCTTTTTGATTCTGATGTGAGCTGAAATTCGCACATGGCTTCGCTTTGTGCGCGACTACGAAGCGTTTCTTGTTTGCTTCATCGCATTACGGGACTCGTACCTTATAAAGTAAAAAAAATAATTGCACACGCAATTTCTCACGGTCATGTCCGATATGTTATTCGCAACTACTTTAACAGTTCCGCGTTTTGAAAATCAAGAGTAAACAGTTTACTCAAATCTACCTTTCATAGCACTGCACATGGAATCAACATGCCTTCAGATGTTCGTTTTGTGCACTCGGACTGCCTGATTTTGATACTTGTTTCTGTTGTACCATTCTCCCTCGATACTTCTGCAACAAGAACTTCTTAAACCCCAATTTAAACAAATGTCCCTTCGCAATATTCCCTGTTATGTTGTTCCCAGGGTTCGAACAAGGTACGGTGAGTGTTGCAGAACGTGTTATGTGGCTAAAATTTTGAATCAGCTTCTTAGATCAAGAACCAGTGTCTGGTCATAAGCGAGCACTTAGGAATCTTCAAAACTACACTTTCAAAAATTTGTTTCACTATGCCTGAAATGGGTGTAAGGAATAGAAAATTTCGTTACAGCCATTTAACGCGCAGTCAAAACAAATTAGTGAAACAAAATATGCTTCATAGTGAAACAAACAAAAATAGGGAACAAACACAGTGAAACAAAATATATTTTGTTTCACTATGTTTGTTACTATTTGCTTAAACTACTTACTGTCTTCCCTTTAGCTTACCTGTTTGATAATCTTCTACACTGTGTGATGAACTGTTATGTTCAATTTGGTTGTTAGAACCGCGTTTCCTTTTTCAACCCTGGAATTTTGGTACTTTGGTTTTCATTGAGTTCGCGCTTTGACTTCTGGACTGTTGCCTGGTTACCTTTTATAGAGAACTGTACTTTACGTTATATGTTATGTAGTATTTGATTCAGTACCAGCACCAATTTTCGCCCTTTCGTCCAGGTGTTGCCAAACAAGCCCTTGTGAGGCTTCCGCTGACTCGGCATTAGACATCGTATTTGTTTGAATGGAAATAAAAGTAATATAATAATATTATTAATATTATTAATATTATTATTAATATATATAATATAAATATTACTAATATTATTATTACTAGTAGTAGTAGCAATCAATCGTTGGCAGAAGCCAGCGTGGTGTGGTCTACTTTGGCATTAGCAAGGTCTTTTGATGTAGTCAACCACTAGTGCTTGCTAGCCAAGCTCATTCTGTTAGATGCCCACAGTTTTTTGGTGAGACTCATACGTTGCTATCCTCAAGAGCGATATTGCTTTGTAAGTGTTAAGGGTCAAACGTCATTGAGGTACAAAGCAACCAGTGGTTTGCCCCAAGGCTCTGTTCTGGGTCTCCTTCTTTTTTCCATTTTTATTAACGATGTTGCTTCTGCCATTCACAATTGTTTTTTTGTTCTATGCTCACAATATAAAAATCATTATAGAAGTGCAAAATGTTCAGGACCATAATTTTCTTCAGGCTGATTTCGCGTCAATTCATCGTTGGTGCACCAGAAAGTATCTAATTTTGAACCCGTATATTAACTCGAGAAGACCCTACGCCGAGCTACCGTTCGGTACACATTCCACTTTTACTTTTTTCCGACTAAGCACAAGCGCGCGTACAAACCCCCGCGTCTTTTTTCTTCTCTTCTTCCAAGTGACCGCGCAAGCGCACTCCTCAGCGATCGAGAATCAACATCCTCCCGGGGCCGCGGTTGACTCCAAAAGGCAGAGTCGCTGAATGGCGCATCGGATTCGCTGTCCGTTGCGTAGGAGAATCTCGTGGGAGCGCTGGACGCCATCTCTTCCCGGAAATGAGTGGACCACGTGGCCGAACTTCCAGCTCAGTGGGGCCACGTTTCATCCTGAACCACGACCAGGACCCCTACGTGAAGGGATAGTTGACGTGCTTTGATGCGGTGATCGAAGCAGCAGCAGATATTCTTTCTTCTACCATCTCCACAATCGACGTACCGCTTCCTCTCTGTGCTTACTCTTAGCACGTCGGCGTATATCGGGTGCAGCGCACGTTGGCATGGTGCACTCTGTCTCCCGTTTGATGTCTGTGTGTTCACGGAGGAAATAAGCTGTGTCCCCGCGGACCGTGGGTTGCAGCACTCACTCTGCATGAACTTCCTCGCAGGACTCGCCGATGGCGCCGTCGTACTCTCCCGGAAGATTCGGGTGATGTTCACAGTTTTGTAGCTGCCGTCCAAGTCTTCCCTTCGATACAACGTGGTTAGTGCTGGACGTAAGGCCTGGTGGTTCGATAATAAGCGGCAATACGCGCTGGCCGTCTTTTTTGTGGAGTCCACTCCGAAACTTCCCAAACGCAGCGTCGTCTTCGACTTCAGTCTTCTCAGGCGTGTCAGGTATCTCTCTGGCTTTCAAGACCAACATTTCTGAGGGATCACTCGGTACCGGTCCTGGGCAACTTTCGCCTTGTCTTGCAAAGCAGGCCAAAAACAAGGCCATAGTGCTGCGGCTCCTGACCAGGGTGTAATCGGTACCTGAATATTGTCCTTGCAGAACCCAGCAGAACACTGTATCTACGGCGGAAAGGCTGTCACCGAAGCGCTCGATGCGCCCGCTCACGAGTTTTCAATAGTTGTCCAAACCGACTAACACGCTTATAGTGGGCGTTTGTGTGTGCCCTTCTTCGGGTTCATCGGCAACGAGTAAAGTGAGGTCGCGAAGGAGATTTCCGAGTTCAGTTTTCAAGGGTGGACCATCTACTGTGCAAAGCCGACCCCTGGCACTTCAAGAGCATCCATGGTGACGGGACATGAATGGAGGTGGCTGCGTAAGGTGATCGCCCCCTTCCGGCACTAGTACAATGTCGGGCGGTACGAGCTGCCAAACGTAAATACGGCCAAGGCTTCCATTTCAGAACCAGGTAGGGTCAGCTGACGACATAGGTCACTGCGCACGAAAGTTCGTCGGCTCCCAGTGTCGACGAGTGGCCGGACCAACACCGGCTAGCCGCATTCTCCATATGCCTACACTGTGGCAGTTTGGAGCAGCACCGACGAGGAGCAAATGCTGCTGGCAGAAGCGGTTGTCACGTTACGATCTCGTTTTGCAAGTTGTTAACAATCGGTGTCTCTATCACGGCGAGAAGCAGCCTGCCGGGTGGCCCCCAATCGCTCCCAAAGTCCGTAAAGACGGTTACGTGCCATCTCGAACAGGTCTCACATTTGCGTTTTGCGCTAGTACGGCAGTTGGGCGCCACGTACCTTGCCTCCCGCATCTAAAACAGGAATTGTTTCGTGAAAGGCGGCGTCGCTTTTCCGCCACTGTTAAGACAGCCCGGCAGTCCCTTGCCTTGTGGCCCTGACTACGGCACAGGTAGCACGTCAGTTTTCCTCTCGCCGACGAATTTGTTATACCCGATGGAGAGCCTGCTGACAAGGCCAATGCGGACGTCGAGTGCGCAGAGGAGGTTCTCGGCTAATGCGGGATTTAAGACATCTTCGAGTCAGAGTTCGATAGAAAAGCTCTACTTTCTTCCCTCCTCTCCACCTGAATTTTCAAGAACGCCATGATGGCCTTGACTTGTTCTTTTCGAGACGTTGGCTCACCGTTGCTGTTGGCGGTCTCCTTCATGCGTGGACGGTTGAGAATCACCAGGTCTTCAGGTAACAAGCGCATGAGGACCCGGTTCAGGATCACCGCGTACTCGGAAGCTGGAACGCCAAGGCTCTCGAGACAGCCAGTCCTGAATTGTACCTGCGTGCCTCGGAGGCGTGCCACTTGCGTCGACTATTCAATCGGTGAGATTGCGAGTAGGCTATCTACGTGGTCGTCCATGAGAAGTTCTGTTCATCCAAACCGCTCGGTGAGGATCTGCACAGCCTGACGGTAACTGGCGTCGTTTAGGCGAATCCGTTCAACGGCGCGTTTTGCGTCTCCGTTAAGGTAAGACCTTAAATACTTCGATTTCTCTATGTCGGGTACTTCGGGGTGGTTATGAACGGTCGCTTCAAAATGGTCCCAAAAGCTGTGCCATTCGCGTGGCTCGCCAGAAAAGTGGGGGACTTGAGCGTCGGCAGGACAACCCGCGATGTCAATGGACGAGAGCCGGCGTGCGACGGCGGGTTCGGATCGGCTGCTGGGCGAACGCCTTCGAGCACCATGCTGTGTGGTTGAACGGGCTGCGGTTCCCCTGCAGTTCCTCCACCGGAAGCTCTCATGCCAGGTGCCCGAAGCTCATTCAAGGCAGAGCGCAGCCTACTGATTGCAAGACATGTTTTCTTGGTTTTCTATCACGATAGCAATATCCTGGTCGAACTCATCGCCTTCAAGTGCTTCCCCGATCTTGTCATCAGGTTCTTTGAGTGAGCGTTCTTTACTTGTCAGCTGGTCTATGGCCTCTTGCAGGTCATTCTGAATCGGTGATGGACTTTCGTAGATTTCGGTGGCTGCCTTGAGCAGCCTCCTGACGGCTCCAGGGAGGGCGCCTCGTGGACGGCGGAGCTTGTCCATCGGCCAGGACACGATGCCGGTCTTTTCCCGGGTTTCACGGCACCAGAAATATTAACTCGAGAAGACGCTACGCCGCGCTACCGTACGGAACACATTCCACTTTTTTTTCTTCAGATTAAAGACGAGCGCACGTACAAACCCCCGCGCTTCTTTCTTCTCTTCTTCCAAGTGACCGCGCACGCGCACTCCTTAGCGATCGAGAATCAACACCTTGAAAAACAAAAGTTGTCTTCTATAGTAAATACCTCAGCAGTTGCAATACTCGTATAAAATTGCAAGCACTGCACTGCCGAGGATGACCGAAATTCGTGACTGGGCAGCACTGTTCGAGTCTTCACTGACTCTCCTTCCATGTTACGCAAATTACCCGACGCTCTCTTCTATGTCTGTGTGCTGTTTGCAGGTGTTCTAGAGAGTTCAAAGGTCCTCTTCCTTTCTTAAGGTTGTATTCGGCTATCTGCTTACCTCTTCTCGAATACGGTTCTGTTGTGTGAAATTTAATTTTCGAGTACCATAATGACCGTATTGAAAAGGTGCAAGATAAGTTCCTTTCAATCTTGAAGCACCGTTTCCGCCAGGTGCAAGGAGACACAAACGGCAGCACATCTTTGAAAAGCATTCCTTGCGTTTGGTGTCGGCGGATGCGAGCTGATAGTGTCTTTTTTTATAAACTTCTTCGTGGTAATATTTTGTGCTATGACTTGGTTGCACTTATCAATGTCAAGTTGCCAAATAAACCATTCCGAACATTATGAGCTTTCAGATCAGTTGCTTTGAATAGAAAACGCTCGTTCATTTGCATAACTCAATGGGCGTGTAATGAATGTTCCGATCGTCTTGGTATATTCCAGAGCTCATTTAATTTGTTCTCTAATGAGTTGAAAACTGTTGTAGCTTAAGTTTCTTTATTTTATTCCCAATATATGAGCCGTATTTACTACATGCACACCATGTTCTTGCTTGTTTCTTTTTGGTTTTCCTTGTTTTGTGTTGCTTGAATATCTGTAGTTTTTGAGTGTCAGTTCTCGTAACGCAGTTTTTTCTTTATTTTGGAACTTCGTAACATTTTGTCAGAACACTGTCATGTTTATGGTATATTTGTTTGTATAGTTCCTATTTTACAGTGCCTCGAACGTTTCGCTGGCTGAGTATCATGGCTTGCAACACTAGGCATTCTCTTTTCTTTTCACTTTTTCACGTTTTCCTTCTCTTTTTTCTTGCTTTCTGAGATTGCCGTCACTATTTTTTCTTTCCTATTTCTGTCATACCTATTGTTTGTGTGTGCTGTGTTGTCCTAAATTGTGTTTTTTTCTTTTGCAAGACCATGGGTTGTTCCCGGGAACCGAAAATAAAGGTTGCTTGATTCAATATTAGTATTATTATTATTATACAGGCCACTGCCAGTTACTGCTGCAGAAAACTTTTGAGCTGAACTTGCTACAGATCATCTCACGCTCTGGGACCGTTGTCCTACCTTCTGCCATGGCGAATGAAGTTGCTTCTTTCCTTCTATATCATTGCATACTTCGTCACGGAGCTCCTCACGAACTCCTCAGTGAAAGAGAGCTTAACTTTTTATCCGAGGGGATAGAAGCACACCACTACCACCTAGCATCCCTCAACCAATGGGCTAATGAAGAGGTTTAACGGAACCCTTAATAATCTGCTCGCCAACTACATCTCTTCCGACCACTCCAGTTGGGACGCGATTCTTCCTGTATGCTTATAAATCTGTGTTGCAAGACACTACAAGAATATCACCTTTTTTTCCTCCTTCACGCTCCCGAACCATTATTCCCGCTGGGCACAATTCTCCGCTATCGACCCGACGTTTCTGAGTACACGACCCTTCTTGTACTTTGCAGGCACTTCGACGAGTACAGCCAGCTTTCGCGCACTTTTACTTCTGAAGACAAGTCCGACCAAAGAAATTTGTGCCCTTGTATTCTTTGAAGATAGATGACCTGCGAAGCTGGAGGCAGTCGACGGAGTCTACAAAAGAAACGACATTTGTTTGTAATTTGCGATTGGGCATACTTCGCAGCCATTTAGCGGAATGAAACTTGGAAGGACCCGCTCTTTCTTCTAGCGAAAAAACATGGGGTTGTTTGTTTTCCTCCCGCGTCTTAGGCATCTGTGTAACACACAACTCAATTCACTCCACCAGTCAAGACAATGGAGAAGGCGCATTCGGCAATTTGATGTCAACGTATGACCCCATCAGCACAACGGACATATCATCGGCGAGGGGATGAATTCTCTATAGGCTTCGCGTGCACACATAAAGCGGAAACTGCTTATTTGGTTGATCTTATATTTGAAAGTAGAGCTAAAAAGGAACGCCGGAGCTGCGTCAAGTATATGAGCTTCACCGGAATGAAAGCCATGGGGTTAGACATAGTGACAACCAAAAAGTGACGTTTTCTCTGGGCTGAGTGTATGGCCTTGAATGCCCACCGCCACTCCCTGTCTCTCCAGGAAGCTAATAACCGAGTACTACGGCCAATACCGCGTAGTCGAATAAAGGTCGCCTGTCAATTATGTTATCGAACCAGTAATCCCGTGCCCAGATGTGTGTCGCCGAGGCAGCGAAAAATTTCACGTGCAACGCCTCCAACGTTATTTCGACCCATTTGTTGGGGAGTGTCCATAACTGTCAGGCTGGCTCTCTTCACCGTGGGTTATGATTGTAGTGCGGAAGAGAGATAAATATATCTTGATGCCAGACCAGCCACCAATCCATATTTATTCTCGTGGATATAGCTGTCAGCTGTCCGTTATCAACGCTGGCCTTGTGATGGCTGTTGGTTACCCCTAAATAACTCGCACCTACCCAGTCAAGCAGAATGTACCTCGCACATTTAGAACAAAAAAAGAGCGCAGAATCATAGCATCGCATAGCGATCGTTATCGGCTGGGAGTTCGAGAAGAGCACATGACAGCCAGTCGTGAATTCTAATCGTTGCGCTAAGCGTCCTGCTGACACTTGTGCAATACACCCGCCTACAATATGTACATATTTTTACCTGGTATGAGGCCGAATGATAGGAAGAACCGTGTCTGACATAACAGCACCCAGCAGCATTACGCACCACTTAAAAAACTTCGTCGGTTTTGATTTTTCTCCGTTAAAATATATATTTGACACTACCTGAAACTGTCAGTCATGTAGATTTTGTACCCTGTCTACCGAGAGCTGTAGTAGGGCTGGAGTATTACTCAACAGAATAGATGCAAAGAGCTTTAAAACTAACTTGTGCCTCTGGGGTCTGACCTGTTTTCATATTGGTGATCAGATGAAATACTTTGACTGTGACTGGCCGTATGGAGGTGCCTATCATTCTCTATTTGGCCAATACTGAGTGGTTTAGATGTCTTTGAAAAAAAAGTTGCGATGTGCAGCCCAAATGTAAAGAAACGGCATAGAATTTTGTACTATTGCTTTTTTTATGGCTAATTTTATTTAAAAACATAGGAGACTATATATATAACGTACCCATGGATATATGACATTTTAACACCTCCAAATTTCCTTAACAGGTAAAAAAGGTTTACTCTCGTTTGCTCCTTAGAAGGATACAAAGGGGGTCACAAAGCAATTCAGTGTTTTTTTTACAGCCCAATGCAGAGCAACCAATTACTAGGAATAATGCGCCGTTATCACCCTACGTTGCTTTTGGCAAAGCAGTAAAAGTCGTTTTTTTAGCCTATGTGACTCCCTAGAAATCCGTTTTATGGCTATTGCGTATCTACCGAAAACAGCAATTTGTTATCCTTTAGAAAGCCGAATTTTACAATAATAAGCATGGTTCAATTATTTTATGTGTTTTTTCTAAAGAAGCACACCGCTAGCCATTGTTCTATACATTTTCAAGAGTTAAAAAGAGTTTGCTGTGTACCTTGAAATAGCTTAGATTTGCAAAGTAGACACTCTAAACCCCAAATCCACCCTCTCGAAGTAGCAAATCCCAGGTATATATATACAAACACGCTCCCCAACTGTTATACTGGTGCCACGGTTGAATACGGGTGCCACACTAAGATGAAGTTACATTAATCGAAAAGCAGCTGCATATGAGATGCCTTAATGCCTTTACAACCAGCACCATCTTCATAAGCAATTTCAGTAATATGTAATAACATAGCGGCTTGTGACGCTGTTGTTTGAATTTAGGATCGACACCTGTTTAGTTTTTACAAAAACAAAACACAATCTTTTCATCTGGGTTAAAAGTGCGCTCAAAGAGATAACGCAAGCGCGGAAAACAAGTTGGAGCGCTGTGACGAACCGCTAAAAGGAGGGGCACTGCCTAACTGCTGGCGCGCGAAGCGGGAACAAAAAACATACAGCAGCGCAGGAACCATTCAGTTGTTGCTCCGTTATAGTGTCTCACGGGACTATTGCTAACAAGTACGCCACCGAGCGTAGCACTTTTAACCGTTAGAAATGTTCAAGACCTATGTAGGGTCAAAGCATTTTTTTGGCATTCCTTCCGATGTAAACAACCAGTCTAGATTTCTAACAACTTTCTCCAGCTCGCTCGAATGCATCACAGTCGCTAACATAAGAAGCGCTACGCATATGCACCCCCACACGCACACGCATGCACACACACGCACATGCACGCACGTGCACACGCACGCGAATGGTCTGCTCGGTCAGGGTTCATTACCCAACAAAGCTGCCCTTTTGAAGGCCATTCGAGGAGATGGGTACTGCTTTGAAATTATTAGAAATATGGTTAGAGGAATTTGTAAGTTCGGTCGATTTTTGTGAACTTGGGCAAAGTATTGTTTTAACAGAATCTCTACTAAGAAACACCAGCAAACTTGTGTGTATATATATATATATATATATATATATATATATATATATATATATATATATATATATATATATATATATTTATATATACGTATATATATATATATATTTATATATACGTATATATATATATATATATATATATATATATATATATATATATATATATATATATATATATATATATATATATATATATATATATATATATAATAGTGTCATCCAAGAGCCCTTGAATATTTTCGAGTGTCAATTTTCGCGCACATCCGGTTCACACAGTCACAAGACATTGAATTATTTCAGCACAAAAATCAAATATGCAACTTTTGCAGGTACAAAGAGCACTTTGAAAAGACTTCCATGAAATTTTCTGTTGTATCTATGCACCTGGTACTGAAAGATAACAAGAAATTTGCAGGTTTTGAGGAACTTTTTTCGAGTCCCATACATTCACCGGACAGAAATGGAGTGAGGATGATGAAAACGGCTATCTTGGTTGTGACATTGCGCATTCGCGTATATGTATGTGCACAGCCAACGCAAAAGACTGCAATTGTGACTTGTTTAATGTACAAGGAAACGAAAAATTTTCAAAAAGTTTGAAAATAAACCGCATTTCCCTTATAAAGAAAAAATAGAGTGTCTTCACTGATGCCCTTACGCGGAAATCTGCAGTGCAGGAATGCCGATTTCCCCTGACGACACTGATGAGTAATTGTGGGTGATGTTAAAGAAAATACGGTTCCTGTGGCCGGAATCAAACCTGGCCACCTCACGTAAGACGCCGGCGCCTATCCGATTGATCCATTTTGGTATGTTCGAAGCGCATGCAAAGCATCAAGTACAGATTTCCGCGGTACACCCCAACCCAAATTTTAAGCCTACGGAAAGTACCTCCGAGAGTGCTGTGTGGGTATTCTAAGAAGTGGTGCGCCGCCCCAGAGTAGCACATACTCTCATTGTGGCATTGGCCCACTTAAGAATCTATCGCGACGAAGCTTCGCGTCCCAAGGACATCGTCGTTATATCGATGGGTGCATGATTTTTTTATTAGGAAGAGCGTCAGTTGCTATGCGGAGACCTGGCCAAGCACGTGTTGTTGCTGTGCGGGTGAGTGCTTGTCTACGCTTGCGTCTGCGGAGGTGCTTGTGTGGGCATTTCGGCGTGAGTCCACGTGTCTGTATTAGCCTTTTACTCTAGCATTAGCTCTTATGGCGTGTTCAAGGACGAGTTACGTGGAACTCTGGGTCTCTCATTTCTCACTTCACATGCAGGTCTAACGTCACGCGGTGTCAGAAGTATTGCTGCGACAGCTGACATAACGTTCTTACACAAAGTACTAAGCGGAGTCCATGCAACATATTCAAACTGTCCTTCAGATGTCCCAACTTGGCATGTAAGCAAACAGATGTTATAAACCTTGATTGCAACAATACGCAATTTACACGACTTTGTTTACGCGCAGAATGTTATTCCTCCACTCTTTTGAAGGCCATCCGAAATTTAGTGACAAACTAGTCAACTGCTCGCGAAACATGAAACCCAATTAAAGTGGGACTGCCATATTATATATGGCGCGCTGAGCCCACCCTGCGTCAGACGTTGCGGCCGACAGCAGAACGGCACAAACGCAACCCACCATGCTTTTGCTGAAGTACCTGCCCATCATTTTGTTCCTGTTTTTCTGCGGCCCTAGTGTTTTGCGAGCAGGTAGCGGGCCTAACAAGCTCCAACGTGACGTTCCAGATGCGTTCAAGGTAAAAATGTCCAGTTTGAAAGCTGTCAGGTCTGCCTAGTTAACGGTTAAAGGAATGTACAAGCCGTGCTGGTAAAAAGCAAAGTTAATGCTGGTTGTATGGGCAAGCATTAGCGGGCTCCTAAATACTAAAGTAAAAAAAACCTGGAAATAGCATCGTGCCCTGTATCTCAACGTTGTTAAAGCCAGACGTTCTAAAATACCTCAATGTGAGCAGCAGTAGCAGCGGAAGAAGTATAACGACGTCAGCAGGACAGTGCAAACATTTTTTTACATGAATTAGGTTTAAAAAACACAAGTTACCGATGTGGCTGCATTGTCCACATCCGTTTGCCGTAACGACGGGAAGACCAACGTGGGCCGGTGAAGTGAAGTTCAACCGTTGGTCACTGCCTTGCAGGGCCTTACGATTTGATGACAGTGCTTGTGATCACAGGCAATAGGGGATAGTGATAATTATTTCAGAAGAGTTAGATTTGTAAGGCTTCATATCTATCTTCAGCTACAGAATAGTGTGTACTGTTGAGTGCATGCTGCGGAAACAAGCAACTGCCCGTAAATAACAAAGTAACCGCAAGCGCGTCTGTAGCTGCGAAGTGGCCGACGAAATAGGGCACAGTGGAATGAGCATTATGAAGAGTACTTGAATGTAAAAAATAAGGAAAATTAAGGATTGGGTAGGAATGAAACCCAATGTTTCCAGATTGCGTGCCAAGCGCTATATCCAACCTTCTGTTGGAAGAGCTACGCGGGGGAGGGGAACATTCATTGTCTCGGTGAGCTAACCTATCGATATCAAGCAACCTTTGTTTTCCCCTTGTGTCGCTTTAAGGGCGCTAAATACGTTAGGGAGGTTGTAAAGATGGCCTGCATCGTAACTATCCGTCAAATCAGCCCTGTTAGAAAGTAGCCGCCCCGCCTTAGAGAGAGACAACACTAGCAAGGGGGGAATCGCCATGTTGTAACGAAAAGAGACATCCCGCGGTTGAGGAGTATACGAAAAGGTGTTACAAGGCTTTTAGGTGCGGAGCTGCCTATGGTCGAGCCTGTTCCCTCCGTTGTTGTGTTGGCGCCGTTGTGCGGCGTCCACACCCCCACTGCGCATGCCTGGCAGGGACCGCTGGTGATGATTGTGGCAGGACGCCCCCAGGGATTGACCAACCGGAGAATCCACCATGAGATAGCTTCGCGTTCAACTACCATTGTCATATTCCCGTAGGGGAAACCTCAGTACCACTCCTCCACTGCGCATGCCTGGCCAGGCACCGCTGATGATGATTGTGGCAGGATATCTCTAGGGATTGGACAAACAAAGAATACATCACGAGATATCTTCGCATTCAAATACCGTCGTCCTCTTCCCGTAGGAGAACCCTGAGTAGTAAGCGATTCATTCCTCCTCTCCTCTCCGACGCTTCTCTCCTCTTCGGCATTCGTCCTGTACTCTCCAGGATTGCGCAACGAATGGCAACACCTTCGTCTCCGGGCGCGATAATGCGAAGCAGCTTACGGTTAGAGACGCGACGGTAGCTGCTGCATAATCCGCTTGGGGCGGCTTTGTAGCTCCGAGGTATAAATGACGCACGCGCGTGCTCCCCTCCCCTCATTCTCCTCCCCCAACGCCGCGATCGACTTGAAAACTAATGGAAACTTGAGTCGACCCCATGGCTGCTTCGCATACTACTCAGGGTTCCGCTACGGGAAGATGGTGAAATTTTTTTCAGAAGTAAATAAGTCACACTGGACGCGCACAATAACTTCCCTGGGTGGCATCTTCGCCATTACAAGGCACTCGCCTCCAGGTAGCTGCGGCGTACCCTTGCGACGCCCACAACGTATCCTGTGCGCCTCACTAAATGAAACGTTTGTCCGCGCGTGAGCACCAACGTCTAGACGTAGCTCCAACAAGTTTGTTTTGCTTGTAGCATCCCAACTGGTGTAGCCGTATAAAAAAAGAAATAATGTAATTTTTCGTTCAAGGAAGCCCCAGAACATACTTGCGATTTCCGGTTAGAATATTTATGTACATGGTCAATCAGAGGGCTATTGTTTGATAGGGCATCGCTTGTGGCTGCCTATAAGCAGGAGAAAACCATCGCCCTTACGTTTCTCACAACTCACTGTGAACGTCGCTGTCGTTACCCCTCATTATTCGGACCGGAACCGACACCTCAAAATTCTGAAGGTGCACAATCGACTCGTTGGTAAGGTCATGCCCACGAATAGCGGCAATCCTTTAATCTGCTTGAACGTTGAAAAAAAAGAGGTTTGGACGCGTAATTCGTCTCTGTATCACGGGCATTTACACGTAATCATGATCATCATCATCACCATCATCACCAGCCTACCTACGCGCACTGCGGGGCAAAGGCCTCTCCCATTATTCTCCAATTACCTCGGTCCTGTGGCAACTGTGACCAATTTATCACCGCAAGCTTCTTGATCTCATCTGCCCATCTAACTTTCTTCCGCCCCCTGCAACGCTTGCCTTCTCTAGGGATCCACTCTGTAGCCCTTAACCAGCGGTTATCTTGCCTCCGCATTACATGCCCTGCCCACGTCCATTTTTTTTTCTTAATCTCTACTAATATGTCTTTAACACCAGTTTGCTCCCTGACCCACTCCGCTCTCTTCTTGTCCCTTAATGTTACACTTATCATTTTCCGCTCCATTGCCCGCTGAGTCGTTCTCAATTTAAGCTGAACCCTCTTAGTGAGCCTCCAAGTTTCTGCCCCATAGGTGAGTACCGGTAACATGTAGCTATCATACACTTTCTTCTTCAGCGACAATAGCAGGCTGCTATTCATTATCTGAGAATGTCTGCCATATGCACCCCACCCCATTCTGATCCTTCTAATTATCTCTGCCTCATGGTTGGGATCTGGGGTCACAACTTGGCCTAAGTAGATATATTCGCTTACCACTTCCACTGCCTCGCCACCTATCTCAAACTGCTGTGCTGTCCCGAGGTTATTGATCATTACTTTAGTTTTCTGCATATTAATTTTCAGGCCGAAGGTTTTACTCTGTTCGCCCAGTGCGGAAAGCATGCTTTGCAATTCGTCCCCCGAGTTACTTAGAAGGGCAACGTCATCAGCAAATCTGAGGTTACTGAGGTATTCTTCATTAACCCTTACTCCCACGTGTTCCCAATCCAACGTTCTGAATACTTCTTGTTAGCATGCTGTGAATAACATTGGAGAGATTGTGTCTCCTTGTATGACACCCTTCCTTATAGGTATTTTACTGCTCTTCCTATGGAGGATGATGGTAGCTGTAGACCCATTGTAGCTATCCTCTGGTATTCTTACTTAATGCTCATCTACCCCCTGGTTCCGTAATGCCTGAATGACTGCTAGGGTTTCGACCGAGTCAAATGCTTTCTCATAATCTATGAGGGCTATATATAGGGGTTAAGTATACTCAGCACACTTCTCTATTACCTGATTGATCCTGTGAATATGGTCCATTGTTGAATAACCTTTATGGAAACCTGCTTGTTCTTTAGGTTGACTGAAATCTAAGGTTGCAGAGGTTCGGTTAGCGATTACCTTGGTAAGTACCTTGAAGACGACTGACAGTAAGCTGATCGGCCTGTAATTTTTCAAGTCCTTCATGTCGCCTTTCTTATGGATTAGGATGATGTTCGCGTTCTTCCAAGATTCCGGTACCATTGCGGTCTTTAGGCATTGCGTATACAGGTTTGTCAGTTTTTCAGGTACAATTTCTCCGCCATCCTTCAAGAGGTCTGCTGTTATCTGATCCTCACCAGGTGCTTTGCCCCCTTTCATTTCTTTCAAGGCCTTCCTTACTTCTTCGGTCGTTACTGGTGGGATGTCTATCTCCTCTGAACTACTGTCTCGTTCGGCATTATCCTGCATGTCCCGGCTACTGTACAGATCTCTATAGAGCTCCTCGGCCACTGTGACTATTTTATCCCTATTTGTGATGTCATTGCCTTGCTTATCCTTAGGTGCATACATCTGATTTTTCCCCACGCCAAGACGTCTCTTCACTGCTTTCAGGCTACCTCCGTTCTTTACAGCGTATTCGATCCTCTCCATATTATACTTCCGTGTGTCAGCTGTCTTACGCTTATTGATTAACTTCGAGAGCTCGGCTGGTTCTATTCTGTCAGCTGCGGTGGGGATTCTCATGGTTTGCCGTTTCCTGATGAGATCTTTCGTCTCCTTGGAAAGTTTACCAGTATCCAGTCTAGCCATAGTGCCCCCCACTTCTACTGCACACTCCGTGATAATGCGTGTAAGGTTGTCGGTGGCTTCCTGTGTCGTAGGCTCGGCTTCCTCGTTAAGGGCGGAATATCGGTTCTGCAGCGCGATCCTGAATTCTTCTACTTTACGTCTTACTTTTAGCTCATTTATCGGCTTCTTTCGTACTAGCTTGTTGCGGTCCCTCCTCAGATCTAGCCCAATTCGAGATCTTACCATACGGTGGTCACTACACCTTACCCTTCCGAGCACTTCCACATCCTGCACGACGCCAGGGTTATCGCATAATATGAGGTCTATTTCATTTTTGTGCTTCCCATTCGGGCTCCGCCAGGTCCATTTCCGACTCTCCCGTTTACAGAAGAAGGTATTCATTATGCGTAGGTTATTCCGTTCTGCAACCTGAAGTAGTAGGTCCCCCCTGCTATTTCTACAGCCCAGACCATAGTTCCCAGCTGCCTTGTCTCCAGCCTGATTCTTGCCTACTTTAGCATTGAAGTCCCCCCATAGCTACGGTATACTGTGTTTTTACTTTAGCCATTGCCGATTCTACCTCTTCATAGAAGCCTTCCACTACTTGGTCGTCGCGGCTGGATGTGGGCGCGTAGCACTGCACCACCTTCAGCTTGTACCTCTTATTGAGCCTAATTACAAGACCTGCTGCCCTTTCGTTAATGCCATAGTGTTCGTCTGTGTTGCCAGCTATGCTTTTATTGACTAGAAATCCCACTGCCAGTTCTCTTCTGTCCTCTAGACCACGGGCTTCGCCTGCCCTCCTAACCTCGCTAAGCCCTATTACATCCCATTTAATGCCCTCTAATTCCTCGAACAAGACCTCGAGACTTGCTTCGCTAGATAAGGTTCGCGCGTTAAACGTTGCCAGGTTCAGATTCTATTGGCGGCCTGTCCGGATCCAGGGATTCTTAGCACCCTCTGCTGCGTCACAGGTCTGACCGCCGCCGTGGTCAGTTGCTTCGCAGCCGGTGGGGACTGAGGGCCGAGTGTTAATTGGCGTATTCATGGGAGGTTGTGGCCATTACTACACCAGAGTTGCCAATCCTGCTCTGGTGAGGGAGTGCATTACCGGAAATGGTCGCCGGGGTCAGGCCGCACCCCAAGCCCCTTTGTGCAATTCCAGCATTACGGGGATTTTTTTTTAATCCGGTGGGAATTGTCCGGCATCGGGGTTCGAACCACGGTCTTTCTGCACGCGAGGAGGGTGTTCTACCTCCACGCCATCGCTGCATCGCTTTACACGTGGAGAGAAGGCAAATGCCCTTCTTTACCACAGACATTGGTGCGGTATACGGCCCGGCGTGAATGAGTGCGGGCAGCGGCGTTTGCCACTTCGCTACCCCCGAGGGATTCAGGCCTTGGAGTCCAAATTATTTGCAGTTCTGGGAGTGGTTTCGCTTTTTGTAGAATTCACTAGTTTCATAGCTGAAGCTCTCCTTAGCTGCCACGACCTCTTCTTTGGCTTTTGTTTCCGCCCATCTGTTTTGCGGAGGTGTTCTGCCCCACCCATTGATTGGCGCTTACCCAGCTTCACTCGATTGCACTCAATGGTACAATGTGCTACGGGAGTGTTGTGGCCAGGTTCAATGTCCGCTTCACTCAAAATATCTGCTGAATTTCTTTTGCCAACGCTAGAATGTCCCACAGCCCCATATATACGAAAAAGAAGTATGTGCCGGCTCTTGTGAACGTCTTGGGCAGCCCAGGCCAGTTGTGCAAAAACAGATGATAGGGTTCGCATACCTACAATCTTAATATTACCTTGCTGTGAAGGTTCTCGCAGTGACACCTAACTGTAGCTCTCCAAGTGCACAAACTTGGCTGCATTAACCGACACATTCAAGTCCACACGGTCTTGGACTGGAGCATTCAGTGTGTACCGATTATCACAAAAATTTTACTTTCGGTGCCTCTTAGCCTGGTCTTGACTACGCCTTTTTATTAAAACGTCCAGCCTATGTAATTACATTTGCTCCTAGGAATAATTCCTAAAAATTACGAGCCTCCTCGCATTCACAGCAGGAACACAAATCCTGCGTAATGTGAATAACAGAGGCGGTTGCGGAGTCACGCATCCCCTTACATATGTTTAAAGCAATATTTAGAAAAAAGGAACGATCAAAAATTGTCTTTCAATGAACTCTTTCATATCACACTAAAAGACACCAGAACATTTTTATGTACGCTGCAGATATTTGCTTCATTATCAATTTCAGTTACTACACCACTTTAGTTCCGGTTTCAAAACACCGATCAGCCGTTAGAAAATTCGTCATATATCATTCGAACAAACTGAGATAAGAACAGTATTTTTCCTCCAGAACATTTTAAAATATTTGGAGTTCTCAAAGTATCAAAAGAAAAAATAGAATTTTAAGAAAAAACGTCTTTTCAAATGTGGCGACATAGCGTAAATGATTGTGGCTTGCGGTGACGCGACAGCGCATATTTTAACATTAATTGGAGAAGTGTGATTGATTTGATTGTAGGGTAAAGGGGAGCGACGCAACGCAGACGATAAGGAGCGCCATGGTAAACATCTCCGGATTAATTGTGACTACATCGGGATCTTTAACATGCGCCGAAATCACCAACACACGGGCGTTTTCACTTTACGCCTCCATCAGAGCAGCGGACGCCCTGGCCGGGAAGCGAAACCTCGTCTTCGTGCTAAGCAACAGAACAACTCAGCACTGAGACGCCGTAACGGGTTCCCGTGAGGTGGGAAGGAAATTGTTTAAAAGAAAGCAAAGTAATAAATGTTGCGAAGTTAAGTATTTTCTTTTTTTGTGCTCCACGGATCTTAAAATTCTCTGCATCTTTGACGATTCCAGTTTTTCTTTTTGAGCGAAATTACTGCCGAACATTCCCCGAAAAAGGTACATATTCCGTGCGCGGAACATCACTGCCTAGATCCGGTTTTGGAAGACAATGCCACTTTCCTCAGACGAATCTCTGAGACCGCGTTCGCTGAGCTTCGCGTTGTAACTATGTAAGCTTAGCTATAATCTCTATAGAGATGCGTCGCTGAGGAGTGACCCGGATCTTTGGAGCCATTTTTTAAAGTAAAGCTTCCTGCCTCTGCCAGCAAACGGTTCTTTCGCGGCGAACAAACCGTTGACAACCCTTGACAACGGGACTATAAACTCCCAGCGCGGCCGTGGCGGTGGTGGCGGGGGTGGAGGGGGGTGGCTGCCGTTCAAACTCACAAAGCACACTGAAGATGGTGCGGCGAATGTATTTCAGCGTTCTCCGTGCGGAGTGCCGTTACCCGGCGGCGGCGTCCGCGCTACGTCTTTGTCGTCTGCTTTAGCGATGGTTGTTTTGGCCTTTTTTAGGCGCAGCTTCGAGTTCATTGCATGCTTTCTTCATAGGGCTTGATTACTTGTTCGACAGCACCTCCTGGGTAACCCGCACCCAACGAAATTATGGGGTCGTACGGCCAAGATCCATTAAAAATTGGTTTGCACGACGGGTAAACAAAAAAGGAGAGCACTTGCAGACATCTCGCCGCTAGAGAAACGCTCCCTTTTGCTCACTGCTTGCCACGAATAGGACTCTGTAATGGGCCTCTGTTTTCTGAATTGGTGAATATGAATTCGGTTGGGTTTTAGGAGGTATTACAGAAGGCGCAAGTTTCTGAATTGGTGAATATGAATTCGGTTGGGTTTTAGGAGGTATTACAGAAGGCGCAAGGGGAAACTGGTTCTGAAAAATAGCGCTTATATAGATTCCCTCAGCTTTCTCACAGTTCCCAGGCTTACTAAACAAACTAGTTTAAATCGGTATAAATGGGAATCACTAAGCTCACATACCGAATTATTTCGGTGTCTGAGCTTGTGACGCGCGGTGGTGTAGTCCCGAGCTCGGACATCAGGATGGCTAGCTTATGATGTCTCATCCTTCGAAAGACGATCCTCTCTGTTGCCCCGACATACTCCCCCGACATACTCCCCCGATGCTCCCCCGACATACGGCCGGTAACAGGGGCGGTGTCCGCTGCTCTAGCCCGGCCGTGTCCTGGCGCTGCTGCTGCGGTCGGACGCCGCCCCGCGAATTCGAGGTAACGGCTGGCAGAATCTCTGGTTCAACACTTTGTAGAGCCACGTGTGTAAATTCAAGTGACGTCATACAAGAAACTCTCGTGGGTCTCGTTTAGGCTTTGCTTTCCAAACACCTTGACAGCGTTGATTGGAGACAGCGTTGATTGGAGACATTTTTTTTTGAAGAAAGGGTGAGCCGTGGCTCAGTGAAAGTGAGCTGCGGTTCAAGTACTTTCACACCCGCTAAGTCATTCTTGTCGAAGCGAGTGAGTCATAGAGTTCAGCCACCATTGGGCTAATTGTGTGACATAGACTCATGATTTTTCAACTAAGCTTAACTTGAATCTTGGCGATTGTTATGTGCACTTGGCTTCAGAATTTTCTGCAGCACCAGTTTCGATTTTGGTGTCAAAATCCAGGACTTGTTCCTAGGCAGAATTGCTGTCAGCGCCCGATTACAGTGGCTGCAGTTATCAAATACTTCTCGGCTGGAATGAAGTGGACGAGGAAGACAGCAGCATCGCCGTGTAGCCCTTACACTACAACTAATAATTTTCTTTGACATTTGGGAAACCAAACGACAACTGGAGATTCCGCACAAGGTAGACGGTACCAGCACGCTGTTCCATCCTAGTCCCGTTGATGACGACGTTTTCTAGAACAACATGAGCGGGGAAGCGGCTAA
This sequence comes from Haemaphysalis longicornis, assembly GCF_048455015.1. NCBI lineage: Eukaryota > Metazoa > Arthropoda > Arachnida > Ixodida > Ixodidae > Haemaphysalis > Haemaphysalis longicornis. The sequence continues at coordinate 162,473,335 of NW_027526422.1, forward strand.
ACCAAAAAAACTTTACCAGCAATTTGTGTACAGCCATCTCATTTTAATTCAGAAAACAATATCGCTGGAGCTTCGTCCTGTGGTGGGCCATCACCAAGATGACTGTGCTCAGAACCTTATTGTCATAAAAAGCGGCAAAACAAGCGGGGGCTAGGTTGCTTTCACGAAACGATTCCCGCAATGCAACCGTCATCTGATCGGCTGCCGTTTCCCGCAGGTAATCTCCTGCCTGTAATTATTGGCCTGAACAAGGGACACGCACAATCGCTCTCACTGCGAGTCATCATGCGTACTTGTGAAACACAGTGCATCCGCCCTGCTTCAGCCTCCTTCCATCAATGACTCCCTCGCAAAAAAAACAAAAACAAACACTTCCCCGTCTAATCAGTCGGCGGGCTCTTAGCGGCCTTATCGGCCTAATCGTCGGCTCCGCTACGCTCAGTCGTGTATACATTTTTGAAATATCTTCTCGACTGAGAGAAGTTTTCTAAACTACAAAATAAAAGTACCAGACAGAACAACTTGTTTTCACGAATAATAATTTATACACTACTCAACATTGTGATAGCTTTTGTTTTCCAAAAAAATTTCACCATCTTCCCGTACGGGAACCCTGAGTAGTATGCGAAGCAACCATGGGGTAGGCTCAAGTTCCCATAAGTTTTCATTTCGATCACGGTGTTGCGGGAGGAGAATGAAGGGAGTTGAGCGCGGGCGCGTCATTTATGCCGCGGAGCTACAGTGGCGCCCCCAGTGGAGTATGCACTGGTTACCGTCACGTCTGTAACCCTAAGCTGCTTAGCATTATTGCGCGCGGAGCCGTAGGTGTTTGCATTTGTTGCGCAATCCCGGAGAGGAGAGAAGGAGTGCCGGAGAGGAGAGGAGCGTCGGAGATGAGAGTAGGAATGCCTCACATACTACTCAGGGTGCCCCTACGGGAAGATGACGACGGTGGTTGAACGAGAAGCTATCTCGTGATGGATTGGTTGGTTGGTCAATCCTTAGGGGCATCCTGCCACAATCATCACCAGGGGTGCCTGGCCTGGCATACGCAGTGGGGGTGTAGTACTCAGGGTTCCCCTACGGGAAGACGACGACGGTGGTTGAGCGTGAAGCTATCTCGTGATGGATTCTTCGGTTGGTCAAATCCTAGGGGCATCCTGCCGCAATCATCATCAGTGGTGCCTGGCCAGGTATACGCAGTTGGGGTGCGTACGCCGCACAATGGCGCCCAAACAACGGCGTAGGGAACAGGCTCGAGCATAAGCTGCTTCGCCACCGAAAAGTACTTTGAGTCAAGTCAAGATAATGGCTGGGTCAAGCCATGTTCTAAAATCACACATCCTCAAGGCATGGCCGCCTGCTTGGGCGATGAAGCCGCTTTCGGCGGATCGCATAGACACTAGCGCCAGTTACCCCTCTAGCGTATATTAGTTTGAAACTCTATGGAGCGAGCCACTGCAGTGCAAACCATGGAGTAAGAGCAGCCAACTGAGTTAAAGAGCCGAGTAAAATGTAGCCGGCCCTTTGGTGCGAGTTTCGCTCCTTCTATTATAGACGCGATAAAGCAACTTCTCTTCCGGGCCATGTGGGGCTCGTTTTAGAAATACCTACAGCGCCTGTCAGGAAAGGCGGATTATTTGAGTTGTTCATCGGCGCCTTTTTGCAATGAGGCGTCAGTAGGGCTATATTAACGACACAGAGCCTTCCAGTGATTCAAACATTTTTGTGTGGATTATATTCCCAATCAAAATAAAATTTGTGGCCGCGTATGAAGTAATCCCATCACGAAAACGTATTTTCCTATGGGACATGCGCATGTATTCAATAGGAAGCCTCATTTGTTGAACGCACTGAAGAACAAACATAACGTTCCCTGTAGCGTTACCAGGTCTTAATGAGGCGACAACACGATTCACTTGCGCCTGAAGAGTTCGGGGGTGACAGTGGAGATGTTCAGCCGTCGTTGCTGACGCCTGTAATTTCGACCCGGAAGCACGAGGACCAGGGCCCTCGGGACTCTTTTGTTAGCGTTCGGGTACTCCACCAAGCGCTGCTGTTGTTTTCAAGTGCGCTAAACGTACTATTTTTTCTACAGACCTCACCATACAACATTGTTGATTGCCAATATCAGCCACGCAGGGCTCACACCTTAAACGCCGGCCGCCTAACGGAGGCTGCAGGCGGGGAAGCAGTCGCGCATCTCGGGGCCTATAGGCGAAATCTTTGGGGATACAACCTCTGGGCTACCGCAGCCAATAGTCGGCGAACCTCAATCCGTCAATGCACACTTTATTGTTCTCGCTTTTTCGAGGCTGTGTTCCTTAGATTGGAGGCGCACAATTTCGCTGACGTGCCCCATGTGTTTCTCATGCAATGTAAGAAAGTATCCCCTGTCGTCGTAGCACCTTTTAAATTTTCAGAACTATCCTATAACTCTGGGCGCCATTCAGAATGTTCTAAATATCATGTGGTAGGGGATTGAGCAAAATAATTGATTGATTGGTTGAGTTATTGATTGATTGATATGTTGATTTATTGATTTATTGTAGTGTTTAATGTGTCGGTGCTTCACAGGTGATGAGGCGCACCGTAGTGGAGGGCTCCGGAGTAATTTCAACCACCTGAAAATTTTTACTTTCGCAGCAATCTCGAACACACGGCCGTTTTTGCTTTTCTCTTCCATCAAAAAAGCGGCCGCCGCGGCCGGGAATAAAACCCATGTCCTCGTGCTCAGCAGCACAATGCCTTCCTCACTGAGGCATCGCGGCTTGTGGATTGAGCGAAATGCATAACACTAAAAAGCACACGCATTCAATCACAAGCTTTTGAGCAAATGTTTGAAAAGGCAGCTGAATGGCACTGCTAGGAATCTTGATAAAAAACGAGGGAAGGCAGACGAACCGTGCTGTAAATTTGTTTCTAAATATAGAAGAATACAAGATTAAAATTTTATTGAACAATTACTTATCGTGCCGAAAATTGAACATTTTAGGAGTTTTCGCACTCCTGTGTATCGCAGCCAAATTTGTTTGAAGCTTAAAATTGAGACCCTAAAGGTGGATAGCCGCCGTTGTTTTTATCAATATTCGTGGACGCCAATTTAAATGTTGCTTTACTATTGTGTATAAATAAAAGCATTAAAGTTAGAGAAAACCACCACTTTGCAACCTCCTCTTTTACTCGCCGTTGTATATGCTTGCCTTCACACAAAGTTTGCTCGCGTGAAGGTGCACGGTTTCTGACTTGCGTTACTATTTTTTCACCCCATGAGCCGTTTGTGCATTGTATAGTTGACTATGTGCTCATTTTTTTCTAACGTGTTTTGTCTTTCCTAACGATTCTATTTTTAAGGCATACGGAGCTTTTCCTTACGCCATAGCCATAACTGACAGCAACAACGACACCATTTTTGAATGCCTCGCGGCGAAACGGACTGAATTTGACTATGAGGCGAAAACGGCCACGTATGTCTGGTTCGTCGGCGATGGCCCCGAGAACTTAAGGTAAGCATCCGAGATTCTCAGTGCACATAGGCTACTTGACGATGACCGAGAAATCACTAATGTCACATTTTATAATACCGAAACTTTCGCCATTAGTTTCTACTCAACTTTAAAAGAACTGCTTGAAATATTACCAGCAAAAATTCACAGGAACTCCACTTTCCGTAATATTTTTATTAGCATTTGACATGCCTCTGAATATTTCAAATATAATTAATAGCTCAATAACAAAAGGCGATGTAGTTGGTATAGTTCCCTTTGTTCAAGACTTCTTACCGCTGTTATACAATCCTTGCGCAACTAAAGAGAGATCGAATAACCTTCACTACCAGCATTAGGTTGGCGTGGGTTCATCGGCTCAGGACTGAAAAAAACAGACTCCCGCTTCAACGGTCCTTTACAATAGCAGAAGCTGGGAGTCGGCATCGGAGCTGGGCAGTTGCTTCTCGCACTGCTTAGAGAAGGGTATGGGATTTTCGCAGTTTTCGTATTTGCCGAACGCTACCGTACCCAGTAAAATAAGGTGCTGGGGATATCACAGAATCTATACAGAGGACTGCGCAGGACATATGAAGCAGAATTTGGTGGGGTGCGAAAAGTATTTTTTTAACAGTTCTCCTGGTTCTTCGTGAACATTTGCTCGAAGGGGAATGTGTCTAAAATCTAGAATAATGAGATATTTTTGTTATCAAGCAAAGGCTGCGCCATCTCTACCCAAGGCCATGAGATTGCCTGAAGGGATGTACCTCTTGATTGTTGGGAGCGGTAATATTACTCTGAAGGGTAGAGAAGAAATCTGCAATATATTGTCCGGAAGGTTTTGCAGTGGAGTATTACGATAACAAAGCAAACCCAAGACTGGATTGTGTGGGATTACACCACTTTGCGCTGTCAGAAAACCTTCGCAACTGACTGTCATGTCGTGATCAACCAATAAGGAACATAACTCTTTAAAATTCTGAATAGTCATTCTAACAAAGTGAAGACTATAGAAAATAACACCAGAGCATAAGCCGGGTGTCAATGTAGGTTATTTCATGCAGATAAAATTGCACAAAACTTATAGAAAAGACGCTATTCAGAACCCATAAGCACTCTCAATGACAGGCGGCAAAAGCACACTAACTTTGGCATTCTGAAGACCTTGTGCATGCGTAAATATCTTCGTCATTAACAATCCCGTAAACACCCTTTGGGCATGCAGACACATAGATCATAGATGAATGAACAAAACCAAATTTTGAGCAGTCTTGCGTTGCCGAATCAAAACTTACTTTTTGAAACCACTCTGCTTAAATAGGCTATGGGTGTACATAGGCTCTTGAAGTATTGTTAATCGTACTTCTAGAAATTTTTATTTCCTTCCACTTTTTATAATGAACTGCTGGTCACCACGCTTACAGAGAATATCATTTTCCATCTACACAAAATAGAGGTAGAAGAAGTGGAAATTTGGGAGTGTAGTTTTTCAACATCTGGTTTTTTTGAAACGGCAATTTTTTGTCTTTTGCCCTGAAAAAGTGTGCCTTTATGCATGTGCATAACTGATGTGCCTTTACGCATGGCTGAAATTATCTCCTCTTCAGCAGCAAACCATGACAAATTTTATCAGTCCTTGCGTGTCCTTTCTGGTGCGATCTATGAAATCTGATAGGGTCCACGATAAACGAAAAGCTGCGTACCTAACCGTGTCTTGACAACATAAATTCATTTAGGGAAAGGCACATATCTGCGTTGACAGCTTCGAATATAGAACACTCACTTTAACAAAAGTATACGGTTGGCGCAGCTGATACATAAAACATGGCTAGAAGGCTTAAATGTTGCACTTGCTGGTTGCAATACATGTAAAAATAACTACACATCGTTTATAAGCACGATCTCAAGCACCGCTAGATAAGTCACACGAATACACAAAGGAAAACCGGTACAGTTAAGGCACGTGTTGCTAGTAAGCCAAAAAAATCAATTACCAGAAAACGTGTAGCCCTTACAATAACCACCTCTTAAACACTGTGCTATGAGTTTGTTTTTTTGCAGAAAGGGCTACCCCTTCCACTACACGCAAGGCGCTACACTAGATGCGGCCGACTACACTGTTGGAAAAGGTACATGTCGAAGCTGTTTGAGCACTTTCGGTGCTTCAATGAAATATTGTATAAGCCCTGCAGGTTGGAATACATTTTGCCAAGTTTTAATATTTTGTATGAGCGAACAGTGGCTGAAACGTCGTCCGTAATTCCACATGTGTACACTTTAGTATTTGTTCTACGCCCGGTCAATTTTGCTCAAACTAGTGAAGGGTACCTGAAAAACCTTTCTTGAGCGGGTTCCGTTCAAACCATTGCGTAATTTTAAACACTGCTCATAGGGTGCATAAATTCTATAGTTTATGGTATATGAAGTGAAACACGCGCCCCACTAAGATGCACACACTAAACATTTCACTTCTTTCCATGAAGCGGGAACCGTGTAAAGTGTATTGCGAATTCAACATTGAACCTTATCGAAACCTGGACGCTTCCTAGAAAGGCACTGGGTTAACCACTAACAAAAAGTACCAATAAGCAACAACCAATTATTTTAAGGAAGTATTCGCAATCGACTTCAACGAAACCACGCGTCTTTCTTCTTTGTTACGACGACCATAATGTCACTTTGCACCTCCGACGGGCTGCGCCTTGAATAGCTTTAACAATCTGACTTTCAGCAACTTTACACACCAAAAGACAAGTCAAGCGAACGTTTAATGGGCTCCATGAAGAAGAAAGATAACACAAGGTGGAGGGATAAAGTTGCAACTTCAAGCGCAGCTGCACAGGCGCTTCGCAACGGGTTTTATCATATCGCCAGGTTAATGGTGTCGATAAGCCTACTCCGGCCGTAACATCTCACGTTGTCTGTACTGTTGCTCGAACATGGCTTACTCGATCTTTAGAGCGCGCTTCTAAACCACGTGGTCGTTGAAGAGATGCTACTCAATATTTTGCGCTTCCTTTAGCAAAGTTGTGCGGACACGTCTAAAGGCTTGTTCAAAACGGGTGAGCAGCCAGTAGCCCGGTTTCAGCTCCACCGGAACAATATAATCGAGAGTAGGAGAGAAGAGCATCTAAACCTGACGAGTGAGATCTAGATTCGTGAAAAATACATTCCACGTAACAATACAGAAAGAAAGATACGATATTAATTGTTCAATTTCGTGTAAAAAAACGCCAACAGACGAAGGACAGAGGCAGGGAGAGATAGGACAGGCGCTGTATTCCTGCTGGTACTTTTTTTGAAGGAACAGAAAAATATAATATATATGTGCATTCTGGCGGTGCTGAAAGGAGCATCTTAATGTCAGAAAGAACCAGATAACACGCACCTGAAAAGTGGGTTTGGTTCGGACGCATTACACATTCCTTTTTAAGCAATTGTCAGTCAACAATCCTTGATGCAGCATCGGCCATTCCTTATGCTTCCAAGCGATGGCGTATGTTCTTGTCTTTTCTTGTACTTGAATATTTGCTTATAAGCACTCTGCCGGATGTGTAACCAGTGCCGTCTTTTACTGCAAAGCAATATAGGTGTCCCCCCCGCCCCCCCCCCCCCCCCTCCCCCGGTTTTCATTCCGGTGTCATCGATTTACTCGGTGCCGCTCCGTGGCTCCTCCGCACTCTGCTGACACGCCTTCCACAACTATTTTCCCCCTAGCCTCCACCGATGCCCCTTTAGCAAGTTGCGTAGTCGGCAGCTAACGGCGCTTTGCGGTTATCAGATGATTGCAAAAAATAGACAGAAGCCCGGATGGACGCAAAAAAATGCCCTTACTATTATTACACTCCCTAATATGAAATTTGTGCGCACCGCGAGCTACCGTCTTCTCGGTCACAGCGCATTTTTGCTGCGTCTCAGGAAGTGTTCGCGTAATCAGCAAACGTACGCCGGCGTGCGCTACTCTGCTACTACCTCGCAGTGCACCTCCGCCGTGGTCGGCCAGCATGTCGCAAATCGTGTTTGAACCTCCCGCGCAAATTTCACGTGGTTCGGGTTAGCCCCGCACAAAGGAGCAGCGAGCATGTTTGCACATAGTATTTGAACCTCCCGCTCAAACGTCACGTGGTTTGGATTAGCGGAGAATAGAACAGTGTCTGGGGAAACTGTCAGGGTGAGGGCGCTTCTTAGTGGCGACACATGAAACATGTTTGAGGGAAAGGCAGTCAAAGAGGCGACGCCATTGCAGCACGTGTCGTACTCCACTTAACCCTTCGCTAGACGGTCTTCTCTGTTTTCTTTGTTTCGTCGCAGCTGCGTTCACCCACTCGGTTAGCGGACATAAACAGACGCCGCTCCCGCGAAGCCCACGTAACGGCTGCCAAAGGGCTTCCCCCCTAAAACTACCAAGAACCGGCGTCGCCGTTTCCACTCCAATTCACTTCGCCAATTAGCTGCGAATACATCCCGGTAGAAGAGAAACTTCCCCAGTTGGAACGCCGGCTTATGCCCATATTTATTTTTCGCCTTGGAAGGCCTTCCGAGCGACATTTTCGCCGGTGTCTTTCTAGCTTAAGTATGCGCCATCACCGGTTGCCGGTTTATGCGTGCGCGGTTAGCGGGTAGAAAACTAGCACTCACAGTGCTGGCATGAGGACTAGCACTCACAGCTAGTCCTGATGCCGCTACCGATAAAATTCCCCATGTGCTGGTATTTGATGTCGAGATTTCAAAGCTCAATTCGGTTAGTCGGCTGTCCTCAATCGAATGGTTCGTGTGTGGGTTGATGTGGTACACAAACATCTTACACACACAGTAATGTGCATACGAGGGGGAAGGGAAACCGACAGACACATGTTTGTACGCGAGAATAGAGCTCAAGGGCATCCAGGTTTTAAATTGCAAAAGAACGAATGCATGCTGTTATTTTAGAGGCAGTAGAGCAAGAATTGAAGTGTTGGCCCGAACACAGACGCGAATGGGTGCAAACACAACTGAACGCTTCTGGCACCACCGTTACCGCCTCAAGTTCAGCACGCGGAGTGGCGGTGCATCCGTCCCGAATGAACAGAAAATTGACCGCTTGGAACGTCGGCGTGAGCCAACATCACTTCTTCAGAGGGCTTTCATGGAATATTTTCGACGGCGTCTGTCACTTCTAAGAACGCGCACAGAACCGGTTGCCTGTGTATGCGTCCGCAGTTTTGTAGTAGAGAATAGTGGGAGGTAGGAGCAGGGCGTGCACCCGCAGCTATAGGTTTCAAGCCCATACTGATAGATGGAATTTCCGTTGTTCTGGTGAGAGATTTAAACATGAACGGTAAACGACCCAATGGGACCTGTCCGGAGTCCTTAGTAGTAGTGTGGATAGCGTTTGTGTGTTGGGCTATGTTCAGATTACCGACTCCAAAACTGTATCGTGGTTTATGGATGAAAAAAATTCCATGCGACGCAGTTCAGGTGTCTGAGACGTGAACTGACATCATTCTTAAGAGTTATTACGACAGCTGCGGCAACAGTCTGAACCCGGCATAGACAAACAGTAAGATGCTTACGACGCGAGAGAGACACAGGCAGTTCCATGTTTATCTGCAAGACCAAAGCTTGGATCCATCTGAGGTTCATTCAGCCAATTGGCTAGGAAATATGCTCCATCGCAAATTCGATAAACGTGTTTGCGATAAACAGTCCACTCCATGGACTGCGTCCAGCTTTGCAATGGTCCTTCTTCACAGAGTGGGAAGGTACTAATTTTCTTTTATATTTTCAAGCATCTCTTGTTGATTTGTTGTTTATTCAAGTCAAATTTCTTCCTTGATTGCTACCGACGGCACTTCTCGACGCATGGCGATTGCTTGAAACGGATAAATATTCAATTTTCGCAGCGTGAGCTTCTAACGAATAAGGTTTTTACACACCTAACTCACGTTCGCAGATATGGAGCAAACAAGCTCTCGCACAAAAGAAATATCAAGCTGTCGTATCGTGTACATCCTCAGTAGCGTTGTAATATACGTTCCGCCCTACCATTTATCAGTCGCCTCTGACCGACCTTCTTAAAGACAATAGTCTTTCTTGGGCTCCTGCAACACGGTCTGTCTGTCTGTCTGTCTGTCTGTCTGTCTGTCTGTCTGTCTGTCTGTCTGTCTGTCTGTGTGTCTGTGTGTCTGTGTGTCTGTGTGTCTGTCTGTCTGTCTGTCTGTACCTCTATTCAGACGTCTTGCCAAAAGGTAAAGAGATTTTTGAACTTGAAGGTTGAAGAGCCAAGACCTTAACGAAGCACCAAAACACACGTCGCACTTGTCACGATTGTTTAGCAAAGCGAGAACATTCAACATATTTGAGGCAGAGCATCAATGCACAATTGCTAATCGCAGTGTCGGTTTATTTTAAAATTCATTCATGCGCCATGTTTTGGAGAAATAAATTAATACTCATTGAAAATAACAAATGCTATAAAAAAATTCAAAAATTGCTCGCGCGAGTTCGAGCAATGAGTCTGTACGTGCTCTGCACACTTTCTGTAAACATTTACGCCTGAAAAAAGAATCGTTGGATTTCCAGTTCCTGTTTGCCGTAATATGTACAGTAATAATAAATGTTTATTTGAAACCCCTGCTACTTCAATAAGGGTCGTCGTCAATTACAGTATTTAAGGTTATCGTGGTAAACTTTGCATTTAACTGGTTGTCAACAAAGTTGGACCACCAACTTTTTTCTAATACGCAAAACGCGCTTCCGGCGCACAGTACATATTACGTCGTCAGTCAATAACAAGTGGCCGGGTACTGCAACACCTGCTTCTGTGCAGATTTCTTGGTGTTTTAAAGGTTTTTAGAGGTCGGGTATAGCTGTTTGGCCAAAAATAGTCACTGCCTCCCTTAAGCAATAAAACTAGTGTTTCTTAACATTTGCGCAGACGGCGTCCCTCAGGTGGAGTACGTTCGCTACACCGACTACAAGGACTGCCTTATATCGGAAGCATCATATTTTGGAGAACGTGAATAATGAGAACGAACCTCCAAGTCTTGATGTTCTGTTCTCTGAAATTTGATATTTGGCCAAAGAGCGCAGAATTGGCCATAGCACCGACTAATAAAAATCGAGAGAAAATGATTTTTAATGAAACAAGTCGTACAAATTTGCGCCATTGAAGGGCAAAAAATATTCCGTTCCACAGCAAACATAAGTGCAGCTGGCTTTATAGCACCAGTCATTTGAATAACCTGTTATTTCCAGTGTCCCGAACATAATCTAAATCCTCGATGTTATTCCCACCCGTGGTTGAGCCGATTTTAATTCAATAGCGTCAAAAATTACCCAAGGCCGGCCTTCACCGGGTGCACTTCCCTTTTAAGAACAGAAATGTTAGTTAACGTTTATAAGTGTAAAATGAAAAGACAAATTTTATGGGAGAGACATGAATAAGAAAGTGACTGCTTGCCTGTAGTTGAAAACTGTCTCATCATCGTAACGACAGCATATCTCTCACACGGCTGCGAAGTCGCAAAAAAGAGGGGATCTCGCGATTACTGAGGTGCCCACTCGTTATATCAACTTGCATCACGATACGCCAGATTGGCATTATTTCCAATATTTTGGTGATTTTTCCCAGTTCGCTGTTCTTAAAATAGACACCTCTTGGTAGAATATTGCAAGTGCTGCTGATGATGATGATGTCCTCAAAGATTTTAGCACGTACCCACAAGGGGGTATTAGCCAGGGCTAAATCGGATGTTAAAATGAGCGGGGACCTCAAAATAATAAATTATTTCCGGAAAGAGGGCGTAAAAAGTAAACATAGTTATGAGTAAAACCCGAACTACTTATTATTTAACACCCTTCAGCGATTTAAACGACCTGAAGCACAAAGAAAATTTTGAATGCAATTAATATATAACCCGTTTTGCAAACCCCAAATTTGATACGCCAATAGATAATATAAGTGGAATAGAAAAAGGCAACCACCAAACACTCAATCGGGTCCTTCAAAATCAGTTGTCTAGCTGTTGAGAAACGGCGGCAGTCGAGAAAAAAATGTTCGATTGTTTCAGGGACCTGGCACGTACACATATTTCCGTAGGGGAAAGTCCTGATCCTAACAGATAGAAATTAAGCCTTGGAATCCTGCAGCACAGCTCGGTGAAGGTCACTTCGCATTGCCGAGAACCACAAAAATCAATATTCCACACACAGACTTTAGGTGTTGATACTATTGAAATCATAAAATTTAGTCTGAAGGCGTAACGCATAATGCTAATATCGTCTTAATTTTGAAGATACAAAAAGAGGCAGATTAGGTATTCCGCATTGAGCGGGAGCGGTGACAGCGAGATAAGCTAAACGATCGGCTAGCTCGTTGCTATACTGAGACAATATTTTTTCATATTCTCTTCTTTCTTTTTAAACAAAGAACCTATAATATATTTGTTATAAGTGTTGTTTTATTTCGCGTGCATTATTGAACAGTTTTTTCGGCTCCTATTTTTTATTTATTTATTTATTCAAGATACCTTACAGGCCCATGAGGTGGGGCATAGAGTAAGGGGGAGCACATAAAATCAACAGAGTTAGTTTACAAATTATATAACACCGGTGGGCAAGATTAACAACCAATATGAAGTCAACTGTATCAAGCAAATGCACACGCATACACACACACACTCACAAAATCGACTCTGCGCGCGAGCCTTGAAACTTGAAGTCGCGTTAACAGAAATTTTGTTGATTTCCGCACATTTAGTGAAAAGGTATTCAAAAACACACAGTATTTAGTCAAACAGCATTTAGTGAAAAATGAACAGGATGATACAGGACACGATAAGTCCATCAATGCTCTTTGGAATATCGGACACTTGCCGAAGGCGAGAAAAAGTAACTAGTAAAAAATACAAACAGTTTAACTGTCTGCGAAAAGTTCAGACGCAAAATAGTCAGACACAAGGCGCCTAAAGGTTACACGGCATGACACAGATGCGATATGATCGGGAAGATCGTTCCAAAGGCGTATAGCACTTGGGAGGGCAGATGAGTTGAAAGCATGTGTGGCACCGTAAATGCGTGAAAAACTGTAGTGGTTGAACAGTCGACGTGACGTGATAGATGGTCGTTGAAGATTAAACGGTGGCGTTGTCGACGCATAAATGTACTTATGAAAAAGGCATTTGATTGCGATATAGCGACGTGTTTGCAATGGCTGGAGAAAGCATTGGCGTTTAATTTGTGTGATGCTAGAATGCCGGTTATAATTTCGAGTTATGAAGCGAGCAGCTCGATTTTGGATGGATTGAGTCATGTCAATTAAATATTTTTTAAGTGGTGACCAAATGGACGAAGCGAATTCCAGTTGTGGGAGAACGAAGGTTTGATATGCTAGTTGGCGAACATTTCATGGGGCATGCCGTAAATTGCGTCGTAAGTAGCCAAGTGATCGAGATGCTTTTGCACAAATGGTTGAAATGTGGTCAGACCAAGACAAATCGGTAGTTAGAATGACACATAGATATTTGTATGTCGACGTTCGCGTTAGGGAGCTACCATTTAATATGTAGGGGAAGTCGGAGTAATGTTTACGACTAAACATCATTACTTTACATTTGTTTAAGTTTAGTGTCGTTACCCTTGTTTCACACCAGCTGGACAGGAGATTAAGATCGTTTTGAAGGGCAGAATGGTCATCACTGGAGGTTATTTCGCGATAGATAATGCAGTCATCAGCAAGCAGCCGCACACTACATGTGAAATCTTTTCCCAAGTCATTGATGAATATTAGAAAAAGTAAAGACCCTAGGACGCTGCCTTGCGGCGCACCAGAAGTCACGTCAGAAAACGGAGAAGAAAAGATGTTGACAAATGTAAACTGTTGTCCAAGGGTGATGAAGTTGCGAAGCCATGATAAAGTGCGAATGTAGGGGAAGAGCTGATAGCTTTGATATTAGACGTGAATGGGCGACCCGATCAAATGCTTTCGAGAAGTCGAGAAACACGCAGTCAGTTTGTAAGCAATTGTTCATGTTAGAATGCAGATCAATGGTGAACTCGAACAACTGCGTGTCGCACGACAACCCTTTCCTGAAGCCATGTTGGGTAGTAAAGAAAAACTTGCTATGTTCCAGATGGCTGAACACGTGGGATGCAATGATATGTTCGAGCATTTTGCAACAAATGCAAGTTAAAGAAATGGGGAGATAGTTGTTGGGGGAGCCAGTGTCGCCAGATTTGTGAATGAGGACATCTACTGGGGGACATTATGAGGACATCTTTTGGTTTTTGCAGTCCAGCTTTTGATTGATTGATTGAAAACATTTATTAAGACCGGAAAACTACATGTCCGAGCGTAGTAAAGGAAGAAAGGAGGGAAATGAAACCCAATCACTCAAACACTTGTCCACATTGATGTCGCAATGAAATCTAATAGTTGAGGGTGTCGTAGGCCGGGGACTTAATCATGGCTATTGCTCAATAGTCCAAGCACGACAGTCGTCGATGTGCTCTTATACCAGTCGTGCTAGGCCACTCTTTGCAGAATACGTCGCTATTTTTTGAGTAAAGGAGTGTCCAGTAGAGTTTGGTCTGGTTGAGGGATCGGGGCAGTGAAGGTACAGTGGCGATTGAAGGATGTATATGCCCAGACCAAGTGGCGGAGGTCGGGGTGGAGGCTTGACTGACAATGAGGACATCGGGGAGGAAGGTGGGGCGTGCACCATCTATGAAGTCTTTCCGGTGTGAAGGCAGTGTTGGTTATAAACTTGTTGATGAAGATCGGGACACTACATTGTAAGGGCGGAAGTTTACCTAGGTAGCCTGTAGGAGTAAGGGTTTTAGTCTTAGGCGTCTATCAATTTTGTAGTAATAAATCCGCAACGACGGAGGTGGGGTAAAGAACGAGACGGTTCCTCGGCAGATACCAGCGGAGTTTGAGTTGAGGTACACTCGTGTGGGGCCGCCTGAGCCACCTTGGTACCAGTCGAATTCCGCTCGTGGTCAGGTTCCCAGTAAAAGCGGACAGTCATGAGGTTCCGTTGAAGAAGTTGCCCTTGATAGAGAATTTCACGCACAATGGGGTCAGTGGTGGTATGGGAGCGAAGTGCCTGTATGACCTCGTAAGCATAGTTGATGAGTCGAAGCGAAGGTGGGAGAGCCGTAGTAGATTCATACATGAGGGATGATACAGCGGCGTTCTAAGTGTGCAGTTCTGCTTGAAAACTTGCTGAGGTGGGGTCCATCATGGTGCAATATCCCGACTGAGCAGGAAGTTCGGGGCACGTCTATGCAGGGCCAACACATTGAGGGGTAACGCTGGCATCAGTGTATATTTCAACTGCACCGTCCTGCTGCGCCGACTCCATCTGCAGAATGCGTTCTCTACGCAACTGAGGGTTTCTGCGTCAGATGCAGTGCGAGTGCGGCGCTTTGGCGCAGTCCGGTCGTGTCCAAGGTGCGATTGGCACTGGAAATGTGCATGCTGTGGGTATTTTGCTTTCGTCCCTTGCAATCAGTGACAGCCCTTGGTAGGTAAGCGGCCGCTTGAAGGAGGCCTGTGCTTTGGGCTCTTCGATGATTGCTGAGACAGGTGCAATAAAAACCGATTGCTCCAAACTGTGCCGAGGCAGTCCGCTGATCACGTGGAGAGTGGCCCTATGTAGTACCTGTATGGTGTTTGCAGGGGTTTTATTGACGTCGTAAGCCAGTGGTCCGTATGTAAGAGTGCTCACTGTGACGGTCCTGGCTAACGCCTGTGTGGCGGCTTGAGTTGCTCCTCCATATTTGTTAGAGAGACGCCGAATGTTTTGAAGGACACCTTTCCACTTTTTCTTCGGGTGTTGCAGCCACGTGTTAGCGCTGTTTTTCGTTACAATGGGCAGTCCTAGCAACATTATAGGGTCTATTGAGGCGAATATTGTCTGGTTCGAAATTGTCACCGGAACGGTGGGGATCGACCGAGGCAGTTTGCAGCCGTACACTTCCAAGAGCTCTGTCTTCTCTGGAGCAAGTGTAAGCCCCAACTCGGAAAATGATGACTCTTTACTGTGGGCAGCCGCTTGAAATTCGATTATTTGATCTTCCAGAAAAGAAAAGTCAGCTGCCTCTGTACATATAGTAATCTCGTTTGCACGAATGGTGAAGCGGGCCGCGCTTTCAATGTCGAGCTCGCGTGCTACCCAGGACATTGCCAAGTTGAACAATAGAGGTCCCAGGATGGAGCCTCGAGGGACTCCTCTATCCACGTAGTAAGATGATCCTGTCCCGGGTGAGACACCTGAAGTCGTATGGGGCGGCTTTGCAAGAAATTGGGGATCCAGGTTTGGGCTCGGATGCTAGGATAGGCTTGAGCTAGCTCCTCAAGTATCACCACCTGGCTAACATTGTCAAATGCCTTCCGAAGATCGATGGCCATGAAGAGATCTGGATCTGCTTTGTTGTAATGGGCCCGGTTCATGGCCCCTCCGTAATAGCCACAGGCTGTCGAGCGTCGCTAAGTTGGATCGAAAACCAGTCTGGGCTGGATGAAAGTAGGGTCTTACGTATTCAAGGTAGTGGATGACGCGTATATTGATGAGCCTCTCGATTAGTTTGCACAATACCGGTGTAATGAGATGGGGTGCAGATTTACGAGGTTATCGGCCAGCGTCTAAAACACATGCAAGGCCCGTCATCTCTTATTTATTTTAACATTGTTTAATTCTATTTTAAAGAAAATATTGTCCACAAAATATCTACAGGCCAGAATATTTGCACTATGCAACAAAAAATATGAATAGACGTGCAAAAATGCATGTTAATAAAGCGGGCCAAAAAGCGGTAGGGGCTCCTGACCAACACTAGTTTAATCACATTTCACCTGTCTCAAACAGCTTATAATAACCTCTCCACCCCTGGTGAAGCTCTTTACGTCATTGAGGTTCAGAAATCACCGCAATCGCTTGAGACTAGAAGTTGCAGCACCATAGTGGTCGCCATTTCGCCTGATGATAGCACGGAGAAATCGCACGGATAGCTTGTGGGCGAAAGCAATCACCAGGATGGCGAAAATATCTCAAAATTTACACGTACGAGCACGCGTTTGCTCGTTCGCTTGGAACAATTATAAATTACTTATTACGGCAAGGAACAAAGCATCGTAGTCCTACTTGAATGTGGAAGGCTTTTCATTACAAGCAGTTTTAAATATAAAGGAACTGCCTGTCTGCGCTCTGCAACAAACATATTAGCACAATACGACGATTCCGCGGTACCCATTGTTTATCGCGAGTGAATAGTTTGAGCATACTCATCCTAGCAGCCATATTAGAAGACTGCTGTGAAGATTTGTGTATACCAGCATTGGGGATTTATTGTAACCTTCAGCTTTCCTGTAGGCACATAATGTGTCGGCGCTGTAATGCGACTTATAGTAGTGTCAAAAGGAGTCTCAAAAGCTCTCAAAATCACGTAAGAGAGTCATCTAAACGTATTTACAGTATCTGGAAATTCAAGAGAAAGGAGTGCCACAGAACAGCGGCTGCTGAACGAGCTCTTTTCTTGATTCCATCTGGCAGGCGCCACTACCACCTCGTCGTGAATTTCACTTCTCCTAACTTCAGCTTATCAGAACATCTGAACGCCGTGTTCGTAGTATCTCAATTCTTCATAAAAACTTGTTAAACCATTATTTGGGTCTGCCGGAAGTGGGGCCATCTCATCAGTTCTTCATAAATTGCCCATAGAGAACACCTACATTACCACACGTGTATTAGTAATACTAAAAATCCAGTCTTTTATGTTTGCGTGCAAAACATAATTTTTTCGTTGCTGTCAAACACTCTTGTATTATAGAAACGGCGCGAAAAAAGAAGGCAAAGGAGAACAACAAGTACGCAAGACGACACGTTCCCAGCGACAAGAAACCTAATTGAGGAACACAAATATATAGTGTGAAAGGCCCCGATAACACAATCGGATTCCCACAGGCACAATATAAATGCCAATGTACAAAAAGTATCAATCAATAAAAATCCAGACTATCAGTTGCACAGTTCACTATTTTAGCGCGGGTCGCCCCGTAACGCCAAATCCGGATCCTGTAGACTGAGAAACTCCTATTTTGCCTTATTCAGTACACACATTTCCCCAGATTGTCACTCCTGTGTTAGGTTTATGCCTTTCTTTCTGATCTTGTTCACCCACAACCGTCACGCCACTCGAGGAACCCCCTTTGGCGCGGCTATCCAATTCACGTGCCTTGCTGAGATTGTCCTTCATTTTGTTTATTCGCGGAAGAATGTCTTATACCCGAGTCAATTTATTGGCCCTGGGTGTTCCTATTGCATTTTTAGAGTTACGTTTCTTTCTTCCTTCTCATGACGCTTTCAGCTGCCTAACAGAGGCTTAGAAGTCCACATTGCTAACCCGATTTTCCTACCAAAAAGAGCCCGGAAAGTGCGCTTTGTTTTTTAAGTTTTTAATAGCAAAGGCAAACTATATTGTTTGTCAGAGCTTCCGGGTTTCACCTTGCCCGGGTAGGAACGCGGCGAATCGCTTGTGCCAAGTTATGCTTTCATTGTTTCTTTCATCTCTTCCCATCTTCAATTACTAGTATTATTAGCTGTTTATGGTACTACTCTCAATTATTTGATATTTAAGGCCAACAACTACCTTTCTCAATGAAGAATAAGGATTGAGAAAACAAGAAAACGGTAAATTAGGCACATTTCAGAAAGAAACGTTGCACAGACGTTGTTACACCTCAAATTCGAACGATTACAATGCACGGAAGTTGAGGTAAACGAGGTCACCACTTTTTTCCTTGCCAGCAAGCGATAACAGTAAAACAATGTCACCGGGAAGTTACTGAATATGCAGTACGTAAAGTATTTCTTGGATGAAAGGGTTGGCAATGTCTGTCATAATACTCATCACGAAGAGGTGCGGGAAGGACATACTTTATCTTCCTTTTAGAACACAGCACTTTGGCCCCCGGTACACGGGTTTAACCGCTGCGGAGGCATCTCCGTAACCTAGCGAGCGAAGAGCCAGCCCAGAAGACGGAAAGCGGGGGAATGGACACCTGGCAAAGTGTGAGGGGTAGGCTGGCGCACGCTGCTAAAGCGACATCTCCCAGAGCATCGCCACAGAGTGTTTTACTAGCTCCCTCTCACACTTTCGCAATGGGCTGCCGCCTCCCCTGTTTATGGCTCATTCGAACCACGTCAGATTGGTGCGGGAGGTTCAAACACAATTTTTAACAGCGTGCTGCTCGGCAGTGAAGCGCTTCGAAAAAACGGCAAAGAAGCGCGTACCGCCGCGCGGTAGCTGCTCACGCGATCCCTTCATGAGACGCACCAGGTGTGTGCCCTCACAGAAGAGACTGCAGTTCGCCGTCAGCACAACTTCCGGATTATAGAGTATCGCAATCATCATGCGATTCTTTTTCTATTTTTTAGTCTACACCATATCAACCAGCTTGGGATAGCCGCTTGGTGAAGCAATGCTTTTGAAATAATTTATTTTGTGCCTTTTGCTTGAAGAAATTAACTTTCCAGGACCAAAAGCACCCATTAAAGAAAATGCGCTGTTCGAAGGCATGAAAAATGTCAATCGTTCCGCAATAAATATGAAAGGCGGTGGATAACAAAACTGATACGACGCTATCAGGCATTGTACCAGTCAGTGCTCAAACAATGAAGAACGGCCATGTTTTTAATTCTTTTGTTTGAGCTGAAGTATCCAATAGGAAAAAGTCACCTTGTTTAAACCCACACAACTAAAACAAGAGCCGCAAACACTGCTTTAGTTAGTCATCAGTCTGTGTAGTTTCCTTTCCCTAGGAAGTATTCCTTATTTGGTCCTTAATACTTTGCAACTAAGGAACGCTATAGTTTTGCCACCTTTCCTTCATTTGTCCTTACTTGGCTGTTTTACCCACTGAATCTGTAATAGTACTTGCTATAAGGTTAAGGCTAATGAATAAACAGACACTTATGAGTAACCATAACTAGGCAAATAGCACTTTTTCTTTAAAAGCTTTTCTAGAAAATCTGCTTCCAGGAAACCTCTGTTCGAATGTTCCCGTGGGATATCAAGTTTGCTGCTTATTTTCTGGAAATCAAGTACCACTCTACAAGTTATTTCTATCGGCACTTTAGCTGAAGTAATTCAGTATGACTTCGCGCTCCTTGGGAGGAAATCTCCATACTTGCCTGTGTGGTAATTAAAAAAAAAACGCAAGGAGGTGCCAGTGAGACTCATATACAGGTACCCAAGAAATATTGAAAAAAAGGCAGTTTCTTGACCAACGTTTTGCGTCGTTTTACTGTTAAAACTGGAGTATATGCTCCTCGAATGTAGGTTATCACGTATCGCATTTATGTGCGTCTTGACCGCTTTGTTACAGATGTCGTTTTTGATAGTTTATTTGCCACGATAGCGTGCTGCACCACCTTCCCAGTGGAGTGCTTCAAAAATGCCACTTTCAAACTTCACAAACAGTTACGACAAGGGTATAGACTGTCGTATATTTGTTTCTAGTTGCTCGGCGCTGGCAGCAGATGAAAGGATTATACAGCGGGTACATTTTTAGGAAAGAGGTGGTATTTCGTGTTGTGTGCCTGTCGTAGGGTGTAGGTAACCATGCACCTATCACTAGACGTATGTCTCCTTGTGTCCAAGAACAATGGGAATTTGTCATGATTTGATAGGGAATTACTGTAGTCAGCATCAAACATTTTGCACTATTGCGGGAGAAATAATTTTAAATGAACCTGGCAGTTATCGCTAACTAGCTCTGATGGTAAATTTTAAAAGGAGGCCGACGTAAATACTGATGTCGTCATTCCACAAGGTGCAGCACATGCGTTTCTTTTGCAAACAAAAAAGAGGCCGAAATGTGGGTTAGTTTGAATCCACGCGAGTGCGCCACATAGCGTTTGATCACAGTGACAGCTATGCCTGCTCGTCAAGAAAGTTATATCACGTGAATTACGCTATACGCAGAGTGCACCCTGTGGGTGTCGATGGAGGTCCAAGACTTGGTGCCGGAACACTGCCTTGAGCAGTTCGGAGACATTTGCGGGTTCGCTGTGCCACTGCATGCCGCCGACCTCTGCGAAGACGACTTCACGGTCATCTAAACTCTTTCCCACAACATGAATTGCTGGCTTCCGAAAAGAATCAGGCGTTGTGACTAATAGTGTTCCGTATTAACCCGCGTGTTATTTCATTTCAGCGTCATTGGCAAATTCGAATACAACTGTGTAACCTTAGGATGTACTAATGAAAACAGTATATGAGACAGCATGTGTTTGACGAGTCCTAATATGTGCCCATAACGCAGTGAAATTATTGATTCGGAGTTCCCTACAGATAACAATTCCACTGCGCTTCTTCTATTTCTTTGCATATACTCTCTCTATATTCTGAAGTACGGACAGGACACGCACTTGCTAATTAAATAAAAGTAGCAGATAATGGCCGCAGTCAGTTTTTTTGTGTTTTGTTAACTGTGTGGAGAATGCACTTTACCACTGATATTTTGAATTATACCTGCATTTGACAGCTTCTCGCAGTCATGGTAACCGTACGGGGCTGCGCATCTGATACCGAGCCACCGAACTAATCTGTCACCTTCCCTGGGAAGGAAAGTTGAGGTGAATGGCAGAACCTTTTCAGTGTCGCATGACACCACGGCGTTGCTGTTGCTGATGGCTTTACAGCCTTTTCACAACACACGGAGTTTGTAATTTCCGGAATTCGGGTTTTAAATTCAGTGAACAGCTGAAAATGCCTCCTATGCGTGACGACATTGCCAACACCTAGTCTTCATACTTACGGTGTGTCCTGCTGATAAGTTTTAAATTGAAGAGCACAAACCTCAAACGGTAGCTGTCACCAGCTTCGTCGAGATGCACCTGATGGGGTTCCCATCATTTCAAGAGCAGAAATTTTCGGCCCTTGCTAAATCCATATCTAGACAGAGGAGACATTTAGAAACGCGTTCTGTGAGCACCGAAAGCGCTGACTTCGAGATGCCACATTTAAGGAGTGACTTGCCACAGAAAAATGTTTTAACCTTGCAGGTAGTCCTGCCTACAGAGGGGGTTCAGCAACAGCCTCGTAAAAACACAACAGCACAGAACATTGCGAAAGGAATAAGGAGCATTACTGAAGCAGTGGAAACGAAATATAGAGGGTACAGAAGATACAATCACCAAAGCACATCACCAAAGGACTTCAACGTCGAGAGGCTTATGGCAGGACAGGACGGACGGCTGACTGCTTGTTGCCGTGCGGGTTGCTTAAAGGTGGCTGGCGGTGGCTTGTCTCCCCTGGATGGCGGAAATCGCCGCCTGTGATTCCCCCCGTTAACAAGCCCAGCTGCGCTTATCTAGCGTGCACAAAACGCGCCATGGCCCCCTCCATCGCGCAGTTTTTCGGCCGTGCGTTCACACATCACAGGAGAGGAGGCGCGCGGTAATTCAAATGCAGGAACGCGACAGCTCAGAGGCGAGAATACCTACAACCTGAATGAGATAAACCTAAAAATGCTGCTACCTACACAGTGGCTAAAACTGGGCTGATGAGTTATCTGTATTTTTACTAAGCTCAGAGGTTCTGGACATTGCTTTTTGGATATCCGCAGTGTAGAGATAAGTAGACTGTTCAAAACGTATTTAGTAAGTGGCAGCATTTTTGAGACTGAGCCCCATGCTTATTCCTTTGATGAAGAGTGGGACACAGGCGTCCCACGTTCTATTTCACCTTCCAGCCCCTGTTGCTCCATGACAAATCTCGCACCACTGTGTACTGCATCACTTACGTCACCTAGCCACTATACCAGAACATTCCACATGTATTCTCGTAATGTTGACAATCAGAATCCTTTGGTTTTTTGTGTCTATATCTTGATTTTTTGCGTTTTTATGGGCTACTTCTCAGCAAAAATAAACTACTGGTTTATGTCTTCATTGATATCGTCTTCTTTGAGCGAGAGTATCTACTCACTATATTTTGGGATTTCGAACGTGTACAGATATAGGATACGATTTTTACGAAAAGCTGTGCAATTCACTTCGCGACAGAGCGGGGGCTGTTCATGCCACACCGATGTTATTTTTGTGGAAAGGTAACAAGGGACATATCACAACTGGAGAAGCATCTTCACTGCAAGAACTTCAAAGGGATAAGTCTACAGTTATCGCCACCATATCCCTGTGAGACAGACAAGACAGTTATCCCTGCTCCCATATCAGACCTCCTCCTCGTAGTGGCGCCGCTAGTGCTGAACCACCAAAAAAAGAATTCCACGCTAACTGGACATGGAATGTCGGCAACGACCCCCGGTGTGGGAGTTTATTCGCAACATTTCACCAGAAGTATTTGCGCCAACTAGGAAGCGGGACAGATGGATTCAAGTTGAACGAAGTGACCCAACTGGACAGTGGGACATACGAGTCCCACTTTTCCTGAGCAATAAATTAGTTCGTATCTTTTGGATTGGTCTTAGTATAACGATTAAGTGAGGGATAACTAACAAAGAATGCTTTCAGCACGATTCCTTTCGTTTCCTTGTTGTGTCATGATCATCATCAGCATTTATTTTCTGCGTGCCCACCAACCGGCCATGGCCTCAAGCGGTGGTGCACAGGAGTAACCCAAAATTTATAGGAAACACAAACAATTTAACTATGCAGCCTGAAACGAGGGAAAATGAATGGAATGAGAAAGACAGAGAAACTCAATCAGTACACTTGAGTCAAACCAAGCTTAAACAAATTCAAATTGTTAAAAAGTATCATGATGACTTGCCTGTAAATCTTACAGTCTAAACAATCTTTTCATGGGAGAAAAAGTAGAGCTGATATGAAATAAAAGAAAGTCACGAAAAGGCTTGCCCGGTACATTCTTCTCAATTGATGAAGTAGGGTGTTCAAAATCAATGATGCTGTGTAAGGACTTAAACAAAAAATTAGTGCCTTTCCAGTCTGTGAAGCAGGACCTGCAAAGCTGGACGCAGTCCACGGAGTGGACTGTTTATCGCAAACACGTTTATCGAATTTGCCATTGAGAATATTTCCTAGCCAATCAGCTGAAGGAACCTCAGAATGATCTAAGCTTTGTTCTTGCAGATAAACATGCAACTGCCTGTGTCTATCTCGCGTCGTAAGCATCTTACTGTTTGTCTCTGCCGAATTCAGACTATTGCCATAACTCCCGTAATAACTTTAAAGAATGAGGTCATTTTACGTCTCAGACAAGTGAACTGCGTGACATGGACTTTTTTTAGTTGGTAAACCACGATACAGTTTTGGAGTCGGTAATCTGAACATATCCCAACACACAAACGCTATCCGCACTACTACTAAGGACTCCGGACAGGTCCCAATGGGTCGTTTAACGTTCATGTTTAAATCTCTCACCAGCACACGGACATGCCATCCACCTGTACGCTCATGAAACCTATAGCTACGCGTGCACGCCTCCGCTCCTCCCTCCCACTATTCTTCACTACAACCTGCACACACATAAACAGGCAAACGGTCCTGGACGCGTTCTGAGAAGTGACAGAAGCTGTTGAAAATATTCCATGAAAGCCCTCTGAAGAAGGGTTATTGGCTCACGCTGGCGTTCCAAACGGTAAATTTGCTGTTCACCCGGAACGAATTCGCCGCAATTCCACGTGCTGATCTTGAGGCGGTAACGGTGGTGACAGAAGCGTTTAGTTGTTTTTGCACCCATTCGCGTGTTTTTTTCGGGCAAACGCTTCGATTCTTTCGCTACTTCTTCCCAACGAACAGCATGCATCCGCCCTTTTACGATTTAAAACTTGGAAGCCGTCGAGCTCTTTTCTCGCGTACAAACATGTGGCTGTCCGTTTCCCTTCCACCTCGTATGCACATTACTGTGCGTGTAAGATGTTTGTCCACCACATCAACCCACACACGAACCATTCAATTGAGGACAGCTGACTAAGCGAATTGAGCCATGTAATTTCGTCATCAAATACCAGCACATGTGGCATTTCCTCGGTAGCGGCATGAAGCCTAGCTGTGAATGCACGCCCCATTTTAAGTGCGAATGCACTTCATAAGCGACCCTGAATTCCGTTGACCGCAGTCCGTCCACATAGCAACAGCTGCGGGTGCGCGCGCTCCTCGTCTTCCTTGGCAATGGGGGGAGATGGCACATACCCACGTGGGAGATTGGCCAAGAATCTCCTCGTCTTCCTTGGCAACGGGGGGAGATGGGCGCGCGCTGCCTGGCCGCTGACATGGCACATACCCACGTGGGGAATTGGCCAGGAATCGGGCGTGAGAAGGGCTAATGCACCCGCTTAAAGGAGTACTGGCACGAAATTTCAAAGCTGAGATCCGCTCTAGCAATCAAGTACAACGACAACACAAATAGGTGTCTGTGAATAAATGCATCTTTCTTTCTTTGTAGTTGTGTGTGTGTGTGTGTGATCTCTCTTTCGCGAACATTACCGAACCGCGCAAATTGAACTCGTGCATTCGCACTTTCACATTCTTCCCCTCGGGGAAATGCGGGGAATTTTTTTTCTACATGCAAACCGCGCAAGCATAATCCGGGAACCCGTCATGGCGCATGCTTAGGCGCGAAAAACACCGGTGAAAATGTCGCTCCGAAGGACTTCCATCGTGAAAACTAAATATGATCGTAAGCCTGCGTTCCTGCTGGGGAAGTTTCTCTTCTACCGTGATGGACTCGCAGCTACTTGGCAAAGTGAATTTGAGTGGAAACGGCGACGCCGGCGTTTGGACGTTTTAGGGGGTAAGTCCTTGGCAGTCGTTCGTGGGCTTCGCGGGGGCGGCGTCTATTTATGTCCGCGTAACCGAGTGAGTGAGCGCCGCTGCGGCGAAAGAGAGAAAACGAAAAAAAGCGTTTAGCGAAGGGTGAAGTGGATTACAACACGTGCCGCTGGGGAGTCATCTCTTTCACTGCCTTTCCCTCACACATGTTTCATGTGTTACCACTAAGGAGCGCCCTCCCCTGGCAGTTTCCCAAGACACTGTTCCATTCTTCGCTAATAGAAACCACGTGACGTTTGGGCGGCAGGTTAAAATACGATATGCAAACATGCTCGCTGCTCCTTTGTACGGGGCTAATCCGAACCACGTGAAATTTGCGCGGGAGGTTCAAACATGATTTGCAACATGCTGGCCGCCCGTGGAGGCGGCGCACTGCGACGTAGCAGCAGAGTTGCACACGCCGGCGTACGTTTGCTTATTACGGGAACACTTCCTGAGAGGCAACAGAAAAGCTCCGTGACCGAGAAGACGGCAGCTCGCGGGGCGCACAAATTTCATGTTAGGGAGTGGAGTAACCGTAAGCGCATTTTTTGCGCACATCCGTGCTTCTGTTTATTTTTCTGAATTATCTGATAACCACATACCGCCGTTAGCTGCCGACTACGAAACTTGCCAAAGGGGCATCGGTGGAGGTGAGGGGGAAAATAGTTGTAGAAGGAGTGTCAGCAGTGGTAAGGAGGAGCCTTGGAGCGACCGCCAAGTAAATCGATGAAACCGGAACGAAAACCGGGGGGTGGGTGGGGGGGGGGAGGGAGTAAGAGGGCGGGAGGTGAGACATATACTGCTTTGGAGTAAAAATCAAATCCGCGTACAGCCTTGTTTTCGACAATTTAGGCGATTGCTATTTCTCCCATAAGTTTTCATACTGATAGTGAACTCGGGGATCGAAATGCCTGTTGTATACAATAATATAAAACGTCATTGTACATTTTCAAGGTTAGCGCTACTTGTTATGGCAAACCTGTTCCAAACCGCAGGCAAAAAACAAAGTTTTGGGATTACCATAGTTAAAAATATTCAAAAAAACACAAAGGATTAGAAAATGGTCTCGCAATTTATGACACAATTTCCAACAGAATCCAAACAAATCTCAACAGAATCAACATGCGAACGAAATTGGAGTGCTGAATCTTCAACAATGCCAAGATCCCGACTTTCTTTAACCCGTTAGAGCATTGTTTCATTTAGTGTGTAATTTTGTAGCACAGCAACACTTTTTCTACTAAAATACATTAAATAGGTTTTGTTGACAATATTCAATAGCTTATTTTCAGATCATGAATCAACTATGTTTAGGATGGCAGACTGAAGTAGGACGCAGTCATCATGCGTGCTAATTTCTCGAAACAATTTGATATCATTTGCGTACAAAAGGGTGCCGAAAGTTATCGTAATAAATGCATGAAGCAAGAGAGGGCCAAAAATAGATTCTTGTGAAACGCCAGAAGTAAAAATAAGAGGCTTAAACAGCACCCGCCTAACACGCACATAATTACATAAACGAGACAAAAAACCGCTAATGAAAGTACAAAGCTGATTACGCATGCCATACGCTCCTAATGTTTCAACGAGCCTCTGGTGGTCTACTAATTCAAACGCTTTAAAGAGGTTAAAGTAAACGGCATCAACCGGACCACGCTACTAAATATGATTACTTGTGCACTCCAAAAATGTTATTACATTAGCTTCTACGGCTTGGCCTTTATAGAACCCATGTTGCGCATTCCGGATCTGACGTTTAAAAACGTACCATAGGTGAGGAAACAGGGCAATTTTAAAAACTTTCGCAAATGAGTTCTACAAAGTTATAGGCCGCTATTTAAGGACATCACATGAATCACCAGATTTATGTACAGGAAAAATAACGCCGTTTTTTAGAAACTCAGGAAAAATTACGTTCGAAAGAGAAACGTTAAAGATATGAGTCAAATGCGGGGCAAATATTGTGCTGCACCCTTTACCCTGAAGCTAGCAATGGCATCAAAAGGCAGCGAGGACTTTGGTTTCAGTGCTGATATCGCCATTTCGATATCACACTCGGAAAAAGAATACGAGTGCAACGCCTTACCGCTGTTGTTTACATGAAAAATGTGCAATGTGAGTTCGAAGGAAAGGCGTTTGAAGACAGGACAGATTCAAAATATTCCGCAAAGCAGTTAGCCACATCCTTAGGTTTTTCCATCCCCGTTCCATCCTGGGCTGACGTGATGCTCGTCGAGGTGTTGAAATATCTCACACATATCTCCAAAACAGTTTGGGCTCACGATTTAATTTAGATTCAACTGAAAGTATATGTACTTTCGTATCACGCTCGTAGGCTACATTTACCAGAGAGCTGGCTCCACAGAATTTTTGATGTCAATATTAGCTTCGCGTGGCCTAAAGGTTCGGTGATATCGTAGTCTCTTGCGTAGCAAGTCTTTCAGTTCACGCGAAAACCATGGAGGATAGCTGCTAATAAAACTTTTATTTCGAGGTATAAATAACCGCCTTGTTTCATGTAAAACGCTTGTGAGGGCATGGAAAGCTTCATTTGCATTACTGATATTAGGAACGTGTGACCAATCATGATCAGGTAAATATACAGGCCTGAATTATCACATTTAGAAAAAAAAAACTTTTTACATTTAAGATACTTCTTCTGGGGATGAAGAATTATATAGGTGAAAGCGAAGGAAACATGCCATGCATCGGGCGGGACGAGTGGGTCTGCACTCGTCTCCACATTCGCTGAAAGAAAATTTTGAAAATACAAGATGACGTATATTACCCGCTAGATTTTACGCACTGGATTTTCTATGTTGCTGCGTTGAGTAAGATTTAGCAAGTGCATGAACTGTAGTTGCGATTCTCCCTTTGCATGTCCGCTCTGCAATGAGGGCTCAGTAAAATTCCATCGTGTCTGGGGAATATTGAAGTCTCCAGCAATCACCAGGCGGCAGTTTTGGTTATTCAACATATTACCAAGTTCTGTCATTTGCTCATTAAATAAGACGGAAGAATATCATAGAGGGTAGTAAGACCTACCATTCAAAAGTTTAACCTGATCTGTCGTGTTTACGTCTACCCACACTCTCTCTCTAGAACTAAATCCTGACGATCCCTTGCTTTAAACACCTTTGTTAGAGCGATTAGAACACCGCCCCCATACTTGACTGAAAGCGTGTTATAGTCACCGTGAGCTCTAAACACAATGTACTCCCGCGGGAAGTGCTCCGTAGAATTAAAATTGTGACTGAACCACGTTTCTGTAGGGCAAAGAACATCATATTCAGTCGTTGAAATGTTTTCCAACAACTCATTAAACTCCGTCCGAACGCAACGTACATTTTGATAATAAAGGAAACAGTTCATGCTTGCCCGAAAAAAAGGAAGGAAGCACTCAATCATTCGTTCTCAACACTTTCTTTAGCACGCAGCTTACACCGAAAAGGCCGAAAGATGCAGCCCACAGGCCACACATATCCCTCATTAATCATATCAAACTGCTCAGCTTTAGAAGAGACATGAAAAGACTCATACGTGGCGTACCTCGATGGCAGTTTCGTGCACGTCACTTCAATTTCTGGAAGCGTTGCAGCGAGGCCGTCCCGCACGACGCAGGCGTCGTCGCCGGCTGCGGACATTCGTCAAAGGGTTAAGCGGTGAACTGTTTCGTGAAGTGCTGACATCGGTTTTCTATGCTTTTACTGCCCAGACGTTCGAGGACCTTCTAAGAGCTATTGTTAAATTTATACCCCATTAAAATCTTCCAATATCACATCCCACTTAAATAAAACGGCGCGCCTTTAGCGAAACAAAAGAATTGAAATGATTTTCGTAAGTTTCCATAATTTCTGGTAGTTAATCACAACGGGGTTACTCTTAATATGTAGAATATTTAACAAATCAAAGCAGGAAAAAAGTTATCACGGTGAAAAGTTTTTTATCGTGGTAACGTCGGATATTTGATGCAAAAAAAAACAAGCGGGTAACTTACTAAAGAAGCTATTTTGTCGACGTCGAGTTAACCGTAGCATCTTTTCCACGATGAATTTTGTTCCAAAAATAAAACCTGGGCCACTGATGAAGCCGGAACTAAACGTGGGCGTGGTGGGAGGGCTATGACTCTCATGTTTCCAGTTGAAGTATTGTTTGAATTCTGTTCAGGGCGTTGGTTTCTGAAACAAATTCTGAAGAAAAGACCCAGGGTGACTTCTGGGAAGATATACAGGGCTAGTAGCTATTCCGCTGAAGGGCAATAACAAAAAGGGATAAGTTTTATGAAGAAGTACCGACAAGACGCTGAACACTGAAGGTTCACTTCGGTGACTCATTAACCCGATCTTTTTTTTCACTTTGAGCAGCCAACCGGTTTGCCTGCCGCCTTTATACATATATTGCGGGTACCATCCATCAGATGTGTCGCTGTGCAAAGGACGTCGAATTTTTGAGCCCTTTTGGCAACTAGCACAGTAAAATCTAAATTGCCGTTAACTTACAAGAAACACTTTGGTAGTGATGAAGTCTGCAGCTTTGTCATGGCGCAAATCCTCGACCCTGAGTGCTATACCACAAGGCCCTAGTTTGAGCGAAACTCAGGCAAGGCGGAGCTGTGGTGATAGTAATAAGCTCTTAATAATATTTTGAGGCGGGGTTAAAATGCTTTAAAAATGCAATAATTGCAATTTGTTGATTAGTGGGGTTACATAACCGTTCCAGGGCAACGCGCTTCAAGGGTGCAAAACTAGGGCGTGGCGCATCTTTCATTGTGTCCTCTCGCTCCACTTTCGCACCAGTGGCTTTTGGCGGCATGAAAATCCAGCTATATTATTTTACTGCACTTCTAGTATCATTTTCAGGTTCATTTATTTTTTATGCATTCGTTCATATTACCCTTTTGGAGATTTTTCTTCCTAAGAAGCTGTTTCTCTTGTCGGTGGCAGACACTGCAACCACGTCACTACTTCCAGCTGAAAAAAACAAAGCGGGGGATGTAATCGCAGCACGTTCCAAACAGTTGCTGCTCGTTTTACGTTATCAAAATCCTCCGCTTTTCAATACAGAATTTCCCCGTGGATCTAAGTCTGTTTACGTGCTCTTAAGGAGAACTCCTGGTGTTACGTATCACCTACTCATTCTCTGATACACTGTATTTCCGCCTTTTGCTCACTTTTGTTTCTTTGTCTTTTGGCACAGATTACTTTGACCGGCTTCTATTATGCTATAACGTCTTCGGAAAGTTTTTTCCTTTGATTAGTTTCTCTTAGTGTGCGAATTACGTCAGGAAGCAGACCAGAACACGCTCCAGCCTCCCTAGAATCGGGGTTCTGCGAGGGTGTGGTGCACCTCCTATTCTCCCGCGTCATCACGTTCAGGCGACACAGGGCCCCCAAGATTCTAAAAATTTTGCTTTTCAAATTTACAGTGTTATGAATTTTTCGAACCGGCACTTTAGCTTTTCAAAGTCCCCGATTGCGGGCGAATCCAACAAGTGGCCATGTGCTCTAGAAGGAAGGAACAGCATCAACAACATCTTTTCAGGGTTTTTTGCTTTATTTTTATTTGTTCTTGACCACACTTGTTCGACAAAGCTGTTGCATCACGTGCCCGTAATTTTGTATGATAAATCGAATCTCCACCTACTGCCCTCTGGCTTCCTTTCGAACCCCGCCATGCAATCATGAACAGCGGTGCAGAGAGAGGACGTCCTTGTTTAAAACCATTGTGTGTGTATAAAGGTCTATTGTATGTTATCCCCTCCCGCCCTCTAGGGACCGGTAACTGCTCAGAAAGCGCGACGAATATAGTACACCCAGCGCCACCCCACGCAAGCTTGAGCTAACTTTGGGTCGGTGAGAGCCAGACGGCGGGCTCGCATTCATATATCCGGCACCTCCCGGTTGTTCGTTTTTGGGATTTTGCGATTGTTTTCGAAAGGTGTCTTGTGCTTGAAAAATGTTCTGGCAAATATTTTCTCCATGTCTTAAGTGCTTCTGGGCGATTTCCGGACAATTACAGGCTGAACTACTACTGTCGGCACGCGTGCGAGAGAAGTTTCAGAGATTGTACGTTCCCGCGCGCGTGTGCGCCGTGAACGAAATTTATGGGACAGACATCGATGCAAAGTCCCATTTTCAGCAAGGGAAGCTTATATACAGTGCCAATTGAGGTCAATAATAATTTTTACTTGTTTTGCAGCCTAATAAAGTGACCCCAGCGCATACAACGGTGCTCCACGACAGAAGCGTGTTTGTGTTGTTTGCTCTGCTCGCGCAACCAAACTACAGTTACTTTTAAAGACGATAGTCTTTTTTGGGCTACTTAAACCCAGAAATTTTGGTCTGTCCGTATGTCTTTCTGTCTGTCGGTCTGTCTGTCTGTCCGTCTGACTGTCGGTGACTCTATTCAGCCACCCGGCCAAAGCAAAATAATGCCTGCGCAATAGTCTTATATAGTCACAGCTAAATCTACCCGTCTTGGTCCGGTGTAATGTTCATACTTATCAACATTGTTGAAGAAGAACAAGACATTACGCAAATATGAGACAACAAATCAATACAGAAGTCATATTTGCAGTGTTCCTTTATAAAAATTCAAACATGCTTGACTTTTGCGAAATTAAATACTTCATCAACTGCAGAAAAACAATTCACTCCGCCGTCGCCTGCTGTCGCCCGCGCCACTATAGCTTCTGGCGCCATTTTAAGAAATCAACCGGCAACAGTCACGCAAGGTTCCACTAGATAGTTTCCACGTTCTGCTTGCAACGCACGTGGAGTACGGAAACGCGGTTCTATAAACGTTGAAGTAGGGTGCCTCGATTAACGCGCGTCTTCGCCGTACGGCAGCGTTCGCATCGAGACACCCGGTTTGGAGCAGTGGAACGCGGGAAATTTAGAATGATTTAAGCAAACATTTGGCGTCTTTACCTTGGCAGGAGCGCGACGCAAGAGGAACAACATGAGAGATGAGCGGTAAAGCGAAGAGAGGCATTTACTTCGCAAAAGCCGATAAAGACTATCATCTTTTGACGTCATTTGCAACGAAAAGAGCAGATACGCGGCGAATTTTTTTCCGTTGCCATTCTTCAGCTCGGTTGGTGTTGTCACTAATTAACAGTGGATTCCAAACGTTATTAGCTGATGACAAAGTAAACGCAGTTCACACACTTGGAAATCTGCTGCAGAGCTGCGGTTGTCTTTACGAAGAATCCGTTTAGTTTCGGCTTTTTTCTTGTGCGTAAGGTTAGAGTCGTCTTAGCGGCTAATTGTGATACAGTTTGTTCAGGCCGTTCAGAATTAAAAAAAAATATTTCCTGCTCCTCGCCATCCTCTGCTTAAACAATAGTAACCTCAATTTTCAGAGTACGCAAAACGTATTAAAGAAGTCAGCGGCAGTGAATGCAACCTTGCCTTTGACAGCTTGCCACGCTCCCGCTTGGAATGCGTAGCCGAATTTTACACTTCAGGGAACAAAGTAGGGCGGTAAATGGGGTGCGTATTGACCGTCTTAACATTGCTTTTGGCACCAACCGCGGAGTGCTGTGAGCTTATTCTTGTGCCGCCTTTCGACATCCATTCGGTGCCGTGAATGTCGCTAAAAAAAGGTTATATTAAAACAGTAGTTACAAAGGTTACTAAAACAATAATAGTTAAAAAGTTTAATAAAACAAAGGTTACTATAAAACAATAGTGGCCGAAGCCGTAATACCTTGTGTTATGAAAATACTACGACGGCATGTGATTCATCGCAGCGCGCAATGTATATGGAGTGCTGAAAGCATACGGTTAGGCTTTACGGCCCTTCATGTCTGCGCTGCGTACAAACAGTCATCGTACTCATAATTTTACGCCTTCCACTGACAAAAAATATCATGGCTTTCTTATTGCGGAAACCTATTCCTTGCGACGCTTATTCTCCAGGGCTGCCCGAGAAACCTGTACAGAACGATGGCAGGCTGCGTTTCGCGATTGTGGCAGTCCTTCACGCAGCAGTAGCGGCGGGGCCACTAATTCTTTTCTACAGCATTTTGATCCTTTCGGACTCTGCAACTTGCAATCATAACTATGTTTCTTAAAAAAACTTCCGCCACACAACGTCGAACCGCACGCAGCGCGCGTGTTTTTACGTGCGCTGAACGGCTGGTCGCGACATCCACCGACCCAGAGCTGCTGAGCGGAGGAGAGAAATGGCGTTGCATTAGCGTGCAAACTTCAGTGTCCGGTGCCTATAGCTCCTCAAGTAAGTCAATAAAATCTGCCACCACTCCCTCGTCCTCCAGGATACTCCAGAGCCGCTTCCTGTTTACATTTACGCCGCTTTAATGTCCAGAAAAGCGAGTTACAAAGGCAGGTTTTGCATCTAGTCATCACTCCTTTTGTAACCCATTTTCAAGTTCCCCAGAACTCTATTCTTTGCTACCCACTCCTCTATTTCAAATGTCCCTGCATCTATTCCCAACCTGTATAGTACGGACGTGACGGTGACTGGCCTATACGAGCTAGGTTTAGTCTTGCCTCCTTTGCACTTAGAGATTAGGCTCATCTTGTGAGTATATCACGTGTCCGGTACTGCGTTCTTTTCTATCCATGAACTGATGGATTGTAGTAGCCTTCCCTTGCTCTTTGGTCTTACTGGTAGATCAACTCCATCGGTACCCATCCGTGCCCACCGCAGCATTTGTGGGAACCTTTGCCTCTTCTTTTCCCCACTTGAACTTGTCCCCCAAATTTTCACACCTTTCGGCCTCTGTTTCGTGGCTTCACTGTGACGCTGTGGGGCCGCTCTATCAACCTTACTGAATTTCTCAGTGATAATTTTTTGAAGGTATGCCAATATCTTCTCTCCCCTCATCAACTGCCCTGCTTCCTTTGCTAAAGTACTACCTGCGTATGACCCCTGCACTTCCCCAATGCCCGCACATGGTTTCAAAATTTTTTTGGCGTGACTCTACGCTTCCCTTGTATTTGCACCACCCATCACTCGGTGACCCTTTTTTTCGCCTGGACCAACAGTTAAAAATTTAATTTTTGTTGCTTATATTGCTCCCATTTTATATCCACCTCTTCCTGCTGCTTCCCTGCCCTCCTTGCCTGCCTCTGTTCTCTAGACTCCTGTTTACGCCTCTCCATAGCTTCCTTAAATTTCTGCGTTCCACCAGCTTCTGGGCGCTTTCTTTTCTTGCTGTTGATCGGCGTTTTTGCCTTAACTATTTTTCGGCATAGTTTTGATGAGCCTGTCATATTCCAATATTTCTTCAGGATTTCTTTCTATGTATGTCCGCCTCTATACGCTTGGCTATAGCAGCAATTTTTTACTGCTGAACATTACGTACTGCCCTGGTTCGTCCTGGTTTCCGCCCCCGGTTCTCAAATGTCAGCTGTATCCGCTTAAAGTCACTGACCAGGCTTTGGCCCCCTTCCTCATCTATGCTCATTCCATTCAACCAAGCCTTAATCCCTACTGTGAGGAGGCAGTTGTCGATACTCGACTGTCTCCTGCCAAAATCGAACGTGTTTTGACCATCGCTTTTTTGTTCCTTATTTGCTATGATCAGTTTCTCTTCCGCACATATATCCAGAATTACATGTACGTTGTTGTCTGTGTACCCATCCATATCTTTATTGTGCGCGTTTTTTGTCCTTTACCAAAAGTACCTCCCCGGACCGTTTCAAATCTTCCACAGTTCATACGTACGCCACTACTAAAGACACCTCCCTACCCCGTAACATCCCTTTCACCCACACATGCTCTTTACTTTCTTCTTTCACTATTTTCCAATTTGCCCCCTAACGTAAAAGTATACATATTCGCCCGCCTTTTCTCGACCCAGCTGTTCTATTGCAACCTTCCCAAATATACTCTCCGATTACCGGAGGTTCTTCCGGGTCCATTAGGTGCGTCTCAGTCAGTGCATATACCCGGGTGTCTTCCTTCTCTAGCTTTTTACGAATTCCCTCCCATTTTTCTTGTTTCCTGCCACCCTGTATGTTCATGTGCGCAATCTTCAGCTTTCGCCCTCTCTTATTCACAAACTGGCGTCTCCCCCTTTTTGTTCCTGGACCATTCTGTACCAACCTAGCTATCTCCCTTTGCTTGCCGTTTACTCCCTCTTCACAAATGCCGGCGCTGTCTGTGCCCGACGGCTTCTCCCACCTGCCCACTGAAGTGTACTTGTTCCCGCTGGAACGCCCTCTTCCAGCCCATTCGTCGGATATACGTTTTTTTTCGACCACTGCGAAATCCATTGCCTTACCTAGCACTCGTAGCTTTGTTCACAGCCGTAACCTCCGCCTCGATGTCCACCACTCTCATAAAAATTTCGATTACTATGCTCACGACTGGCTGCCCATTTGGGCACAGCGTTTTAAGCTCCCTCACTCCCTTCTGCAGCTGTTTTCTCACACCCGTCCCACTTCCCTGCAGAACGTCGTTAGTCCCTCCGGCTGTATCCACGAGTTTCAGCCACTGTGTTTTCCCAAATTTTGACCTTCGCCTTCACAAAACTAACCTGACCGTCTTACGAGGGAACACGCTCACCTCCACTCTCTGGTCTCCCCTCACCTGTCCTCTAATCTCGCCCTCGGAGTAGCCCATGTTCGAATCGCCTGCCACGATCACAATGCGCCCCTTTCCTTTCTTTTGAATGAGCCCTGGCGCAGCCACATGCTCCGGCTGCGTGTGAGTCAGCCTGACCTCCTTATCCCTCGGACCCTTTTCGGCCTCCTTTCCTGCTTCGCTACCCCCCTTTATAATGACCGCACTGGCACTCCCTCGGGTACCACCGCTTCCCTGTCCGCCACCGTTTTCCTTGGGGTCAAGCACACGCGGCGCGCCTTTGTTGCTGCGTACGCCATTCTTGGCCAGAATGGCGTCCCTCACCAGTAGATTGCCCGCTATTTGCGCTACCTTCTGTTTGAGCGGCCCCCGCTGACCTTGTTGACCTTTCAGCTCTTCTTGTAAATCTCTAACGTGCACCCAGTGCTGTTGGGTTTCTACCTCGAGCAGGTCGAGGGGCGACGCCAGCACACACACTCTGCGCATAAAATCTTGCCCTTCAGCTTCCTCGACTGACTCGAACCTTGTTTCTTCGAGCCGGTATTCGTGCCGGGCAGCAATGAACACCACACCGGGCTTCTTTGGTGGCATGGCAGGTCACGTGCCCAGTACTGCTCAACTCGAAACGATTCACTTCTGCGTTAATTATAAAGCAAATCCACGTGTAACAGCCCTTGTAACATTTGGTTCCAGCGTTTCCCTATGCAGACCACTCCTAGGGCGGTATCCTCCAACGCCTAAGGAAAGCGGTGTCCACTTCATCGTAGTCGTAGGAGCCTGGCGGACGGTCCGCGTGGACCTTCGGAGCTCCTAAAGTGGGATTCACACGACGGAGAAACCCTCTCTTTTTGGCCCGCGGGACCCGCTCACGTAACCGGTTTTAGGCTCCGCCCCTCGGTGGGGATAGCCCGCGGTTGCTCCGCGAAAGAAAATGCCTCCGCATGTTTTCGCTCGACGGCGGTGGCCCTCGGCGGGGAATGGAACCTGTTCCTCGGCGCTGTCGTATGCTAGTCACTCCGTGTATCTCCACACGTGTGGATGCGGCCGGATAATCCGGTCACGTGCTGTTGACGTCACATATCCGTCCGCCTCCGTGAGAGGGTTTCTCCGTCGTGTGAATCTCGCTTAAAGGTAGAATCTGCAACAAGCGGAGGCCGAGGGAAGTCTTCAGAGCCACCCTGACAAAGGGCCGACGGCCGCAAACTTCCAAGTTTCATCTTGCTCGAAGAGGGTGGCGAGGGTAGCTACCGAGCAACACTCTCCGTTGTTATTGTGGTTTTAAAAGCGCGGTGCAGTGGCCGTTGCATCAGCTGTCATTTTACACGATGTTTGTGGGTTGGATGCTGATCAGGGTGACGTACCTTGTTTCCGCAACCTACTGAACCGAACCAAATTTTAAAAATTCCGGGAAAAGCCAGGGCTAACTATAGTTGGCGATGGAGAGAAACCCCAACAAGACGAAATGAGCACAAGTAAGAGATGTTAGGGAGGGGACGATCCATTGTTATGAAACCTATGCTTCCCTTAAACAAATCAACCTGACCATTGACGCTATGATTTCTAGTTAGGTCTTATCGTTTTTCAATTTTATGTTTGGCCTCCACCATTTTTCGGGATGCCTCTTTGTAAGTGCGTCTATAAATTTTTTACTACCTTGGCAATTCTGTAACTGTGTGTTGTTGTTTGTATCTGTAATTCTGTATGTCTGTACCTATGTCCTAGAGTTTTTCCCCATACTAACATAGGCTACATTT
This sequence comes from Haemaphysalis longicornis, assembly GCF_048455015.1. Taxonomy (NCBI): domain Eukaryota; kingdom Metazoa; phylum Arthropoda; class Arachnida; order Ixodida; family Ixodidae; genus Haemaphysalis; species Haemaphysalis longicornis. Next base: position 162,510,913 of record NW_027526422.1, read on the forward strand.
TTTTAATTCCAAGCTCTGCCATTTTTAATGTGGCAGACGACCATGGCCATTTAATGCCTGCGTCGTGAAATGAATAGTAGTGAAGTGCCGCGAAATGTGCTTGTTATGAATAGGCCAAGGACCACGCAGGCGGAGATGAACGCTGTTTCACACGTTGACGCTATATTTCACGAGATGAAGAACAAGCACACGACGGGAGCATACGATGCGTTGGGGAAAGCACAACAAATTCTGCCGGTACACAATACACTCTGGCAGTTCTGGAGGTCTGAGGACAATGCCCGGTGCGATTAAGCTCACATTCCGTCACGATGCGTTTCTGGCGGCTCAACAGCAGGAACGGCAGCGCCCGACAGCCGGAACGGAGTGTCAGCAATTGGTGCACCAGTACTACGATGACGGTGCGTGGGCAGACGCGCTCTCGAGCCTTGACAACGGGTGACAACGGTCTTGGTCCAGGTGGCCCGTGGACCAGGCGTCTAACGGGGGTGTTTCCCACGAACCGTGCCCTGTTCCGCCGCTTGCCTTAGAGCCGTCGTCGTTCGAGCCCTCTCGATCCCGACACCGCGCGGCTGCTCCTACCCGTCGTCGTTGCTGCATATCCTGCTGGTTCAATGGCGAGGTCAACCGCTCTCGTGGCCATTCATCACACCACCCCCATCTTAAGAAAGTTGGTAGGGGACCAGACAACTATTCGTCCTAACGGGAGTGTAAAGTAACTGGATGTGGTTCCAGGTTGTCACACATATAATGCAGTCTGAAGTAAAAGAATCAGTTGACGCAGTCGGAGAGGATGGAAGAGCGATCAAGTTCTGCTCATGTAGTCTGCGCCCACGTTGTCGGCGCCCTTGATGTAGTGGACGGTGAAACTGTATTCTTGCAACGCCAAGCTCCAGCGCAGAACTCGGTTGTGGACGTGTTTTGCCGTCTGGAGGTATTGCAATGGCTGGTGGTCCGATTCAATAATAAACGGCTTGCCATACAAGTAGATGTGGAATTTCTAGACGGCCCAATACAGGGCGAGACACTCACGCTCAATGGTCGAATACCGTGTCTCTCGTGGCAACAGGTTTCGACTGGCGTACGCCACCGTGTGCAGGACGTCACCAACGCTTTGCAAAAGCACTGTCCCAAGGCTCGTGTTTGAGGCATCAGTGCGTAGTACAAACGGTTTGGTGAGATCCGGTGCGCGCAGTATTGGAGCGGAGGCAAGGCAGCGCTTTAGGGCGTTAAACGCGTCTTCTTGTGCTGCCCCCCAGGCAATTCTGTTGCGCTGTCCCTTCCTTGTCAGGTCGGTAAGAGGTTTGGCAATCGTGGCGTAATTCGGTATGAACTTCCGGTAGTAATTAGCCAACCCCAGGAAGGACTGCAGAGCTCTCTTGGTTTCTAGTCTCTTTGAACCAAGGATCTTCTCCAGGGTCTGAAGCATTGGTTTTACTTGGAAGCCACCAATCCGATGACCCAAAAACGTTATGCTGTGTTCGCCTATTTCACACTTGCTGGGTTTCATGGTCAGGTTGGCTTCCCGGATTCTCTCAAAAACTTGTCCGAGGGCATCGAGGTGTTCTGCCCACGTATTGGTGGCAATTATCACGTCGTCGAAGTAGTGGTATACGTTCGGTAAGTCACCCAGAACAACTCGCATGAGACCGGCAAAAACAGCTGGGGCCGTCTTAATTCCGAAGGGCATATATCGGAAGTGGTAGAGACCCGACGTACAGGAAAACGAAGTCTTCTCACGGCTGTCACGGTCCATTGGCACTTGCCAATATCCTTTTGTAAGGTCAAACTATAAAAGAACTTCTTCGAACCTACACGCGCAAGGACAACGTCAATGCGAGGAATAGGTTCTGAATCGGGGAGAAGAATCTTGTTCAACTTCCTAAAGTCAATGCACAGTCGGATGGTGCCGTCAGGTTTCCGGACAACCACAATGGGTGCGTGGTATGGGGACTGGGACTTCTCATGATACCCATTCGCAGCATTTCCTGGACTTCACTTTCGATTGCCTCGAGTAAGGCGAGAGGTACGGGAAATTGTGAAATGTGCACCGGTTTTTCTGATGTTAAACTCAATGCACAGGGGACAAGGTTAGTTTTACCTGGCAAATCCGAAAAGATTGTCTTGTACTGCTGGAGCAGACTTCGAGCTTCAGTGAGCTGGGTATCATCGAGGGCAGCAGCGAGCTTGACGGCTGTGGCCGTCTGTGTACGGCGGGTTGGTACGGATAAGGGGCAATCTTCTGTTCCGCAGCCTTCGGTTCCAACAGGGCCAGAGCAAACATCGTTGGTTGTGATAGCGAATGATGCCTGAAGTGACGGCGAAGGTTTTCGGTCTTCGTAGCGCTTCAACATATTCACGTGGAACACCTTGCTCTTCCCACCCAGGTCAATCAAGTAGTGTGTCATTCTTTGCCTCGAGGACTTTGAATGGCCCTTTCCATTGCATCAGCAGTTTGTTGAGTGCAGTCGGAAGCAGAATGAGAACTTTCTCCCCAGGATGGAGTTTCCTACGACGACACTTGCGGTCATAATATTTTTTCTGCTTGATGTGGGCCTTCTGAAGTTTCTCGTGGGCTAGTCGGCAGGTCTGTTCTAGCCGATCCCGAAGGTCGACGAGGTAGGAATAAGTAGTGCGAACTTCGCTGTCGATGTTTTCGTTATTCCAGAGTTCTTTCAGGACAGTCAATGGGCCACGAACGTGACGTCCATAAATTAGGTCAAAAGGAGAGAAACCGAGACTTGCTTGTGGCACCTCACGGTATGCAAAAAGGAGTGGGGCGAGGATCCCATGTGCGTGGCTTCTCTTGGCACATTTTCTTAATCATGGATTTAGGTGTGCCATTAAATTTTTCCACAAGACCGTTAGCCATAGCGTAGTAAGGACTTGTGTGGAGAAGCTTGACAGACAGTAGCCGACCCACTTCCTTCATGAGCTCTGATGTGAAGTTGGCCCCTTGGTCCGTAATTATCTCCTGGGGTATTCCAACTCTAGAAGCAATTTCCACGAGAGCTTCGGAAACATGTACGGCGTCCATCGCAGGAAGGGCTACGGCGTCGGGATACCGGGTTGCAAAGTCAATTAGAGTCAATATGTAGCGGTTGCCTCGGTCTGAGTTAGGAGAGAGCGGCCCTATCAGATCAACAGCGACGCGCTGAAATGGTGTCCGGATCAATGGCGCGTTGACTAAGGGAGCTACGCTAACCTTCCCTTTGGGGGTGGTTCGCTGGCAGATGTCGCACGACCCCACAAAGCGTTTGATGTCCGCTTGTACATCCAGCAAATAAAATTCTTCTAAAATTCGATCGCTCGTTTTCCGTATGCCCTGATGTCCCGCCATGATACTCGCATGTGCGACTCGAAGGATGGTATCTCTGAACGCCTTCGGTACTACTAATTGTTTGAATGTTCGCCCAGTCGCGAGGTGGTATTTCTGATACAAAAGGCCCTCACTTTCGAGGAAGGTGTAGTAATTTCCTTTTCCCGAACGAAACTCCTTTCCAATTTTCCGGTAGCAGGGAGTCAAGGTTGGGTTGTGGTTCTGTTCTTAAGCTAACTTGCCACGGTTTACATCAACGTGGGGAACGGCAGCCACCTTTAAAGGTGATGTCCTTGATTCCTGAGTACTCGCAACAGCAGAAACTAAATTACTAGGGTCCGACGAGAGATCTCGGCCCAGGCTGCTCGACGGTGTTTCCCTGTCGCCAGCAACTGCATACTCCCAGTCAAGATCTGGTTGGTGAGGCTCCCTGACACCGGGAATGTTGCCCAGACCCAAGTCGTAAAGGGGGCAGGCCATGGAGGCGGCACTAATCTCGCCTACAAAATACGGCGTGTGCACTTGGATTCTTGCCTCCGGTAGTTCCTTGATGGACCCGTCTAGAAGGACAACACGGCGTGTTTTCCCAGTGAAACAGTCGCCGTCGACCAGATACGGCGGACGATGGCAGTGTTGTTCCCAGTGTCTCGAAGAACCCTAGCAACCTTTCCAAGCACTCGTCCAAGAACAACTGGCATCCCTTTGACCAGGAACGGTGAATTTTCCCCGGTGTCTTCACAGTCATGACCAGTTGCGTCAGACGGCTAGGGTTCTGGATATTCACTACTGGGGCCCTCCTTGGAAGTGCATTAGGAGCACAAGCAGCCATGTCATCTTTGCTTCCCGAACCGCTACGAAAATTGTCGGAAGTGTGCCCTAGTCTGTCACACTTAGAACAGTGTTCCCGCTCTCTGATCGCAGTTCGGCAGTCTAGCGCGAGGTGTCCGGGACGATTACATAAGAAACACCTCTGCACCGACCTTTTCTGTGTATCGGTTGTGGCCTTGACATCTCTTTGCACGTCAGTGGGAGCCTTTCCTATGTTCGCAAGGTTTTGCGCCTCCAGGAAACGGTCCATGGTATCTGCCAAGGCATCCAGGGTGGCGCACTCGCGTTCCTTCATGAAGACGACAAGTTTCGGGTGGCAACAACCGTAGAATTGCTCCGAGATTACCAAATCGCGAAGACCCTCGTAGGTTCTGGAAATGTTGGCCATTTCCACCCAATGGTCGAAGTAGCTCGAGAGCCTCGCAGCAAACTGCCTTCCCGTCTCGCCGTCTTCAGCTCGGGCTTTCCGAAACTTCTGCTGGTACCCTGTTGCCGTGAATCTGAACCGCTGCAGCAGCGCTTTCTTGACCTTGCTGTACTCAAGCGACTTCTCTGCCGTCATGCGGCCATTCACGATCAGCGCTTCCCCTGACAAGCACATACTGAGGCCGACAGCCTATTTTTCCTGTGGCCACCCCTGTCCAGTCGCCACGCGCTCGAAGCGCTGCAAGTACGCGCGCAGGTCGTCGCGTCTTTCATAAAACAGGGCCAGGAGCGTCTGCGGATTCACGACGGGCGCTTTGGGTTGATTTCGTTCCCGGCAGTAACGACGTTGGTGCTTTGCGACCCTTCTTGAAGACGAATACTCAACTCCAGGATTCGCATTTCCCTCTCGGCAGCTTCCTTGGCCATCTCGGCAGCTTCCTTTGCTATCTCGGCAGCTTCTCGCCATCCCCCTTTTTCCCGTTCAGCAGCCTCCTTTGCTACCTCGGCAGCTTCTCGCCGTCCCTCTCTTTCTCGTTCTGCAGCTTCACGGAGTGCCTCTCCTTCAGCTGCCCTCTCCGCACGCTGCTGTTCCCGCTGGGTGTCGATCCACTGCCGAAGTTCCAGTACTGAGAAACCCAGCTGCGTCCCGATCGCCATTAGCTTCCCCGCTTTCATGGTGGAGTCTTCAATCACGTGCTTTCACAGTACTCAACTTCTCTCTGCAGATGTTATGGGTGGGATCCTGGCAGGCTCGCCACTTTTGTTATGAATGGACCAAGGACCACGCAGGCGGAGACGAACGCTGTTTCACACGTTGACGCTATATTTCACGAGATGAAGAACAAGCACTCGACGGGAGCATAAGATGCGATGGGGAAAGCACAACAAAGTCTGCCGGTACACAATACACTCTGGCAGTTCGGGAGGTCTGAGGACAATGCCCGGTGCGATTAAGCTCACATTCCGTCGCGATGCGTTTCTGGCGGCTCAACAGCAGGAACGGCAGCGCCCGACAGCCGGAACGGAGTGTCAGCAATTGGTGCACCAGTACTACGATGACGGTGCGTGGGCAGACGCGCTCTCGAGCATTGACAACGGGTGACAACGGTCTTGTTCCAGGTGGCCCACGGACCAGGCGTCCCACGGGGTTGTTTCCCACGAACCGTGCCCTGTTCCGCCGCTTGCCTTAGAGCCGTCGTCGTTCGAGCCCTCGCGATCCCGACACCGCGCGGCTGCTCCTCCTCGTCGTCGTTGCATCATATCCTGCTGGTTCAATGGCGCGGTCAACCGCTCGCGTGGCCATTCATCACAGTGCTTCGCATTTTTAAGCCATGGGTAGAATGATGCCTCTCGACCCTCACCGTTCATGTGTTATGCCAATTTGGGAAGCAGTCTTTTTATTTTCTTGATGGTAAACCGCATTGATTGAGGAACTCTTCTTTTTTCCTTGCGGGTTTAGCTAGCTCGTCTGCTACTTCATTGCCATTAATTGCCCTTCGGGATTTCACGTAGATGAAATGAATGTTGAAATGTTTGCTAATTACATGGTATTTCAGGTAATATAAATAACTACACGGTTCTTGTCTAAGCTTGCCGATTCAATCCTAGGTGGACAGGCTATCCTTAATAATCGGAACATGCTAAGAGTACGGATAGTTTGTTTCGCTATAATTACTGCCACCCAATCTTCTTCAAAGTTTTTACATATTTTTGTAGCTTGAGTTATGATCAGTAACATTGAGTAAATTAGAGAAAAGAATAAAAATCAAATGTCTGGACCGGTGCCACACAAATTACAGCCACTTTAAAGATAATCGTGAAGTGATTGGATTAGCCAACTGGCAAGTGCAAGCCTCATTATGCGTAGGTGGAATTGAAATATAGGTGAACAGCTTCACATTGACTCACAGCCAGAAGTACGGACCCGTGAGGACGCTCCTTATCGCACCGAAGACGTAGAGAAAAGGGTTGGGTTCAAGGGAAATAAAAGAGGATATCAGATATGTGAAGGGAATGGGGACAGCAAGTTTTTCTTCTGATACAAGGATGTCTTACTCGTTTTCCGGCCTGATTTGTTACTTCGGGGTGATCGTCGAATTGTGCCAATTTACAAATTTTGCGGCCTATTCGACGGGTAGCCACTCACCTGAAGGTGCTGCTTTCTGGGCTCCGACAGTCGGAGGCCGACAAAACGTATGTGGTTGTGACAGCAGGGGCTCCCGAGAGCGTTTTCCACTAAAACAGGTATACCCTCCCGATCGCTCCTCTCTGTGCGACCTCTTGTGTCTTCCTCCAGCTTGCTCTTTCGCTCAGAGGAGCACCAATCTTCAGGCTCCCATGGGATCGTGCCAAGGACGTCAGTCCGGCCCTACTTGCCGGTAATCAGTAAGTAGGATTTAGCCGGTCAGTGTAATAATTCGCTCGTTCCTAGTTTTACCCAGGAGATCTAGACCACGACTTGCGCTCCAGCCACTGCTTTCTAAGGTGTCAGTTCGAAACCTGGCCATCATAAATTCCCTCGTAGGACTTGGTGTTCGAGACCTGAAATGTCCGCGTCGGCAGTGGGCGCACGTTCGTCGTGCAGGAGGAAAAGGCTTCGTCGAATTTTAAGAGGACTATATCACCGACATTTTTATGGAATTACCATTCCAAGGCCCAACACTGGTAGCCACTAAGGCTGTCCGCGCCTCCGTCCGGATCACGCATCGGTCTCTTGGAAAGCACTTGCCCTTAAGTTACCTGCGAGAAGCTGCAGAAACTCTTTTTGGGCGATAAATACTCCGAAAGTGGGCCAGGCCGTCAATTCACCGCTGGTATTGCGACTAGAGGAGCCAAGAAGAATTCTTTCTCTCAGTGCATGCACACGTATAAGAGGAGTGTCGTTACACAACACGGCTGTAAGGTTTGTTTCATAGAAGCTTCTCCAACAAACAATATATGCCACTTTGCCGCTAATACAATTGTGCTGTTACGTCGACTTTCAATTACTTTCAGGGATTACTTATTTCACAACATATGGGTTTCTGCCTTGGTTCCAAATTCATTGTCTCCTGGTGTAGCGTGGTAAGCGGCATTTCTGGCTATTTACGTTCCCTCAGCAGAAACCTCAGTATTTTTGCCAGCCAAACGTAGTATGCGCGAATGACCGCACCTTTAAAAGCAGGATAAAAAAATTATACTTTTATTGTGGTTAGGCGGAAAACGAGAACAGCCTTTGTCGGTAATTTGTTTTAAATTTGCTTTGAGTAGGTCGCAACCCCTTTTCTGCAAGCCTACTCAGAACTCGACTCTCGCGTCGCTTCGTAAAGACTTTGTTTAAAAATTGTAGCAGTGTAAAGATGATATCATGTGGCCTTGACATGAGTGCTCTGAGTACCCAAGCTCTTAATAAAATTCTTTAGCCACGGTGGGCAGTATCACTCGGTTTTCTACGTAAAAAGTCCTTTTCTCGATGTTCCCGCCTTGTGCGTGTCAAAAAAAAAAGGAAACCGGGGTGAGGGCAAATTTGTAAGCTCTTTTGATACAACAGGTGGTCGGGGATCAGGGGGCGCAATATCTACCTCACCCAAGAAGAGACAATGATACTTCCCCTAAGTGGTCATTAAGGTGTGGTGTGAACAGCATACACATGAAGCAGTTACGCATGTTTGTATCGTCCCTAGGTTTGGCTAGAAGGTTACATATACCCCCATGTCGCTTTAGTACAGAGAATTATTGGTCACTTGACAAAAATATTCGTGAGATCACCGATGACATTCTGATCTTCCGCGGCCTTCTAGCACATACACATTCACTATAGACACTAAGGGCAGCCAGCTGCTGATCATAATACTTGAGTGCATTTTGTACATCGCATTATCCATCCACATACAGGGATGTTTATACACATGGTGTTTAGTAGCAAAAAAATTCCATGAAAAATGAAAAAATGAAGGATGCTCACACCTTGGCTTTGAAGGTAGCAAAGTTGTACGCATCCATGGCGTTTTTCCTCTGTTTCGCCTCACCGCGTTGTTTTACCCTCACCACTGTACGTGGGACCACAGCTGGATGTTCGTCGTCCTCTGTCGCACTCTGTTCTGTGTCGCACGTGGCCTCGTGGCCTTTCTTCGTGACGCACGCTTATCGATGCAGCGGTTGCCACCTGGCCCTCCTCCACCACGTCTCGCGCAGGGATCCCGCGCCGTTTTCTTTACCTCCTCGCTTATCTCTCCCCTGCCGGCTATCTCTCCCATTATCGGGCCGCTGCTCCATGCAGGGCGCTTGCGGAAGTGGGTGTGGTTTGACCTCTAGCCCTCAAGGGCAAAACTGGTTACACCGTGAAGACAGCCCGAGGTAGAGTAGTGTTGCCTCACTAAAAAAGAACCGTTCGATGTTTAGGTACCAGTGCGGGTATCTTGGCCACCGTGTGGAGTGCGGAGGTAAACGCCTAGGTGTATTTGTTACTACTAGTAGGGCATACGTTTATTGGAGAAAAACGAAAAGGGAACAAAAAAAATTCCCCCGCATTTCCCCGAGGGGGAGAATGTGAAAGTGCGAATGCACGGTTGTCGGCCCGCTTGCGGCGCTTGCGCTCGGCCCCCGCAGCCCACCGCCTCGCTGCCTTCTCTTCCATCTCTTCCATCGGGTTTGTAGTATCACGTGTACACCACGCAGTTATCAAGCCGCTATAACGCCGCTGAGTCGCCAACGCACGCCGCTGACGACGTAGTTTGAATGCGTTAAAGATATAAGGCGCGTCAACACAGATATCACCGTCGCGTCCGTGGCTTGATCGGTAGAGCGTCGCGCTGCGGCCGCAAAGTCCGCGGATCGAAACCTGGCGCCGGATGCTGTTTTTCTTTATAGAGGAGCACTGCGGACGCCGCCGCCGCCGCCGCCGACGCCGGCGGTGGATGGTTTGGGGTCGCTTATAAAGAGCATTCGCTCTTAAAAGGTGGTGATACGTCCCTTGTTCACGATGCCTCTTGACGGGGTTTGATGCACTCTTTACTACGCGAGAGGTATTTCGATTATCTTAGGCGCAAACTGCCATTGGTTCTGTTAGGTGGTTCGGCGACATGTCTAAATAATCAAAGCAGAAAGAGTGATGATAAATTACGCCCGCAGTCGAAACTTAATGTTAGCGCGTTTCGTCAATGTCCGATCTTGTGACAAAGCTAGGCAATTGCATTTTGTACGCTTTACCATTCGGTACATCCCTCCGGGGCTGTGTCAGTCTCCTTTATAGATAGAATGTTTCTCCTCTGTACACAAAATTTCACTCGGCGAATAAACTATTGTAGAGAACAGCTATTATTTTGAATTGTGTGTGACCTTTCACATAGAAAAGGTCAACACACAGCTTGCCAGTGGGCACTCGCGTGAAGTGCCATGTGCGTTTCTGAAAAAAAAGCGGCCTGCGTGGAGGTGACGTGTGCGGCATACTTTATTGCAACACAACGGGACCTACCGTGACGTACACTTTGCCTTCGCACCAGTGTCGTGCTGCCGACTTTAATTCATGGTCACCCTTTTGCTTTCTTCTTTGTGAAATGAAAGCATTGAGTATCCAATTTTAAGCTTTGTTTAAATAGGTTTCATTTAATAATTTATTCTTTCCGCGTCTGAGAAAACTGTTTTGCTCGGTTTAGCAGGGAGGGCAACGCAAATCGTTCTCGAAAATTCGCTGCACTAGGTAAACGTTGCGCTTCCTTTTCAGTGCAATGTAACAGATAGCCCGACAAGATACGTCTAAAAGGACGTCTAAAAAAGCAATGAAGCCATTACGTTCCTCCTCAACTTTGAAATAAGTTTAGCTCTATATTGTTCAGGCAGAACAACATAAAGAATCAAATATTTGCAATTTTGCCACACCTGAAAGATTACCTTGACGCCCAACATTAAAAATCTAATCCGTTGTTGAAGATGCAGTTTACCTGCTAAAATAAAATATACAAGCTTAAGAGCGAAGAGGTGGTGTTACTGTTTTTTATAGGTTACAGGAATCAAACAATCCGAACACCATCAAAAACCAAAGAGAGAATGCGATAAAGGCACTACTGTAAAATACAAATATGGCACTGCTTTCTGCCGAGAACGTTACTGTCAGCCTAGACCTGCCTACGACACAACGGTGTTAAAATCGCCGGAACATAACATGACTTAGAGCCAAATGTTAATAGATTCCAGCTGGAGGCGTAAGCGGATTTTCAGCAGCTGCTCGCAGATAGCAAAAACTATCAAACAACAAGGCTATATAAGCGAAAGCTTTCGTATCGGTACCGACGGCATACTGGGAAAAAACTCCCGCATTTTCCGATATATCGGTTAGTCGACCAAGAGTTGTTATATGATCTCTGGACACTCAAAGCATACATGAAGCCGAGCTTTTATTGTGTTAAAACAGTTACTTGAAAGTTGCGACAAAGGAACAGTTCCAGATAGGACAATACGAGCCTCGATAATGAAAAAGGAGTAAAATAGAATGCCTTTATCTTATAAACGACATATCGGTATCCACTTACACTAATTCTAGATGCGTTTATTTTTGTGTGGAAAAATTGTTGCATAGGTTCGGTCTTCAAAGTTTCAAGACCGATTGGACGCATTTTGAGCGATGGTTGGAAGGACATTTAGCAACGGTTTTGACGCAATTTTACCATAGTTTTGATGGTAGAAATCTTTCGCGCGTGTCTGAACTTTCTTTAAGAATGGGAAGTAAATTTTTATTGCCAAATGTTTTGAAAAAAGTTTGGGCCCCTGCATGACACTTCGTTATAAACGACTGTGGGCTTAAGTGCTTCCTCTATTCAATGCCGCGATACTTACACAAAGTCACTGTGGCGCGTCTGTGAAAAACGTGTAAGCTAGAAAGACGCCCAAATGTAAATATTTTTGAGGTGAAGGGTATATCTACGAAAATTACGACGACGTTTGGGTCTCCCTCGATGCGTGTCCCTTGTTTACAAGGATTTCGTTCGAGCGTGGAGTCGAAACAAGCAATGCTCAGCTTGATAGAGACTAATTTTATGACAGCTCTGCATTTATTGTTGCCGAGCTTTTCCCGCTTCTCAGTTGTTGCGCCTGGGCAACAGCTATTTTACTCACAGTAGTCATATATACAAGACGACATTTTGAAATGCTATATGGGAATCGTATGACTGTATTTGTTGGTGGGATCATGGTTTAAAGGCTGGTACTGACAAAAGATGTTAACTTACCCATAGGCCTCATTATTACATTTTTCCTTTGGTAAAATGACAGCGCTACCTCCTTTGTCTAGAGGTTTAATGATTATGTCCGTTACGACTGCTAGGTTATTTAGAGTGACTTCTTCTCAGGGGGTCTAGTTCTTGCTTTTATTTGATTTCTTGGTTGAGATTATTATTTCTTTTGATACTGATTTTAGTTACAAATCTAGTTCTGGAGATTCCTTGGTATCTGGCGTACAAGTGCTTGGTGCACGAAGTGTGTGGTCATTGATTTCACTATTGTCATCTTATCGGAAAAGACTTTCTTCAGCCTCATTCTGCTGAAATATTCGGTGAGATCCTTGTGCAACTCGTAATCATTCACCTGGTTGTTGGTAGGGCAGAAACTGAGGCCTCGTTCTAGGATACTTTTTTCGGTTGTCGATAATGTTTCTGAAGTATCTATAACGTTGCTGTTACACGTGACGGGTGAGGCAGAAGCAACATTCTGTTCTGTAAGGGGTGTCATGTTGCTTGTACTCCTACTGTGGGAGCTAGATTCTACATTTTGGTTATTAGCGGGAGAGAAAAATTCCACCGTACCAGATTCTCATGTTTCTGCGGGGGCCGCCAGATGATTTAGTGCCACGTCACTAGGCTTACCAAGGACAGGAGATTCAATGGTGCAATGTGTGTCAGGCAAAAGGAGCAGTTCACGTTGAAATTTAACTCTTTGTTTCTTGCTCAGCTCGTGTTTCTTACGGCTTCTAAAGGCAACAAGATCAAGGTTCTCTTGCACAGTGAGTGGAATAATTTCAATCTGCTGATTTAAAACGCTAAGTTGTTTGTCAGAGTTCTCTCTGAAAATTTCTAGAAGGGAAAGCGATGCACGCTTCAAAGTGTCCTACCATTTAGCTTCTTGTTGAGGGGGTAGAACTCCGAGGGAACAAATATTTTTAGGGCGGGGGCCTTTGGGGATTATTGTGGTTTGGAGGTAAGAGGAATAGGTAGTGTGTTTGTTTGCCGGCGAGTTTCCGAACCCTTAGGAAAGCGCGGGATTTGAGGGGCAAGGCCTGCAGTCTACGCGGTGCAGGTCATTTCTGTTTGTTCTGAGTGGACCTACAGGATGGTTCTTTTTTGTACGGATTCTGTTGTTTAGGAGGGCTGTTAGCGGTGATGTCCACATCGATGCCGGTTTGGGTGCTTGTTTGCGCTTTAGTGCGTGTTAGTGTCTTTGTGAACATTGAGCGGGATGTTTTGGTTAGTCGGGATGTTGTTCTCCTACGTGCTGTTCAGATGGTGTTGTGGCTGCATCTACCGTTTGTGTGCTCGCGTCGCATGTGGGGTTCTTGTGGCGACAAAATGGTTCGCTACTTTGGGGAATGTCAGGTTCGGTCTGCTGCTCGTTGCTGGCCACTGACGGGCCGGTCGTGCCGGTAGTGGAGAGCGTCACCTGAAAGTACTTGCGCAGGGTGTACTTGATGTTATTTGCCATTATCCAAACACCTGGGAAGTTGAGGTGTACACCGTCTTCGGCCAGATGTCCCTGGGGGTCATGACAAATTTCTGTGTATTAGATGATGTCCACGTTTGGTGGGTGAGTTCTAGGTCAAGGAGAGCGTCGTTGAGCTTAACTGTTCGCTCGTAGTGAGCTATTTACTCTCATTCCGGGTAACTGGGGTGTGAGTGGCTGGTGATTGTTTTCAATTCTGGGAAGCACTGTTGTCAGTGTTATCTCCACGTTGGGTCGTTTTGTCTGAACATCTCGTACGATAAATTTGATGGCTTTGAAAGTGTTTTCAGCGCTGTTGTACTTTAGATTGTTAGTTCCAAAATGAAACATGAAGTGCGTGATGTTGCGTTGGGCGGAATCTATGAGCTTTTTAATGTCCTGTCTTGTGGTTCCGCTTTGGAATCTAATCTACGGTGCATGTTGTCCAGACGGAAAGTGATCTTGAACGAATTTGAAGTGGCTGCCTCCAATTAGAGCTACGTGTGCAAGAGAGAGGAGAGGTTGCTTACGTTCTCCAGTCATCATCGTAGATGAAAACCAGGGAAAGAAAGGGCTTTGAAGAGGGTCACCAGATAGAAATAATGCTTTGGAGAGGGTAGCGGCCTCAGACCTCTGCCAGCGTTTCGACAAGGAGGCTTGTCTTATTGAAGGCATCAGGAGTCATCTCTGGTACACTGTTTGATAGATACAGATTGAGTTGGAGAGAGAGGGCGAAGGTTGTTAAGAGCGGGGCCGGAAGGAGGACAACAGAGGGGTCAACGGGCTGTTGAAAGGAGAAAATAGTGAGAGGGAAAGGGAGGTGTGGTTATTGTGACAGGACCCCGCAGTAGAGAAAGAGGCAAGATTACGAGAGGGTCGGAGAAAATAGGGGGAATGGTTTAAGCTGGGCAGTGGTGGTGTCGGGCGACCTCAAAGGAGGCTTCCAGGAAGTTCGGGGACGAAAAGGATGTCTTGGGGGTGCAATTTCAAGGTTACTGAACTGTGTGTAAGAGAAAAAACTCGTAAACAGCAACAGCCCGTATAGATCGAAGAATTCCAACTGGGGAGGTCAGTGTTTGCAGAAGAATAGAAGGCGTATGCACGGGTACAACCCACGCGGAGCTTTGCGGTACATTCAAGGACTTAGTTTCTGTTTTCTTCCTTTTTCTTTTGTTCTTTTTCTTTTTGTCTGTGTGTGTAAAGCAGGTAGTAAGACGAAATTCCGAAGGTCGAGGGAGGCGAGTGGGTTTGGTATATCGAAATCGGCTAGGAGCAGGACAGGAAAAAAAAGGGAGAAAAGCATACAAATTGTATTCAATTATCAGCTTCGGAGATGGGCAAGCAGGAATGTTGCGAATGAAGATCCCCAGTTTCTGTAAGAGCAATATATTTCTGTTAGATTCAGATACCGTAGGGTTTCTAGGCTGCCTTTCGAAGCAATGATTCCAGCCGGTTCAAGACAGTTGAATTTATTGATTAAGTACGATTCTCTGTATTTCCGGTCCCTTGGAGTCTTAAAGTTTGACTGCAGAATATAGAGCTTGAGATCGTCAAAATTGCGGTTCTGCTGGTTGAAGTGTTGCACGACTGCTATCGAGGTAGTTTTATAAGTGTCGGGCCGATGTCCATTCAGGCGTAAGTTAATAGGTTGACTAGTTTGTCCAATGTACTGCTTTAAACAGAATGAGCATTCTAGCATATACACAATGTTAGAAGAATTGCAAGTGAAGCTTAAATTAATCTTGCGAACCTGTTGGTCGGCAGTGCTATTGAAAATGCACCCCGTCTGAAGATGTTTACAGGTCTTGCTTCCAGGGCAGAGGCCAGGGCTGATAACTGGTTCCTGGGAAGCGTAAATATTGGCATGCGCTGAAATGTCTTTTATGTTCTTGTTTCTTCTGTAGGTAACTATTAGAGGTTCCGGAAACGTCTTTTTAAGTCGGTCATTACTGGCTAGGATGGGGTAATATTTCCGCAGGATGCTGTTTATGTTAGGGAGCGCGTTTGAGAAATTGGTTATGAAGGCTAGTGGTCGGGCGCTTTCGTTTCGACGTTGTTGCTTGAGCACTCGTCCCTTTCTAGATTGTTCTTTCGTAAGCCCTATCCAGCCAACTGTCTGGGTGATTCCTGCTTGCCCAGGTGGAATTTAGGCCTTTAAGGTGTTTTATATAGTATGTGTTATCACTGCATACTCTTCTTATTCGGCTGGCCTGTCCTACAAAGATAACTTGTTCGCAGTGTCGTGGGTGATGACTAGTGTAGCCTAATAAATATATATATATATATATATATATATATGCATATATTGATATCTTTTATATATAAACCAAGGACAAAGCAGTTGTCGTGCAGGAGAAACAAGGTATTGGAGTGAACTTGTGCTCCCCTAACAACCGAAATGAATACAGAGGCGGCGAAACAGCGGTCAACAAAGTGACGTGCGTTGGCGAGTGTCGCAAATTCGAATGCCGCGGCGTCTGGTCAGCAGGCTTTTATCTTTCGGCTCAAGTGTTTCTGGAATCGTCGATTCACATCCAGAACAGACAACAGAGAACACAGATAAAGAAGATTATTTTGTTGCTAGAGACGTTAGGGCGAAACAGTCTGCTTATCTGAATGTGATAGCCTGTGCGGCATAAAAATAAAGAAAGGGATATGCGCTTCGCTTGGAACGCCGATAACACAGCCGGGCGTAGCCGGGCCGTAAAAACAAACAATAAATAAACAAACCATTTAGGGTTCGTGGCATTACCCCACCTCTAACAGTGCATCAACCCGATCCTAAAATAAAACACAGTCCGAACAAACAACAAAAAAAAGTCCGTCATCTTGCAAAGCAAGGTTTGAAGCGAACCACGTGGTGCGTCGTCGTGATATTCCGGAATCACTATCAGGGATCACCTCGTAAGTATGTTGGCCGATACGTCGCAGAATCAGGTAGGGTCCAAAATACCGTCGCAGAAGCTGCTCACTGAGTCCGCGTCGTCGGATGAGAGTCCAAACCCAAGTACGGTACCCTGGGTGGTACTCGACGTCTCGGCGTCGGAGGTTGTAGCGCCCGGCATCCACCAGTTGCTGCTCCGTTGTTCGAACTCGAGCAAGCTGGGGGGTCTGCTCCGCATGCTGAAGGTGTCCTTCGACGTCGGGGTTGAAGTCGTCCTCTTCTACATGCGGAAGCATGTCGTCAAGCATCGTAGTCGGCAGTCTTCTGTAGACAAGCTCGAACTGCGTCATTTCCGTAGTTTCCTGTATAGCCGTGTTGCACGCAAACGTGACATACGGGAGCACTTCGTGCCAAGTCTTATGTTCCACGTGGACGTACATTGACAGCATATCCGCGATCGTCTTGTTCAGACGTTCCGTTAGTCCGTTTGTTTGGGGGTGGTACGCAGTCGTTCTTCGGTGATCCGTGTTGCTGTAGCGTAAGTTTCCTTCCATAAGCTCCGCAGTGAAGGCCGTTCCGTGGTCCGTGATTAGGACTTCAGAGGCTCCATGTCGCAGCACAACTTGGTTTATGAAAAACTTTGTGACTTCTTGTGCAGTCCCCCTCGGGAGAGCGGCGGTCTCTGTGTAGCGCGTCATGTAGTCTGTCGCTACAACAATCCACTTGTTCTGTGACTGTGACGTAGGAAACGGGCCCAGAAGGTCCATTCCAATCGGCTGAAAGCGCCTCGACGGGACAGCGATCGGTTAGACAAACCCGGCGGGTCTTGTCGGCGGCGTTTTTCGTCGGTGGCCGTCACGGCAGCTCCTGACATAGTGGGTGGCGTCGGATGCAAGGCGGGGCCAGTAGTACTTCATCTTGATTTTTCTAATTGTGCGAGCTAAGCCGAGTTGTCCGGAAGACGGGTCGTCGTTGCACGCTTCCAAAATTTCGTCGCAAAGATCTGCCGGGATGACCAGAGGTTATTTTCTCTCGTTCCGGGGCTTAAATTCTTCTTCACTAGGACGGAGCTTTCAGGCTGAGTGCCGGTAAATTGCGTTTAAAAGCCCTGGGCACGGCAACGTTGCATCTTTCCAGGTAGTCGATCATGACGCTTACCTACGGTTGGCATGCTGTTGGGTGGCTAGATCGCTCTCAGTCACGACTCCGAAGAACGCGCTGTCTTCATCGTAGTCTTATGGTGGTGGGTCGACGAGGGCGCGGGAAAGGAAGTCCGCGTCGCAGTGTTTCCTCAGGGTTTATAGACTACTGTAACTTCGAAATCTTGCAGACGCAAGCTCCACCTACCAAGACGACAACAGGGGTCCATCAAATTTGCGAGCCAACACTAGGCACGGTGGTCTGTCACAACCTTGAACAGCCTTCCATACACGTATGGGTGAAATTTCCAAATAGCCCATATAATCGCGAGGCATTCGTTCTCAGAGGCTGAGTAATTTTTTTCTTGCTTGGACAGACAACGGCTATCATGGGCGATTACTTTTTCGCACCCTATTTGCTCTTGTACGAGAGTGGAACCCAAGCCTATATCACTGGCGTCCGCGTGCATATTCGTTTCGGCGTTTTCGTCGAAATGCGCGAGGAGAGGCGTGCTTTCCAGGCATTTTTGCATCTCGCAAAATGCTGTTTCTCGGGAATTTTCCCAGCTGAAAGGGTTACTATCTTTCGTCAAGCGTGTGAGTGGCTCTGCAATGCGGGCGAAGTTTGCGACGAAGCTCCTGTAGTACGCGCATGGTGCGAGAAATCTCTGCAAGGCCTTCTTATCTTTCGGTCTTGGGAAGTTCGCTATGACGGACGTTTTCGCCAGGTCAGGCCGGAGTCACGCGGCGTTGACGACATGGCCCAAAAAGCGAGTTCCTCGTACGCAAAGCGGTACTTTTCAGGATTCAGCCTTAACCCCGACGTAGCGATGGCCTCGAGTACAGACTGAAACTTTGCAAGGTGTTCGTCGAAAGTCCGGGAGAATACCACAGCATCGTCGACGTATACGATGCCGGTATGCCACTTCAGGCTGGCTAGCACCGTGTCCATCACTCGTTGTAACGTTGCTGGCGCCGTGCGAAAACCCTAACGTCATCACCTTGAACTGGTATAGGCCGTCCGGGGTTATAAATGCAGTCTTCTCTCGGTCTCTCTCGCCCACTTCAATTTGCCAGTAGCCGGTCTTCAGATTCATCGATGAGACGTAATTCGCGTGGCAGAGGTGGTCGAGGGCGTCGTCGAGTCGGGGGAGAGGGCAGACGTCCTTTTCGGTGATTTTGTTCAGTCGCCGGCAGTCAACGCAAAACCTAATGTGCCGTCTTTTTTCTTCACCAGTATAACCGGTGCTGCCCAGGGTCTTTTTGATGGATGTATAATGTCGTCGCTGAGCATGCCGTCGACTTGAGTGCGGATGGCTTCCCGCTCGTGTGACGAGACGTGGTATGGTGACTGTCGGGTAGGTCGGGCTCCATCTTCGGTTAACTGGGTGCTTCGCTAGAGGTGTCTGACGTAGTTTTGTGTTCGATGAAAAACACTCTCTGTAGCGACGCAGCAAATCCAATATTTTGCTCCGTTCTTCTTGTGGTAACGCCAGATTCACATCGAAGTGATTCGGAAGGTTGAAGGTATCTTCGGGTGCGCGTTCAAAATCAGCCATCGCAATCACGTCACTTCCTTCTTGCGTTTCTTCGAGGAATGCAATTGCAGCGCCCCGGTTCAAATGATGGTATTCCTCGCTGAAATTAGTGACCAAAACTTGGAATTGGCGTTGCGTAAAGCGCGCAGTGCCTCTTGTGACGGAGACATTGGGGTCGAGGAGCAACATCTGGTGACCTTCTATGATAGCGTTGACTTCAGGAACAGCATTTTCGCAGTAGACGGTGATCAATAGGTTTGCGCTGGGTGGCAGTGTAACATGATCATTGGCGATCCCTAAAGAAGCACGGTGTTCGGGGTTTGGATCCGGCGTCATAGAGTGATCGAGGAAAACTTTACGGACTATGTCTGCAGATCAATAATAGCACCATTGTCCATCAAAATGGTCATTCCGATAATTACTTCGCGGGAGCAGTTAGGCAGAACGAGGAATGCCGCCGGGTACGTTGTGCAGTCTATGGTAACGCGCGATGTGAACGTTCCACATGGCGTCCCGAGGTGGCCTCCTGCTGTGCGTATGTGCGGACTGTCCCATCTGGTCATAACTTTCTTCAGCTTAGACGCAAATGTCCCGCTCATTACTGAGTAGTCGGCTCCCGTGTCAATGAGAGCGACTACATATGCCGTCGATGGACAATTGAACGTCGGACGGCGCCTTTCTCGAGTTCCCGGTGCTTCGTGGCATCGTATCTTTGCTCGTACGTGTTGACAGTCGGGCACTATGCGTCGTCGTCTTCGTCGCATTCTCAGCGGCAGGTTCGGTCATGTCAGGTACACGTCGCGCCCTTTTGCCGTCGTCGTGTTCGGAAGTCACAGTAGAGTTAGATCGGGGCGTCGGGCTGAGGGCATGTCGTGAATCATGGTCTTCGGCGAGTCGCTGAGTCGTTGGACGGGTTTGTTTTTTCCGCGGTCGTGCAACTTTACGTCCAGAAGTTGCTGCTTTTAGTTGCCTCCGCGTGGACTGGGGGAACTTCCATATGAGAAGTCAGCAGTGCTGGGGCGGTTTGGCGACTGGTGCGGGTAGGGCGATGGTGAACGGTTGAATCGGGCTGGACCTCTGTTGGTGTTGGACAGGTAGTCTTCGATCTCCAATGGGCGCTGGCCGGGTCGGGGTCGTGGTGCGTCGACGGAGAAGCCTGGCAAACCGAGCCTCTTGTAGGTGCAGCGACGGTAGATTTGGTCGGCCTCTCCGCAGTGGTAGCACAGCGGACGATTATCGGGCGGTCGCCACACCTCGGTCTTCCTTAAGGCGGGTGTTCGCACCGCAGTTGGTCGGGCCGGCGACAAGGGGCGACGGTGCGGAGCCTCGTGATCGAAGGGCGCAGGTGGGCGAGGCCGGCGAAGAGCAGCCGCGTAGAACATGTCTTGCGGCTCGCCGTGTGCTTCTGACGTCGCAGAGGTACCCAGCACAAGCTGCACTTCTTCCCTAATCACATCGGTAAGGGAAGCGACTTGCGGCTGCGGTGGCGTGGGGAGAAGAAGCTCCTCCCTCACTATTGCGCGGATAGTCTCCCGTAGGCTGTCTGCCGGAATCCGCATGCTGTCCACGTAGTTCGCAATGGCCGTGCTACAAACTTGCGGTCATACTGCTTAGTACGCATGTGAAGAGCCTTCTCAATTGTGCTGGCCTCGGTCACAAATTCAGCGATGGTTTTGTGCGGGTTGGGGACAAGTTCAGCAAACAATTCCTTCCTCGCACCGCGCATTAAGAAGCGTAACATCTTTTTTTCCGCCATGCAAGGGTCAGCACGCCTGAAGAGCCTCTTCATCTCTTCGACGAACACAACAACACTTTCGTTGTTGCACAACAACACAACACTTTCGTCTGCAGCAAGACTTCGGCCCGCCTCTTTCGCACAACCGAGGTGAACGTCGATAAAAATTGCGTTCGGAAATCGTTCCAATACTCTAGATAGCTCTCATGGTTTTCGAATCCTTCCTGAGTCCTCAAGGTAGAAGAACACTTCACCCGTTGACTCCGCGTCGTCCCATCTATTGAACAGCCTGACCCGTTCGGCTTGCTTCAACCAGTCTTCGGGGTCCTCCGAAGGTGTTCCATGGAATGATGGGGGCTGCCTTGGTTGCTGAAGAACTAGGGCAGGACTGGGAGCGATGGTCATGTTGCCTGCATTGGTCATAGTGGTTTTCACGACGTCTTCTTTTTTGACTTCATGAGGAAGCAGTCCAAACTCTGGCTGGAGACCTTGCTGTGGGCGACTGACACGAGTCGGGCTTGCTTCTCGGCTTGACGAGGGCTTAGGGTGCATTACCCCGCACCTTCACCAGATGACACGAAGAAAAGGATGACGCAGTTCTCTTGCAGGAAAAACAAGTTTATTGGAGCGAACTTGTGCTCTCCTAATAACTCAAAAGAATACAGAGGCGGTGAAGAACCGGTCAACAAAGTGACGTGCGTCGGCGAGCGTCGCAGAATCGAATGCCGCGGCGTCTGCTCTGCTGGCTTTTATTTTTCGGCGCAAGCGTTTCTGGAACCGTCGATTCACATCCAGAAGATTGTAGATCACAGAATATTATTCTGGGCTAGTGAGGCTAGGACGAGACAGTCTGCTTCTTTGAATGTGATAGCCCCTGCGGCATAAAAATAAAGAATGGGATACTCGCTTCGCTTGAAAAACCGATAACACAGCCGGGCGTGGCCCGGCAGTAAATACAAGCAATAAATAAACAAACCCATACATGGTTCGCGGCAATATATATATATATATATATATATATATATATATATATATATATATATATATATAAATATATATATATATATATATATATATATATATATATATATATATATATATATATATATATATATATATATATATATATATATATATATATATATAAATACATATATATATATATATAAATAAGTATATATATAAAAAAACAAATATATATATATATATATAGCAAAGGAAAAAAAAAATAACTTACCATAATTAACCCAGAAATTGGAGGGGAGAATCGCCTCACCGGTAGCATAGTGCTCATTGCACCAGACAGGAATTCTGGAGGACTTGGATTCGTATCCCACTAGGCGGGCATTTTTTCTGCACTTTATTTTTTTCTTTCGAAATTCTATATCTGTTTCAAAGACCTACCACATCGTCCCCCTTGCTTTCTGATGTTTTCCTGACTGCCAAACTTATTTTCTGTGTTATGTCTGTCTGGCTGTGTTCTGTCTGTCTTATTTTCAGTCTTCTTCTCTCTCTCTCTCTCTCTATCTCTCTCTCTCTCTCTCTCTCTCTCTCTATATATATATATATATATATATATATATATATATATATATATATATATATATATATATATATATGTTCAAGTAAATATTTGTCAAGCCGGATCTGCTTCTTGGCCAGCCAGGTGTTCAAAGACGACGACATAAATGTGTAGTTGCACCGCTCGCGGGCCAGACTGATTCAGCTATCTTCGCTGAGACTCACCGAGCGGCCTCTGCTCTTCGGTGTAGCGCTATGCCTAATAAATAGCTACATCGCCATCCTGCTGTCTACACCTCAGTCTACTAAGACGCAACACTTGTGGAGGACCGTTTTTTCTGATGCCTGGATCCCTGTCGGGCGCCATCCCAGAAAAGCCGTGTCCTAACGACAACCCGGTCCATCGGAGCAGCCGGCGCCAACTCGGTCTCTCTCCTGAAGTACCGGGCCTTTCCAACGTCCAAACCCGTCCGGCCCCGAAAACACACGTTATGGCCGCACTGCAGGTGTGGTAACTCACGAGCCTACCGAAACCAATATATTCCACGGAGATGTCTTCGAGGATGGAAAAACTGGGTTGCTCACTTCGAGCGTGTTGGCACTTTTAATCAGTGGGACGATGCGCTCACAATGCGGCATGTCTACTACTCGTTGGAATACCGCTCTCGTACTTGGTACGAGAACCGTCAGGCTACATTCACGTACTGGACCTTCTTTCGCCAGGAGCTTCAGAAATTTTTCTCCGACCCAGACTGTCGTGACCACGCGCTGCGGTTGCTGCAGTTGAGAATCAACGAGACTGTCATCATGTTTGCCGAGGATATGGCACGCCATTTTCACCGTGCTGAACCTGCCATGTCGGATGCGAAGAAACTTCACTACGATATGCACGCCGTCAAGGAACAGCCTTGCTGGCGTTATCCAAAACCCGCCGCCTACTGTGCAAGAGTTCGTCAGGGAGGCGACGCCTATCGAGCGGGCTGTGCAGGAGCGCAGTCGTCAGTGTGCTCGGAGGTCCATAACGCTCCCAGAACCGCTGCTAGCCTGACAAGTGAAGAAAGCTCTTTGCGGGAACTGATGAAGTTGGTCTTGCGTGAGGAGCTAGGCAAGCTTGGAATTGGGACTCCCCAGCCAACACCCTCTGTGGACATGATTGTGCGTGAGGAGCTGCGCCAAACGTTCTCGCCTCCCGACCCGCACGTGCAAGAGAGCCCCGCAAGCTGCGCAGCAGCAATGCGTCAGCAGCCACCAAACCTCCCGACTGTCCCGGGCCGTCATCCACCTCCGCCTTTGCAGTCGTGACCCACTTCGCAGCCGAAATTCGCACCCACCCGGGTTCGCAAAATAATTTGTGGTGAATAGCTGACTGGGAGCCCCTGTGCTGTCATTGAGGTGAGCCTGGCCGCGTCTACAGACGGTGTGCCTACCGCTAGATCCGACTCCATGGCTTCGCTCCGGCTGCTCCTCCTCCCCGTCTTTGCCAGTGGCTGACAGAAATCGCCAACTACCTCTCCGCACGCAACACCACGTCACCTACTCGTCTGTCCCGCTCTCCTTCTCCAGCATCGCACCTCCCGCCGACACGTCGCGCCCCTCGAGATGGCCCCGACATCTGGTTTCCCAGCACCCAGCGGGGAAACTAGACGAAGCGACCACCGGAGTCAGGGTTGCTGATTGCAGAAGCTCTGAAGACCTTACACCGCCGCCGACGTCAACCAATGAATGTGAAGCGACCACTCGACGAGAACAAACCGCCCATAGAGCATTGCCGCAGTGCAAGCACACAACAACGACGACTGTCAACACGAAGAAGGCGCTAGTTCTGAGCTTAGGGTGACTCTCGACGGTAATGAGGTAGCGCTTTGCTAGACACTGGAGCAGATTATTTAATCGTGAACAAGCAATTTGCCGAGTGCTTGGGCAAGGAAAAGACACCCTGGCACGGGCCTCAGTTTCGTTCATGTTCATGTTCAGCGTTGTTCATGTTGTTCTGTATTGTTCATGTACAGCGATGTAGACAATTATGAACATTGACACTAGACTTGAACGTTTACATTTCGCTTTGTGTATTTAAACATGTAATGTAGCTTCCGTTTCCCTTTGGCTGGTTGGCTGAATCGAGTCACAGATAGAAAGACAGACAGACCAAAACGTCTGAATTTAAGTGATTGATTGTGGGGTTTAAAGCGGTGATGCAACGCAAGCGATGAAGCGCACGGTAGTAGAGGGCTCCGGATTAATTTTGACCACCTGGGGTTCTTTAACGTGCACCGAAACATCGTGCACATGGGCGTTTTGCTTTTCGCCTCCATCAGAAAAGCGGCCGCCGCGGCGGGGAAAGAACCAGCCCCGTCGTGCTCAGCAGTGCAACAACGTAGCCGCTGAGCCACATCTGCGCGTCTTCAGTGTATAAGTAGCTCAAGAAAGACAATCGTCCTTAATAACTGAACACGTAATATACCTAGTAGTGTCATTAGTATATTGGCACACCCGGTCATCGCCGGGTACTATCGCTAGTTGGTATATAAACTGGCTATTCAAGTATGCGGTTAACTCTCGGCCGGAAGACTGAATCGAGGGACAAGAGGGTTTGAAGCATCGGCGTTCGTACGTGACGCCGCGTTGCTCTGTTTGGGTGCGCTACGCCGCTACGCCGCATAAGCATGGTGGGTGCACATAGTGTAGTAACGACCGAGCCAGGACGACAAGCCCGGCCGCTCAAGTGCTCTCACTTAAAAGAAAGTTTGGACGTCCTATGCGGACCTTGTTCCTTTCCTGGAATGCAGAGAGAAACGCTGTTGTGCATTTGTTACTATGCGTGGCGTAGGTTTGATTAGGTGCGTCACCGACTGCCGCCGATTTTGTTAGGTATTTCGGGCCTTGTCAAAATAGAGACTGAAGTACCAAAACAGAAGATAAATTACGCCCCGCAATAAAAAAAAATTTTTGTGTCGCTACATCTATGTTTAATCTCGTGACAAAGCTCCGCAATCGCATGTTTTCCCGTGGCTTTCAGTCACATTCTTCCGGTGCTGTATCAGCCTTTTGCGTAGACTGACAGTTCATCCTTTGCACAAACAATTTCAAACGGTGAGTGGACTGATGTAGAGCACACGTGTAATTTCGAAACGGTGGGGGGGCACCTTTGACATTGAAAAGGTCAACACGCGGTTTGCCAGTGGGAACATGGCTGACGTGACGAGTGCGTTTCTGAAAAATGTGTTTAGGGCTTCGTTGATATTGCCTTCTGAGGCAATGCAACATGCCTCGAGCTTCCTTGACGTACTCGTTTGCCACGCTCGTTTTTTTTCTCCCCACGTGGTTCCTTGGACGCTCTCTTGCTTGATTGTTTGTGAAAGAAATATATATAATAATTTATTTTAGGATCGCTAAAAAATTTAAGATTTCTGGTTTCATGTTTTCTGCACCTGAACAACTGCTTTCCTGCGTTTACCAATAAGGTCATCAGAGATCGTTTGGGGAAAATGGGGTGCCCCAACTAAAGTCCTCGGTTCCATTTCCAGTGCTTCACCTTCCTGTGGGATCTAAAGGATGGTCCGCCCTAGGAATGTTCTAGGAGAGTGCCTTGAAAAGGAATGAAGTCGTTTGGTTCTTCTTCAACTGTATTGAGTCTCAACGATAAAGAATGTTCAAATATTTGCAATCCTGCAACACCTGAAAGGTTAAGGTTACGCTCTACGTAAATACGGTTCAGAAGACGATGTTTGTTTACGGAAATAAAACGTATTGGATCAAGTGCGAAACGCTGGCGTTGATGTTCTTTCTAGGTTACCATATTCAAAGAAGCGGAACACCACGCAAGAGCAAAACAGAATGAGACTGCAGTCTAAAGCAGACATGGCGGGGCTTTTTTGCGACAAAAGGAACGTTACAGTCCTCCTCCACAGCTCTTTGTACTACACACATTAGCGGGAGTCACCCGAACCTGTATATTCCAAATCGAGGTTTAAGCAAATGTTCTCAAGCTTCTCGCTGATGTATTCAGAAGCTTACAACTATCAAACAAAAATCGCATGTTAACGACAATTGTTCGTGAATATGTGAGAATCTGGAAGTTTCGGACTGCACAAGGTACGTGAATAAGAATGTTTGTTAGGTTCAATCGTAGGTTTCACTCTTTCAGTGCTCCTTGGACTGCCCCTCAAATTCTACAACGTCATTGCGGCACTTCTGTGCAAAACAAGTATGCAAACACAATGCTCCAAGGAATGTATTTGTCTAGAAAATGACTATGTCCTGTGCTTTTTCGATATTTGTTTCTCGTTCAGAAGGATTTGCTTCGATAATTGAGTCAAAACACGCTATTCTATACGGGAAAAGGACTCTGAACTCGAGGAAAGCTTTTCGTTTGACGTTGCGAAGGTTTTCGTGATTCATAGTTTTCCCTTGCCAACAATTTACCGCGCAGTAGTAATATGTACGAGCAGATGCTTGGAATGGCAATGGGGCAATTTATCTTCGCCAGTACTACAAACGCGAAAATGGAGGCTTTTGACATAAGAGTGCTGGAATCTTTCCAGCCACACCCAAAGTTTTTCGAAAGTTTCCATTCGACGATTTCTGCTTTGTCGCAGGGCCGAAGCTTGTTAGGTCCTTACTTAAAGAATTGACCAATATACAAGCTTCAGTTTCCATTTTTGTGGAAGAATATTACAATGGTTTTGTGCTTCCTCCAAATCTTGAGCAAGATAGCCACTTCAATTACCGTTCTTAAAAATAATATACGTTTCATAGCTTTCCTAGATATGCTTCCGAAACGTTCTCCGAGTGGACTGTCGTTTAGAGTGTGCGAAAGCGCTTGCGCGAGGGCGGCCATCCACACCACCATCCACACCATCCATATCGGCGGCCATCCACACCACCATGGGCCGAGTCACAAAGATGTGGGCAGTGGTACCAGCGGCGATAGAACATGGCGGACAGCGAGCGACAGAGCTACTGGGGCTGAGACTCTAGTACAGTGTACTTTTGCGAGGACTCCGTGCCGTAATGGGGGAACCGAGGATGGGTGTTAGGACACTGGTATCACCATACTCAGTTGCAACTTCCCACTTGGCACCAACAATCAGTATCGACGTTACTTGTAAGCCAAGGAAACAGACATTTTCAGATGTGGAAACCTAAAAAGGAAACCTAAAATATTTAGCGGGACTGCAAAGGAATGAATATCTGGTTCACCAAACGTTCCCCAAAATTTCTTTCGCCATGCGTGAAATGAATTTAACGAATGCAAAAATTCGTGATTGAGTGATTTCTGTATTGCCATTCCTGCATTATTGTTTACGGATTACGGACTAATGCTATCTAAAATATCAATTACACACTGTCTTTTCTTACGCTGACCTGTTTTATTTAAAGACCTTCTCCAATGTGTCATTAACTGTTCTGTACAATTTTGGTGTTGTTAGAACAGCTTTTCTATTTTCAACCCCTGCAATTTCAGGACTTCCGTTTCCATTGAGTTTGCGTTATAATTTCTCGAGTGTTGCTTGGTTATCTTGTACTGAGAAGTGTACTTTACGTTATAAGTTATGTACTATTTGATTCAGTGTCAGCAGTGATTTTCGCCCCTTAAGCCGGGTTCTGCCAAACAAGCCCTTGTGAGGCTTCGGCAGATTCGGCATTATACATTGTATTTTTTTTAATGGAAATAATTTTTTTCCAATAATATTATAATATCATTTTTGTTAATATTATAATTATTATTATTATTAGTAGTAGTTGTAGAGTAGTAGTAGTAATCAATCGTTGGTACAAGCCAGCTTGATGTGGTCTACTGTGACATGAGCAAAGCCTTTGGTGTAGTAAATCACTAGTTATTGCTAGCCAAGCTTATTGTGTGATATGTCCATGATTTTTTGGTGAGTCTTATACGTTGCTATCCCAAAGAGCGATATTGCTAAAGTGTTAAAGGTCAAACGTCATTTAGGTAAAGCAACCAGTGGTGTGGCCGAAGGCTCTGTTCTGGGTCCCCTTCTTTTTTCCATTTTCATTAACGATGTTGCTTGTACCATTCCCAAGTGTTCTTTTTTGTATGCTGACGATATAAAAATGTTTAGAGGATTTCGGAATGTTCAAGACTGTAATTCTCTTCAGGCTGATATTGTGTCATTCCATCGTTGGTGAACCAGAAACGATGTAATTGTGAACCCCTCAAAAACAAAAGTTGTCTTCTTTAGTAGAAAAACTGAACAGTTGCAATATGCTTATAAAATAGCAAGCACGGCACTGCCGAGGGTGACTGAAAAGCGGGACTCGGGAGTACTGTTTCATTCCTCTCTGATTCCACTCCCACACTACACAAATTACTCGACACTCTTCTATGTCTGGGTGTTGTTTGCAGGTATTCTGGAGAGTTTAAAGTTCCTCTTCTACTCTTAAAGTTGTATCCGGCTCTCTGCTTAGCTCTTCTCGAATACGGTTATCTTATTTGGAATGGGGTTTGCCAGTCCCATATTCACCGTATCTAAAAAGTTAAACATAAGTACCTTTCAATCTTCATGCACCGTTTCCGCCATGTGCAAGGACACACAACGGCAGCATATCTTCTCTGAAAAGCATTTCTTCCCTTTGGTGTCGACGAATGCGCGCTGATAGTGTCTTTCTTTATAAACTTCTTCTTGGTAATATTTTATGTAGCGCCTTGGTTGCACTTATCAATGGCAACTTGCCGAACAAACTTTTTCGAACATTTCGGGCGTTCAGACCAGTTGGTTTAAATAAAAGACGCTCATTCATTTGCATAACTCATTGGACGTGTAATGAATATTCCGATCGTGTCATATATTGCAGAGCTCCTCTACTTAGTTCTTTAATGAGTTGAAAGCTGTCGTAGCTTAAGTTGCTTTATTTCATTCCCAATATATGAGCCGTATTTACTGCATGGAAACTGTGTTCTTGCTTGTATGTCTTCGCTTTTTCTTGTTTTGTCTTGCTTGAATATCTGTAGTTTTGAATTTCAGAGCTGGTAACGCGGAAGTTTTTTTTTCATTTTTGAACTTCGTAACATTTTTTAGAAAAGCTTCGTTTTATACGTATACTCTACGTAAAGTTCACGGATTATTTGCTTGTATTCTTCCTTTTTTTGCGTGCTTCAACGTTTCGCTAGGTGAGTACTATGGCTTGCAACACTAGGGCTTCTTCTTTCTTTTTGTTTACTTCTTCCCTTTTTTTCTTTTTTTTTCTTGCTTTCTGAGATTTTCGTACATATTTTTTTCTTTTTTGTTTCTGTCATACATATAGTTTTTGTGTGTTGCCTCGTCCTAATTTGCGTTTTTTGTTTTGTAAGACACTACGGTTGTTCCTGGATGCAGAAAATAAAGGTTGAAAAATTGAATGATTGATTGATTATTATTATTGGTATTATTATATAGGCCACTGGCAGCTACTGCGGCCGGAAACGTTTGAGCTGTACTTGCTATAGATCATCTCACTCGCCGTGACCTATCCTACCGCCTACCACGTCCAATGAAGGTGCTTCTTTCTACATCATTGCATCCTTCGTCACGGAGCAGCTCACGAACTCCTTGGTGACAGAGGGCTCAACTATTTATTCCAAATGGTGGAAGCACACTACTACCACCTAGCACCCGTCAACCATTGGGTAACGGTCAGCTTTACCAGAATTCGTAATAATGTGCTCGCCAGCTACATCTCTCCAGACGACTAGGTTTGAGACACGATTCTTCCCTTTGTCATGTATGCGCAAAAATCTATGTTGCAGGAGACTACAAGAATATCACCTTTTTTTCCTCCTGTACGGTCGCAAACCGTTGTTGCCACGGGGCACAATTCTCCCCTATCGACCCCGACGCTTCTGAGAACACGACCGTCCCTCTACTTTACAGGCGCGGCAAAGAATACCGCCTGATTTTCCGCACTTTACTTCTGAAGACAAGTCCAGCCAAATAAATTAGTGTCCTTCTATTCTGTGAAGATGGATGACCTGCGAAGCTGGACGCAGTCGAGGGAGTGCACAAAAAACCACGTTTGTTTGTAATTTGCGATTGAGAATTCTTCCCAGCCGTTTAGCTGAATGAAACTCGAAGTGACCAGAGCTGAATCCTAGCGAACAAACATGCGATTCTCTGCTTATCTCCCGTGTCTTACGCATCTTAATATCTTTATAACACACAACCGAATCAGCTTAACAAGTCAAAACACCAGAGAGGTCGCATTCATCAATTTTATGTCAACGTATTCATCCTGTCAGCACAACGGAGATGTCATGTGTGAGGGGATAAAACCTATAGGCTCTGCGTGCACACATATACCGCAAACTGCTTATTTGGGCGTGTTTAATTTTGAAACAAGAGCCACAAAGGAACGCTGGAGCGGCGTCAAGTAAATCGGCTTGCGCGGAATGAAAGCCATAGGGTTGGCCCTTCCCTATAAAACTTTGTTGTGATAGTGACAACCAAAAACTGACCTTTTCAGTGCTCAGTGCTATGGTCTTGAATGCCCACCGCCACTCCCGGTCTCTCTATTAAGCTCCTATCTAAGTACCACGGCCACTACCGCGTAGCCGAACCAAGGGCGCCTGCCAATTACGTTATCGAGCCGCTAACCCCGTGCGAATACCTGTGTTGCCGAGGCCGCGAAAACTTCCACGTGCCACACCTCGAACGTTATTCTGACCTAGTTGTTGTGGAGTGCGCATAATTCGCCAGGGTGGATTTCTTCACCGCGGGGTATGATTGTAGTGCGGAAGAGGGACGGGACGACTATATCGAGACCGCCCGACCGGCGACCAATCCATATTAATTCTCGTGGACACAGCTGTCAACTGTCCGTTACCACCGCTGGCCTTGTGATCGCTGTTGGTGGTGCCTAAATAACTGAACTGGCACCTACGCACTCAAAGATGAAGCTAAAACGGAACACTGGGCGAGTTGGTACATGTTCATAATAACAGCGCTACTGACACAGACAGAAAGAAGAGGGCACAAACACGGCGCTGACAAACAACCGAGTTTTATTGCTTAGGCCAGTGGTTTTTATTCACACATGAACGTTTTAAGTGCGAATGCACTTTATAAGCGACCCTGAATTCCGTTGACCGCCGTCCGTCCACATAGCAACAGCTGCGGGTGCGCGCGCTCCTCGTCTTCCTTGGCAACGGGGGGAGATGGCACATACCCACGTGGGGGATTGGCCAGGAATCTCCTCGTCTTCCTTGGCAACGGGGGGAGATAGGCGCGCGGTGCCTGGCCGCTGACATGGCACATACCGACGTGGGGGATTGGCGAGGAATCGGGCGTGAGAAGGGCTAATGCACCCGTTTAAAGGAGTACTGACACGAAATTTGAAAGCTGAGATCCGCTCTAGCAATCAAGTACAACGACAACACAAATAGGTGTCTGTTCATGGCACATACCCACAAGTGCGAATGCACTTTATAAGCGACCCTGAATTCCGTTGACCGCCATCCGTCCACATAGCAACAGCTGTGGGTGCGCGAGCTCCTCGTCTTCCTTGGCAACGGGGGTAGATGGGCGCGCGCTGCCTGGCCGCTGACATGGCACATACCCACGTGGGGGATTGGCCAGGAATCGGGCGTGAGAAGGGCTAATGCACCCTCTTAAAGGAGTACTGACACGAAATTTCAAAGCTGAGATCCGCTCTAGCAATCACGTACAACGACAACACAAATAGGTGTCTGTGCATGGCACATACCCACGCGGGGGATTGGCCAGGAATCGGGCGTGAGAATGGCTAATGCACCCGCTTAAAGAAGTACTGACACGAAATTTCAAAGTTGAGATCCGCTCTAGCAATCAAGTACAACGACAACACAAATAGGTGTCTGTGAATAAATGCATCTTTCTTTCTTTGTAGTTGTGTGTGTGTCTGGGATCTCTCTTTCGCGAACATTACCGAACCGCGCAAATTCAACTTCTGCATTCGCACTTTCACATTCTTCCCCTCGGGGAAATGCGGGGAAATTTTTTATACACAAAAACGTTCAGTGGTCACCTCGCCCAGCATTGTCGTGATTGCGTTACAAATGCCAGCCACTTTTTGTCCAGAGCGTAGTGATAGGCGAGCATGGCAGCCAAATTGGCGAGAAATCTTAGAGGCCACAGAAATTAACAAGTTAGGTGATAAATGCATAAGCACCCCATCTATCGCCCTCACAAAAAAAGAGTGTAGATTTCTAGCGCAGTAAGCCCACCCTGGTAATCTGTGTCTTGTTTCCAAATTGATTACAAAATGGACTTGTGTTTTGTGTTCATCGTACTTGTTGCCCGTAAGTAGATTAGCTTGTGAATATACGTAAAGTCAGCATGATGTCACGCTCACGCTCTCATATGGTCACGTGTAATTTAGTGTTTCCTTCTCTTTTTTCCTTTTTGTTGTTTTTGCCCATGTGTGTATAAAAACCACTGGCCTAAGCAATAAAACTCGGTTGTCAGTCAGCCCCGTGTTTGTGCCCTCTTCTTTCTGTCTGTGTCAGTAGCGCTGTTATTATGAGCACTCAAGGTGATTGTCCCTCATCCATTTAAAACAAAAAAGAACGGATAAGGATCACATCGCACCAGGACCGTCACCGGCTGGAGCTCCAGAAGAGCGCATGACCGCCAGTGGTGAATCCTGGTGGTTTCGCAATGCCATCGCTAGCCGTCCTGCTGACCCTTCTTGTGCAATAAACCCGCCAATAAAAACCCCGACATCTCCAGGAAGTGAACGATGATGAGAGGGGCGAAGTTAATATGCTGATTGGTAAAACCGTAAAACATCCGTCCGCATATCACATAAAAACTCGACACGTAAAGCTTTCCACTGCTCTGTTGACAAGCCCTTCGGTGACGTCGCTGTTTGGGGTGATTATGCACGGCTTGTTTGGGACGATGAGAATCTCCATGGGTAGGTTGACGAATTTGGTGTGTAACATTTTAGCCACCTTGGCGTCGCCTTCTGCAGACCGTCTTGTGTCGCGTACAACTGGTACTTGTCCTGAGGTCGCTGGCGACGAAAGACAACTTCCTCTTCTTCCTTTCCTTGTTGTTGTTCAGCAACGAACGCGGTGAACGTTTTGACCTCTTCGGCCAATCATCGGTTAGCCAATCCCAGGGGGGATCCTGCCACAATCATCAATGATGTGCCGGATACAGCAGCAACGAGGGACGGGACAGGCCCCGAGCAAGACGAGCTTCGCCCCTAATATATACATATTTTTACTTGGTGGGAGGACGTATGATAGGAAGAACGGTGTCGGCTATCAGAGCACCCAGCAGCATTGCACACCACCTATACAACTTCGTCGGTTTTGGTTTTTCTCCTTGAAAATATATATGTGACACGTGATGAAATTGTCAGTCATGTAGATTTTGTACTCTTTTCACAATAGCTGTACTAGGTCTAGAGTATTACTCAATAGAATATGTCAAACAGCTTTAAAACGCAATTGTACCTCTGGGGTACTCTTTTTTTGATATTGGTGAGCAGATGAAATGCTTTGTCACTGGCTATATGGGGGTGCAAAACCTTCTCTATTTGTCCAATACTGAGTGGTTTGGATGTCTTTGAAAAAAGATTTTCTATGTGCAGCCCAGATTTAGAGAAAAGGCAAACAATTTTGTACTATTTCTTCTTTTAATGACAATTTTTATTTCGAAAACATCAGAGGCTATATAAATAGCGCACCCATGGATATATGACATCATAACACCTGCTAATTCATTTACAAGCAAAAAACTTTTACACTCTTTTGTTCCTTACATGGATATAAAGGGTGATGGCGTAAAGTATAAAGGCTCACGAGGAAATTTGCCGCTTTTTTACAGCCGAACGCAGAGCAGTCAGTAACGACGAGTAATGCGCAGAAATTATTCACACACCCTACGTTTCTTTTGTCGAATGCCGTAAGGGGTATTTTTAAAGCTCATGTCACTTCCTAGAAATTTCTTTGGTTGTTGTTGCGTAAATATTTTTTTAGGTACCCTAACGGCCAAAGTGGGCACAAATGGGGGGAATGAGTTAGAAGCCGACACAAAGTACAATATTGTAAAAAGAAAACAATGAACACAACAAAAGTGACATTA
Source organism: Haemaphysalis longicornis (assembly GCF_048455015.1). Taxonomy (NCBI): domain Eukaryota; kingdom Metazoa; phylum Arthropoda; class Arachnida; order Ixodida; family Ixodidae; genus Haemaphysalis; species Haemaphysalis longicornis. Next base: position 162,545,032 of record NW_027526422.1, read on the forward strand.
AAATATCATAAGGCTGCAAAAAGTACACAATTGCAAAATACAGCTTGAAACATTATATCTAAAAAGAACAAAAAGTGCAAAACTGACAGAAAATTAGGTATTTGAAAAGCAGGAACACACATTTACAGCATAGAAAAGATGACCATGATGAAGACAAGCTACAGGGTATTTTAAAACGCTAAAAAAGCGAGGAGCGTGGTTTGAAAAGAAGAGGCGTCAGTTTGGTCCACTAGGCTACTCGGTAAAGAATTCCATTCATTTACTGCCAGTACAAGGGGTGAGTTTTGATATTTCTTTGGGATATCTTTGTGAGCGTGGTCAGTGCGTGCGGACGTACAGGGTGCCGGGGAGAAAAATTTGCGAACGAATGGTTTTGGATGATGGTACAGGGTTTGAAAAAAATTAATCTTGACAACTGCCTGCGTTGGGTGAGAGGGGGGAGATTAACTTCGTCTTTCAAGTCAGATAGACTCTTGTATCTTGAGTACGGTGACCGAATGAAGCGGGCGGCCTCGTTCGGTCCGTATTCAAGCATGTTAGTCAGCCACACGGGATATATGCCCGATGATTTCCGCGTATTCTAGTAAAGAGCGGATAAGAGTATTATACGCGTGAAGCCATGTCTCTGAATTACCTCAATACAGGCGACGCTTGAGCAGATCGAACTTTTTTTATGCTCTTGATGTGATTTTTTTAGGGGGCCCTGTTTAAATCGGAGGTGAATATTACTCGGAGATATTTGAAGGCCGAAACTGATTAGATTTTGGCATTATCTATTAATCAATTATAAGTTTGTGATCTTCTCAGAGGAGAAAATTGCACATGCATAGTTTCCCCACGTTTATTTTCGTCAACCTTTATTCGCATCATTAAGGTACACTACATAAATCATGCAGGATTGTAGAAACATCATCGCAAGTAACTATTTCTCTATAAATTACACAGTCGTCGGCAAAGAGAGGAATTGACGAGGAAATGTTACATGCGAGGACGTTTATATTGATTAGCAATAGTAAATGTCCTTCTACGGACCCTTGGGGGACTCCTGATGAGACGCCCGCGGGATTAGAAACGTGGTCATTTATCCTTACAGAGTGCCAACGTTTTTTTAAAAAACTGCGAATCCAGTGGGTTGTTTTGTCATCCTGATTGAGATTACAAATTTAAAGCATTAAACGCTGACGTGGAACCCGATCAAAAGCTTTATACAAATAGACAAAAATGGCATCGGTACAAAGCAACCGGTGCTGGGAAGGTGGAGATCAGTGACCAGCTCAAAAAGTTGTGTCTGGCATGAGACACGTTTCCTAAATACGTCTCTATTGCTAAAAAAGGTATACTCGTTAAGGTGGGTTACAACATGCTCAAAAATAATATGTTCAAGCTACTTGCACCTGATTGAAGTAAGTGAAATAAACCTATAATTAAGGGGATCAGATCGGTCGCCAGATTTGAAAATTGATAGAGTATTGGCAAATTTCCAATCGTCCGGCAAGCCACCTGAATCTAGAGATTGCTGAAATAACAAAAAAAGCCGGTAAGCTGAGTAAAGCGAAGTTATTTTCAAGAGCTTTGCTGTCATACCTTCAGGCTCTGGGCTAGTTATGGAAGCTAGATGGTCGATATCGCATGCCAAGGTCTGTATTTTATTGGGCATCGTATGTACAAAGAACAGCAATTTGTTGCCGTTTCACAATAATGAGCATCGTTCACTTAAATATCATGTGTTTTGTTTATAGAAGGAAACCGCTAGCCGCTGTTCTATACATTTGCAAGAATTAGGAAGAGTTTATAGTGTACCTTGAAAGAGCGTAGTTTTGTGGATTAGACACTCTGAACCCGGAATCCACCGTCTCCAAGCAGCAAAACCTAAGAATAGCTGAGCATGAGGTCGCGGGTTCGACTCCCGGTCGCGGCGGCCGCTTTAGTGATGGATGCGAAAGGCAAAAACGCCCGTGTGTGCGAGGTTTCGGCGCTCGTTAAGGATACCCATGTGGTCAAAATTAATCCGGAGCCCTCCAGTACGGCGCACCTCATCCCATGCGTTGCGTCGGCGCGTTAAACCGTACAATCAATCAATCAAATTGCAAGTGTATATATGCAGTGACTCTCCCCAACTGGTACACTGGTGCCACGGTTCGCTGAAGTGTTATTCGTCTAGCACAAAGAATGTTTAGCACAGTAGAAAAAAGCCCATTCTTTCAGTTTCATTTTTCCACACAGGGTTCAAGTTACATTAATCGAAAACAGCTTCATATGACATAATACACTTACAATCAGCAGCATATTCATAAATATTGCACTAATATGTAATCACCTAGTGGCCTGTGACGCTGTTGTTTTAATTGTAGGTCGACACCTGTTTTGTTTATACAAAGACAAATCACAGTCTTTCATCTGGGTTAGAAGTGCGCTACAAGAGAGAACATAAGCGCTGAAACCAAGTTGAAGCACTTTCACGCGCCGCAAAAAAAAGTGGCACTGCGTAACTGCTGGCGCGCGAAGCGGGAACAAAAAACATGCAGCAACTCAGGAACCGTTCAGTTTTTGTACCGTCAGAGTGTCTCACAGAACTATTGCTAAGAAGTACTCCAAAGAGCGTACCACTTTTAACGGTTAGAGATGTTCAAGACCTATGTAAAATCAAAGCATGTTTTGGACATTCCTCCCAATTTAAGGAACCAGTAAATGTAGCTTTTTCGCATCTTTCGCCAGTGTGCTCAAATGCGTCACAGTCGCTAACATAAGAAGCACAACGCATATGCACCCCCATACGCACGCGCATGCAAACGCATGCACATGCGTGCATGCATACAAAAACGCGAATGGTCTACTCGGTCATGGTTCAGTATCCCAGGACGCTGCCCTTTTGAAGGGCATTCGAGGAGATGGATACTGCTGTAAAATTCTTCGAAATATAGTTCGATAAGGTTGTATGTTTGGGTGAGTTGGTATCACGCACCGTTTGTGAACTTGCGCAAAGCCTGGTTTTAGCAGAACCTCCCGTACGAAACACCACCAAACTAGTATCATATATACACTAGTCTCAGAATAATATTTATTCATTATTTTCCGCTTTGAATGTTCGGGCACATTGGGTTCAAATTGTTATAAGAAACGGACCCCTTTCAGAATTATATTCAGATATACAACCGTTGCAGGTACAGAAAGCACGTTAAAAAGATATACAGAAAATTTCCTGTTGTATCTCAGCTCCAGGTGGCAAAAGGTAACAATAAATGTACAGGTTTTGTGGCAATTTTTCGAAGCCTCATGCATACACCGGACAGAAATGAAGGGGTTAGGATGAGGCAAACTACAAGCCTGCTTGTGGCAGAGCGCATCCGCATATCTGTCTGTGCACCGCAACGCAAAAGACAGCAGTTCTCACTTGTTCAATAGACAACGAAACGGAAAATTTTCCAAAAGTTCGAAAATAAGCGGAATCTCCCGTATAAAGTGAAACCTAAGTGTCCTGACTGGTGTTGTTACGCAGAATTCGCAAAGCAGGAAAGCCGACTTCCTCTGAAGATACTGATAAGTAATAGTGAGGGAAGTGAAAAAAAAAAAAACGCTTGTCATAGCCGGAACCGAACCTGTGCGCCACAAGTTATGAAGCCGGCGTCTGTCCGATTGATCCATTTTGACATGTTCGAACCACGTGGCAAGCATCAAGTGCCGATTCGCGCGGTAAACCCTAAGCCCGCACTTTAGGCCTACGGAGTGTACCTCTGAGAGTGCAGTGGGTATTCTAGAAAGTGGTGCGCACCTCCCGAGAAGCACATACTCGCATTGTGGAATTGGCCCACTTAAGAATCCGTCACGACAGAGCTTCGCGTTCACACAACGTCGTCGCTAGACTAATGGGTGCTTGATTTTTTAAGAAGAGCGTCAGTTGCTATGGGGAGACCTGCCCATGCACGTGTTGTTGCTGGGGGGGTGAATGCTTGCCTAAACCTGTGTCTGCGGAGGTGCGTGTGTGGGCATTTAGGCGTGCGTACACGTCTCTGTATAGGCCTTTTACCGTAGCGTTAGCTGTTATGGCGTGTTCGAGGACGCGTGTTTTGGAACTGTAACTCTCATTTCTGATTTCACGTGCACGTCTAACGTCATGCGGTCAGAAGTATTGGCGTGACAGCTGAGATAACATTCTTGCACCAGTACTAAGTGGAGTCTATGCAACATAGTCAATTTGCCCTTTAGCTGTCCAACTTGGAATGTGAGCAAACACGTGTTATCAACCTTGATAGCAATGATACGCTATTTCCCTGACCTTCTACACGCGCACAATGTCATTCCTACGCTTTTTTGTTGGCTATCTGAAATTTAGTGACAAACTAGTCACCTGCTTACGAAACAAAGAAATCCCTTTAATTGGGACTGAAATTTATTATATATATGGCGTGCGCAGCCCATCCTGAGTCAGACTTTGCGGCCGACAGCAGAACGCCAGAAACGCAACTCATTATGCATCTGCTGAAGTACCTGCCCATCACATTGTTCCTGTTGCTCTGCGGCGCTATTGCTTTGGGAGCTGCTAGCGGGTCAGACAGGCCAGGACGTGACGTTCAAGATGCTCTCAAGGTAAACATTTTGCAATTTCAAAACAGTCAAAACTATCTAGTTTACGGTTAAAAAAATGTTGAAGACGTGCGGGTAAAAAGCAAAATTGATGGTGTCTGTACGGGCAAAAATCGCGGGCTTTTAAATACTGAAGTGAAAAAAAAACCTGAATGTAGCGGCATGACCTGCACCCCAGGGCTGCTAAAGCAAAACATAAAAAATTCCCCAATGTGAGCAGTAGTGGTGCGAAACGTATGATGACGTCAGCAGGACATTTCAAATATTGTTTTGCACGAATGAGGCATAAAAACCAAAGTTACTGGTGTGGCTGAACTGTACACATCCGTTTGCAGTTGCGACGGGAAGACCAACTTGTGCCGATGAACTGAAGGGCACCCGTTGGCCACTGACGAGCAGTGCCTTGAGATTTCTGAACAGTGCTTTTCATCACATGTAACAAGAGATAATGAGAATTATTTCTGAAGAGTTAGCCTTGTACATTTCATCTGCATCGTCAGAGAGAGGCATAATATGCACTCTTTATTGCACGCTGCGAAACGTAGTAACTGCGGCTGAGTAACAAAGTCACCGCAAGCGCGTCTGTAGCGGTGAAATGGCCCATGAAATAGCCACGAGTGCAATGAGAATTAAGTAGAGTGTTTGAGTTTACCAAAATAAGAAAAACCAATGTAGAATGAAACCACCTCCCTCCCGCCACCGCTGCCATCGTTGATGCCACTTTCTTTAAAGCGGCCATTCACAAAACTTCTTGTTGAATCGATCTTTGTTGTTGTTCTTGATTTTCGTTTGTAGGCTGTTCTTTTAAAACAACTGCACCTGATGTGTTCTATCTTACCTCTCCTTTCTGTTCTCACCCCTCCATTCTAGAGGGAGGCCTGGAATTCCCCGTAGGTCGCCAAGTATGACTGCGGAACTCGAACTTCATCCACCGTGCTATCTGCTCGCAGGCAAGTTTCCTACTCACGTACCGAGGACAACGTCAATGGTGAACCTCGCCGGCGATCCACCATTTTAGAGTTTAGGTCTGGCACGCCACTACCTACATGAGTGTTCCTTCGCTTCTGCAAAATCCCCATAACAGAATACATGAGTACAGCAACCTAGTGTTTCAAATTTCAGAGGCATAGCCATATTGCGAAAAATTGCAGAGGACCAGTACGCTGTAAGATCTGTTAGAGGTCTCACTCATATAAAGACTGCATCTCATGGGCCCAACCTCAGTGCGTAAACTGTGGCAGGCCGCATCCTGCGTCGCAAGGAGCTTGTCCAAAAAAAGAGGCCGCAACTCTTCCTCGCAATGTAGAGCGAATTCAGGGCAAAGTTTCAAGCCTACGTGAACGTCCGCCGAACCTCGATCTAGTCTTTACCAGTGCAATGCAATCGACGCATGACCTACCAAATCAAAGTGCATCTCCAAAAACCGTCCTATGCGGGAATAGTCCAAGAACCGTTACCGACCAAAAATTCATAAATCCCTTCTGGAGCTAGTTCTGGGGACGTAAGGCACAATGCACAATGAAATCAGAAGGCGTTCGAGAGGCTCCAAGAATGCGGAAGCAGGTAAGATGCCACTTGGAAAAGCTGAGCAGACAGAGATGGCGGGACTTCTGTTTAAAACTGGACGTTCACCAGCCTCTATTGCGAATTTGGCTCGTTTTTAAGAGAAAGCGCAGCGATATTCAGCAGCTGCACCCATTCCGCGCGCTATTATTGTACGACCACATTTCTTTGAAAGAGGCGGCTGAAGAGTATTGTATGTTACTGTCTTCAAGATCAGTACGCCAAAGCGCCCCACAAGTGCCCCCTCCGAAGTACCGCTTGCGGCTTGCCCCGCCATCGACCTTACTTTTTTCATATACGAACTCAACGCCGCAATTTCTCGTGCGAACAAACGTTCTCCACCGGGTAAAGACGAAATAACTTACGAGGCCATTTCTCACTTGTCCCATCACTCTCGATTGCGTCTCCTAGAATATTATAATTTATTCTGGCTCTCGCGCACAGTACCTCTCCAATGGAACCTAGCTAAGCTAGTGGCCATCCTAAAACCCGGTAAACCACCAACGACTAGTGACTCTTTCTCACCAGCAGCTTTGCTGAGCTGTGTCAGCAAAATTACGCCGAAAATGTTATTCAGAAGAGTGGAATGGTATAGTGAGAGCAAAAGCCTCTACCCGCCTCAGATGTATGGCTTTCGCGAAAATAGAGCAGCCATTGACAATGTGATTGCTCTAGTTTCATCTCTGGAAGAAGAAAAACATAATAGATATGTTCCTATTGCCGTGTTTTTAGCCATTAAATCGGCATTAGATTCAGTTTTTCATGATGCCATTGTGGCATCCCTTGCTGCTCTTGGGTGTGGTGGAAAACTTCACTGTTGTATTTCAAGTTACCCGCAAGGGCGACAACTTTTCATGTACACGCCGGACTGCCCAACTTCCTACTATACTATAGAAAAAAGAGTACCTCAAGGGGCTGTCTTGACACTTCTGCTATTTAACATTACTCTTATCTACCTAAACAGTATACTCCCACCTGGTGTCGACGTCACACTTTATACGGACTATATCTGCATCTGGAGTGCGTCGCGATGGCGCCGTACCACGAAGCAAAGGCTGCAGAAGCTCTCGCAAAAATATCTGCGTACCTTTCACCGAGAGGGCTCCACCTATCTTCTGAGAAAAGTGTCGCCATTGCTTTCACTCGCAAGCGTACGAAACGCTATCCACTGGTTCTCGGTGGCCGCACCCTGGAATATGTGCGAACCCATTTTTTCCTCGGAATCTTAATAGAACGGAATCGTTCGTTTGGTCTCTAAGTGAAGAAACTCACTACAAGAATCACCGCCATCTCAAAACTATTTGGCTATCTCGCCGGCAGTCCCTTGGTCAGTGACTGTCGCTCAATGGTAATGCTCCGCAGAGCCTATGTCGACGGTTTATTGCGTTACAGAATGTCGGTCCTTCAGAAGCTCCCGCCCACAATCAGAAAGCAGCTAGATGCGGCCACAAACAATTGCCTCCGCATCTGCCTCGGCATCCCCAAAGGGTCGTCGTGCCTAGGTACGATCACTGAATCAAGCTGTCTGCCTTTGGACGTGATTCGACTTCAGGAGACTGTGCGAATACATTTGCGACATCGGCTGCACGCCAAGAGCCGTATACTAACACGCTGGTTGAAGATGAAGGGCGGCGGAGAAGAAAACTGATAGCGTGCTATCCGGCATTGTGCCTCTGAGTGCTCAAAGAGTGAAGAACGCCAAGTATTGAATTCTTTTGTTTGAGCTGAAGTATCCAATCGCAAAAAGTCACCTTATTAAGCCAACACAACTAAATCAAGGGCCGCGAACACTGCGTGAGTTAGTTTTCAGTCTGTGTAGCTTCTTTTCCCAAGGCAGTATTTTTTATTTCCGCCTTAATATTTCGCACCTAAGGAAGGTTTTACTTTTGAAGCCTTTCCTACATTTTTTTATTCGCTGTTTTACTCACCTAATCTTCGATATTATTCGATGTAAGGCTAGCAAATAAACATACACTTTTAAGACATCATTTCTAGGCAAACTACACTTTTCTTTAAAAGCTCTTCTAGAAAATGGGCTTCCAGGGAACCTCTGCTCGAATGTTCTCGTATGATTTCCAGTTGGCTGCTTATTCTGTGGAAATAAAGTACCACTGTTGCTCAGAGGTTATTTCTGTGGGTACATTATGTGAAGTAAATAAGTATGACTTCATACTCCTTGGGAAGGAGCTTGCATACTTGGCTCTGCGGTAAGTGAAAAAAATTAAAAAAAAACGCAAGGAGGTGCCAGCGAGACACATTTACAGGGACCCATGAAATATAGAAAGAAGGCAGTTTTTTCACCCACTTTGGGCGTCATTTTAATCCTAAAACTCGAGTACATGCTCGTCAAATATAGGTTATCACGTATCGCACTTGAGTGCTTCTTGACCGCTTTATTACGGGTGTCGTTTTAGATCGTTTATTTCTGCACCACCTTTCCAGTCTAGTGACTTCATAAATGCCACTGTCAGACTTCACAAAAGGTGAGGCCAAACGTATATATTGGCGCACATTTGTTTCTACCCACTCTGTGCAGGCAGCAGACGAAAGGTTCTCCAAGCCGTTACATTTATAGGAAAGAGGTGGTATTTCTATTTGTGTGCCTGTTGTAGACTGTGGGTAAACATCGTCCCTTCACTACATGGGCGTCTCCTTGTGTCCAAGAACAAGGGGAATTTGTCCTGAATCGATTGGGCATTAAACAGTTAAAACATTTTCCGCCCTTGCGGGAAAAATAAGTTATATTGGAACAAGTAGAGCACCGATAACTAGCTGTGAGGGTAAATGTTAAAAGGAGGCCGACGTAAACACAAATGTCGTCCTTCCTCAAGGTGCAGCACATGATTTTCTTCTGCAAAAAAAGAGGGCGGATAGTGGGTTAATTTGAAACCACGCGAGTGTGCCACGTAGCGTGTGATCACAGTGAGAGCTATGACTGCTCTTGAAGAAAAGGTAAATCACGTTAATTATGCTATACGCAGAGTTCACGCTGTGGGTGTCGAAAGATGTCCAAGACTTGGAGCCGGTGCACTGCCTCTAACAGTTCGAAGACATCCGCGGGTTCGCTGTTCCACTGTATGCTGCCGACCTCTGCGAAGACCACTTCACGTTCGAAGATGCGGATGTATAAACTCTTTCCTATAACATCAATTGCCGGCTTCGGAATTGAATATGACATTGGTGACTAATTGAGTGCCGTATTAACCCGCGTGTTATTTGGTTTCAGTTTAATTGGGAAATTGGAATATAAATGTGTTACTTTAGGTAGTACTAATAAAAACAGTACATGAAACAGCATGACTTTGACGAGTATTGATAAGTGCACAAAACGTAGAGAAATGATTTATTCCGAGTTTTCTACTCAATGCAATTGTACAGTGCTTCTTGAATATCTTTGCATATACTGACGCCATCTTCTTCTGAGGCACAGACAGGGCATGCACTTGCAAATATAATAAAAGTTGCAGAAACTGGCCGTAATCAGTTCTTTCTAAGTTTTGTTAACTGCAAAGAGTGCATTTACCAATGAAGTTTTGAATTACAACCTGCATTTGACAGCTTCTCGCAGTCATGGTAACCGTAAGGGGCTGCGCCTCTAATACCGAGCCACCAAACTAATCTGTCGCCTTCCCTTGGAAGAAAAGTCGAGGTGAATGGCAGCACATTTTTGAGTGTCCGTCAACACCGTGGCGTTGCTCTTGCTGATATGTTTTCAGCCCTTTCACAACAGACGGAATTCGTAATTTTTGTAATTCTGGTTTTAAATTCAGTGAACACCTAAAAATGCCTCCTGTGTGTGGCGAAACCGCTAACACCTAGTTTTCATACTCACGGAGTGTTCTGCTAAAAAGCAGTTTTAAACTGAACTGCACAAACCTCGAACTGTAGCTGTCAGCAGGTTCGTCAAGCTGCGGCTGATGAGGTTCCCGTCATTTCAAGAGCAGAAATTTCCCGACCCTTTAAATCAGGGAGCTGGACTGGGGATACATTCAGAAACGCCTTCTGGGAGCCGCAAAAGCGCTGACTTCGAGACGTCATATTTAGGGTGTGATTTGCCAAAGAAAAACGTTTTAACCTGAATGAGATAAACTAAAAAATGCTGCTACCTACACGTTGGCTAAACAAAGTCTTAAGGGTTATCTATAATATTACTAAGCACAGTGCTTCAGGGCATTGCTGTTTGGGAACCCGCTCTGTAGAGATAAGCAGACTGTTCAAAACGCATTTTGTAAGTGGCAGCATTTTTGAGACTGAGCCCCATGCTTATTTCTTTGAGGGACAGTGGAACCCATGCGTCCCAGATTCAATTTTACGTACTTGCCACTGTGTTTCTATGAGAAATCTCGCACTATTGCGTCCGCGTTACTTACTTCACATAGCGACTATAGCAGGTTATTCCACATGTACTTTCGTAACTTTTATGTGTCATTTTTTTGCGTTTTTCGAGCTATTTTGCGACAGAAAAAAACTTTAAATGTGAAATATTGTCTTTCTTCGCTAGAGTAACCACTCACAAACAATCAACACATAATTCGTAATTTCGAAGCGTGTACAGATATACGAAACAATTTTTACTAAAAGCTGTGCAATTCGTTTGCGACAGGGTGGGAACTGTTCATGCCACACCGATGTTATTTTTGTGTAAATCTATGAAGGAATATATCCAAGCTGGAGAAACACCATCACTGGAAGGCCTTTATGGAATACGTCGATAGTTACCATCCCTCCGCTTATAAATCAGAGCTTCACCCCGTGGTGGCGCTGCTAGTGCTGAAACAGGAAAAAGAAGTGCCCGTGACTAGACATGGACTGTAGGCAACGTCCCCTGTCTGGGAGTTTCTTCACACCACTTCATCAGAAGACGTATTTGCACAAAGTAGGAAGAGGGAGAAATGGTTAAGAGTTCAGCAAAGCTAACCAACTGGACAGTGAGACATACGCGTTGCACTTTTTCCTGAAATCAATTACTTCTTACCTTTTGGATAAATAGCAAACCAATAATGTTTTCAGCACGAGAACTTCGTTCCCCTTGTTGTGTCCACGAAAGGGTTAAGCAGAGACCTATTTCGTGAAGCGCTGACAGCGGTTTTCTGTATTTGTACTGCCCAGATATTCTGGGACATTTTCATCGCTATCGTTAAAATAAATACCCCTTTAAAATGTTTCAATATAACATCACTCCTAAATACTTTTCCCCAGTGTTTCTGTACAACACCGGACCTTTAGCGAAAGAATAAAAGTTAAATGCTTTTCATAAGTTTCCATAATTCCTGGTAGTTAATTTAACACAAGAAAGGAACAGCGCTTACAAACTGCTCAGTCTTCCTAATTGCAATGTTTAAGCAAGGTAAAGTAGGAAAACATACATCGGCCAAAAACTTTTGATTGTGGTAACGTCGAAAATTTGATGCAAAAAAGCGGGCTGAGAACTTACTAAAGAAGCTATCTCATCGACGTAAAGTTCACCGTAACATCTTTTGTAGGATGAATTTTGTTAAAAAAATAAAACGTGGGCCACTGATCAAGTGGAAACTAAAATGGGCTTGTTTTTAAGGCTACGACTCCATTGTTTTTAATTAAAAGTATTATTTAAATTCTATTCAGGGCGTTGGTTTCTCAAAGAAATTCTGGAGAAATGACAGGAGGGTGACTTCTAAAAGAACTGCCGGGCTAGTAGGTAGTCCGATAAAGGAAAATAAGCAAAAGGAAGACATTTGGAGAAGTACTGACAATGCACTGAAAAGTGAGGTATACTTCAACGAAATAATACCCTGTTTTTTTTTTTGCTTCGAGCAGCAAAAATATGTTTTCTGCTGTCTGTATGCATCTATTGCGGATACCATCCTTTGGACTTGGTGATATGCAAAGGACGTGGAATTTGTGAGCCCTTTTGGCAACAGGTTATAATCAGAACTGCCCTTAAGTTACAAGCAACACAATGTCGTGGTGAAGCCTGCAGCATTGTCTTAATGCAGGTACTCGAATCTGTGTGCTATACCAGAAGACCCTAGTTTGAGCAAATGTCAGGCAAGGCGGAGCTGTGGTGATGATAATAATAGGCTCATGATAATACTTTAGTCGGGGCTTGAATGCTTTCGAAATACGCTTCATGCTATTTGCTGATTACTAAGGTTACCTAACCATTCCAGGGCAGCGGGCTTCAAGGATGCGATAGTAGGTGGTAGCGCATCTTTAGTTGTGTGCTGTCGCTCTACTGTCAGACCAGTGGCTTCTGGGGGGCAAGCGAATCCAACTGTTTAATTTATTGCACTTTTACTTCATTAGTCCTAGGCTCATTTATTTTTATGGTAGTCGTTCATATCATCTTTTGGCAAATTTGTCGTCTCAAGAAGCTGTTTCTGCCGGCGGTGACAAACGATGCGACCACGTGACTACTTCAGACTGGAAAAAATAAAGCGGAGGATATAAGCGCACAACATTAAAAACAGTTGCTGCTCGTATTACGTTATCTAAACCCCTCGGTTTTAAATACAAAATTTCGTCGGGGCACTCAAGTCTGCTTACGTGCTTTTAAGGAGAAATCTCGGGATATGTATTACCTACTTATTTTCTCATACACTTTTTTTGCATTTTTCTCGCTTTCGTCTCTGTATTTTAGCACGGATTACTTCGACCGAATTCTATTAGGCTATATCGTGTTTCGGATAGTTTCTTGTCTATGATTGTTCCTCTTAGTGTATGAATTACGTCTGGAAGCAGACCAGAACACGCCTCAGCCTGTCTAGAATCGGGTATGTGCGATTGTGGTGTGCACCTCCTATACTTCCGCGACATCACGTTCAGGCGTCACGCAGCACCCCCGATTCTACAATTTTTACTTTTCAAAGTTACACAGGCATGAATTTATTGAAGCGGGTAATTTAGCTCTTCAAAGTCCCCGATTGGGGGCAAATGCAGCAAGTGGTCATGTGCTTAAAAAGGAAGGAATAGCAACAACAACTACTTTCCAGGGTTTTTTTTATTTCCTTTATCTCTTCACCACTTTTGTTCGACAAAGCTCTCCAAAGCCGTCTTTGGTCACAGTGTTCAATCCCCTCAGTCTCTTTTTTTCATTTATTTCAGTTGTTTATACTGCAGGCCAAGATACTGGTCCATGCAGGCCATGGCACCTCTCTTTTTTCGCACCGCTCCCTTTCTCGGTTACTCAGTATGGCACGACAAGGTTACCTAAATCGTCAATTCTACTCTTTACTCGCTTTTCATGCTCTTCTTTGTGCCCATACCTCGGCAAAGTTAGCATGGCTCAAGCAAACTCACTTACAATTTTTTTTCGAATCACCACTCACTGAAACTCAGACTCAAGGCTGGGCAGCACATTTGCGCTCACTCAAACTTAAACTCACAGTGAGCGCAAAACTCAGAACTCGTTCGGACTTAGTACTCAAAATTTACTCAGAACTCAAAATGTACTCAAAATAAAAATGTACTCAGGACACAAAATGTACTCAAACTCAAACTGTACTCAGTACTCAAATCGCACTCAGTACTTAATATGTACTCAGTAGTCAAAATGTACTCAAACTCAAAATGTACTCCAACTCAAAATGGGCACAAAACTCAAAATGTACTCAAAACTCAAAATGACCTCTGAACTCAAAATGGACTGAAAACTCAAAATGACTTCAGTACTAAAAAGAACTCACACCTCTCTAGTGCTAAGACTTTACTTGGGCTAAGATTGACTCTGATTTCATTGGCATTTAGTGTTTTACAATTCAGGCATAGTAAAATTATTTCGGATGCAAGTTCGTGTGCTGAAACTCTTGCATTTGGTACGACATGCACCGTAACTCCTGTGAGGTCGGAAACAATTTTTGTTGCAGATTTAATAGAGCTATAACTTCTGGAAATGATGATTAGGGCTCGATACGATCAATTGTACGTATATATTGGAAACCAAACTCTTTATATGGTCTCCATGCTCGTGTTCATAACAGAGGGGTCCAGAGTGGATTGTGTGCTGGGGCCCAGGTGAGAAAAAAACACCATTTGGCGAGGGAATGTGCGCTCACTGCTCATTTCATTTACGTTGAAGCTGTTTAGGGTTACGGTTCCGTGCATTCTTTCTCTGCATTCTGGAAAAAAACGCCTTCTGTCAAAGCGAACTGTGCCGCGAATCTCTGAAGCGTTAGCCGTTCTTGAATTTGCCTTTGCTTTTTAATACGTAGCATTCTTTGCCGAGTGCACCCCTCGCTCTCCCCGGCCAGGACCGTGTAACGCAAAAAATGCAGATATCACGGAAGTTCTACCTATAATCATTATAAACGCGTAAATGTATATATTTCATCGAATTAAATTTAAAAAGAACTAAAAAAAGAAATATTAGGAAAAAAATATCGAAAATGGCGAACCGTGTACACAGGACTCATGGATAGCCACAGATTGTTGTAAAATTCGACGTGATGTGGCGCTAGGGCATTTGGGTATAAAATTCAAGGTCTCGAGGAGGGAAAGTCACGTGGGGAAAATAAAGAGGGCATCACGCTGATCATTATTAGTTAAGAATATATAGCGCAAATTTATCAGAGATGCTAGAACGGTAGCACAAAAGGAAATGTGGTGTCAAAGGGAATGTTTTGATAGAGAAAATTTAAACTTGGCAATGACCCCATCGTAAGATCATTATGTGCACTCACTTCTTTAGTAAAAATTCGGAGTTGTGGAGTAAGCTCATCGGGGCTGTGCAATTATTGGTTTCCATGTCGGGAATCGCGTGTAGCTAAAGCGAACACGTGCTTATAAGTAATGGCAAGTTCAGTTTTGAAGGACGGCGAAATTCTAAGCACGAAGCTCCGAAGTGTGAAAATTCATTTATTTCACTTGCCCATTATCCCTTTCGTTAGGCACTTAGAGAAACACTTCGTCTTTTTCTGGACTAACCATCATCATCGTTGGTTTCTTGACCGTTGTTCGGAGACGGCTATGTCGTAGAATAAACGTCCTACTTCACCAAGTACCCAATTCTGGCGCTTCAAAGGAATCAAAGGCGCTCCAAGAAGCAGGCTACACTCAAGCAATTCTTGCGTCCCTAGAAATGATTGTTTTTTTTTTCGAGAAAGTGTCGTATCAATAGTGAACTGCAGCGTGGTAAAACCTCAGCAATAGCTCGTGACTCCGTCGGCGGGATTGCTCTCATGTAAGTTTTTTTTTGCTTCACTTTCTATATTGAATTTTTGCAAAATTTACATATCTGAGATGGGACTATCAGTTAGGGTGTGCTTTTCAAGGGACTCTGTGTCGTTCTTGGGACGTGCGGACGGGTGATAAGACCCCGGTGTCATCACTTTCAGTTGCGGCATCCCATTTCTCACAAACAACAACGACTGAAGGTATTCCTCACGCAACCAAACAGGCTTGCTTTGAAGTGGAAAAAGTAAAAAAAGGTAACTGCAAATATTTACCTCATGCTGCAATGAAATGATAACCCGATGCGTTTCATTTGCAAAGAAGCAAGCAGATTGGCGAATCCAATCCGGGTCAAAAGAAAGCCACGGGAACGTACATGAGGAAAATTTGAAGGCGTACTGCAACAATATACGTCCAGCCTAACAGCGAGACCCTGTCACGCATTTTCCGTAAAAGGATTCTGTACATCTAGGACACGCCTACTAGCAAGCTGCGTTTTTCATTTTTCAGCGCGAAAGTCCGCCTCCACCACTCAAAATGTTCAGGTGCACTGTACTTCGTGCTATGCGCCCAATTTAAGCTTTTTACACGGGTGCGGGAGGCAATCTACACAGAAGATTGATTTAGCACAGGAGTGATGTGACCCCAGGTAACGAGAAACTAAATGCATTGCGGGACATATCAGTGTCAAGCAATTCACATCTGTTTTTAAGCGCTTGTTGCCTGAGTGTGTAATTATTGAAAGAACCTTAGAAAGTCACGACAAAATCCGCGGCTATATTCACAATGCCTGCTAGCAAGCATATATCAGAGAGTTCTTTGAGCCACTGCTTATTATCAACAACGTAGCGCTAATGGCGACGTAAGGACGGAAATTTCTCTTTTGACTCTGCCAGACACCTGTTTGATGATACATTTTTTTTCAAGAGACTATTCCTTAGAACGATTTATTTCCTAGGTTCCTAGGCGGGCGTTTATACATGACACCGCCCTTGACAGCGTGCATTGGCCTTTGCTTTAAATAAATCGAGCGCTAGTTACGTTCTCGGGTACTGCACAATCGTATGTGGACACTTCTATCTCTATATCTCTCTCTGTGTATATATGTATATATATATATATATATATATATATATATATATATATATATATATATATATATATATATATATATATATATATATTTATATATATATATATATATATATATATATATATATATAAATATACATATATATATATAAATATAAATATATCTATATATATATATATATATATATATATATATATATATATATATATATATATATATATATATATATTTATTTGCGAGTGCCGAGCGTGGACACAAAAGGACAGCAACCGTTACAGCAGCGGAAATGATGATCAACCGGCGAGAAGGCAGATAAAATGCGATGATCATAAACGCGCAATATGTTTAAACGACAACGAAGCACAAAAGGGATATTGGCCGCTTCTAGTTCCAAAACCTCTTCTTTGCCAATTTCAAGCTCACACTATTACTCCTCCTCGGCTGAAGCGGCTATCCTGGCCGTCATTGTGAGATTGAGGAATCGTGGCGAATGAATGGCTTCATCCGGGAAACATGTACAATCTCAGTTCCCCGGCACCGACTGTCAGTGACGCTGGAAATAGGCGTCACGCGGTAATTCGCTGGTGAGGTTTGCTCCAGGATCCTGTAAGGACCGATGAATCGGGGCAAGAGCTTCTCGCACAATCCAGGAACACGGAGGGGAGTAGGAAGCCGAACTTCTTCACCAGGTTGAAAAGTGACCGAACGGTGCTTCTCGTCTTGCGAGACTTGCGGCTTTCTTGACAGGTCACCGTGTTCAAACGGGCAAGACTGCGGCAGTGAGCCAGTATAGAAAGAAAACTGGTCGGGAAGGTTCGCTATTGGCGCTATAGGTGCGGAGAGAAAAGACGCGTCAAGTACAGAAAAAGGGGGAACGCCCATAGACGAGGAAAGATGGCGAGAATCCAGTGGTTTGTTGCTCAGCGGTATTGTAGGAGTAGGCAACAAATGGTAAAATGGTGTCCCAATTGGTGTGGTCAGGGCCAATGTAAAAGGAAAGCGTGTCGGAAAGAGCCCGATGGAAGCGCTCCGTCAGGCCGTTTGTTTGCGGGTGGTAGCTCGATGTAGTTTTATGAGCGGTGTCAGCGGCTCCAAGCACTTCAGAAAGCAGCAAAGAAAGGAACGTTCGTCCACGGTCACTGAGGAGAACTCGATACGGCCCGTGGTGCAGGAAAATGGCCCGCAAAAAGAAGTCTGCAATTTCTGCAGCGCAGCCCGAGAAAATAGCAGCAGTTTCGGCATAACGGATCAAGTGGTCTACTGCTGTAACTACCCACCGATGGCCAGCTGCAGTTACAGGAAGAGGTCCGTACAGGTCAATCCCGACAATATCGAAGGGAGCTGAAGGGCATGGAAGGGGTTGGAGCGTCCCCACTGGGGCTGAAGTGGGTCGTCTGTGGCGTTGTCATGGTTCACACGACGCGACATACTTGGTGACGCTGGTTGAGAGGCCGGGCCAAAAACAAGGGCTTTTGATGCGGTCGTATGTCATCTGGAAGGCAAGGTGACCAGCCGTAGCGTCGTCATAAAAACTTCGCAAAATGTGTGACTGAAGACCACGCGGAACGACGGGGACCCACTTGTCGACGGAAGTGTGGCAATTGAAGTAGTAAAGGCCACCACCATTCAAGAGTCTAAATATTTTCAGTTGGCGGCGTGAGCGACTCTTTGGGGGTCGAGCGGAACCGTCCAAAAGATCAATCAGGTTGCGACAGTACGTATCTGAACGCTGAAGAGAGACGAGATCAGATGGGAGTTCTAGGCTGACATGTTGGGCGAAGGCAATAGGGATAGCTGCCACTTGCTGAGCACACGCTAAGCAAATGTCCTCCGAGGATGACAGTGGACAACGTGAAAGAGTGCCGGTATAAGCGTGTTTCTTGCCGGTCTTGTATGTCACGGTAAAGTTGTGCTCCTGTAGGCGAAGTATCCAGCGGCCAAGGCGTCCGGTTAGGTTTTTGATGGACGACAACCAGCAGAGTGCGTGGTGCTCAGTTACAACAGTGAAAAGACGTCCGTACAAGTAGGGCCGGAACTTGTGAATATACCAAACAACAGCGAGGCACTCCTGCTCGGTAATGGTATAGTTTTTTCGGCTTTCGTCAACGTGCGGCTGGCATACGCAACTACTTTTTTCATAGAAGCAGCAGGCATTGCAAGACCACTGCCCCGATACCATGGACACTGGCGTCTGTATGGAGTATTCTTGGGGCGTTTTCATCAAAATGGCTGAGTACAGGAGAAGTGAGGGCCTGCTTCAGTGTTGTAAACGCTGTCTTGGATGCGAGGGATGCGAGGATGCGAGGGGTTTGGGCAGCGGTCAAGTAATTGTAGAAAAGTTGCGAATGAAACGACGGAAGTACGACGCAAATCCCAGAAAACTGCGCAGCTCTTTCTGACGGAGAGGTCGGGGAAAATTAATGACGGCCGTAATTTTGTCGGGATCAGGACGAATTACATCTTTGCTAACAACATGACCCAACACTTCGATATATTTACTTGCGAAGTGACATTTTTTTGCGTTAAGTTGCAGGCCGGCATTACTGAGGCAAGTTAAAAATTGATGAAGGCGCTTGAGGTGCTCTTTAAACGTGGACGAAAACATACCAATGCTGTTGACGTAGCACAGGCCCGTTTTCCATTTCAATCCACGAAGAACATTGTCTATCATACGCTCGAAGGTGGCCGGAGCGTTGCAAAGCCCAAACGGCATGACATTAAATTCGTAGAGTCCATCGGGTGTTGCGAAATCGGTTTTCTCTTTATCGGCCTCATTCATGGGGATCGGCCAGTACCCGGATCGAAGATCAAGACTACAAAAGTATTCTGCGTCTTGCAAGGTGTCTAAAGCATCGTCGATCCGAGGCATCGGGTACACATCTTTGTGCGTGATTTTGTTGAGTGCCCGATAATCCACACAAAACCTCACGGACCCGTCTTTCTTTTGAACAAGCACCACGGGTGATGACTAGGAACTCGCAGAAGGCCGAGCGATGTTTCTCTTTAGCATGTCATCAACGTTTTCTTGGATAATTTTACGCTCTTTAGGCGAAACACGGTACGGGCGTCGGCGAATGATGCAGGAGCCATCCGTCTCAATCCGGTGGGTGGGCGTTGAAGTCTGCCCCAGAACGAAGGTGTGAGAGTCGAATATTGTCTTGTGTTTGTCCAGCATGGTCAACAGTTGTCCGGTTTTCTCTGTAGTAAGGTCAGGTTGATAACTCCACCAGAAGCAGCAGACTGCAATTTGGAATCCGATGAATTATTCGTAGGTGATAAGGAGCTGAGAGGAAGAACAGCTGTAGCGGCATCGCGGGGAACGAAAGAAATAGTGGCGTTTTTAGGTACCAAAATGAACTCGGTCGGAGAGCGGCCACTCGGTTGCCGAGTGGCCGCTCGCATGTTGAATGGAGCTGGTGGGCAGTAGCAACCGCCGACCTGATTGGGGCTCCAGTGGTGCGACCGCGAGAGCTAGACGGCGGGATCAAAAGCACCCTCACCACTTGAGAGAGTGGACGGGAACGCTTGAGTTCCGCTTTATTTGCGAGCGCCGAGCACGGACACGAAAAGACAGCAACCGTTACAGCAGCGGAGGTGATGATCAACCGCCGAGAAGGAAGATGAACTGAGATGATCATGAATGCGCACGATGTGTAAACGACAACGAACCCAAAAAGAGGTATTGGCAGCTTCCCGTTGCACATCCTCTTCTTTGGCAATTTCACGCTCACAATATATATATATATATATATATATATGTTGTCACGTGGATATTTGTCAAGCCGCGATGCCCTGCTTGCGATGTGTGCGATCGCCGTGCAAAGTTCAATCCCCAGTTAGTGCTACGTTCCGTGCTTCTTGGCCAACCAGGTTTTTGAAGACGACGACGTAAATGTGTGGGTCCACCGCTCGCGGCCCAGACTGATTTAGCCATCTTCGCTGAGCCTCGCCGTGCTGCCTCTACTCTTCGGTGTAGCGCTACGCCTAATAAATAGGTACATCACCATCCTGCTGTCTACAGCTCCGTCTACTAAGACGCAACACTGGTGGAGGAGCCGGGTTTTCTTATGCCTGGATCCCTGTCCGGCGCCAGCCCAGAAAGGCCGTGTCTTATCAACACGCCGGTCCATCGGAGCAGTCGGCGCAAGCTCGGTCTCTCTCCTGAATTACCGGGTCTTTCCAACGTCCGCACCCGTAAGCCCCCGCAAGCTCCCATTATGGCCACACCACAGGTGGTAATTCACCAGCCACGCGAACCCAATAAATTCCACGGGGATGCCTTCGAGGACGTGGAAGACTGGGTTGCTCACTTCGAGCGTGTTGCCACCTTTAATCAGTGGGACGATGCGCTCAAACTGCGGCAGGTGTACTACTCGTTGGAAGACGGTGCTCGTATTCGGTACGAGAACCATGAGGCTACATTCACGCCTTGGACCGACTTCCGCCAGGAGCTTCAGGAAGCCTTTTCCGACCCGGATCGTCCTGAGAACGCGCTGCGGTTGCTGGAGTCGAGAATCCAGAAACCTAATGAAAGTGTCACCATGTTTGCCGAGGACATGGCACGCCTTTTTCGCCGCGCTGATCCTGCCATGTCGGACGCGAAGAAACTTCGCTACCTTATGCACGGCGTCAAGGAGCAGCTTTTTGCCGGCCTTGTCCGAAACCCGCCACGCACTGTGCAAGAGTTCATCAGGGAGGCCACGGCTATCGAGCGGGCTGTGCAGGAGCTCAGTCGTCAGTATTCGCGGAGGTCCGCCAACGCTCCCGGAACCACTGCCAGCCTGACGAGCGATGGCAGCTCTTTGCGGGAACTGATCAGATCGGTCTTGCGCGAAGAGCTAGGCAAGCTTGGAATTGTGACTCCACAGCCGACGCCCTCCGTGGCCAGGATTGTGCACGAAGAGCTGCGCCAAGCATTCTCACCTCCCTACCCGCCCGTGCAAGAGAGCCCCGCAAGCTACGCAGCAGCAATGCGTCAGCAGCCACCAAAGATGCCAACGGTCCCTTTCCGTCAGCCACCCCCGCCTGTGCAGTCGTGGCCCACTTCGCATCCGAAATTCCCACCGACCCGGGTTCGCAAAACGGATTTGTGGCGCACAGCTGACTGCCAACCCCTGTGCTATCACTGCGGTGAGCCTGGCCACGTCTAAAGACGGTGCCCCTACCGCGAGATGGGACTACGTGGCTTCTCTCCGGCTGCTCCTCCTCTCCGTCTTGGCCAGCGGCCGACCGAAATCGCCGACTACCTCACTGCACGCAACACCACGTCGCCTATTCGTCGATCCCGCTCACCATCTCCAGCACCGCACCTCCCGCCGACCCGTCGCGCCCATCGAGACGGCCCCGACGTCCGGTTTTCCAGCCCCCGGCGGGGAAACTAGACGAAGCTACCTGGGGAGGCAAGGTTGCTGATTGCAGAAGCTCAGAAGACCTTCCATCGCCGCCGACGTCAACCAACGGATGTTCCGCTACCACTCGACGGGAACAATGCGCCCATACAGTTTTGCCGCAGTTTAAGCACACAACGACGACGACCCTTAACGCCGACGAAGGCGCTAGTGCTGAACTCAGGGTTTCTATCGACGGGCATGAGGTGACCACTTTGCTGGACACCGGAGCAGATTACTCCATCGTGAGCCAGCAATTTGCCGAGCGCTTGCGCAAGGTAAAGACTGCGTGGGACGGGCCTCAGTTTCGGTCCGCTGGAGGCCACCTCATGACACCAGTCGGGAAATGCACCGCTAGGATTCGTCTAGGAGGCTCCGACTTTGTCGGCACGTTCGTCATTCTACCTCGGTGCTGCAAAGACGTAATCTTCGGCATGGATTTCTTGCGCGAATACGACGCCGTTATAGACATCGGTGAGGGCAGGGTGAGCCTTTCGACGAACCTGCCTCCAGTACAGCCTACCGAGCACCGACATCTGCCACTGCGTATCGCTGCTGACGACGTAAGTGTGCCGCCACGATCATGTGGGTTCGTCGCAGTAGCGTGCGACGATCCTTGCACTGCCGATGGCGTTGCCGAGCTGCACACATCGCTCTTCCTCGACCATGGCTTTGCCATCGCGAGAGGCCTGGTGCACCTGTCCTGTGGCCGCGGAAATCTCCTGCTCACCAATTTCGCCAATGAGCGCCAGCACATCCTGAAAGGGACTACTGTAGCCTTCTTCGAAGCTGTCGACGACACAGAGGGCTGTTACGTGCTCCAAACTGGTGCCACCACAACGGCGAGCGCCAAACCCGCAATAGACGTCAGCACCAACCTGTCGTCCGAAAAACGCCGAGCGCTCCTCGACCTACTGGAACAATATGCGGACTGTTTTTCGTCCACGGCAGGTGTCCGCCAGACGCATCTGACAAAGCACAGAATAATTACAGAAGAAACGATGAGGCCCATCTGTCAGAACCCGTACCGTGTGGCCCCCAAGGAGCGCGATGCAATACGGCGGCAAGTACAGCAAATGCTGGAAGACGACGTCATCGCACCGTCGAATAGTCCGTGGGCGTCGCCCGTAGTCTTCGTGAAAAAGAAAGATGGGACATTACGGTTTTGTGTGGACTACCGCAAACTCAACGAGGTCACCAAAAAAGATGTCTACCCGTTGCCTCGCATTGACGACTCCCTCTACAGACTACGACATGTCCGCTATTTTTCGTCTATGGACCTAAAAAGCGGGTATTGGCAGATCGAGGTCGATGAACGGGACCGCGAGAAAATCGATTTTGTGACGCCTGATGGACTGTACGAATTTAAAGTGTTGCCGTTCGGGTTGTGTTCCGCTCCAGCCACTTTTCAACGACTGATGGACACCGTGCTGTCGGGCCTAAAGTGGCAAACTTGCTTGGTGTATCTGGACGACGTGATCGTGTTTTCCACCACGTTTGAAGAACACCTCGAACGTCTCACGTCCGTCCTGAAGGCAATACGATCCGCCGGACTTACACTAAAGCCTAAAAAGTGTCATTTTGGGTACGAGGAACTCCTGTTCCTCGGCCATGTGGTTAGCAGTGCCGGAGTTCGACCTGATCCTGCTAAGACTGAAGCGGTATCTCAGTTTCCCGTGCCAACCAACAAGAAAGCCGTGAGGCGCTTTTTGGGGCTATGCTCATATTACCGACGATTTATACAGGACTTCGCCCACATTGCAGCTCCGCTGACCAACCTTACAAGAGATGATGTCGTGTTCCTTTGGAATGACGAGCAACAGAGGGCGTTCGACGAGCTGCGCCAACGGTTGCTAACACCTCCGGTCTTGACCCATTTCGACGAGAACGCCACCACCATGCTTCACACCGACGCCAGTAACGTTGGACTCGGAGCGGTTCTTCTGCAATGGCAAGACGGCGCCGAAAGGGTGATAGCGTACGCCAGCCGAACGTTGTCCTCTTCGGAAGCCAACTACTCGGCCACCGAAAAGGAGTGCCCCGCCGTCGTTTGGGCAGTACTTAAATTTCGACCATACCTGTATGGCCGTCCATTTACAGTGGTCAGTGACCATCACTCGCTCTGCTGGTTGATGAGCCTAAAAGACCCGTCTGGACGACTAGCTCGGTGGAGCCTTCGGCTTCAAGAATTTGACGTCAAAGTCATTTACAAGTCCGGCCAAGAGCATGCCGACGCCGATTGTCTCTCCCGAGCACCAGCTGTCCCTGCGTCGGCGAATGACTGCACCGATGACGACGCTTTTCTTGGCGTGCTGGACACATCCTCCGTGTCGGAACAACAACGGGGGGACTCCGAAGTACGGCCGCTGATTGACTTCTTGGAGGGACGTTCGCCCACTGTGCCGCGGGTGTTTTCAAGAGCGCTGTCATCCTTCAGTCTCCGCTGTGGTGTCCTGTATAAAGCGAACTTTTCTCCGCATGGCCGAAGCTACCTGCTTGTTGTTACCGCAATACTTCGTAACGAGGTTCTGCGGGCTTGCCACGATGAGCCGACGGCGGGTCACCTCGGCTTCACCCGTACCCTGACTAGGATCCAGCAGTCATACTACTGGCCAAAACTTTCTGCAGCCGTGCGGCATTACGTGCGCACGTGCCGCGAATGTCAACGACGGAAAGCTCCACCACTCCGGCCAGCGGGCCTCCTGCACCCTGTCCAAATCCCCGAGAAACCGTTTGAACAGGTCGGGATGGACCTGTTGGGATCATTTCCGACGTTGTCCGCGGGGAACAAGTTGATTGCAGTCGCCACCGACTACCTCACTCGGTATGCAGAAACAAAAGCCCCCCAAAGAGAAACTGCATTCGAGGTTGCCAAGTTTTTTATTGACAACATTGTTTTCCGGCACGGTGCCCCGGTCATTGTTATTACGGACAGAGACAAAGCGTTTACTGCTGGGCTTGTCGACGCAGTGATGAAACTCAGCGGTACAGCACATCGGACCTCAACAGCGTACCACCCGCAGACAAACGGGTTGACTGAGCGGCTCAACAAAACAGTAGCGGATATGCTGAGTATGTACACCGACGCCGAGCACAAGACCTGGGACGCCGTATTACCATACGTAACATTCGCTTACAATACGGCTCAACAAGACACGACCCGGATGACGCCGTTCTTCCTCCTTTACGGCCGTCCCGTAACCACTATGTCGGACGCAATGCTGCCTCACGACAACAGCAACAACAACATGCAGCTAAATGAGTTTACGGAACGAGCGGAAGAGGCGCGTCAACTGGCGCGCTTACGAACAAGGCAGCAACAGCGCTATAACTCGCACCGTTACAACCTCCGTCACAGGACTGCCGTTTTCAAACCCTGCGAACGAGCCTGGATATGGGCTCCTGTTCGACGTCGAGGACTCTCTGAAAAGCTCCTCAAACGCTACTTTGGTCCTTATAGAGTTTTGCGCGAACTTACCGACGTAACCTACGAGGTTGTGGACGACGGAATTGTTTCTCAACGCCGACGTAACCGCCGCCCTGACGTCGTTCATGTCGTGCCCTATCTCACACGTTGAGGGACAATGCCGCAAGCACATCCATTTCTTTTTTTTTCAAGAGCTTTGCACGCATCGGGACGATGCTGTCTCGACGAGGGGGCAAATGTCACGTGGATATTTGTCAAGCCGCGATGCCCTGCTTGCGATGTGTGCGATCGCCGTGCAAAGTTCAATCCCCAGTTAGTGCTACGTTCCGTGCTTCTTGGCCAACCAGGTTTTTGAAGACGACGACGTAAATGTGTGGGTCCACCGCTCGCCGCCGAGACTGATTCAGCCATCTTCACTGAGCCTCGCCGTGCTGCCTCTACTCTTCGGTGTAGCGCTACGCCTAATAAATAGGTACATCACCATCCTGCTGTCTACACCTCCGTCTACTAAGACGCAACAATATATTTAAATATATATATATATATATATATATATCGGCACGTACCCACGCGGGGGATCAGCATGTCAGTCCTACTTGATAATGCTCTCATTCCACAGATTGGCACGTGCCATTATATATATATATATACATATATATAAAAATAAATCGATATATTCTATATATATAGATAGATAGATAGAGAGATAGACAGAGAGAGAGACGAGGTGTCGAAGACGGGAATTATTGTCGTTATGGAAGCGAACGTTCAGGAAAGCGCGAGCCCAACAATGATGATGATGATTATTGAGAGATGGTAATGACGATATGGCGTGAGAACAAGAGATTGAAAATTGTACCCCACGTTGCTCACACTGGCCATGAGTAAAGGACGCGGCGAACAATAAAGAAACGCGGTGAATGCTCACAATGTCTACATCTTGAATGCTCACAATGTCTACATATTGGTTATCGGACGAATGATAGTAATAACGGGTGCATGCGAAACACTATAATTCTATGCTGTCGGCCACGACAGCACCCACCAATGTCACACCCCATGGCAGTATTCACTCGACACGTCGTAAAATTCTCAGTGATGTATATTTTGTATCGCAGTCTACTATAGCTGTAGTAAGGCTGGAGAATTAATCAACAGAAATAGATGCAAAGTGCGTTACAACTCAATTGGGTTTTTGGAGTCACACGCGATGATATATTATTGATGAGACAAAATCTTTGAACACTGGCATTGGCGATGGTGTTGTGCTCAACATTCTCTTATTTGCCTTTACTGAATAGCTTGGAAGTTTTTGAGAAAATGTGTTGTATGTTCAGTACCGCAAACAAAAGGCATAAACTTCAGTACTATTGTTTTTTTCTTATGCCTTATTCCATTTGGAGAACATCACAGACGTCTCAGCTACCATACGTAAATACATTTTAACGTTAAAATACCTCAGGATTGCCTGTATATGTAAATAATTATTCGCATTTATTTCTTACAGGATGCTCACTTGCGTAACTGAGCAGTTCAATGCTTTTATTGCTGCCCACGAGGAGTAAACAGTGGCGACGAATAATGCGTACAGTAATGACATATTCCACGTCACCTTTATCAAATACAGGAAGGATAATCTTTGCAGATTATGTTACTCCCTCAACATCATTTGAGCGGGTATTGTGTACCTACACAAAATAGGACTTCGGTATTCTTGAGAAAACCAAATTGTGTGAGCCAAAAGTGTGAGCCACCCTTCAGTGGTGCTTAACGCTAAAGAGGTGGGCGCCTCTTGTGGTTATTCTTCTGTCTGTTCCCTTCTTCGCGTTGTGATTAGGTATGATCACGTACCAACTCGCCCAACCTGCAGCTGTCCAACAAATGTCACAATAATAAGCATTCTTATGGTGAATATCATGTATTCCCTTTAGAGAAGAAAACCACTACACACTACTCAAGCAGCTGCAAAATTTACAAAAGATGTTCTGCACCTACAAAGAGCCTAATTTTGTGTAGTAAACACTGTGAACCTTAAAACACCCTCTCTCTGAGTAACATATCCCAAGTACAAAAATGCAAACAGGCTCCTCAACTCTAATGCTGGTGCCACGATTCTTTCCAGCCTTCATTCTTCAGCAAAAAAAAACTTTAGTGCATTTGAAAAAAAGACAATGAATTAGGTTTTCTTTTTTCGCACAGGGTTTAGGTTACATTACACAAAAATTAGCTAGTTATGAGAGATCATAGAGCGGTCATGCACACAAAGTAAAAGCTTGTTGTATCCGAAAAAAAATAGTTTTTTAGTGCACCGAACGCTTGTCGGCCAGCAAACTATGCTTTATTCAATGGCAAATTAAACAATTTAAGCCAACGTTTTGATTCTGCTGCTAATAGTACGTTTCGTGGCGTCTGCGATGACTTATCCAGAGCAGGTGTTCAAGGGAGCGTTACGGCGGAGCTCAGTCTGCAACAAACTGCGAAACGTCTTGTTTATCGCCAGTCCTCCTAGATGGCGCCAACATACCCCTGTACCCAATCGCTTTGTATCTGACCGCATTTACACAAGGGTTGTTTCTGTTACGGTTGGTATTATACCTTTCGTGAAACATTGGGTGTGCTCGACAAACAGGGACACGTAAGTCAATGTCGCTTACGCCAATCGGCAAGTGGCGTGCGAGACAACCTAACAGTGCCGGACTGCTGCAGATCTATAAAAGCAAAGGACGCGCAGTACCGGCAGCAGTACGCACTGGTACTTCTTTGTTTACGCGTACATTCGTCACTTCCATTTTTTACCTCTCGGTAGTTACTGCTGTAAAATAACTATGGGTTGAATTTAGGCGCAAATGACTCCTTCTGAAAACTTATAAGCCTTACCTATCTTGCGTTTCTTTTGCCGGCCTCCACCAATCACACAGCCGCCTATAGCACATAATATTTTGCAGGCAATGACCTAAGGGGTCGCATGACCATTCTGTTTTTTTCTAATTATAAAGCTTATTTGATTGAAATTCGCGTTAACCGTGGAGCCAGTGTTATTCTAACAAGGCAATTTTTCGATGCACCCAAAGTTCAATTTTGTCTGCATTGTCACTTTAGCAGTCTTCCAGCCAGCGGAGTGTTCTTGACGGAGCCCAAAATTATGTAAGTGGATAACTCTTTCTGGCTCTGTTGTTTTGATTGAACACCGACATTGGTTTAATTGCTGCAAAAACAAAACTAAATGCTCGCATTTGGGTGACAATTTTGTCGAGAATAATATTTCTCAGAAAACAAGTCCAAGCCCTGTTAAGCGCCGTAAATTGGAGGGGCACTGCGTAACTGTAGCCTCGCAATGGCCGAGCACCAAAAGAAAAAAATTCAGCCACCATCACAGTTGAGGTGGGAAGTATAAAAAAACAGCGGAGCTGGTGGCCTTCAATAGCTTTACCTCGGTTTTTCTAAGGTCTGCCCACCTTATGAGTAGATGAGCACGCCGTCTCTCTCAACTAGGATAACACCTGCCCGTCAGAGTTTACATCCTCACCAGGCGCTGCCAGTCCCGACCGCGCCTCCCGACCCTAACATCTTTTCACTTCAAGTCATCCAAGCTCCAAATCCAATGACCGCGTTAGAATCAGAAACGATATGGTGAACGCCCTGAATGCGATCATTGCGGGACCGGAAATACATCGGTTTTACAACGCGAGGTAACCAGGACGCATTTAGACCAAAGGAAGGGATTTTTAAAGACGATAGTCGCTTGGGCTACTGGAACGGGAAGATGTTACCCTGTCTGTATGTATGTCTGTCGGTTTGTCACTCGATTCTGCCGACCGGCCAAAGGGAAATATTCCTCAATAGTCTCATATACTCATAGCCAGATCTAAAGGTCTAAGTCCGGTGTTAAGGTTCATACTTGGCAACATTGTTGAACAAGAATTAGACATTCAGGAGATACTACTTGATAGGTTCCGCATTCCGCTTGGAACGCTCGTGGAGTTGGAAACATTTTTCTATAAACATCCCGCGCGTCTCTGCCGTACGCAAGCGCTGACATCGAGACGCCCGACTGAGCAGTGGAACGCGCTAAATTTAAATTGACTAAGCAAATTTTTATCCTATTATCTTGGAAGTAACGAGACGGGAGAGGAACAGCTTGAGTGGTGAGAGGGAAAGAGAAGGGATGCATTTACTTGCCATGGGCACCAGTCGACTATCATCTTGCGTCGACATTTGCAACAAAAGGAGCAGATATGCGGCCATTTTTGTTCGAGATGCCCGCACTCCCTACATCTCCTCGTCAGCTCCTTGCATTCCCGTCATTTTCCCTCACACTTCTTGGCCCAACTCTGCCTCCTCACTACTTTGCTGCAGCGAGTTCTTAACTAGGACAAGCAGAGATGGAAGTCAAGCTTAAACAAATGCAGTTGCTGAGCAACCGTCCAGATGCTGTCCCGCCAAAGTAACCCACGGGGGTACCTACCAATGGTGCCGCAGGGCGTAGCACCCTTCAATGCTAGAGATATTGAACTTTTATATAATTGCACAGCATCACTTGGGTACTCATTGTGACTTCAATGGCCGGTAAGTAACGTATTCTGGCCTATTTCGCCAGTTCAATTGAACGCGTATGATCTGTTTTTAACATAAAAAGCTGAACGCACAGGCACACACACGCGCATCCGGATATACACATGCACGCACACAAACCCACACGCAACCACCCACAAAAATTCTCTACTCGTTGTTCGTTCAATAAGGAAGAAATCTGCCCTTTTGAATTCCGTTACTACACATGTGTAGTGCAGTTAAATTTACTGACACTTTCATTCTCTCTTAATAATTTGCTCGCGGTTTTAGACGGGCGTTGGTTTGGGCGAGATGGTATTCGTCTTCGTGCGTAGAAGACGAATAAGGAGGAGAGAACACACGACATAAGCGTGGGAGTGAGTGAGTGAGTGTGAGAGGGAAAGAGGTTCCCAGCCTGCACCACATATGTATCGCAGGAAAATAAAAGGAAGCGGAGGGGGTAGAAATCTGGGTTGAGGCAGTGGTAGAAAGGAGCTTGGGGCAGGAAAAGGATGGGGTAATGGGGAAGAGAAGGTAGATCTACCATGAGTGACCCCCGCCTAGGAACAGGCAAAACTATCAGCGGGCTTTTTTTCCCAGGAAAAATTTGATTGTTTGAAACGAAAAATCAGAAGACTGTACAAGTAAAAAAGAAAAATAGAAACACTAAACGTTAAGAACACTTTGGTTTAAAAACTGATCTTCACTGTCGACTTGGGTCCTTACTAGACGTCTTGTATTGTTTGTTCATGTTCTTGTACTTTACTTGCTACTTTGACCTTTGCTTGTTGATCTTGTTCGTCATGATTTTGTCGTGACCTGACTTGACCGGGGATATTGATCTGTTACGCCTGATAGTTTGAGATTATGTGTTATTGGTGTTCTGCTTGGTTTCCTTGTGTTATTATGGTGTATGGAGAGAATGACTGGAGATGTGGGCGGTGGAAGCCTCACCAACATGGCGTTTCTGCTCCATCCCCACATCATATCCCATCTTTTATATTGTCGATCGTGATCGATCATGTTGGTGTTCTGTTATATTTGTTTGCTCTATTCTTATGCTCGTAAAATGAATTCGATAATTTGTAAACCTATTTGCCCTAAACTAATTTCGTTTCCTCTTGCCTAAATATTTCTGGTTTTCTGTTCTCTAATTGTTCTTCTAGGTTCTAATGAGTCTTTTCCTTTCATTTAATAAAAGTGTGCATTGTGATAGATAATCATCAAAGTTCTTTGTATCCTTGCTAAACTTGCATGTAGATGCGTGCGTTATTCTGAATCTTGAAAAATAAAACGAGAACCTTCCATGCCCTGTCAGGGCTTGGGAAGAGTAGAAGTAAGCAGGAAAGTGGTCCTGAATAAGATTTACGTTGTTAATCTAACTATAAGTATTGGACTGACTTAACTACTGGACTGACTAAATAAGGCCCAGTCAAAACTGCTAGACTTGGCATTGTGTAGCCAATCCCAAGGAAGCAGGTTCGATTCCCAGCCGCGGCGGCCCCTTTTCTGGTGGAGGCGAAAAACGAAAACACCCGTGTGTTTGATTTTTCGGCGCGTGTTAACGATCCCCAGGGAGTCAAAATAATCCTGTGTTCTCCTCTATGGTGCGCCTCATTACATGTGTAGCGTAGGGGCATTAAACCCTCACACTCAACAAATAAATCAAAAATGGTAGACGGCTGAAATTTCTGGAGCTCGTTTGTGTCATCCCTCATGTGCTCAGTGGAGCTAGTTTCTTGTAAATTATGATCCTAACGAAAAAAAACGGAGAAACTGGGTTTTCGTAAGGTCGCTATTATCTCGCACATCCGTCCAAATTTGTAAGTGGTTTTTGTTGATACGTGTAGCTCTAGAGAATATTTGAAAAGTAGTTCTAGGGTTTCGTTCTTACCAACACTATTCCGGTGATCCTGCATCCACGCTAAATGAGTATTCTTAAAAATTATCCGGTGAATGTTCTACCTGTTCATTTGTCTAATTGATTTGGTTAAGAATTTGCTCATACAATCGCACAAAACAGATTTTAATGATTTTGCCTTGCGACAAAGGTAAAAGGTCAAAATCATTTTTTTAACGGGTACTGATGAAGGGGAGCCGATAATAAAGCCCCAGAGTCGCAATAAAAGTCAGCATCTAAACTTTTATTGACAGCGGTCATCAAGTTTCCGCCGCAGTGCTACGCCTGACACTTTCAGGCTGCTCACACACTCAGCTGTGGTTGAGAGGCGCTCAAAACAATGTTTCCGCTGGCATTTGTGGTGTTTTGAGGTCCGTACAAAACGTCGAGTACATACAGCTATCTGTCATACGCGCCTTTTTATTTGGAGGCACGGGAAACAAAACCGGGCAATTTCGAGGCTGTTCAATGTATTTAAGTAATGCACGTTCAAGTATTTTAACTGCTGTTACTGATTAGCCAGGCCAGTATGCACTGATGAAATAATGAAATATAAATATGATTTTCGTGTCAGTGTTCTTTTAAATGACACCATTGACGAGCCAAAAAGTTGTATCCGATGATGTAAATCTTTTCCAAACTTCCGCATCAATGGCTTGAGATATATATCACTGCACTGTTCTTACGACGGAGGATCTCGCAACTGCTAAAAATTAAAAAAAATACAACATGGAGAGAGCGAGAAGTGCTGAAATAATTTTTTCACATTGTATTTTCCATCGGTCAGTTCAGATAGTCCGCTGGTTATTTTCAATATGGGTAACGTATGTATATATTACGACAATGGTGTACAAGATTCCCCTACCCATATATTAGAGAAAAGAAGGATGAAAAAGCTGTGTGTTTTTACAGATTCCTCTATAACTATACTGTCCTTCGATATACACACTTTGTTTTTTGCTTGACAACGCTGCCTGTAGATGCGTCGAAAAACTATTTTCAGCATTTTGTCCTAAAACGCGTATAGAGATGCCAGCGGAATTTTTTGAGTTACACACCTCTGGACGTAACATTCAGTTAATTATCCCAGCGTTCGCGTAGACCTTGCCCACTGTTGGGACTTCCTGAGAACCCGCGTCTCCCGTAGGAGCCCATATTACTTATCATAAAAGTGATACCGATGAGCATCGTTCATACCTGCTGAGATGACCCTTCGCATGATTAAAAATACCTTCCCTCCCCCAGGCCGCCTCCATCCTATGTTACCAACGCTATAATCTGCCGAATGCAAGTTCTGTTTACAACCCGGCACTCATCCTCATATCATACTAGAGCTCAATCAAATGCCCAAGCTCTGCCGTCTTCCATCCAACCTTCTAACACCCGATCTGTGGAGAACCTGGGGACTAGTAGCGATCTGTATCCGGGCACTTTTGGCCTCCAGAGTGAAGACTGCCCGCTCACCACATGGCTGCCTGGAATAGGGAAGCACTCCCACTTCCCCGGCCTAATAAAACGTTTTTCACTCACTCACTCACTCACTCACTCACTCACTCACTCACTCACTCACTCACTCACTCACTCACTCACTCACTCACTCACTCACTCACTCACTCACTCACTCACTCACTCACTCACTCATTCACTCTCTAGAGCGCACCTACTTGGTGCAATTTGTTTAGGGAGTGTTGTGGTAAAACGCGAGTCGCAGACATTTTTCATTGCCACTACACGTCTCCGGTTCCATACCATGTATTGAAAGCAGACAGGAGTTCCTAACTGTGTAGCTCTTCACGATAAACAAGCTAATTTGAACACTTACAAATAAATTGGTTGCGTATTTGCTACTTTCGTCGCCAAAGTGGCCGAAAGAGGATAGCCTATGAAATTAAATGCCTCCTTTTTCCGAATAAATGCCTCCTATATCTTTCCCACTCACCTCTAAAGTTGTCCTTCACCCGTCGCGCTCCTCCCAAGGTAAACACTCTGGATCTTTGCTAAAGTCAATTTAAAGTTACCCTGTTTCACTGCACCAGGCCGGGTGCCTAAATGCCAGCGCTGCCGTACGGCGGAGATACGCGTGGATCGAGGCGCCATACCTCATCTTTCATACAGCCACGTTGGCCCTCTCGACGTACGTTAATAACTGAACGCGGAACCTATCTAGTTGAACCTTTCCTTGCTGTTGGTGTTTCATTTCTTGAAATGCTACCTGGAACTATAGTAACGCGAGCTAAAGGAGCAACAGAGTGAATTTTTGTTTTACTTCAGTGGATGTAGAATTTGCTATAGCAAAAATCAAGCAACCATAAATTTTTCCTAAAGTAGCACTTCAAATATCACCTATGTATGATTATGTGCCTCATATTTTCGTAGGGTACTTTCTATGTTAAAAATGGCGACAAGTATAAAAATTGACACTGGACTTGGACGTTTACAATTCGCTGTGGGTATCTAAACATGTCATGCAGCTTCCCTTCCCTTTGGCCAGTTGGCTGAATCGAGTCACATAGACAGACCGACAGACCAAACCTTCTGCTTTTAATTGATTGTTTGTGGGGTTTAAAGCGCCGAAGCAACACAGGCGATGATGCGCGCCTTAGTGGAGGGCTCCAGATTAAGTTTGACCACCCGGGGATCTTTAACATGCGTCGAACTATCGTGCACACGAGCGTTTTCGTTTTTCGCCTCCATTAGAAAAGCGGCCGTTACGGCCGGGAATCACCCCGCGAAGACATGCTCAGCAGCGCAACCCCTCATCCATTGAACCACCGCTACGGGTCTTCTGTGTTTAAGTAGGCTAAGAAAGACTCTTGTCCTTAATAAGTAAACACGTAACATTACTTTTAGTGTCATTAGTATAATGGCAAACCCGGTCATCACCGGGTACTACCGCTAGTTTGTATATAAAGCGGCTGTTCAAGTATGCCGTTAACTCTTGGCCGGAAGGCTGAATCGCGGGACAAGCGGGTTCGAAGCCTGTGCTTTGGTACTCCACGTGAGTACGCCGCTACGCCACGTGAGTGTGATGGCTGTACATAGTGTACCAGTGACCGAGCTAAAATGACAAGCCGCGCCGCTCAAGTGCTCTGCACTTAAGGGAAAGTTTTGACGTTCTGCGCGCCTTCCCTTTCTGGAGTGCAGAGGGAAACGCCTTTGTGCATATATTACTTTGCGGAAAGTTAGTTTGATTAGGTTTGTCACTGACTGCCATTAATTCGGTTAAGAATTTCCTGCCCTGTCAGAATAGAGACTCAAGTACTAAAACAGAACATACATTACGCCCAGCAATCAAAAAATTGTTTTACGTCGCACCATCAATGTCTGATTTTTTTACTAGGCTCCGCAATCCCATGTGTTGTCTCGTGTCCTTCAGTCACATCATTCCAGTGCTGGGAAATTTGATGTGCTTTGTCACTGTCTGCCGCTGATTTCGTTAGGTATTTCGGGCCCTGTCAAAATAGAGACCGAAGTTCCAAAACAGAAGATAAATTGCACCCGGAAATCAAAAAACAATTTTAGCGTCGCTTCCTCAATGCCTGATGTTGTGACAAGGCTCCGCAATTGCATGTGTTTCCCCGCGGTTTCCAGTGACATCATTTCGGTGCTGTGTCAGCCTTCTGCGTAGAGTGACAGTTCATCCTTTGCACAAACAATTTCAAACGGTGAGCGGAATGTTGTAGCGCACACGTGTAGTTTTGAAACGGGGGGGGGGGGGGGGGACCTTTAACATTGAAAAGGTCAACACGCAGTTTGCCAGTGCGAACATGGCTGACGTGCCGAGTGCGTTTCTGAAAAATGTGGCCAGGGCTTCGTTGATATGCGGTTCTGAGGTATTGCAACATGCCTCGAGCTTCCTTGACGTTCTCGTTTGCCAAGCTCAAGTTTTTTTCTCCCGACGTGGATCCTTGGACGCTATCTTGTTTGAGTGTTTGTGAATTAAATATATATAATAATTTATTTTAGGATCGCTGAAATATTTGAGATTTCTTGTTTCATGCTTTCCGCACATGAACTGCTTTCCTACGTTTACCAGTAAGGTCATGAGAGATCGTTTGGGGACAATTCGGTGCCCCAACTAAAGGCCTCGGTTCCATTTCCAGTGCTTCGCCTTTCTGTGTGAGCTTAAAGATGGGCCGCCCTGGGAACGTTCTACAACAGTGCCTGGAAAAGGAATGAAGTCATTTGGATCTTCTTCAACTGTACTGAATCTCAACTATAAAGAATCCTAAAATATTTGCAATCCTGCAACACCTGAACGGTTAAGGTGACGCTATACGTTAAATACGGCTTTGAAGACGACGTTTGTTTACGGAAATAAAACGTACTGGATGAAGTGCGAAATGGTGGCGTTGATGTTCTTTCTAGGTTATGATAATCAAACAATCGGAACACCACGCAATAGCAGAACAGAATGAGATAAACCCAGAAAACCACGTTACGTCATGTGAATATCCTGGATACGTCAGCAATCGACATTGCAGATGCCGAATAGACATACCGTTGGGGTCGAAATTACATATATTCAACGTTGCTACAAATGCACAAAACCCATCCAAATCAGACGAAGGATAGCGTAGAATAAACCACTCATGGTACTTTTATATGCTGTTTACGGACGTCACCTTAGTGGTACATCTTATAAAAATTGCAGTTATACGCATGCAAGACGTTTATAGAAGTCTGTCCTACATTGTTTTTTGTCTTTGGCACAAGCGCTTGTTTGTAATATTAATACACTAGTGTATGTTAGTATGATTGCTGAGACGAACCTGTATGCTTGAAATTCACTTTATACATCACTTGCGAGTTTGGCCATCCCCCTTTCCAATGTTGCCTACGTGTTGTGGGCATTTATACTTCAAGTACATGTCTTGCTAGCTATTCAGCACTGTTTGATGTTACTTGGCATCTGGTTTTTAGATTATTGTGTTTGCATTTTTGAAGTGCTGCATACTGCATGAAGTCTCATATGTTAAGTGCAAAGCTGACCACACACTTGTGCAGAAGCACAGGAAGCACAACTCTAAACAAGTAATGTCGCATCCAAAAAAAGTGGCAATAAGTAACAGCAAACCAGTCAAGATCAGAACAAGCGCCCTTGACACTAAGGCACTCTTAGTCGCATCATGGAATTGTGCCACACAGCACGGCTGTACAGGCCTTCTGCAAATAAACTATCAGAGAAAAAATTCATAAATAATGTAAATAAAATGACAGTTTTACCAACCTTGCCTAAGTGGAGCTGGGTAGTAAGAAAGCTTTCAAAGAAAACATAACACGCAAAAGAGTTCAGGTAAAACTGTAAAAATCACTTCCAAATTACGTTATATGCTTTCGCAACACAACCATTTTACTTTTGATTCCGATCTGCCCTGGCCCCAGGGTACGCATAGTATAATTACCGGTATAGTACAAATATTCATGACTATAGATAAGTCACACAGAGCAGAAAGGTGGACAAAAAAAAGAAAAAAAGCAAACGTGTAAACCCAGGGTACAAGCACAAGATAGTTATGCAACTTGAAATATCGCACATTAAAATAAGTGGGGGAAAAACAACGCAAGAACAGTGTGAAAACAAAGATATGATTGAATGGTGGTTATAAAACACAGAAAATTTACGAAAATAAATAGTTCACATCTAGTGAAAAGTTTGGGGAAAAATAACACAAAAGCACCTTGGAAACGCAGAAGTAGTGTTGAGTGTTGGTTTTAAGCGCCATTTTATTTAGGCTACTTTAAACAAACCAACATCTAGGGAAATGGTTATGAACACTAGAAGAGGTGTGTATACAGACATTACACTATGGCGTTTGCAAGAGCAGTAGAAATTTACGTGATGAAATGATTCACACTTAGTGAAATGCCAGGACAACAATAAAACAACAAAGCACTTTAGAAACAACTTATTGAACTCTGGTTAGGAAAACAATACAAAGTTACACTATTTCAATATTTCACACAAAGCGATGTGATTTGGGAAGAAACGAAAAAACGGGGGAAGAAAATTATTGAATAATCGTTACAAGGCTGATTTACACGACTAGGTGTTTCACACCAAGTGGTACGTTCGAAGAACAATAACACAAAATAAAAAAGCATGGAAGTCCGGAAATATTTCAATGGTGTTTCAATAGTACTTGCGTCAATCATCAGTTATGGTAGGGATTCTTGAACAGTTTGCGTTATTCGTTGTGATGCCAGAAAGTACCAAAATAGTTGCAGACCGAATTTGTTGTGAAGTGATTGAAAATTCCATGTTCCAAAGGCGGAAAGAAATTTAATTCCTCTTCTAGCCATAAAAACTAAGAAGCCGCAGGTTGTCGACAAAGGTGATATTTGCGGAAGATGTGACTGACAAAAAATATCTGGGCCCTATACATTTATTTCATTTTATTTTATTTTAGTTTCTGTACCCTCAGGGCCCAAAGGCATTGGAGAAGGGTCCGGTAAAGCGTACATTTTTAGCAGAGAACAATGTTCAACAAAGTTCTTTACAGACATAAATTAAACGCAAAAAGAGAGAGCGCTAATATCCAATACAATACAAGGACAGAAAAAAAAAGAACAATTTTTGATTACAAGCAATGCAACAATCAGGCACTTCAACCGTACAAAAAACTAAAAAGATGTACACAATGACAGCAGTGCAAAGCAGGCAACTAATCAGCACCCTGCACCCCAAAGTGCGTGCGCAGCCGATTTTTGAACGCTTGAAGGTAGTTTCACTCTGATGACGTCTTTGGAATGAAAGATAAGTAAGAAGCACTACGACAAAAAGGCGTGCCCACTTTGTGGCGATAATCCATGCGCGATGAAATGTAGGTCGCCCGGGTGAACAATGATTTTCTTAGATATGAATTCATGTGAAATATTTTAAACAATATGCTTAAGCGCGAAATTTTTCTGCGTAGTTCCAGGGCTGTCAACGATAAAGACTGCTTAATAAGTGTAACCCCAGCTGTATGATGGTAGTTAGAATAAATAGAGCTGCGAAATTCTGAACAGTCTCAATAGCATTTGTTAGTGCTTTAGTTCGGGGGTCCCACATCGAAACGGCCTATTCAAGCTTACTGTGAATTAATGACTAATACAGAAGAGTTTTAACACCAGGTGACGTCACTTAAAAATTTCTTTTAATATACCCCAGCATGCGGTTAGCATTGGTGATTACGCGGCTGACGTGACTGTTCCAAGAAACATCGGAAGTGAGTAAGACACCCACGTATTTGTACGATGTTACTGTTTCTAATAGCATGTCTTTAAGGGTGTAGAAAGTGTGGTCAGTAATGTTACGACGTGAGAAGTGCATTAGTTTGCATTTGTTGGTGTTTAGTGTTATTTTCTATTTGGAGCACCAGTCCAAAACCACGTCCGAATCTGCTTGGAGTAACACGGTGTCATTAGTGTTTTAAATGTCTCGATAAACAGCCCAATCATCTGCAAAAAGTTTTCTAGTAGAGGTTAAGTTGCTTGGCGAATAATTAATATAAATCAATAAGGGGCCAGAGAATGATCTTTGGGGTACTCCGGGAGTTACTGGAATCTCAAACATTTGATGTCTGAAAAACACGAAGATATCTAGTTACACACAATGCAGGATGCCAATCGCAGGTCGAAAAGGGCGCGCTTCTTTTTTTCCAAAACCAGGAGAACTCCTGCGCCAAGTTGACAGTCAACAGTAGCTTGAGCAGGCGCCTTGTGCAGACCGTTGCAGTAGCACTTCACTTGCAAGCCAGTTCTTCAATCTACGCATGGGTACAGAAAAATCTGTGTTGTTAAATACAGCTTTTTTACTGGTTTAATACAGCAAGGCCGCCTACCATTGTCCCTGACAAATACAGTGTATGACAGCTGCATCTTACCGGTACTCACCTACAGGGCAGAGACTTCCAGGCTCACTGAAAGGGTTTAATTTAAATTCTGGCGCTCTTTGCCCTCGTCGGCCTTGCGCCATTAAACACCAACTATCATCATCATCAATTTAAATTAAGGATGACTTAGCAGGCTGTAGAACGCTAGATGATGGGTGTTACATTAGGGGGGAGAGGAAGAGAGCTGAGTGGATGTAATTTAATGTCAGCATTCGCACTACTAAGGGAACCTTAAAACTAAGTATGACTGCCAATGGGAGGTACCAGTATTTAGAGGAACTGTATTTCGTAAATGGGGACTCAGATGACATTTTAGCCCAGCTACAGGTCCCATCTGAACTTGCACAATATTTTTCTGTGTCTATCCTGACCGCTTGGATGAATGAAGCGACAATATATACACAGACGAAGCCATGTCCACAAAATGTGGCAAAAGGAAACATACACAAACCCGGACAGCGTCACTCCCATGGACGTATACATCCTGCAGCAGAATGTCGAGATTGGCTTGTTGGTATATATGCATAACTAGACCTTCAAAAGCACATCACGGAAAACCTCGTTCTTTTGTCCTGTTAGCTTGTCCTGTTAGGCCTACATGTTTAATTGAAGTATACAATGTATAGCACGAAGCATCAAAGTAGTGCAAGAAATTTTTATTGCACAATTGCATTTTAACATATTCCTCCCCTAATTTAAACTCTATGTCAAATTTCCAGTGGCCACTGTATTTGAATTGCCGAGATCAGAATTCGATCGTAGTCAGTTGTTTAGGCAGGTTAAATTAAGTGCATTTTGCTTGTGTTCTTTACCGACTGGGGACTTTTTACTTCAGAAGCAAATTATACCAAGTTTTTTCAGACATTCTTAGTATTGACGAATTGAAGGACTTGTTGACATCCCACATCGTGAATGCTGCACGCATAGATATCCAACGGTTCATGGGAGTGGTGAGGCAAAACCACAAAGTCTGGTGGACCAAAGAATGTAAGGAGGCAAAAAAGCAGCAAAATAAAGCATGGGGGGTCTTTAGAAGGTACCGAACACAGGAAAATCTAATAAATATAAAAAGGTAAGAGCTAAAGCAAGGTGCATTCGACGCAAAGCTGAGAAAGCCTCACGGCAAAGATATGACTCACCCATAAACAGCTCTATAACATCAAAGAAGGTAAGGGAGGAAATTTATAAGCTAAATGGGACGTACTCCCCCCACACACTTCCTCTTTTAACAGCACCGGAAGTGGAAATAAGCATAGAAGAACAGGCAGATATACCGGGTGACCTCTTCGCCAAAGTATCAGGTTCCACACACTACACAGAAGTGTTCTTAAAGTTTAAAAACACAGCTGAGGAACAACGACTGCCAACATGCGGTAGCACAAATGAACATACAACTCTTACATTACACTCCAAGAATTAAAAAAAGCTCTTTTGGCTGGTAAGCAGACCGCCCCTGGGCCACATCACATACATTATGAAATGCTGGCTCATCTGTCCGGTCCTGTTGTAGAAGCACTTCTGTAGATTTTGCCAAAATTTTGGTATCGGAAAAAATTCCCGGAGCTTGGAAAAAGCTTTCATTGTTGCATTCCTAAAACCCAGAAAGCATCCAACCTCTTCTAGTAGTTATAGACCAATAGCTATTACAAGCTGTCTACAATCCTACAGCCCTTATGAGCTGTCTACAATCCTACGTCCTACAATCAAATGAACTTATAGACATTCACCAGTGCGGCTTCAAAAAAGCGTATTCAACAACTGACCATCTAGTGCGCCTCGAAAATACCAGACGAGAAGCATTTATACACAAACAGCACTATCTTGTTGTCTTTCTTGATCTCGATAATGCTTATGATACTACATAGAGTCTTGGAATAATGCGGGATTGAGAAGAATTAGGAATCCGTGTGAGAATGCTGAATTGCCCTAATGACTTCATGACAAATCGTTCATTTCAAGTGCGCCTGGACTCAACCCTGTCGAGGTATTCTTCAGTGGAGAACGGGGTCCCTGGGGGCTGTATTCTTAGCACAACACTGTTTGTCGTAAAAATGAACTCCATATCTAAAATATTCCCAAGGTCGATTATGTATTCTGTTCATGTTGATGACCTTCAAATAGCTTGCACATTCTCCAATGTAGCGACATGCGGGAGGCAGGTACAGTTGACTATAAATAAACTGACAACATGGGCTGACAGAAACGGTTTTAAGTTTTCACCACACAAAACAATCGCTAATCTTACGCCACTCAAACAAGGCATGCAGACCGACCCCACTCTACACCTAAAAGAAATAAATTTGCCCATACAGAATGAACACAAATTTTTCGAGACAACATTTGTCAAAAAACGCACTTCCCTGTCTCACATCCAAATCCGGAAAAAGGAAGCATTCCCAGCTCTAAATATACTTAAGGTTCTGTCACACAAACACTGGGGTTCTGAGAGGTCATGCCTTCTACAAGTTTATGGCTGCGTTGTCCGCACTTGTTTAAAATATGGTTGCATTATGTATGGCTCAGCAAGAGAGTCCTACCTAGAACGACTGGATCCCATACATAATTTGCCTTTACGACTCTCCTCTGGTGCATATAGGATATCACTTATTAGCAGTCTGTATGATGAAACCAAAAAAACCACCACTTAAATACAGAAGAACCATGCTGACATGTTCATACATCCTAAACATCCGTTCGCTACAGAAGCATCTGTGCTATCCCACTGTTACGAAATTCCCGTCTAGGACACTGTTTAATAACAAACCCCAAGCTATAAGACCATTGCTCCTTCAGTTTGAAGAGAAATGCCACGAACTTAGTATGCTGGAAAAATTACCTGGGACTGCTTAAAGAAGAAAACAACTACCACCTTAGTATCCATTCCCTGCTGGGTGCGATTTTACACTGACGCACTTTCAAAAAAAGAAAACACCGCGTGAACACATAATTCAGGAGTTTCTGGCCCTAAACAAAAAATACAAAGGCTACACCTCATTTTACACAGATGGTTCCAAAGCATCATGCTATGCTGGGAGTGCAATACTACAAGATAAATTAAAGAAGGCGATCAGACTACCTCAGTGCGCGTCGATTTTCACAGCGGAGTGTTATGCAAGTGCTGTGGCTGTAGACAGAATTAAGAAGGAAAGCATTCCGAAAAGTGTTATCTACACAGACTCGCACAGCGCGATCACAGCCCTACATTACAAAAATGCAGCTAAACCCATTTTATTACACATAATACACAATTTATTAACAGGAAAAACGCAGGGACAGAAGATTAAGTTGTGCTCGGTTACTAGCCATGTTGGGATCAATGGTAATGAGAGAGCCGATGCATGTGCTGCCAAGGCTGGTAGCAAAACACTAAAGCAAGTACATATTCCTCATAGTGACTGTATTAAATTTATACGCAGGAAACTGAGAGAAACATGGCAGTTCTCATAAGATAACGAAACAAACAACAAACTTCACATAGTTAAATCGACTATAGCAGAGTGAGAATCACGCAAACATGAAGAACGCCTCACAGAAGTTATATTATGCCGTTTCCGCATTGCACATACACATTTGACGCATAACTTCCTTTTTACGAAAGAAGATAAACCGAGATGTCAGGAATGCGACCAAGAGCAAACATTAAACCACATGTTACTCTCATTTTACGAAATTTGAGGTCCAGAGTAAAAAGCATTTTATGCTGTTCAACGAATACATTCCATTTCACCCCAGTCTACTTTTAGGAGAAAACGCTCTTGTTAAAATTTCCTCCGTTTTTAGTTTTATAAAACAAGCAGGGCTTCTAAACAAGATGTAACGCTGTAACGTGCTGTAACAATCACTTATCCACAAAATGCACGAAACCTGTTTGGCGCATGATAGCATAAGTTTCTTATGTGCAATAAAACACAACAAATCCCAACACGCCAAACTTCAAATAGACTGATCAGAAAAAACACCAAGGAACCCACAAACCTTGGTAGAGCCGTTACGTTTCCAAGCTTCGAAACGAGCGAAAGCTTCCGTAACATCAACTCTGAGACTAAATGGAAACAGGAATTCGCGGCTCTGGGATGCCAGAGAT
Organism: Haemaphysalis longicornis; assembly: GCF_048455015.1. Classification (NCBI taxonomy): domain Eukaryota; kingdom Metazoa; phylum Arthropoda; class Arachnida; order Ixodida; family Ixodidae; genus Haemaphysalis; species Haemaphysalis longicornis. Next base: position 162,588,642 of record NW_027526422.1, read on the forward strand.
GCAAATAGCTCGGTAAACGGAATAACAGACTCAAGCGGCTAGCCGGTAATCACTCAGGGCTGTGTTTCTCAAACTGAGGCCGAGACTGGCGTCACAGCCATGTAAAAAAACTAAAAGAGATCTGGATGCTGTAGAGAATAGATGTTCTGGACATAACCAAGTGTTTTCCCCCTAGTTATGTTCTAAAAATAGAAATCAATGCACGTCGTCTTCTTCCAAATTTGCTGGTGATTGAACCTTTAAAACAAGTCAGTGACAAATGTGTTTGTGCATGTTTTTGGACATGAACTGTGGGGTTCTACGCGGAACAATTGTATCTATTGCTCCTATGCCTAACTGAAGTTCAGGCTGCTCACAGCCTCATCCACTTTCTCTATTCCCATGAGGCCGCCGTGTCTTGAAAGCTACTCGAACGTTACACGATGATAAGCGCCGTATGGAAGATGATGAAATTGCTTCGCTTCTGGCGGGACATGTTTGTGAAAAGTTCAACAGCCAGCACGTTCAAGGCTTCGGAGCGCTGGTCTTGAATGACAGGAGATGGTCCCGTAATTCGGTAGCTGGAAAAGAATTTGCCTAATGGCTTCTCTAATTCCGCATAGCAACGCCGACTTGGGCAAACTCGGTCGCTCAAGCCAGAGTGACAATGGTTAGTGAGCAAATGACATAAAAATTCCTGATGAACTGCAGTCGATCTTTCGAGACCCATCTGTGTAATTGTGAGTAGTTGAAGAGTAAAATATGGCGATATCCTAAGGTGTCATGTGTAGTAGGCTAATTTGAGTCATGCCACATTTTCGAATCAATTGCGCGAAATAATTATTTTATCCCGATGGGTGCCCCAGTCGAGAGCGGGAAACTTCGTAGCGTTGTCTACAGTGCAGAGCTGGACTTAAGGAGTTAATAGCGTGTATTGTTTGTCTGAAGCCAGAATTGTGGTTGTATTCAGGGATATTGCATGAGAGATGGCTTGTTCTATGCAGCTTGTGCCTAAAATGAAAGCGGTGCGTTTGTTTAGGCCGTAGAACGCCCAAGGCAACCAACCGGATTCAGAAATTCTCCCAGGGCACAACGACCCTTTAGAAGTCTGTGACACTATCGGAGGCACTTATATATTGCTGCATTTAGTGTATTTTACTTGAATGTTTCAGCTGCTGCCGTACAGGGAGGCTATAGCGCAACACGCCATCAACATACGCTTCTAACAGCAAAACCATAGGGCCGCAGTTGGTACCACCGCGGGTTTAGCAAGTTATCCATTTATTTGTGATGCTGTTGAGATTCGCATCCAAAGCCTTTTCACTAATGGGGCAATGAGCGATTTCTGTGTGATAGGGTTGCAAGATATCTTTGATACTTACGAAACGTAGAGACCCGCCACAGAGAATTCGAAACTATCTATTGGAAGATTTTCACGATGTCAAGTTTGACTTTTGCGGTATTTGACGATTTTGCAATAAGAACTTTGAAGATTTCTTTAACAAGCAGCATGATGGGCGCTTGCTTTAAAATAAATATAAAAGCTTTATTGCCGTACTTGTTGAAGATTCATAGAACGGTTCTATACCTCTCCCAGGGATGCTTCTAAAGCGCTCCGCTAAGCCGGTGTCATTTATCGTGTGCAGAAATCCCGCGTTCCCAGGAACACACCTAAACTTTGTTGTAGATCAAACGTGCTGCTCTTTCACAGAACCGCGTGCCCGTTGAAGAAAAACATGTGGACAGTTGCACGACCTCAATTAGAAGAAGGAGGAGAGCGCGGGACGGAGCTAGTACTCGGCTAGACCACGCCAAACGCACGTCTCTGAGCTGGGACTACCAATTAGGGTGTGCTTTTCCGGGGACTCTTTGACGTTCTTGGGAAGCGTGGACGTGTGGTAATACCCCGTCATCAGCACTTTCAGTTGCTGCATCCCATTTGTCACAAACAACAACCGTTGAAGTTACTCCTCACCCGACCAAACAGGCCTGCTTAGGAGTGGATAAATTAAAAAAAAAGTAACTGCAAATATTTACCGTATGCTACAATGGCATGATAACCCGATGCTTTTTTGTCGCAAAAAAGGAAGCAAATGGAGGACTCCGAATCCGGGTCAAAAGCAAGAGACGGGAACGTGGACGAGCATTATGTAAAGTCGTCGTGCTATAATATACGTCCAGCCCAACAGCCAGACACTGTCACGCAATTTCCGCAAATGGATTCTGCACATCGGGCATGCGCATGCTAGCAAGCGGAATTTTTCTTTTGTCAAGGCGAAATTCCGCCTCTGTAATTCCAAATTTTCAGGTGCACTGTACATCATGCTATGCGCCCAATCCATGTTGTTGTACAAGGGTGCAACAGTCAATCTACATAGAAGACTGATGTAGCACAGGAATGATGTGACACCGGGTAACGTGAAACTAAATGCAATTTCAGATCACGTCAGAATCTGAGACCTATGAGTGCCAAGCAATTTACAAATGTTTTTACGTGCTTGCTGCCTGAGTGTGGAATTATGGAGGGATCCTTAGAAACTCATCCGCGGCTATATTCAAAACGACTGATAGCAAGCATATATAACAGCTTTTTTACGCCACTACTCATTATTACCAATATAGCGCTGAAGGTGCCGTAACAACGCAAATTTCACTTTTGACTCTGCCAAAGACCTGTTTGATGATACATTTTGTTCCAAAACACTATTCCTTCGAAAGATTTCTTTGACAGGTTCCTAAGTAGTTGAGATCACGGCTACGAATTGGGAAACGGACGTTTATACAAGTTCAAGTATTGGTGTCGGTCGGTACTTTTTTCGGTGAGTTTGTCGGTGGGTATTTTGTCCTAAAACACGTATAGAGAGGCCAGTGGGATTTTTTAGGTTGCACCCCTCTGGACGTGGAATTCAGTTAATTATCCCAGCGTTCGCGTAGCCCTTGCCCACTGTTGGGACTTCCTGCACACCCGCGCCTCCCGAAGGAGCCAAAATTACTTTTCAAAAACTGTGACCGATGAGCATCCTTCATACCTGCTGAGATGACACTTCGCATGGCTAAGAATACCTTTCCTCCCCCAGTCCGCCTCCATCGTATGTTACCAACGCAATCTCCTGCCGAATGCAAGTTCTGTTTACAACCCGGCACTCATCCTCATATCATACAAGAGTTCAATCAAATCCCCAACCTTTCCGTCTTCTATCCCCCTTCCAAGACCCGATCTGTAGGAGAACCTGGTGACTGGCAGCAATCTGGATGTCCGGACACTTTTCGCCTTCAGAGCGAAGGCTGCCCTCTCACCACAAGGCTGCCGGCAATAGGGAACCACTCCCACTTCACCCGCCTAATAAAACGTTCTTCACTCACTCACTCACTCACTCACTCACTCACTCACTCACTCACTCACTCACTCACTCACTCACTCACTCACTCACTCACTCACTCACTCACTCACTCACTCACTCACTCACTCACTCACTCACTCACTCACTCACTCACTCATTCACTCACTCACTCACTCACTTACTCACTCACTCACTCACCCACTCTCTAAAGCACAGCTACTTCTTGCAATTTGTTAGGGAGTGTTGTGGTAAAACCCGTGCCCCAGATATTTTCTATTGCCACTACACGCCTCCTGTTCCAGCCCACGTATTGACAGCAGACTGCAGTTCCTACCGTTGTAGCACATCACGAAGTAAAAGCTAATTTGGACAACAAATATATTGGTTGCGTATCTGCACCTTTCGTCGCAAAATTCCCCGAAAGAGGATAGCCTTTGAAATAAATGCCTCCTTTTCCCAATATAAATAACTCCCATATCTTTCCCACTCACCTCTAACGCTGACCCTCACCCGTCGCGCTCCTCCAAAGGTAAACACGCTGGAGCTTTGGTAAAGCCAATTTAAAGTTACCGTGTGCCACTGTACCAGGCCCGGTGCCTCATTGCCAGCGCTGCCGTATGGCGGAGATGCGCGTGGATCGAGGCGCCATACCTCAACTTTTATAGAACCGCGTTGGCCTTCTCGATGTACGTTCCTAACGGAACGTGGAACCTTTTTAGTGGAACCTTTCCTTGCTGTTGGTGTTTCATTTCCTGAAATGCAGCCAGGAGCTATAGTAACCCGAGCGAAAGGATGCACCGGAGTGAATTTTCTGTTTTTCTGCAGTGGATGTAAAATTTGCAATAGCAAAAATCAAGCATCCAGAATTTTTTTATAAGGAAGCACTTCAAACATCACTTATGTTTGATTATCTGCCTCATTATTTCTTAGGGTATTATTCATGTTCAGAAATGTCGACAAGTATGGACATTGACAGTGGTCTTGGAGGTGTACATTTCGCTGTGGGTATATAAACCTATCGTGCAGCTTCCGCTTGCCTTTGGCCGGCTGGCTGAATCGAGTCACAGACAGACAGACAGACAGACAGACCAAAACTTCGGCGTTTAATTGATTGATTGCGGGGTTTAAAGCTCCGACGCTACGCAGGCGATGAGGCGCGCCGTAGTGAAGGGCTCCGGATTAAGTTTGACCACCTGAGGATCCTAAACGTGCGCCGAAATCTCGTGCACACGGGCGTTTTTGCTTTTCGCCTATATCAGAAAACCGGCTGCGGAGGCCGGGAATCAACCCGCGACGTCGTGCTGAGCAGCGCAACCCCTTAGCCACTGAGCCACCGCGGCGCGTCTTCTCTGTTTAAGTAGCCTAAGAAACACTATCGTCCTTAATAACTGAACACGTTAATATACCTTTTAGTTTCATTAGTATAATGGCACACCCGGGCATCGCCGGGTACTACCGCAAGTTGTTATATAAATCGGTTGTTCAAATACCCCGTTAACTCTTGGCCGGAAGGCTGAATTGAGGGACGAGCGGGTTCGAAGTCTCTGCTTTGGTACGTGACGCCGTGGGGATGTGTTTGGGTGTGCTACGCCGCTACGCCACGTCAGTGTGGTGGGTGCACATAGTGTATCAGCGACCGAGCAAGGATTGCAAGCCGGGCCACTCAAGTGCTCTGCATTTAAAAGAAAGTTTTGACGTTCTGCGCGCGCCTTGTTCCCTTTCTGGACTGCAGTGCGAAACGCCGTTGTGCACTTGTTAGTATGCGCAGAGTAAGTTTGATTAGGTTCGTCACGGACTGCAGCTGATTTTGTTAGGTATTTCGGGCCCTGTTAAACCAGAGACTGAAGTATCAAAACAGAAGATAAATTACGCCCGGCAATCAAAAACAATTTTTAGCGTCGCTACCTGTATGTCTCATATTGTGACAAGGCTCCGCAATGGCATGTGTTTTCCCGTGGCTTTCAGTCACAACATTCCGGTGCTCTGTCAGCCCTCTGCGTAGACTGACAGTTCATCCTTTGCAAAAACAATTTCAAACAGTGAGTGGACTGTTGTAACGGGGGAGGGGGGCACCTTTGACATAGAAAAGGTCAACACGCAGTTTGCTAGTGGGAACATGGGTGACGTGCCGAGTGAGTTTCTGAAAAATGAGGCCAGGGCTTCGTTATTATGCGGTTCGGAGGTATTGCAACATGCCTCGAGCTTCCTTGACGTACTTGATTCCCACGCTCAAGTTTTTTTCTCCCGACGTCGATCATTGGTAGCCCTCTTGCTTGATTGTTTGTGAATTAAATATATGTAATAAAAATTTAATTTAGGATCACTGAAATATTTGAGATTTCTGGTTTCATGCTTTCCGCAGCTGAACAACTGCTTTCTGCGTTTACCAATAAGGTGATCAGAGATTGTTTGGTGAAATGCCGTGCAACAACTAAATGCCTCGGTTCCATTTCTAGTGCTTCGCCTTCCGGTGGGATCTAAAAGATGGTCCGCCTTGGGAACGTTCTACAAGAGTGCTTGAAGAGGAATGAAGTCATTTTGTTCTTCTTCAACTGTATTGAGTCTCAACGATAAAGAATGTTCAAATATTTGAAATCCTGCAACACCTGAAAGGTTAAGGTGACGCTCTACGTTAAATACGGTTTTGAGGACGGCGTTTGTTTACGGAAATAAAACGTACTGGATGAAGTGCGAAACGCTGGCGTTGTTGTTCTTTTTAGGTTACGATAATCAAAGAATCGGAACACCATGCAAACGCACAACAGAATGAGACTGCAGTTTAAGCAGACATGGCGGTTCTTTCTAGCGACCAAAGGAACGTTACAGTCGTCCTCCACAGCTCTTTGTACTACACAAGTTAGCGGGATTCACCCGTACCTATATATTCCAAATCGAGGTTTAACCAAACTTTCTGAAGCTGCTCGCTGATGTATTCAGAAACTTGCAACTACCATACAAGAAACCTATGTTAACGACTTTTGTTCATGAAGATGTGAGTGTCTGAAAGTTTCGGACTGCACAAGGTACACGAATACGAAACTTTGTTAAGTCCAATCGTGGGTTTCACCCTTTCAGTGGTCCTTTGACTGCCCCGCAAATTCTACAACGTCATTGCGGCACTTCTGTGCAAAACACGTAAGCAAACACAATGCTCCAAGGAATTTGTTTGTCTAGAAAATGACTACGTCCTGTACTTTTTTTATATATGGTCCTCGTCCAGAAGGATTTCTTTCAATAATTTGACGTTCGATATTCAACATTCGTTTGACGTTGCGAAGCTTTTCCTGCTTCACAGTTTTCCCTGGGCAACAACCTAACGCACTGTAGTAATATATACGAACAGAGGTTTAGAATGACAATGGGGCCATTCATCTTCGCCAGTACTGCAAACGCGACAATGGAGGATTTTGATACAAGAGTGCTCAGATCTTTCCAGCCGCACGCAAAGTTTTTCGAAAGTTTCTATTCGACGATTTCTGCTCCGTCGCTGAGCCGAAGCTCCTTGGGACCTACCTTCAATAATTGAGCAATATAGAAGCTTCAATTGCCATTATTCTGGAAGAATATTAGAATGGTTTCACGCTTTCTCCAAAAAATGAGCAATATAGAAATTTCAATTACCGTTCTTAAAAAATATCATAATAGTTCCATAGTTTTTCTAGATATTCTTGCGAAACGTTCTTTGAGTGGGCTGTCGTTTAGAGTGTGCCGAAGGCGCATGCGCGAGGGAAGATATATAGGTGGCGGCCATCCACACCATCGTGTGCCGAGTGGCAAAGATGTGGGCAGTGGCATGAGCGGTGATAGAACACGGCGGACAGCACGCGACAGAGCTACTGGGGCTGGGACTCCAGGGAAGTGTACTTTTGCGAGGACTCCGTGTCGTAATGTGGGAACCGAGTACGGGTGTTATTACACCGGTATCACCATACTCAGTTGCAACTGCTCACTTGGCACCAACAATCAGTGTCGACGTTACTTGTAAGCCCAGCAAACAGACATTTTGAGAAGTGGAAACCTAACAAGGAAACTTAAAATATTTAACGGAACCTGCAAAGGAATGAATATCTGGTTCACCAAAACGGGACCAAAATTTCTTTCACGACACGTGAAATTAATGCAAATAGTGTTTACGGATTGCGTACTAATGCTGTATAAAATATCAACTACTTACTGTCTATCCTTTAGCTCACCTGTTTTATTTGATGACCTTCTACACTGTGTCGTGAACTTTTCTGTACAATTGTGGTGTTGTTAGAACCGCTTTTCCTTTTTCAACCCCTGCAATTTCGGTACTTTGGTTTCCATTGAATTTGCGCTTTGACACCTCGAGTGTTGCCTGGTTAACTTGTACTGAGAAATGTACTTTACGTTATAACTTATGTACTATTTGATTCAGTGCCAGCACTGATTTTCGCTAGTTTGTTTTGCTTGTTTGGCCAAACAAGCCCTTGTGAGGCTTCGGCAGACTCGGCATTATACATTGTATTTATTTGAATGGAAATAAAATATTATATTAATAATAATAATAATATTATTATTATTATTATATTATTATATTATTGTTATTATTATTATTATTATTATATTATTATATAATTGTTATTATTATTATTATTATTATTACTCTTAATAATATTATTATTATCAGCGCTACACGCGACCAGAAAAGTTTCTGGCAGTATGTTCGCTCTCGATCTGCTGGCAAGGTTGCCGAAATCGTTAACCTTCTAGACGACAATGGAAACCCGATTGGAGACGTTTCTAATGCCTTTGCGGATCATTTCAGCTCAGTATTTCCAAAGGGTGAAGTTAACATTTTGTCCAACTCTGCCTCTGCGTCGTCTAATTTCTGCGTTCCCAGAATAAGTGAGGGCGACGTTCGGAAAGCCCTGAAGCGCCTCAAACCGTCATTTTCCTGTGGCCCTGACGGCATTCCTCCCGCAATATTAAAAACCTATGGGGAGCTTCTGATTCCCATACTAACCACTATATTTAATAATTCAATTCAATCTGCTACTTTTCCAGCAGCCTGGAAGCTAGCAAGCTTGGTCCCTGTCTTCAAAACTGGTGCTAAAGATAGTGCTAGAAACTATCGGCCTATTTCGCTACTCTTTGCGGCGTCTAAGCTTTTTGAGACTGTGTTGCACGATGTTTTAACTTCCAGTGTTAAGCGCATACTAATTTCCGAAGAGCACGGGTTTATGTCCGGACGTTCCACAACCACTAACCTCGTTTCTTTCATGCAGCGAGCGTGCGAAGCGGTTCATCATAGGAGGCAGCTTGATACTGTGTACTTTGACCTGAGCAAGGCTTTTGATGTGGTCAGTCACCCATTGTTAATTTCTAAACTGTCACTCCTGAACGTAGATAATTAGATTCTTGACCTCCTTATTAGTTACTTGCGTGGGCGGACCTGCTACATAAATGTTAACGGCCAGCAATCGTATCGTTACTGCGTTTCAAGTGGTGTGCCACAGGGGTCGGTTCTAGGCCCTCTATTGTTTTCTTTATTTGTCAATGACGTTTCAGCTGCTATAAAGCATTCTTTTTTACTTTATGCTGATGACATCAAGATTTTTAGGGAAGTTTTGTCTCTTAGCGACTGCGGGCATTTGCAAAGAGACGTGGATGCATTTACACTGTGGTGTAAAGAGAACGAACTGATAGTGAACGCCGCGAAAACCAAAGTATTGTCATACACGCGTAAGAGTAAGACAGACTGCCTGCTTTACCACTACTCAGTTCATGATGTTATTTTGCCTCGAATCTCTACGACAACTGATCTTGGCGTGCTCTTTGATAACCAGCTGACTTTTACACCGCACGTTCGATTCATCAAACAGCGAGCTCTCCGCCGCTTGGGCATGGTCTGCCGGATGTCTAAAGAATTCCGTAGTGCAAAGTCCTTCCTGAAACTGTACTCCACTGTCTGTCATCCCGTGCTGGAATATGCCTCGGTTGTCTGGAATGTTAAATGCAAATCTAACAGCAGGGCCATTGATAAAGTGCAGAATAAGCTGCTGTCCATACTTAGACATCGCTTTCCTCACGAGTATCACCGTCTTGACTCCGGACCACGGTACTTGCAAGTGCTGCCTGAGCTAAAGGCTAGGCGCGATACAGCTGACCTCGTATTTCTTTTTAAGCTCATACATGGACAAATTATCCGTGCGCAACTGTTTTCGGAGCTCCAGCTAAAAGTGCCTATTAAAACCACGAGAAAATGTCATTCTTTTCGTACTCTCAGCTCCTGTAACCGACATTGCCCGCTGTTCAGGCTGCAGAGCACGTGTAACTTCTTCTCTGCAGACGTAGATATTTTTAACAGCTCCCTCAATCAGTTCACTTCAGACACTTCCAGAACTCTCATTCGCTAATATGCTCCCTCTTATTCTCTTACATGGAACTATCAGAAATATTTCTTTGCTCAGTCATACTGAATGGATCTTGTTCTAGTTATAGTAACTTCTTTTTACCTGCTTGCCTTACTGTATAGAGAGTATGCTGTTCATATGACTCTTTTGTTGTTTTTCATTTTATGGCTTGCTGTTATAAGGTTACACGATCATCTGTAGTGTGCAAATGTTCTGTCTCATCGGTACGATGTAATTACCAATTCAGTTGTATCCTGTCAGTTTTGTTTGTGTTCATTGCATGTAGTGTATACGCTATCTACGTTTTGTAGTGGTTTGTACGGTATACTTTGTAATATACATACTAAACGTTATTTTTTTTCTACTCTTTTATTTTATAGGCTGTCAAAGCGTTCTTTCCTTTCAATTTTTGTTTTCCTTTTTTTTACCTGTATCCATCTGCGTACCAGCACCAAGGCCTCACGGCTGTTCCTGGGCACAATAAATTTACATGATTGATTGATTGATTGATTGATTATTATTAGAGGTAGTAGTAGTAGTAGTAGCAGAGTAGTAGTAGTAATCAATCGTTGGTAGAAGCCAGCTTGATGTGGTCTACTATGACGTGAGCAAAGCCTAAGATGTAGTCAATCACTAGTTATTGCTAGCCAAGCATATTCTGTGATATGTCCATTATTCTTTGGTGAGTCTTATACGTTGCTATCACAAAAAGCGGTATTGCTATGTACGTGCAATGGTCAAATGTCTTTTATGTACAAAGACACCAGTGGTGTGCCCCAAGGCTCTGTTCTGGGTCCCCTTCTGTTTTCCATTTTCATTAAAGATGTTGCTTGTACCATTCGCAAGTGTTCTTTGTTGCTGTATGCTGACGATATAAAAATCTTTAGAGAATCGCGGAATGTCCAAGACTGTAATTCTCTTGAGGCTGATATCGTGTCATTGTACCGTTGGTGCACCAGAAATGATCTAATTTCGAGCCCCTCAAAACCAAAAGTTGTCTCCTACAGTAGGAAAACTCAACAGTTGCAATATTCTTAAAAATTTCAAGCACTGCACTGCCGAGGGTGACTGAAAATCGTGACTTGGGAGTACTCTTTCATTCCTCTCTGATTCTCTTCCCACGTTACACAAATTACTTTAAACTCTCTTCTATGTCTGGGTGCTGTTTGCAGGTATTCTAGAGAGTTTAAAGTTCCTCTTCCATTCTTAAAGTTGTATTCGGCTCACTGCTTACCTCATCTCGAATACAGTTCTGTTGTTTGGAGTGGAGTTTGCAAGTCCCATAGTGACCGTATCGAAAAGGTTAAAAATAAGTTCCTTTCAAACTTCAAGCACCGTCTCTGCCATGTGCAAAGACACACAAACGGCAGCATATCTTCTCTGAAAAGCATTCCTTCCCTTTGGTGTCGACGAATGCGAGCTGATAGGGTCTGTCTTTATAAACTTCTTCACGATAATATTTTGTGTGGCGACTTGGTTGCACTTATTAATGTCAACTCGCCAAATAAACTTTTCCGAAGATTTTGAGCTTTCAGACCATTTGCTTTAAATAGAAGACGCTCGTCCATTTGCATAACTCAATGGGCGTGTAATGAATATTCCGATCGTGTTGGTATAATTCAGAGCTCATTTACTTTGTTCTCTAATGAGTTGAAAACTGTCGTAGCTTAAGTTTATTTTGTTCCCAATATATGATCCGTGTTTACTACATGCTCCCCATTTTGTTGCTTGTTTCTTTTCGGTTTTTCTTGTTTTGTGCTGCTTGAATATCTGTAGATTTTGAGTGTCAGTGCTGGTAACGCAGACGTTTTTTCTTCATTTTGGAACTTCTTAACATTTTGTCAGAAAACTGTCATGTTCATGGTATATTTGCTTGTATAGTTCCTATTTTACTGTGCCTTGAACGTTTCGCTACCTGAGTAATATAGCTTGCAACACAAGGCCTTCTCTTTTCTTTTTTTTTTACTTTTTCCACTTTTCTTCCTTTTTTTTCTTGCTTTCTCAGATTTCTTTAAGTACTTTTTTTTCTTGTATTTGCCATACATGTAGATTTTGTGTGTTGCCTATTCCTAATTTGCGTTTTTTTGTTTTTAAGGACCCTAGGGTTGTTTCTGGGTACAGAAAATAAAGGTTAATTAATTGAATGATTGAATGAATATTATTATTACTAATTTATATAGGCCACTTCCAGATTCTGCTGCGGAAACGTTTGAGCTGTACTTACTATAGATCATCTCACAAGCTAGGACCTTTGTCCTACCGGCTGCCACGGCGAATGAAGGTGCTTCTTTCCTTCTACATTATTGCAGCCTTCGTCACGGAGCTCCTCACGAACTCCTCAGTGACACAGGGCTCAACTTTTTCACCGAAGTGGTAGAAGCACACCACTACCACCTAGCACCCGTCAACCAATGGGCTGACGGTCAGGTTTACCAGAACACCTAATAATGTGCTCGCCAACTACATCTCAACCGACCACTACAATTGAGACACAATTTTTCCCTTTGTGTTATATGCGTATAATCTATGTTGCAGGAGACTTCAAGAATATCACCTTTTTTTCCTCCTTTACGGTCGAAAACTGTCATTGTGGCAGGCCACAATTCTCCCCTATCGACCCGACGCTTCTGAGTACGCGACCGTCCCTCTACTTTACAGGCACGGCGAAGAATACCGCCAGATTTCCCGCACTTTAACTTCTGAAGACAAGTCCCACCAAATAAATTAGTGCCCTTCAATTCTGTGAAGATGGGTGACCTACGAAGCTGGACGCAGTCGAGGGAGTGCACGAAAGAAACTACATTTGTTTGTAATTTGCGATTGAGCATTCTTTCCAGCCTTTTAGCTGAATAAACCTGGCAAGGGCCCAAGCCTAATTCTAGCGAACAAAAATGGGATTGTCTCCGTCCCTCCCGTGTCTTTCGCATCTTAATATCTGTATAACACACAACCCAATCCGCTTAACAAGTCAACACACCAGACAGGTCGCATTCAGCAATTTCATGTCGACGTATTACTCCCTTCAGCAAAACGGAGATGTCATTGGTGAGGGGATGAAAACTATTGGCTTCGCGTGCACACATAAAACGCAAACTGCTTATTTGGGCGTGCCTAAATTTAAAAGAAGAGCCACAAAGGATCGCCGGAGCGGCGTCAAGTAAATCAGCTTGAGCGGAATGAAAGCCATGGCGTTAGCCCTTCACAATAAAACTTTGTTGTGATACTGACAACCAAAAAGTGATCTTTTCTCAGGGCTCAGTGTTATGGTCTTGAATGCCCACAGCCACTACCAGTCTATCCATCAAGCTCCTATCAAAGTACCACGGCCACTACCGCGTAGCCGAACAAACGTCGCCTGCCATTACGTTATCGCGCCGCTAACCCCATGCTCAGACGTGTGTTGCCGAGGCCGCAAAACATTCCACGTGCAACGCCTCGAACGTTATTCTGACCTAGTTGTTGGGGAGTGCGCATAATTCGACATTGTGGATCTCTTCACCGCAGGGTATGATTGTAGTGCGGAAGAGCGATGAATATGTCGAAACTGCCCGACCGGCCACCAATCCATATTCATTCTCCTGGATACAGCTGTCGACTGTCCGTTATCAACGCTGGCCTTGTGATCACTGTCGGTGGCGCTTAAATAACTGGCACCTACCTACTCAAGGAGATTGTCCCCTGCCCATTGAGAACAAAAAAAGAATGCATAAGGATCACATCACCCCATGACCATCATCGGCTGGGACCTCAAGAAGAGCGCATGACAGCCAGTGGTGAATTCTGGTCGTTTCGCAATTCCGTCGCTAGCCGTCCTGCTGACACTTTTTCTGCAATAATCCCGCCTACAAAACTATCCCCCATCTCCACGAAGTGAACGATGATGAGAGGGGGGAAGCTAAAATCTTATTGGTAAAACAGTAAAACATTCGCTCACATATCATATAAATACTCGACCCGTTGAAAAGCCCGTCAACGACGTCGCTGTTTGTGGTGATGATTGAGGGATTGTTTGGGACGATGAGAATCTCCATGGGTACGTTGACGAATGCGGTGTGTGCCATTTTAGCCACCTTGGCCGTCGCCTTCTGCAGACTGTCTTGTTTCGCGTACCCCTGGTACTTGTCTTGAGCTCACAGGCGATGAACGACAACCTAATCTTCTTCCTCTCCTTCGTGTTGTGTACCAACGAACGCGTTGAATGTTTTGACCTCTTCGGCCAATCTTTGGTTGGCCAATCCCAAGAGGGATAACACATTCATCATTATTGTGCCGGATACAGAAGCAACGAAGCACGGGACAGGGTCCGAGCAAGAGTAGCTTCGCCCCTAATATATACATATTTTATTTGGTGGGAGGACGAATGATAGGAAGAACGGTGTCGGCCATGAGACTACCCAGAAGCGTTACAACCCACCTACACAACTTCGTCGGTTGTGATTTTTCTTCGTGAAAATATATATTTCGCACGTGATGAAATTGTCAGTCATGTAGATTTGTACCTTTTTCACCAATAGCTGTACTAGGTCTAGAGTATTACTCAATAGAATAGATGCAAAGAGCTTTAAAGCAATATTGTACCTCTGGGGTGACACCTGTTATCATATTGGTGATCAGATGAAATACTTTGTCACTGGCTGAATGGGGATGCAAAACCTTCTCTAATTGTCTAATACTGAGTGGTTTGGACGGCTTTGAAAAAATATTTTCTTTGTGCTGCCCACATTTATACAAAAGGCACACAATTTTGTACTATTGCTTTTTGTTAATGGCTAATTTTTTTTAGAAAACATCAGAGGCATTATAAATAGCGCACCCATAGATATATGACATCATAACACCTCCTAATTCCTTTACAGGCAAAAACCTTTACTCTCTTTTGTTCCTTACAGGGATATAAAGATTGATGATGTAAAGGATAAAGGGTCACGAGGAAATTTACCGCTTTTTTTACTGCCGAACGCAGAGCAGTAAGTTACGAGGCGTAATGCGCAGAAATATTTCACACACCCTACGTTTCCTCTGTCAAATTCAGTAAGGGTCATTTTTATAGCCTATGTGACTCCCTAGAAATCCGTTTGGTGGCGTTTGCGTAGTTATATATATATTAATTTTTAGGTACCCTAAGGGCCCAAGTGGGCACAAATGGGGGGGATGAGTGGGAAGCCGACACAACGTACAATATTGTAAAAAAAACAATGAATACAACAAAAGTGACATTAGATTATCGTAAAGGTACAAAAAGTGCACAATTCCAAAATACAGCGTGATACATTATATCCACAAAGAACAAAAAGTGCAAAAGTGACAGAAAATCAGGTATTTGAAAAGCAGGAACACATATTTACTGCATAGAAAAAGATGAGCATGATAAAGACAACTTACAGGGTATTTTAAAACTCTGAAAAAGCGAGGAGCGTGGTTTGAGAAGAGGAGGCGTCTGTTTGGTTCACTAGGCTACTAAATAAAAACTTACATTCATTTACTACCGGTACAAGGGTTGAGTTCTGATATTTGTTTGTTCGGGCAAAAATTGGGCTATCTTTGTGAGCGTGGTCAGTGCGTGCGAACGAATGGTGTTGGATGATGGTACAGGGTGTGAAAAAAAAAATTTATCTTGAAAACTGCCTGCGTTGGGTGAGAGTGGGGAGATTAAGTTCATTCTTCAAGTCAGATACACTCTAATATCTTGAGTACGATGACAGAATGAAGCGCGCGGCCTTGTTCGGTACGTATTCAAGCATGTTAGTCAGACACACGTGATGTATGCCAGATGATTTGCGCGTATTCTAGTGAAGAGCGGATAAGAGTATTATACGCGTGAAGCTGTGTCTCTGAATTAGCTAAATAAAGGCGACGCTTCAGCAGGCCGAACTTTTTTTATGCCTTTGATGTCATTTTTTTTATAGGGGGCCCAGTTTAAATAAGGGTGAATATAACTCGGAGATATCTGAAGGATGAAACTGATTCAATTTTGGCATTATCTATTAAGTAATTATAGGTTTCTGATGGTGTCATAGGAGAAAATTGCACATGCTTAGTTTTCCCTACGTTTATTTTCGTCAACCATTTTTGGCACCATTCAGGTACAGTAAATAAATCATGCTGGAGTGTAGAAACGTCATCGGAAGTAACTATTTTTCCATAAATTACAGAGTCGTCGGCAAAAAGACGAATTGACGAGGAAATGTTACATGCGAGGTCGTTTATATAAATTAGAAATACGAAATGGCCTTGTACGGACCCTTGGGGGACTCCTGATGAGACACCCACAGGGTTAAAAACGTGTTCATTTATTCTTAGAGATTGGTACAAAGCAACCTGTGCTGCGAAAGGTGGAGGTCAGTGACCAGCTCAAAAATTTTTGTCTGGCATGAAACATGTTTACTAAATACGTGTTGATTGCTAATGAAGTTATTCTGGTTAAGGTGGGTTACAACATGCAGGAAATGGATATGTTCTAGCTACTTGCAGCTGATTGAAGTAAGTGAAATGGGCTGATAATAAGGGGATCAGACCGGTCGCCACATTTGAAAAATGATACAGTATTGGCAAATTTCTAATAGTCCGGCAACCAACCTCAATATAGGGATTGCTGAAATATCAAGAAAAGCAGGTAAACTGAGTAAGGAGAAGTTAGTTTCAAAAGCGTCGCTGTTATACCTTCAGGCCCGGGGCTCGTCATATAAGCTAGGTGGTCGATAGCACATACCACGGGCTGTATTTCAATGGGCATAGTATGTACAAAGAACAGCAATTTGTTGCCTTTTCACAATAATGAGCATCGTTCACTTAAATATTATGTGTTTTGTTTATAGAAGAAAACCGCTAGCCGCTGTTCTATACATTTGCAAGAATTAAGAAGAGTTTGTTGTGTACTTTGAAAGAGCGTAGTTTTGCTGAGTAGACACTCTGAACCCGAAATACACCCTCTCCAAGCAGCAAAACCCAAGTATAGCTGGGCACGAGGTCGCGGGTTCGATTCCCGGTCGCGGCGGCCGCTTTTCTGATGGAAGCGAAAAGCAAAAACGCCCGTGTGTGTGATTTTTCGGCGCACGTCAAAGATACCCAGGTGGTCAAAAATAATCCGGAGCCCTCCACTACGGCGCGCCTCATCGCCTGCGATCCGTCGGCGCGTTAAGCCGTACAATCAATCAATCAAATCGCAAGTATATCTTTGCAGTGACTCTCCCCAACTGTTTCACTTGTGCCACGGTTCGTTCAAGTTTTAATCGTCTAGCACAAATAATGTTTAGCACACTAGAGAAAAGCCCATTCTTCGAGTTTCATTTTTCCACACAGGTTTCAAGTTCATATGAGATAATAGCTTCATATGAGATAATACCCTAAGAAAACAGCTTCATATGATATAATACCCTAACAATCAGCAGCATATTCATAAAAATTGCACTATTATGTAATCACCTAGTGGCTTGTGATGCTGTTGTTTTAATTGTAGATCGACACCTGTTTTGTTTATACAAAGACAAATCCCAATCATTTCATCTGGGTTAAAATTGCGCTAAAAGAGAGAACATAAGCGCTGAAACCAAGTTGAAGCACTTTGACGCGCCGCAATAAAGAAGGGACACTGCCTAACTGCTGGCGCGTGCAGCGGGAACAAAAAACATGCAGCAATGGAGGAACCGTTCAGTTTTTGTACAGTCAGAGTGTCTCACAGAACTATTGCTAAGAAGTACGCCAAAGAGCGTACCACTTTTAACTGTTAGAAAGGTTCAAAACCTATGTAAAATCAAAGCACTTTTTGGAGATTCCTTCCAGTGTAAGGAACCAGAAAATGTAGCTTTTTCGCATCTTTCGCCAGTTTGCTCTAATGCGTCACAGTCGCTAACATAAGAAGCACAACGCATATGCACCCACATACGCACGCGCATGCACACGCACGCACATGCACGCAGGCATGCACTTACGCGAATGGTCTACTCGGTCATGGTTCATTACCCGAGGAAGCTGCCTTTTTGAAGGGAATTCGAGGAGATGGCTACTGCTGTCAAATTCTTCGAAATATTGTTCGATAAGTTTATATGTTTGGGTGAGCCGGTATCCCGCGCCGTTTGTGAACTTGCGCAAAGCCTGGTTCTAACAGAACCTCTCATAGGAAACACCACCAAACTAGTATAATATATACACTAGTCTTATAGCAACATTTATTGAATATTTTCCGCTTTCAATGTTCGGGCACATTGGGTTCAAATACTTAAAAGACACGGACCCCTTTCAGAAGAAGATTCAGATATACAACCGTTGCAGGTAGAGAAAGCACGTTAAAAAGATTTACAGATAATGTCCTGTTGTATCTCAGCACCAGGTAGCAAAAGGTAACAATAAATGTACAGGTTTTGTGGCAATTTTTCGAAGCCTCATGCACACACCGGACAGAAATAAAGGGGTTAGGATGAGGCAACCTACACGCGTGCTTGTGACAGTGCGCATGCGCATGTCTGTGTGCGCACCGCCAACGCAAAACACAGCAGTTCTCAGTTGTTCAATGAACAACGAAACAGAAAATTTTCCAAAAGTTCGAAAATAACCCGAATCTCCCGTATAAAGCGAAACTTAAGTGTCCTGACTGGTGCTGTTAAGCGAAAATTCGCGAAGCAGGAAAGCCGACTTCCTCTGACGATACTGGAGAGTTTCTTTAATTTTGTTGGCCCAGAACACAAGCGAGCCAGCCGATGCTTTCACCTAAATTGTCAATCGGCAAAAAATAAATATGATGACCTAGATCTGTTCTTTAGTAGTCTCAGCTTCCAATTTGATTTTATTATGTTATCAGAAACGTGGTATGGTGAAAACACATCGCCCTGGAAATTACCTAGTTACCAATGTTTCAATCAATGTAGGACGGCGTCAAAGGGAGGAGGTATCAGCATCCTGGTCCGTGAAGTTTTTAACGTAAGTCGTGTTGATGAGTTTTGCCGTGTTACGGATGATTACGAAGTTTTGTCTGTTCTCCATTCACGCACTTTGTACTCTGTATTTTATCGTCCGCCAAGGGGAAGGATTGAATCTTTGTTGTTGTTCATTGAGCAGTTCTTGTCTCATATTTCTGACCTAAACTACAATGTGGTGTGGGGTGGAGAGTTTAATAATAATTTGCTAGCCGAAACTTCAACAAAGCGTCATCTAGAAATATTACTCCAAACGTTTGGCTGTAGAAGCGTAATATCAGCACCCACAAGAGTAACATGCAATACGGAAACAACCATTGACCTGTTTATAACCAATTTTTGCCCAAGTATTATAAAAGCAGGTGTCCTTGCTAATACTGTGAGCGACCATATGCCAATTTTTCTTGTGTAAAACGCCGACCGCCTCAAACGAAAGGGAACAGTGTTATGATGCAATCGATAACACCCAATAGTCTCGAAATGTTCAGCTTTGATCTCTCTTTTACCGACTGGCAAAGTGTTTATGAATCCCATGAACCTCACACTGCATATAAAATTTTTCTGGACAAATTTTGTGCACTTTATGAAAAGCATTTTCCGCCACGTCCTATCCGAAACCATTCTTCAAAAATTAGGAAACCATGGATTGCACAGCAACTGTATGTAAAGATAAAACATAAACAAGCCCTCTAAAAATTTTTTTGAAAACACGAGACCAGGCAGATTTTACTATATTCAAGTGATTTCGTAACCAGTTAAACAATGAACTACGTCATGCCAACACTCGTTATAACGAGAACTACTTCGCCTCCTGTACTAATGATAGAAAGCAGCTATTGAAAAAGTAAATTCCTTACTAAATAGAACTCCAAACAGCCAACCAATCACATTTATCAACAAAAATGGCCTCGAAATTTCTGGACAGTTACTACCTGACACGTTTAATCATCACTTTACCGAAAACAACGATTCTGTTACTAGCACGGATGCCTGTCGCTATATCGCTTCTGAATGCCCTGAAAACATATTTTTATGTCCGACAGATGTTGAAGAATTGACAGTTCTCTTTTCTCAATTAAGCAACAGCTCAGCCTGCGATGCTGATAACCTGCAAATTAAGCCCATTAAATATGTGTTTGACATAATTGCACCTATATTAACGCATATATACAACCTCTCTCTCTCCACAGGTGTTTTCCCACTAAGTTGTCGAATTACAGACTGATATCTATCTTACCGGTATTCTCCAAAGGTCTTAAAAAAAATTTTTTTTTTCGCCTCTCGGATTTTTTTTAAAGTAAAAATATAATCACACATAACCAATTTGCTTTCCGTAAGCACCTGTCAACTCAGTCGGACCTCCTTGATTTAAAAGAATCTATCTTAAAAAACCTAGATGAACGCTTATTAACGCTTGGTCTTTTCCTCGACCTTAGCAAGGTATTTGATTCTATTAGTTATTCACTGCTCCTTAAAAAGCTAGCTTGTTAGGGTGTTCACGGTGTTGCCTTAAAACTTATCGCTTCATACTTAGCAAATAGAACCCAGTATGTACAGTTAGACACCCCCTCCAAGATTAAACCAGTGAAAATTGGCGTTGGCCAAGGAATTTTATTAGGCCCTCTTCTTTTTAACATATACATCAATGACATAGTAAATGTAGCTTATGACACTAAATACGTTGTTTATGCTGATGATACTACTCTGCTATTTAAATCCAACAAAGTGAGTACCCTAATACAAAATGCAAACTCAGTGTTAAAAAGCATCCATGAATGGTGTGTTGAAAATGGACTGAAAATAAACACAGGCAAAACTAAAGCAGTACTATTCTATGCAATAAACAAAAACATCACAATTGAAGCAGATGTAACTTTGGCCTCCTCAAAAATTGAAATCGTGAGCTCAATGAAACATTAGGCGTTTGGTTTGATGAACATATGACCTGGAGTCATCACGTACACTGTCTTGCTGGCAAACTTTCCCAAATCGTAGCTACACTTTTTTCGTCTTTGGTACCTCCCTCGCAAAATCAAATTACTGATTTACAATGCCTTATTTTTCAGTTCACTAAGTTACTGCAACCTTATTTGGGGTACAACATCAGTAACAAACTTAAATTGTCTCTTCATACTTACGAAAAAAGCTATTCGAATAATTTTCAATAAGCCGTGCGATTTTCCTACAGAACAACTTTTCAGTGAGCTCAGGGTATTAAAAATTGTACAATTATTTTCTTATCGTTAGGCATTACTGTACAACAGGGATAAAAAAAAATGTAAACTATATTTGCAATATAGCTTCTCTGGAGCGTCATAATAATTGCTACAACACACGATATCCTGATTTCTGGCAAATACCCCAATCAAGAAGTAATTCTGGAGTACAAATGCTACGCCACAGATTGCCAACCTTGTTAAATTATCTTATTGATCAAAACGTAAATCCTGGACCCCAATTAAACCTACTGGAATTTTACCTTCAGCAGTAATGTATAATTCGTCTTTGATTCTCCCGCGTTTTTCCTAGCGCTATGTGGTGACAAATGTGTAACTTTTTTAACTACATTATACTGGTGATTCTTTTTTGTGTTTTATTTCTGTGATGACAAAGATGTCAATTTCTTTTGATTACATTGTACTGGTGGTATTTGTTTTTTTTTGTTTTTTTTTTGTTAACTTCTCTTCTCTTCTCTTTTTTTCTTTTTTTCTCGTCTCGCTGTCTTGCTGCCCTGTGAGTCTACCGGGCTTTTGGGCTGGTCAACTTGCCTGCGAGCAACTTTTTCCCAAATCGTCCGTCGTACTGTTTTTGTAAACTTTACGAGAAATGAAGTCATTCATTCAATAGTTGGGGAAGTGAAAAAAAAAACGCTTGCCACGGCCGGAACCGAACCTGGGCGCCACACGTTAGGAAGCCGGCTTCTATCCGATTGATCCATTTTTATATGTTCGAACCGCGTGGCAAGCATCAGGTACCGATTCGCGCGGTACACCCCAAACTCACACTTTAGGCCTACGGAGTGTACCTCCGAGAGTGCAGTGGGTATTCTAGAAAGTGGTGCGCACCTCCACAGAAGCACACACTCGCATTGTGGAATTGGTCCACTTAAGAATCCGTCACGACAAAGCTTCGCGTTCAAACAACCTCGTCGCTAGAGGGATGGGTGCATGAATTTTTAAGAAGAGCGTCAGTTGCTATGCGGAGACCTGCCCATGCACGTGTTGTTGCTGTGGGGGTGAATGCTTGCCTACACTTGTGTCTGCGGAGGTGCGTGTGTGGGCATTTAGGCGTGCGTCCACGTCTCTGTATAGGCCTTTTACCCTAGCGTTAGCTGTTACGGCGTGTTCGAGGACGCGTTGTTTGGAACTCTGGCTCTCTCATTTCTGACTTCACGTGCAGGTCTATTGTCGTGCGGTCAGAAGTATTGCCGTGACAGCTGAGATAACATTCTTACACCCAGTACTAAGCGGAGTCCATGCTACGTAGTCAACTTGTCCTTTACCTGTCCAACTTGGAATGTGAGCAAACACGTTTTATCAACCTTGATACCAATGATACGCAATTTCCCTGAGCTTCTACACGCGCAGAATGTCATTCCTACGCTTTGTTGATGGCCATCTGAAATTGAGTGACAAACTAGTCACCTGCTCTCGAAACATGAAAATCCCTTTAATTGGGACTGCAATATCATATATAGCGTGTTCAGCCCATCCTGAGTTAGACGTTGCGGCCGACAGCAGAACGCCAGAAACCCAACCCACTATGCATCTGCTGAAGTACCTGCCCATCACTTTGTTCCTGTTGCTCTGCGGCGCTATTGCTTTGGGAGCTGGTAGCGGGTCGGACAGGCCAGGACGTGAGGATCAAGATGCTTTCAAGGTAAACATTTTGCAATTTCAAAGCACTCAAAACTGTCTAGTTTACGGTTAAACAAATGTAGAAGACGTGCGGTAAAAAAGCAAAATTGATGCTGCCTGTACGGGCAAAAATCGCGGGCTTTTAAATACTGAAGTGAAAAAAAAACCTGAATGTAGCGCCATGACCGGCACCCCAGTGCTGCTAAAGGAAAACATTTATAAATACCCGAATGTGAGCAGTAGTAGTGCGAAACGCATAATGACGTGTTACAGGACACCGAAAATTTTATTTTGCACAAATCAGGCATAAAAACGCAAGTTACTGGTGTGGCTGCACTGTCCACATCCGTTTGCAGTTGCGACGAGAAGACCAACGTGTGCCGATGAACTGAAGGGCAACCGTTGGCCACTGACGAGCAGTGCCTTAAGATTTCTTAACGGTGCTTTTGATCACATGTAACAAGAGATAAGAGAATTATTTCTGAAGAGGTAGCCTTGTAAAGTTCATCTGCATCGTCAGCAAACGGCATAACGTGCACTCTTTAGTGCACGCTGCGAAACGTAGTAACTGCCGCTGAGGAATAGTCACCGCAAGCGCGTCTGTAGCGGTGAAATGGCCCATGAAATAGCCAACAGTGCAATGAGAATTGAGTAGAGTACTTGCGTTTAACAAAATAAGAAAAAATGAGGATTGGGTAGGAATGATGCCCAATGTTTCCGGATTGAGTGTCAAGCAGTATTTTCGACCTTCTAC
The DNA here is from genome assembly GCF_048455015.1 of Haemaphysalis longicornis. Lineage (NCBI taxonomy): Eukaryota > Metazoa > Arthropoda > Arachnida > Ixodida > Ixodidae > Haemaphysalis > Haemaphysalis longicornis. The sequence goes on from NW_027526422.1 coordinate 162,611,859, forward strand.
TAGAAGAGCTACGCGTAGGAGTGTTACATATATTGTCTCGGTGAATTAACCCATCGATATCAAGCAGCTCATGTTTTGTCTTAAGTGTCGCCTAAAGGGTGCTAAATACGTTATGAAGGTTGCTAAAGGTTGCCTGCAGAGTAACCGTACGCTAAATCAGCCCTGTTTAAAAATAGCCCCCCGCCTGAGAGAGAGCCAACAACAGTATGGCGGGAATGTGGTTGTGGTAATGAAAAAAGACATCCTGCGGTGGAGGAGTACCACTTGAGTGTGAGAGGGCTTTTTCACAGGTAAATAAGTCGCACTGGACACGCAAAATAACTGCCCTGGGTGGCATCTTTGCCATTAAATGGCACTGGCCTCCAGGTAGCTGCGGCGTAGCTTTGCGACGCCCACAATGTATCCTGTGCACCTCATAAAAACAAACGTTTGTCTGCGAGTCAGCTTTAACGTCTAGACGTCGCTCCAACACGTTTATTTCACTTGTATTATCCCAACTGGCATACCCGTGTAGAAAAAAAAATAAAGTCATTTGGGGCTCAAAGAAGCCCCAGAACATGCTTTCGAATTCCGTATATACATGGTCAATTCGCGGGCTATTGTTTGAAAGAGTATCGTTTGTGGCTGCCCATTACCAGGAGAAAACCGTCGCCATTACGTTTCTCACAACGCACCCTGCCCGTCGCTATCATTATCTCCTCCTCATTATTATTGTACAGGAAGCTGCTCCTCAAAATTCCAAAGGTGCATAATGAACTCGTAGGTACGGTCATACCAACGAAAAAGTGGCAACCGCTTATTGGGCTGCGCAGTAACGCTGAAAAAAAAAAACTGGGTGTGGACGCGTAAGTCATCTCCTTATCACGGGCCTTTATGCATGAAGAGGACCCAGATGCCCTTTTTTACCACAGATATCGTTGCTGTATACTGACAAGTTACGAGCATACATTTTTTATCGCAATCCATACTCATATACCTCTATAGTGGAAAAAATCGTTATATTTGCGAACACTACTGGTAGGTTCGGTACCATTGTTTCCAACAGCGATTCTACGAACAGTTTTAAAACACGTTTGGGAGCTCCCTTTCGACGAGTAGCGAAAATTACATTCTCTTCAAATTCATCGTGCTAAGACTATAGAAACTACACCAATAATAGGAAAAAATACATTTGGTATTCAAGAAAACAAGTTTTCCAATCTAGATATTCAGAGATATCGAGGTGAGATGGTAAGAAGAGCGGGTAGGGAACACAGTTATCAAACTGTTTTAGTTGTCTTAAAAAGTTCAAAACTCCGGAAAACATTTGAGATCCCTGCAGTAAAACCACTTAGGAGCGCCCGTAGAACGTGGGCGAGCAGAGCAAAGCTGTAGTGTTTCCTGCACGTGAGCCGCACGTGTTGCTCACGTGCTGCTTCTGCTGCTGATGATGATTGAGGACACTTAAAGTTCATTATGAACTTCCCTCTACACATTCAATCGTGGAAAATTAAAAATATATATTTGTGGAAAATGCCGAAAAGAGTGAAAGATACATTGGTGGTTCTTTAAAAAGGCCTTCGCAACTCATTGCTCGACATGGCGAAGTTGGGAAGGGCCGCGATGCGCACGCCAGGATCCAGTGATATTCCGTACTGTGTAGCAAGGTTTTCATTTCCTGCTTCATAAATGTCCTATTTATATCATTTTCGCCGCGGGTATATTAACGAATCCCTGCAATTTTCCCTGCATTGCATTTTCCCTTTGCTGCTGACAGATCGTTACTTGCAGTCCTACTCAGTTTTTGGGCATTGGCAAGCGCCACCTATGTCTGCTTTACATAGCCTGTCGGACACAGACGCCGTGTGACAATCAGAGTTTCAGCGTGAACTAATGTTCCTACACCTGCAGTTCCGCCGCATTTGAACATACATTTCGCGTTTTATACCTAACAGCATGCTTACTTTGCGTGCTGATGCTCCAAGTTAAAACTGCCAGTATGACAAAGAAAGAAACATTGTTGGATAACTGAAGTAATATTTCCTCAGCACCGGGACAGCTGGCGCCATCTCTTGTTGACAGGACGTGAACTAAGGCGTACCTAAAGTACTTGTCTGTATATGTCCCGAAAAAACGTGCAAACAGGCCTCACCGCCGCGCTCCTACCTCCGCTAGCTTTTTTCTCGTGAACTTTTCCTTCCTATGTGCTCCGTCTTGTTTTATGAACTAGATCGGAAGTGGTTTAGGGTATGTCACCACCTTTTTCAATTTTTTGTCCTCCGGTAATTTTGTATTTCCTATGTAACTTACAAAAGACCGCCTTCGATGGCCTATAAAAAGTAAAATAACGTGGAAATAATATATTGATGCTTGTTATTGACAAAAAATACCCCAAACTTGGGCGTTACGCGAACATTCTTAACTGTTAAATAAATTGCACGAATTGCAAAATGTTCGGTAAAGAGGCCGCTAATTGACCGGACTGTGCAACTAAATAGGATCTTTGCCATGCGATAATGCGGAATCAAGTTATTCTGAAAAAACCAAAGGAAACTGAGAAATGTGTCGTTTTTATCCGCATTCCTTAAAATAAATCATGAATACACCAAAACTTACCATCTGTTTCTAAAAATCCTTGTTCATTGCACCGAATGGTAATAAAGAGAAAAGTGTGCGAAGTTTCCTTGTATGACGAAAATATTCGTTTCGAAGTTCATTCATTTTTAAATATTTATTTTGAAACAAGAAGAAAGTGCAAAAAATAAAATTTTGAGAAAAACAAAAATAAAGGGTTTTGATGCATGTTTAAAGCAGAGAATCTAGTCCGGGAGCGTTAAAATTCACAAATGGCATTGCTAAATCTGTTCTTAGCTGCCATCTTTGGTGGCTTATTTTTGCACCCGTATGCTTATGCGGAGGTGTTTTGCCTCAGCCATTGTTTGGCGCTTACCCTGCGTCACTAGGTACGGGTCAATGGCACAATAGGCTATGGGAGTGTCATGGCCAGCTTCAATATCCGCTTCCCTCAAAATCTCTGCTGTGTTTTTTCGCCATTGTTAGAATGTCCGGGATTGTTGCCGCCGATCGGCGGCTTGCATCGACACTAGCGCCACTGTCCCCGCTAGCGTATATTAGTATGAAACTCTACGGAGCGAGCCACTGCAGAGCCAAGCATGGAGGGAGAAGAGGGAACTGAGTCGAAGAGCCGGGTCAAATGAACCGGCTCTTTGCAGCGAGTTTCGCACCATCTATTATCGGCGCGAGAAAGCAACTGCTCTGCAAGGCCGTGGGGGGCTCGTTTTACAAATTCCTACAGTGCCTCCTGTTGTGCGAGCAGACAGTGCAAATCAGGAGAGCCGGATCTTTTGGGTTGTAATGGGCTCGTCTGAGGCTCTCTTTGGAATCGACCGGTTCTCGGCTCTCAGCTCTCGGCGGATCTTCGCGAGAGCCACTTTTTCTGAAGCCGAATATTTTGAGCCACTCATAGGGTCAAGCGGTTGAGAGACGGTTGCGGCGGCGCTGAATGACAGACCCGGAGCCCCCATTGACAGCAGTGAATGAACTGCACCTGCATTGTGAAAGTAATAAGATAATAAACAGCTATGACACATATGACTCACCAGTAACATTTCTGCGTTCATCTATAGCTCCACTCAAGAATGAGCCTGATGTTCTGAGACGCTCAGTGAGCCATTCAGCGACGATTCTCAGTTCTTGGCTCCCGGCAGCTTTTTGGAAGAACGCTCATTTCCCAAATAACTACCGCCCTGCTCGCTCGATCAGAGAACCCTACTGAACAACCTGGCCCTGGGTGAACCGTATCGAGAGGTTCCGTTGATGTTAGCAGAGGCGTATCAGCCTTGTCAGCCGGGTCTTGTGTGAAACGTTCGCTCCATATGTTATCGGTCCCAAATTGCGGACCCGTCTTTCTTCGAATAAACTGAGCAAATTGTTGTTCATAAACTACAATTTACATGTAGTAAAATGAGATTCGTGTATCGTGTATTCAAGAATAATATTGCTGGCGTCACAGCTCACTAGAAGTCGGCGTGTTCGTCCATTCAGAGGGCGTGTTTGGGCTCACTAGAGGAGGGCGTTGACCAAACATTTACATCAGTGATCTTGAAATACCACAAAACACATAAAATCTTTTGTAGTGACCGTGAAGCCAATTCGTTTCTCTACAAACACACCAGATGTTGTGACAAAAGAAAGGTTTTCGTAACAATTAAAAGTTCCCGCACCTAAGTTAAACAGTAATTTAGATTATGCTTAACACAGGTGGCAGACCTAAATGAACCGCGGAACCGTTTAAATGAACCGGTTCACGTCAGTGAACGCAGGCGTTCTGAGCCATTTTGCCCATCTACAAGTCACGTTTGAGCGCTCTAGGAACGGCGTAGCCGGCCGTTCACTCCTTTTGTTGCCCGGCGTATGAGATTCCTTCGCTGGCATTGATACTTTTTCCTCTAATGATAACTTTCTTTTGCATACCTCTTCCCTTTTCCAACCATCCCCGATCGCCTTCAGGGTCTCATCACCGCCTTCAATAAACAGCCAATCAATCAATCAACATTTAATGCCGCCTAATCGTCGTGGGGCACGGCTCACGCTCCAATCTGAAGCTCTGACATGGGGTGATGGGTATTTCAACTTTCGACATGATAAGCGACCGGAATGTCTGCCCCCCCGTCGACTTTTTGGAACGCCTTCACGCAATGAGCGCGTACTGTAGGAGGCCTATTTAAAGCGCCCAGGAGGTTAGTTTTGAAAGCTGACTGCGATCGCTCCCGGAAGCACCCCACTGTCACCGTTAATTATGCGGCAGGGGCAAGGCTGAGAGTTACACTTTGTATAGGCTGGGAACAGATATTATATAATATATCCACTGTGTTCTAAATTGACATGTTTTACCGCGCATAAATTCGTGGCAGATGAAGCTTAACATCACGAAGTTCAAACGTATGAGGATATGCCGGCAGCCCAAAAAAACTTCATGATTACTTCACATTCATTCATGATTACTATTCATGATTACTTCACAATATTTAATTTGTACATGATATTCCTCGTGTACAGCCGGTAAAACGCTTGTCTATAACAGCGATTTCAACTTCAACCAGCTACATCCGAAAACTGCCAAAACATACTCGTTCCAAACATGTTGGAGGCAAAAGCGAAGGGCTAAGACTTCAGAATTCCGCAGTAGTTTTATTCAAATCCCGCTCCAGCGGGGCAGGATAGGGCTGAGAGTACGAACGCTGTGTTATAGACAAGCCTTTTACCGGCTGTACATATTTCTGATCACCTGTAATGAAATACTGACATTCACCACGTAATAAAGAATGCCAGTCGCATGCTAGGTTATTTGCGCCGAAATTTTTCTTCTGTTCCTTTATCTTCCAAATTAACCCTGTTCAAAACACTGGTCCATTGCAAATTAGAATCCGCATGCGCCATATGGAATCCTCTGAAAGCACACTCACCTTACCTTAATCTCACCTTAATTACGCTTAATCTCACCAGCCTTTCACACCGTCGCAAATGCTCTCGTCTTTGTTGGTTTCACCAAATTTACCATCACAACCCTACTTTAAAGAATCAACTTATCACTCCCCCAGTCAACTTTTGTATCGAATTGAGCATTTCAGCAAAGCTGGTCTACCATAATGTCGTACTGATAAATATCGTGAATCATTTATCCCAAAAACCAGTGTAGAATGAAACCATCTCCCTCCCGCCACCCCTACCATCGTTGATGCCACTCTCTTTAAAGCAGCCATTCACAAAACTTCTTGTTAAATAGCTCTTTTTTTATTGTTCTTGATTTGTGTTTGTATGCTGTTCTTTTAAAAAAACTGCACCTGATGTGTTTTATCTTACCACTCCTTTCTGTTCTCACCCGACTATTCTAGAGGGAGGACTGGAATTCCCCGTAGGTCGACAAGTATGACTGTGGAACTCGAACTTCATCCGCCGTGCTATCTGCTCGCAGGCAAGTTTCCTACTCACGTACCGAGGACAACGTCATTGGTGAACCTCACCGGCGATCTATCATTTTAGAGTTTAGGTCTGGCACGCCACTACCTACATGAGTGCTTCTTCGCTTCTGCAAATTCCCCAAAACAGAATACATGGGTACAGCAACCTAGTGTTTCAAATTTCAGAGGCATGGCCATATTGCGAAAAATTGCAGAGGGCAGTAAGCTGTAATATTTGTTCCGGGTCTCACTCGTATAAAGACTGCATGTTACGGGCCCAACCTCAGTGCGCTAACTGTGGCGGGCCGCATCCTGCGTCGTACGGAGCTTGCCCAAAAAAAGAGGCCGCGACTCTTGCTTGCAATGTAGAGCAAATACATGGCAAAGTTCCAAGTCTACGTGAACGTCCGCCGAACCTCGATCTAGTCTTGACCAGAGACATGCAATCGACGCATGACCTACCAAATCAAAGTGCATCTCCAAAAACGTGCTATGCGGGAATAGTCCAAGAACCGGCTCCGACCAAAAATTCAAAAGTCTCTTCTGGTGCTAGTTCTCAGGACCAATCATCTCCCTCGCTGCGGCGCTCTCGAAGAGACCATGAGGGATCAACAAGCCCGAACGGCCACACCGACATTGGGAATCTGCTTATTCCTATGCTCTTTGAGACCATCAAGGCACTGCTACAGGCTAACGCTTCCTCTCGGCACTTCCCTGAAGTCGAGGCTGTTCTCTCTCTCGACCCTCTAATAGCCTCTACCTTCACGACGTAGCAGCGAGATGGAATATCCCAACAATGACGACTCAGCCGCCGTCCCCATTTCTGAAAGCGTCTGTGTTTCTGAAAGCGTCAGCCGCGTCAGCCGCCGTCCCCATTTCTGAAAGCGTCAAGGACTGTACAATTTTTCAATGGAACGCCCGTGGCTTGCGTTCGAAACTTGCCGACTTTCGGAAACTGATACGTTTGTACCAATTTAAAATATATCGGGATATCTGAATCTGGCGTTCGAGATCCATTGCGTTTAAAGAATTATTATATTCTTCATTCCCGACGTTTAAATGGTGTTAGCCGGCTGTTCATAGATTTTTGCAATGATGAACCTGCTGTAGCACTGGGCGTCCAACCTCATCAAACCGAAGAGTACATCTGAGCAAGGACTGTAATTGGCACGCAACCATTCACATTGATTGTTGTCTACCTAGAGCCAGGGATTGCCTTCGATGCTTCCTGGCTTAAAAGTATCATTACCAGCATTCCTCCACCACACCTAATCTCCGGCGATTTCAATGCACACAACAAAATTTGGGGGAGCGCACCATAAAATTCCTGTGGAGCAAGACTCGCCGAGCTGATGACGAAATAATGAATAGAGCCACTGAATGATGGCTGTATTACGTTCCTGAAAAGCGCAGCACTCAGCAGCTGCATTGATATATCGTTTGTACCAAGGCATTTCGTACGAAGGTTTGCTTGAAGAACACATTTACAAACGCGAGGGAGCGATCACAATCCCGTTCTCATATCCTCTCACAATGCAGCTGTGCGTCGAGGTGGAAAGAGGATCAAACTCACGGGCTGGGAAGCCTACATAGCCGGCGTAAATATCAAAATTACGGCGGCAACTGGAGACGACGACCTGATTCCAACCATGCCCAACTGCCGTCAAGAGTGCTCCCGATCAACGGTTGAGCGTCTCAACCTGAAGCCAGACCAAGAGTATGAAAGGTTACGAGCCCTTCGCAGGCGTGCGGAACGCAAGGCACGACGCCCAATGAAATCAGAAGGCGTTCGAGAGGCAGGTAAGACGCCACTTGGAAAAGCTGAGCAGATAGCGATGGCGGGACTTATGCTCAAAACTGGACGTTCGCAAGCCTCTATCGCGAATTTGGCTCGTCGTTAAGAGAATGCGGAGCGATATTCAGCAGCGGCACCCATTCCGCTCGCTATTATTGCACGACCACATTTCACTGAGAGAGGCGGCTGAAGAGTACTGTATGTTACTGTCTACAAGATCAGTACGCCAACGCGCCCCACAAGTGCCCCCTCCGAAGTCCCGCTTGCGGCTTGTCCCGCCATCGACCTTCCTTTTTTTTTATATACGAACTCAACGCCGCAATTTCTCGCGCGAACAAATGTTCTTCACCGGTTCAAGACGAAATAGCTTACGAGGTCATTTCTCACCTGTCCCATCACTCTCGATTGCGTCTCCTAGAATATTATAATTTATTCTGGCTGTGTGGGACAGTAGTTCCCCAATGGAAACTGGCTAAGCTAGTGGTCACCATAAACCCGGTAAACCACCAACGACTAGAGACTCTTTCTGACCAGCAACTTTGCTAAGCTGTGTCGGCAAAATTACGGAGAAAATGATATTCAGAAGTATGGCCTGGTATCGTGAGAGCAAAAGCCTCTATCCGCCTCAGATGAATGGCTTTCACGAAAATGGAGCAGCCATTGACAATATGATTGCTCTAGTTTCATCTCTGCAAGAAAAAAACACAATAGATATGTTCCTATTGCCGTGTTTTTAGCCATTAAATTGCCATTGGATTCATTTTTTCATGATGCCATTGTGACATCCCTTGCTGCTCTTTGGTTTGGTGGAAAACTTTACTGTTGTATTTCAAGTTGCCCGCAAGGGCGACAACTTTTCATGTGCACGCCGGACGGCACAACTTCCTACTATACTATAGTAAAAGGAGTACCTCAAGGAGCTGGCTTGAGCCTTCTGCTATTTAACCTTACTCTTATCTACCTAAAGCGTATTCTCCCACGTGGTGTCCACGTCACACTTTATGCGGACGATATATGCATCTGGAGTGCGTCGCGATAGCGCCGTACCACGCAGCAAAGTCTGCAGAAGCTCTCGCAAAAATATCTGCGTACCTTTCACCGAGAGGACTCCACCTATCTCCCGAGAAAAGTCTCGCCATTGCTTTCACTCGCAAGCGTATGAAACGCTATCCACAGGTTCTCGGTGGCCGCGCCCTGCAATATATGCGAACCCATAGATTCCTCGGAATCTTAATAGAACGGACTCTTTCCTTGGGTCTCGAAGTGAAGAAACTCCGTACGAAAATCACCGCCATCTCCAAAATTTTCGGCTATCTCGCCGGCAGTCACTGGGTCAGTGATTTTTGCTCTATGGTACTGCTCTGCAGAGCCTAAGTCGACGGTCTATTGCGTTACAGCCTCTCGGCTCTTTAGAAGCTCCCGCCCACAAACAGAAAGCAACTAGATGCGGCCAGAAACAACTTCCTCCGCATCTGCCTCGCCCTCCCCAAAGGGTCGTCGTGCCTAGGTACGATCACTGAATCAGGCTGTCTGCTTTTGGATGTGATTCGACTCCAGGAGACTGTGCGAATACATTTGCGACATCGGCTGCACGCCAAGAGACGTGTAAATACACATCTGGTTGAAGATGAAGGGCGGCGGAGAAAAAAACTGATAGAATGATATCCGGCATTGTGCCTCTGAGTGCTCAAGGAATGAAGAAAAGCCAAGTATTTAATTCTTTTGTTTCAGCTGAAATATCTAATCGCAAAAAGTCACCTTGTTTAAGCCCACACAACTAAAAGAAGAGCCGGGAACACTGCGGGAGTTAGTTGTCAGTCTGTGTAGTTTCTTTTCCCGAGGCAGTATTTCTTATTTCCTCCTTAATATTTCGCAACTAAGGAAGGTTTTACTTGTGCCGCCTTTCCAACATTATTCTTATATTCGCTGTTTTACCCACCTAATCTTCAATATTATTTGCTCTAAGGCTAAGGGTAATGAATGAACATACACTTATAAGTCACCATAACTAGGCAAACTGCAGTTTTTCTTTAGAAGCTCTTCTAGAATATCGGCTTCCAGGGAACCTCTGTTCGAATGTTCTCGTATGATTTAAAGTTGGCGGCTTATTTTCTGGAAATCAAGTACCACTGTAGCTCAGAGGTTATATCTGTGGGTACTCTAGCTGAAGTAAATGAGTATGACTTCACACACTTTGGGAAGAAGCTTGAATTCTGCGGTAAGTAAAACAATTAAAAAAGAACGCAAGGAGGTGCCAGCGAGACACATTTCAAGGGACCCATAAAATATAGAAAGAAGGCAGTTTCTTGACCAACTTTGGGCGTCATTTTAATCCTAAAACTCGAGTACATGCTCCTCAAATGTAGGTTATCACGTATCGCACTCGAGTGCTTCTTGAGCGCTTTGTTACGGGTGTCGTTTTTGATCGTTTATTTCTGCACTACCTTTCCAGTGTAGTGACTTCATAAATTCCATTGTCAGACTTCACAAAAGGTAAGGCCAAACGTATAAATTGAGGAACAATTGTTTCTAGCCGCTCTGTGCAGGCAACAGGGGAAAGGTTCTAAAAGCGGGTACATTTATAGGAAAGAGGTGGTATTTCTAGTTGTGTGCCTGTTGTAGACTGTGGGTAGACATGGTTCCTTAGCTACAGGGGCGTCTCCTTGTGTCCACGACAAGGGGAATTCGTCCTGAATCGATTGGGCATCAAACATTTAAAACATTTTGCGCTCTTCCGGGAAAAATAAGTTATATTGGAACCAGTAGGATATCGATAACTAGCTGTGAGGGTAAATGTTAAAAGAAGGCCGACGTAAACACTAATGTCGTCCTTACCCAAGGTGCAGCACATGGTTTTCTTCGGCAAAAGAAACAGAGGGCGGATAGTCGGTTAATTTGAAACCACGCGAGTGTGCCACGTAGCGTGTGATCACAGTGAGAGGTATGCCTGCTCGTGAAGAAAAGGTAAATCACGTTAATTATTCTATACGCAGAGTTCACGCTGTGGGTGTCGAAAGATGTCCAAGATTTGGTGACGGTGCACTACCTCTAGCAGTTCAAAGACATCTGCGGGTTCGCTGTTCCACTGTATGCGGCCGACCTCTGCGAAGACGACTTCACGTTCGAAGATGCGGATGACTAAACTCTTTCCTTTAACATCAGTTGCCGGCTTTGGAATTGAATATGACACTGGTGAATAATTGTGTGCCGTATTAACCCACGTGTTATTTGGTTTAAGCATCATTGGGAAATTGGAATTTAAATGTGTTACTTTATGATGTACTAATAAAAACAGTAAACGAGACAGCGTGTCTTTGACGAGTCTTGATGTGTGCCCATAACGAAGAAAAATGATTTATTGGGAGTTTCTTTCTCAATGCAATTGCACAGTGTTTCTTGTATTTCTTTGCATATACTCTCGCCATCTTCTTCTGAGGCACAGAGAGGGCATGCACTTGCTAATAAAATAAAAGTTGCAGATATTGGCCATAATCAGTTCTTTCTATGTTTTGTTAACTGCTGAGAGGGCACTTTACCAACGAAGTTTTGAATTACAACCTGCATTTGGCAGCTTCTCGCAGTCATGGTAACCGTAAGGGGCTGCGCCTCTAATACCGAGCCACCAAACTAATCTGTCGCCTTCCCTTGGAAGAAAAGTCGAGGTGAATGGCAGCACATTTTTCAGTGTCCGTCAACACCGTGGCGTTGCTCTTGCTGATATGTTTCCAGCCTTTTCACAACACACAGAATTCGTAATTTTTGTAATTCTGGTTTTAAATTCAGTGAACACCTAAAAATGCCTCCTGTGTGGCGACACCACTAACACCTAGTTTTCATACTCACGGAGTGTCCTGCTGAAAAGCAGTTTTGAACTGAACTGCACAAACCTCGAACTGTAGCTGTCAGCAGGTTCGTCGAGCTGCTCTTGATGGGGTTCCCGTCATTTCAAGAGCAGAAAGTTTCTGACCTTGCTAAATCCGGGAGCTGGACTGGGGATACATTTAGAAACGCCTTCTGGGAGCCGCAAAAGCGCTGACTTCGAGATTCCAAATTTAGGGTGTGCTTAGCCAAAGAAAAACGTTTTAACCTGATTGGGATAAACTAAAAAATGCTGCTACCTACACGTTTGCTAAACTACTCTCATGGGTTGTCAGTATTAATACTAACCACAGAGCTTCAGGACATTGCTAGCCGGAGATCCACTCTGTAGAGATAAGTAGTCTGTTCAAAACAAATTTTTTAAGTGGCAGCATTTTTGAGACTAAGCCCCATGCTTATTCTTTTGAGGGACAGCGGAACACATGCGTCCAAGTTTCAATTTCACGTACTCGCCACTGTGTTTCCATGATAAATCTCGCACTATTGCGTCCGTGTTACTTACTTCACCTAGCGACTATAGCAGGTCATTCCACGTGTACTTTCGTAACGTTGCCAATCAGAACACTACGGTTTTTACTTTTTATGTCTTGCTTTTTTGCGCTTTTGTGAGCTATTTCGCGACAGAAAAAAAACTTCTGATGTTCAAATATTGTCTTTCTTGCGCTAGAGTAACCACTCACAAAAAATAAACCTACATTTTGTAATTTTCTAGCGTGTACAGATATACGAAACAATTTTTACGAAAAGCTGTGCAATTCGCTTTGCGACAGGGCGGTGGCTGTTCATGCCACATCGATGTTATTTTTGTGTAAATCTAAGAAGGAATACATCCAAGTTGGAGAAACACCGTCACTGGAAGACCTTTATGGAATACAACGATAGTTACCATCCCTCCGCTTATGAAAGAGAGATTCACCCCGTGGAGGCACCGCTAGTGCTGAACCAGCAAAAAAGAAGTGCTTGTAACTAGACATGGACTGTAGGCAACGACCGCTGTGTGGGACTTTATTCGCACCGCTTCATCAGAAGACCTATTTGCACAAAGTAGGAAGATGGACAAATGGTTAACAGTTGAGCAAAGTTACCCAACTGGACAGTGAGACATACCGGTCGCACTTTTTTCTGAGAAATCAATTACTTCTTTCCTTTTGGATAAATAGCAAACCAATAATGTTTTCAGCACGATAACTTCGTTCCCCTTGTTGTGTCCACCGAAGGGTTAAGGAGAGACCTATTTCGTGGAGAGCAGACATCGGTTTTGTGTATTTTTACTGCCCAGATTTTCTGGGACATTTTCAGCGGTATCGTTAAAACAAACACCCCTTTAAAATACTTTTGATTAAATACGTCACTCTTAAATACATTTCCCCAGTGTTTCTGTACAACACCGGACGTTTAGCGAAACAATAAAATTTAAATGCTTTTCATTATTTTCCATAATTCCTGGTAGTTAATTCAGCACAAGAAAAGGACAGTGGTTACAACCGGGCCAGTCTTCCTAATTGCAATGTTTAAGCAAGGCCAAGTAGAAAAACATACAACGGCGAAAAACTTTTGATTGTGGTAATGTCAGAAATTTGATGCAAAAAAGTGGGCTGAAAAGTTACTAAAGCTATCTCTTCGACGTCAAGTTCACCGTAACAACTTTTGTAGGAATAAATTTGTTCAAAAAATAAAACGTGGGCCACTGATCAAGTCGAAACTAAAAATGGGCTTGTTTTTAGGGCTACGACTCTATTGTTTCCATAAAGTACTGTCTAAATTCTATTCAGGGCGTTGTTTTCTCAAAGAAATTCTGTAGAAAAGACCGAGGGTGACTTCTGGAAGACCTGCACGGATAGTAGGTAGTCCGATAAAGGGAAATTAGCAAAAGCAAGACATTTGGAGAAGTACTAACTGGGCACTCAAAAATGAGGTTTACTTTAACAAATTATTCAAAGATCTTTTTTCTGCAGCATGTATACATCTATGGCGGATACCATCCTTCGGACATGTTGATATACAAAGGACGTGGAATGTTTGAGCCCTTTTGGCAACTAACACATTAAAATCAGAACTGCCGTTAAGTTACAAGAAACACTATGTAGTGGTGAAGCCTGCAGCTTTGTCATGGCGCAGATACTCGACTCTGGGTGCTAAACCAGAAGAACCTAGTTTGAGCAAAACTCAGGCATGGCGGAGCTGTGGTGATGATAATATAAGCTCATGATAATATTTTAGTCGGGGTTCGAATGCTTTAACAATACGATTAATGCAATTTGCTGATTACTAAGGTGACCTAACAGTTCCAGGGCAGCGCGCTTCTAGGATGCTATACTAGGTCGTAGCGCATCTTTCGTTGTGGCCTGTCGCTCTACTGTCGCACCAGTGGCTTCTGGGGGCAAGCAAATCAAACTGTTTTATTTTATTGCGCTTTTACTTAATTAGACCTAGATTCGTTTATTTTTGTGGTAGTCGTTCATATCATTCTTTGGGAAATCTGTCGTCATAAGAAGCTGTTTCTGCCGTGGGTGACAAACAATGCGACCACGTGACTACTTCGGACTGGAAAAAATAAAGTAGGGGATGTAAGCGCGCCACATAAAAACAGTTGCTGCTCGTATTTCGTTATCTAAACCCCTCGCGTTTCAATATAAAATTTCGTCGGGGCACTCAAGTCTGTGTACGTGCTTTTAAGGACAAATCCTGGGATACGTATTACCTACTTATTTTCTGATACACTGTTCTTTTGCATTTTCCTCGCTTTCGCCTGTTTGTATTTTGGCACGGATTACTTCGACCGACTTCTATTATGCTATAACGTATTTCGGATAGTTTCTTGTCTATGATTGTTCCTCTTAGTGTGTGAATTACGTCAGAAAGCAGACCAGAACTCGCCGCAGCGTGTTTACAATCGGGTATGTGCGAGGGTGTTGTGCACCTCCTATACTTCCGCGACATCACGTTCAGGCGTCACCTAGCACCTCCGATTCTACAAATTTTACTTTTCAAAGTTACAATGGTATGAATTTTTCGAAGCGGTTAATTTATCTCTTCAACGTTTCCGATTGCAGGCAAATCCAGCAAGTGGTCATGTGCTTAAAAAAGAAGGAATAGCAACAAAACCAAATTTCCAGGGTTTTTTTGTTTTAATTCCTTTAGCTCTTCACCACTCCTGTTCGACAAAGCTCTCCAAAGCCGCCCTTGGTCACAGAGTTTAATCCCCTCAGTTCTTTTTTGTTCATTTAATTTCAGTTATTTATACTGGAGGCCAAGATACTGGACCATGCAGGTCATGTCACCTCTCTTCCTTTCCACCCCCCCCCCCTTCTCGGTTACTTACTCCCGCTGGCGCGACAAGGTTTCTAAATTGTCAATTCTTTCCTTTACTCGCATTTCATGCTCTTCTTTGTGCCAATACCTCGGCAAAGTTGGCACGAGTCACTCAAACGCACTCACAATTTTTTTTCAATCACCACTCACTGAAACTCAGACTGAAGGCTGGGCAGCAAATTTGCGCTCATTTAAACTTACACTCACAGTGAGCGCAAAACTCAGAACTCACTCGGACTCAGAACTGAAAATTTACTCATAACTCAGTGTTACTCAAAATCAAAATGTACTCAGTACTCAAAATGTACACAAAACTCAGTGTACTGAAATTCAAATTGTACTCAGAACTGAAAATGTACTAAAACTAAAAATGTACTCAGGACTCAAAATGTACTCAAACTCAAAATGTACTCAAGCTCATATTGTACTCAGTACTGAAATCGTACTCAGTACTTAATATGTATTCAGTAGTTAGAATGTACTCAACCTCAAAATGTACTCCAACTCAAAATGGACTCAAAACTGAAAATGTACTCAAAACTCAAAATGAACTCTGAACGCAAAATGAACTGAAAATTCAAAATGACTTCAGTACTGAAATGGACTCACACCTCTCTCGTGCTAAGAATTTTCACGCGCTGAGATTGACTCTGATTTCATTAGCATTAGGTGTTTTAAAATTCAGGCATAGTAAAATTATTACGGGTGCAAGTTCGTGAGATGAAACTCTTGCATTTGGTACGCCATGCACCGTAACTCCTGTGAGGTCGGAAACAATTTTTTTGCAGATTTAATACAGCTATAACGTCTGGCCATGATGATTAGTGGTCGTTACGAGAATTTGTACGTATATATTGGCAGCCAAACTCTTTATATGGGCTCTGTATTCGTGTTCATAACAGAGGGGTCCCGACTCGATGGTGTGCGGGCGCCCAGGGGAGAAAAAAACACCATTTGGCGAGCGAATGTGCGCTCACTGCTCATTTCATTTACGTTGAAGCTATTTAGGGTTACGGTTCCGTGCATTCTTTCTCTGCATCCTGAAAAAAAACGCCTTGTGTCAAAGCGAACTGTCCCCGCAAATCTCTGAAGCGTAAGCCGTTCATGAATTTGCCTTTGCTTTTTAATGCGTAGCATTCTTTGCCGAGTACCATCCTCGCTCTCAGCGGCCAGGACCGTGTAACGCCAAAAATGCAGATATCACGGAAGTTCGACTTGTAATCATTATAAATGCGTAAATGTAGATGATTCATCAAATGAAATTTAAAAAGGTCTAAAAGAAGAAATAACAGGAAAAAATATCGAAAATGGCGAACCGTGTAACACGGGACTCATGGATAGCCACAAATTGGGTTAAAATTCAACGTGATGTGGCGCTAGGGAGTGCGGGGTATCAAACTGAAGGTCTCGAGGAGGGAAAGCACGTTGCACAAACAAAAAATGCATCGTGGTTATAATCATGACTTAGTTATTGTGAGTCATAACAAAGGTTGGACTTCATTATATGTCCCGTAGGCGTATGGGGTATCAAATAAATGTTTCGATTAGGGAAACAACATTGGACAAATGTACTCATCAAGGAAATCCTCTGGTAGTATTAATGGCATTGCCACGGTGAATCTCTCAATGATCTAAAATTAATTTGGAGGTCGCTAGTGTGTCCCCCGCACCGAATTGAAGATCTCGGTGTGGGGATTCGCCTAAGACAAAATATGCTTCCTGGTTATAATCGTGACACAGTAATGGTGAGTCATAGATACGGTTAACATTCGAAGGGATGTGCGCTAGGGTATTTGGGGTGTCAAATCGAAGGTTTCATTGAGTAAATCACTTTTGAAAAATAAAAATTTCTGCAGGTCTTTATCGTGTCATGGTGTGCCATCGATAGGGGTAAAAATCAAAGTGATGCCGCCTCGAGGTATTACGTATCAAATTAAATTCTTGATGAGGGGAATAAGTTGGGACAAATAAGACATGTTTCCTCATTATCCTCATGAGATAGTACTGGTAAGTAAGAAATTAGGTTAAAATTCAAAGAAATTATAGCAGAATGTGTGGGATATCAAATAAAAGGGTTTCATGCATAAAGACATGTGGGGCAAATAAAAAGGGCATCCCGCTAATCATTATTAGTGAAGAGTAAATGGCGCAAATTTATCGCAGATGCTAGAACGGTAGCACAAAAGGAATTGTGGTGTCAAAGGGAATGGTTTGATGAAGAAACTTCAAACCAGGAAATGACCGCATCGTAAGATCATTATGTGCAGTCCCTTCATTAGTAAAAATTCGGAGTTGTTCCGTCAGCTCATCGGGGCTGTACAATAATTGGTTTTCATGTCGGGAATCGCGTGTAGCTAAAGCGAACACGTGCTACTTAGTAATGGCAAGTTCAGATTTGAAGGACGGCGGAATTATAAGCACGAAGCTCCGAAGCGTGAAAATTCATTTATTTCACTTGCCCATTATCCCTTTCGTCAGACACTTAGAGAAACACTTCGTTTTTTTCTGGACTGACCATCATCATCTTTGGTTCGTTGACCGGTGTTCGGAAACGTCTATGTCGTAGAATAAACGTTCTTCTTCACCAAGTACCCAATTCTGGCTCTTCAGAGGGATCAATCATGCTTGCGGCATTTGATCAGGCCATCCTTAAAAGATGGCTTAGCCGACACCCTGCGGCTCGCCATGTCTGGAAAGAAGACCGTGTAGGCACCTGAACAAAGCTGGTGAGCAGCCACACTACGGGGGCAAGATGGAAATGGAAATCGGGGAAACTTGTTTTAAGGGAGGGATGGGTCAACATCCACAGCAAACCACTGCTTACTGTACACCGCTTCTATAACTTGTATAGAAGAGAATTTCTCCGTGTCGGCCATTTTCTAACGATCGAGGCACCACCTGGCGGGCATTTCTTGGCGACTTCGGGGCAAACAGACGACGTCGCAGCCCAACGCTGTTGTTCCGTGATGCGCGTGAATATCAGACGTCCAGGCGGCAATGAGAATCGGTAAGTGTCATTTATTCGGTACGTCAGAAGTGACAAGTTCAACAGGGCTTTAAAGAGAACATTGAAGAGTCGGAGAGCTGTCACATGTTCCCATAAATTCCGTCCTCAACCCTTAAGGCGGCGGGCCACCTAACAAGCACTTTGACCTGACGGGGGTTTCCTGTGAGGCTACGTTTAAGGGTGCAAGAAGAATGCCAGACTTTTCATCCCCAATGGATGCTTATTTTCTTAATTGGGGGCAGGTTGCCATCTTTGCCTTTACTTGGCAATGTACAGCAGCTACTCGTCCGCGCGTGATTACGCCATTGTTGTCTGCAGCAACAATAAGCAATAGGTACAAAGGGCTCTTGCAACAAACGTGTGAAGTGCATCACGACAAAAGAAGTGTCTGCCTGGGAGGAATCTTTTCGCCGCTTAAGTTTTCTGCGCCTCTTGAGTGCCGCCGCGAATCGGCATCGGTGCTGAATCGGAAAGAATTCGAGCCAAGAAAATTAGCTGAAAACGTACGGTCGTCCTCTGCATCCGGAATCACTGTTTATTTACCCTAATGTTCAATCCCTATCTCACGTTTTTGTTCTCTGGAGGTATGTTCTGTTCATCTCATCGACGGGAAGCCGACAAAAATCAGTCGGACACCTATGCTGCAGCTCGGGTATGCGAAAAAGTTGAGCGGAAAGCGAAATAAAGCGTCGCTGTGTCAGAGAACACCTGGTCCTGTCAGGAAATAGCAGTTCGCGCTTCCCACCCGCCACTGAAACGCTAAAGTTCTTCTAAGCAAGAAAACGGCCGTTAAATCTCGGTGTATCAAATAGGTTGCCCCTGTTTGGCCGCAGGAGGCGAAAATATTTTACTTTAATGAGCATCTACGTGTGTGACGTGCACATTAGAGGAGTATTACATGGCCTTGTTTAACAACCAACTAAGTTTGAGGTATGGGAGCGCGTATTAAATGTCAACACTTTCGCGCACCTACAGCAGCTAGGCATGCCTGGAAATGTGCGCCATTGCGCACCCGATTGAAGGCATTCACTTATTGCGCCAACCCACATACGCCTTATAGTACACGTAGGAGGCATATCAGCCCAATACTTCCTAAGCTGTTTCATGGGAACGCAGGCTTGTTGACGGATGTTGAATGCTGCAATATGTCGAACCAACCACACTTTCAAGATGGCATGCCAACAATTAACGTGTACAAATATATTTATCGGGCACTAAATAAGTCTTTCTCCCTTAACTGATCATTATTGAGTACCATAATGTCCGATGGTTGTATCCAATCTACCTTCCTTCACCGAGACAATATTATGGCACCCTACACACCCTATCGGCACCACTTTAAATTTTAACCCAAATAGTCACTAGCCATGAATATATTATGATGATAAAGATGACGCATTTCTTTATTTATTCTACGGCAGTCCCCTCATCGAAACATTTAACTTGAAACCCAACAAGCCCTATTGGCATCACTCAAAGTTTTCGCTCAATCTATGACTCCCCACAAGTATCTCATAACTATAACCACAAAGCATTTTTATATTTGTCCCATGTGATTGCCCTCAAAGAGACGTTTAATTTGATACTTCACACACCCTAGCACGATCATTTCGAATTTTAATCAAATCTGACTAACCATGCCCCTCATGACTTTAAGCAGGACGCATTATTTATATACCCCACGTGATTCGCATAATTGAAACATTGAATTTGATACCCCATTTGTTTTAGCGGCCTCACCTTGAATTTTACCCAAATTTATGACTCGCCCGACTATCTCAAGGTTAAAACCACGAAGGCTTTTTTTTTTGTCCCATGTGATTCCCCTTATCAAGATCGCAAATTTGATAGCCTAGATGCCCGGCCGGGGTCACTGCGAATTTTAACCCAATATAAGACCTGCAATGGCTATGCCATGTCTATAAGCAGGAAGCATTTTTGCATTGGTCCTGCGTAACTCCCCTAATCGAGACCATTAATTTGATACACAAAACATTCAAGTGCCATCAATTTGAATGCTAACCCAAACAGTGACTAACCATGACTATCTCATCATATAGCCACACCGCATTTTTGTCCCATGTGATTTTCCTCATCGCATCCTTCAATTTGATGCCCCGGGCAACCTAGTTGCAAGATTTTGAATTTCAACCGAATTTATGACGTTGTATGACTATGTCATATGATGATAATCAGGAAGCATTTCTGCAGTTGTCTGACGTGATTCCCCTAATCGAGAACTTCATTTTCACATCATACGCCACACTCCCTAGCGCTATGAATTTGAATTTTAACCCCATCTATGACTAGCTATTACTAAGTCACAATATACCGAAAACACATGTTTATCCCACATGATTCTTGTCATTTAGACCTTGAATATGATTCCCCACTGGCCCTCGTGGCATCATATTGAATTTTAACCCTATTTATGACTAAATATGAATGTCTGATGACTATACACACGAAGCATTTTTTAAATTTACCTCGCGTTATTCTATTAATCGAGACCTTTAACTGAATACCTCACACGCCTTAGCGACATCTATTTGAATTTTTAGACAATATATCTCATATGCGGTCATTATTCTATCTAAACGGGCATCGCCCAGTCAGTTCAGTTGACAACTCATTCGAAACAGCGGAGGGGACAGCCGCCGCCCCTTCCGCCCGGTGCTCACCTCTTCCTTGTTGACACAGGCAAATCAAACCGTTAACAGAAGCAGGCGTACAACCAGCAAGAAAGCGCCACCATGTGCTTGTCCACCACCCTATCCAACCTCCTTAGAAGATCCATAAAGTGGAAAAGGTTCGATAACCCTTTTTATGACCTCACCAGTCGATTATTATTCACACTCTCAGCCACTAAATCAGACACCCTCTGTCCCCCCCTCCCCCTAACCGCTACCCTCACCTCCCCACCAACCGTCATGCGCATCGCGAATGCTGCTGTACCCGCAGCTAACCTGAATTGAGAGCCCAAAGCGGCACATGAAACTTCACCGCTAACCACATCTGCATCCTAGGCTCTTCATATGTACTCAGAACTCAAAATGTACTCAAACTTAAAATTTAGTCAGTAATCAAAATGTACTGAAACTCAAAACGTATTCAGAACTAAAGATGTACTCAAATTAAAAGTGTACTCAGTACTCAAAATGTACTAAAACTCAGAATGTACTCAAACTCGAAACGTACTCAGTACTCAAAATGTACTCAAACTGAAAATGTACTCAGCAGTCAAATTGTACTCAAATTAAAAATGTACTCAAAACTCAAAATGCAATCAAACTCAAAATGTACTCAAACTCAAAATGTACTGAAGACTCAGAATGTACTCAAACTCAAAATGTGCTCAAAACTCAAAATGGCCTCAGAACTCACTCGGACTCAAGAGTACTCAAACTCAGTCGGGCTCAAACTCACTCAAGCCCGAACTCACCATGCTACATTAGCCTCGCGCTCACTTAAACTCAAACTCACGTGTGAGTTTGAGTCCGAATGAGTCTGAGTGAGTGCACTCCTGAGTCAGTCCGCCGACCTCGGTTTGTGCCGTACGACGGTAACTCTGAACAAAGCCCGTTCAAATCTGTACAGATCGCGTCTGACAATTGACAGCTGCCGTTCATTGTATACGTATATACGTTTAAGGTATCCGGTCCGTAAAGTTTTAACAAGAAATATGCCTCACGCAATGCCTGCCCCACTCATGTTAAACGAAAGGAAAGGTCATGCAACGCCTTGTATGTAACTCATTTGCGAGAAGACGGTAGCTGTAGCACACGCTCCGGCTGCACACGGACAGAGGCGTGTAGAACTTTCGGAAGTAACGTCCGCCAAACTACCTAAAAGGAAGGCGAGGTCAGGCAAACACGTCCTCAGCAATCATATTGAGCACACACCGCCTCAGTTTCTAATGTTTGTGGCTGATGTTCACGAACGCTTCCGTGGAATCTGCTCGTACCGTAAAACCACAGAACACACAACACTTGCTCCTCGACCGTTAGAAAGCGAAAGCCGCCTCTAAGTCGTCGCAAGCGGGGGTTTGTCACCAGGTGCCTGCTCAGCCAAAAGCTCCAATTCCTCCTTTTTTTAAAATACCTATCGTACTACAATATGCCTCATACGGCAACCTTAACCTTAACAATAAACCACGCAGTAGCAGCAGTAGTCACGGGCGTCCGGAGTTCAATTCGGCCGTGCAGAACCACGCCGGAGTTTCCTCCGAACTCTAATGCTAATCAAACACACCAACTCATTCATCGGTGCGGCGTAGCAACCGAAACCACACCCACCCATGGCGACCGCAATGTGTTGGCGCAGCGTCGAAGCCACGAATTCGTCATTTGATGCCAACTAGCAGCGACAATAACTCAGCACCAAAGAAAAATGAAGTGTCCGTGTCACTGGCAGCCAATATTGCCACAGTTGCGGGGGCTTCGGTCTGAGTTAACTATAGCCCGAGGTGACAGGAGCGGCCAATACGACAAAATTGTGGCACGAGAGCTATATCCTACACCGTTAAAACACAGTCGATGAGAAATGACACAACTTCAACATCACAAACGCACTTGCCAACGAGAGAACACGCTCTTGGCTCGCTGAATTGGGAGGAGTACTAATAAACGCCCGCTCAACCCACTCAACCAAGCCGTAAGCAAAAGCGAGATGTGACTTCCGGGAGCAGGCAGCGTTGCGTTCGCTACAGTAAATCTCTTTGCTTACTTAATTCATGCTTCCTCAGCGCTAAACTGGGGCTACCCTCAAGCCACATAGCAAACATAACTCAGTGGAAGAGCAAAACACCAAGAAAAACGGATTGTCCTGCGTCGGGCGTGGCCAACAACCTGGCGGTGGAAGTGAAAGTAGTAGTAGAGTTATCTATTTAATGCTACGGAGTGAGTATTACAGGTTGATTTGAGATAGCCCTGCATGCTGATGATAGCACAGGGTATACTTTTTTACCATAAGCTGCCCAGTCATAGAGTTTTACACTAATATACACTAGAGGGAAATCTGGCGCCACTGTCTATGGGAGCTGCACTTCGGCGAGCGTTCCGTCATGTACCGGGCAGGCCCGTTCCACTTACCCTGGCATGGCTCATGAACAGGCTGAAAAGTTGGCTCTGGTGTCAAAATCCAACAATATTACTGTAGAAGGTTCATCAAATCTGTTTTGCTATTATAAATTTAAACCTCTAGAAAGATTAATTTGTCAATAGTTGTGTAGAAGCTTCATGCACAATGAACAAGAAAAAAATGTTACCCTTTTTTGTTGATTTTGTCTTGGAGGCAAAACAGAAGCCACTTGGCTATCTGAGCCAAGTAGGCGAGGAATATCGCAATGGTGCCCCCCATCGGCCTGCGACTGCAGGGATAGATTTCATTCTCGTATATATTAGTATGAAACTTAAGGCCCCAGTACGGCGCGCTCAATATGGCACGTGTGCTGCGCGCAATCGCTCCGATTTTGCTTGATACGTATTGGATGCTCCTCAATAATTGCTTTTATAGGTCAAGGAGCTGGAAACTTACGAGTAGGCGGAACTCGGGCCTTCTGGAATAGGGCCATCTGCAAAACATTTCCCTTGCATCACCCGCACCACACGTGGCATTAGGAAGCCCTGGTACAAAGATGAGTGTTGACCACCATGTCAGGCACACAACATCCGCAGCACTCTTTGATGTTCCAAACCACCAATATCCTGGTATTATTTAGGCACGTTACATTTGTCGGACAGCGTACCTGAAACCAAAAAGCAACAGCTGGAGGTCCCACCCGAATTGTGATAATTCTCGCACAGGAAAAAAGAGGATATAAGAGTGTTGTGTTTCTTTTGTTTTGTGGCGGGAAGCGAACGCAGCGGCGCGTGCACCCATTTTGTTTGACCCGCATGCCTCGGCGCTTTACCACTCTCCCTTATCTTTGTAGTCCTCTCTGGATTCCGAAAGTTCTATACGCGCTTGCCGCAATAAACGTTGTTCTTCACCTGACCTTCGTCTACGCTGCTGCTCTGTGCGCGCTCGAGTTGCAACAGTGGCGACGAGTCCATAAACGGCTAATGCTGTGAAACCTGAAAACGAAGGCCTGCCGCAATGACAAGCCCCTGCGAAAGCCATGACTAGCCTAGAGCTCCCGGTTTTCGATGGCACACAAGATGAGTGGAAAGCGTACATTATTCGAGCTGAAGCGTATTTAGAAGCGAACGCTATTACGGAGTGAAAAAGGCAGCGAGACCTACTTGTGGCACCACTCAGCACACAGACTCTACAAGTTTTAGCAGGGCTAGTCGCACTTCGCACGCGGAATTCCCTCTCCTATGATGAAGCGGTCGCATGCCGAAATGGCTGCTTCGATCCGAAGCGTCACGAGATAGCAGAAAGCTACATGTTCTTCACCAGTTATCAGCATGAAGGGGAGTGGGTGCACGCATTCATGGTCGAAATACGGCGCATAGCAGATAATAGCAATTCTGGGGAAGCGCGTGACCGATGGTTGAGGGATTAGAGTGTTTGCGGCGTACGCCAACTAACCTGCGCGCCATTGCGTGCGCGCCATTTTCGCTACCTTCTGTTTTAGCGCCTCCCGCTGGCTCCGGTTACCCTTTAGCTTCTCTTGTAACTCTCAAACGTGCACCCGGAGCTGTTGCTTTCCTGCCTCGAGCCGGTCGAGGGGCGACGCCAGCACACACTGTCCGCAAAAAATCTTGCGCTTCCGCTTGCTTGACCGAATGGAAAGTTGTATCTTCGAGCGGGTATTCGCGCCGGCACACCATGCGCACAACACCCGGCTTCTTCTCTGATGGCATGGTAGTTCACGTGCACAGTAGTGCCCAACTCGAACTTATTCACTGCTGCGTTCTCCCGCGCAGAACGCGATACTGAAAAAGCAAAGCCACATGTAACCTCTTGTCAGATTTGGTTCGACCGTTTTCCTACACTAACCACTCGTGGGGTGGTATTTTCGTAGATTCTCCGTTTTGTGTCCGTTTGAAAAGCGCCTGTTTTGACGAAGCCCTGATTGGCTAAAAGCGAACAACCAGATGTGAAGCAATGCAAGCACGGCGTAGCTATGAGCGGCAGCTTCTCGGAGCAGTCGATTTTTCGTCGCCCTGCTGTTGGTTCGCTTGCGGACAAATAAACAAAGAAAAGATAGTTCAAACTAGGTTTAGTCGTTTAAAAGGTGTTTACAACAACTTGCGCACAAGTAAACCGAAAGCCGACCTACGAGTAGAAGTACGTCACAGTTACTGAAACTTAATCGTCATCATCGATGCACCGATTCGATTAACATCATCGGTGCCTCTCATCACGTGGGAGCAGCTCTCGCTGGTACTGCTTCGTCTTCCTCCATCCGCCATCTTGTAAAATGAAACATTACCGTCACACAGGGACGTCTCGGCCCATGATCTCGCCTGTTATTTTTATAACAGTAAAACGGACGCAAAACAGACGTTTTTAAAACAAACACGACAATACCGCTCTTCCTCCCTTACACAAACCCTACGACGGAAACTACATCTGTTTTTTTTCTAACGCGTTACCAATCTCAAAATGGAATAACAGAATTCAAATACCCACTTTCAACATCGGTGTCATGGCTGCGGTTCGCACGTTCTTACCGTCCGCCGTCGACGTGGTGTCGTGATGATGACGATGATTAGAGGCCCTCCCTTTGTATCGAGACTAATGCTGTCACCAACCGATTTGCCTGTGTTATTCTTCTTATCTTCCCTACCCTTCACTAAACTAAAGGGTTAGCACCCTTCCCATCCGGTTTTAAACTCCCATCGTTCCCCCTTCCTGCCCTTGCACACCTGTTCACCCCCACACCCCTTTTGTTCTAAATATGTATTCGGTAAATTACTCTTCCTACGCCCAACTCTCTTCCCTACGTTTTTCCACTGCCGCTCCAGCCGCCTCTTCGTCACCTCTTTGGCCTTGACATTGAGGCTCCTCTTCACACCAAATCCCAAATCCTCTGTCACTGTCACTTTCCAACCTCCCGCCGAGGTCGTATCTCTGTGAAGTCTGTTTCAATTAGCTGTACGGTTTCGCGATACCTGCCGCAGCATATACACCATTTAATTCATGTTGCCTGCAGTTAGCCGTATACGCCCGTGTTCCCAGACACCCCGCCCATGCTTCAACAAGCAGTG
Source organism: Haemaphysalis longicornis (assembly GCF_048455015.1). Taxonomy (NCBI): domain Eukaryota; kingdom Metazoa; phylum Arthropoda; class Arachnida; order Ixodida; family Ixodidae; genus Haemaphysalis; species Haemaphysalis longicornis. The sequence goes on from NW_027526422.1 coordinate 162,637,971, forward strand.
CACTGGCAGGCGTATTGCCATAGCAACCTTCCTAGCGGATTTCTAGTTTCTCTGTTCTACAAAACTCCAGGGTTTGTTCACTTCCATTCTATGCACCCAATTCGCTGTATCTGCTGTTTTCAACGTCTTTTTAACTGAGGTGTATACCCCGCCTTCCCCTGGCGATTTTCCGTACCACTTGGGCAGCCTTCAGGTCCTCCGTCTAAACCGCGTGTACATACTCTGATTATAAAGGTACCTAAACATTCACGCCGAAAATGTTTCATTCTGCATGTCACGTAGTCTCTTCTCAAATTTTATCTTCCTCTGCGCCTCGCTTGCCTCAAAGGACGACCAGCCCATATTCCCCTGTGCCGCTTCATTCGTAGTATGGGCCCCTCGGGCCAGCCTGCTTACCGCCCTCTGATTTACCTCCAGCTCGGTCTTGGGTGTGAAAGCTACGTACCTGCACACGCGCACACGTTCTGCGGTTTGAGTACTGCACTGCACGGTGAGGCCGCCATCCCGCCATCTTCCTCGGCGCCTCGCTTGCCTCAAAGGACGACCAGCCTATATTCCCCTGTGCCGCTTCATTCGTAGTATGGGCCCCTCGGGCCAGCCTGCTTACCGCCCTCTGATTTACCTCCAGGCCCGCTTGGGTCTCTGACCTCATGCATATAACCTCATGCATAAGATCTGTCCGACCTGAGGCGTATAACATGTTGTATGAGTTTTACAGCGCTTCGTCACGACACGTTTTACAAGCTGTGCTTGTAGCAGTTGTATAGCGCCATCGGAAGGTCGCGACGCGAGTCCCGACCGAGTGCGTCACGGCAAAGCCGGCTTCGACAATTCCGGCTATGTTAAAGATTTGGTCACGCTTTGGTGCCGGCGTGGGCGGTGATGTGATCGCTAGGCGAGGTTTTCTTGCGCACGTTCGGCAGCCCAACCAGCAGTCTAAACAGCATCGCTGTTGAAAGAGCCTTTTAGTAGCCCACGCAAAAAACCTCCCTGTAGCCTAGCGAGCTCGGTCTTGGGTGTGAAAGCTCCGTACCTGCACACGCGCACACGTTCTGCGGTTTGAGTACTGCACTGCACGGTGAGGCCGCCATCCCGCCATATGTAGTCGCCCGTCGCCACAGCGCTAGCCTGCGTGCCCCAACGTTTAAAGATGGGGGCGGCCAGTTCATCGTTGTTGGTGAGACCTGGCAGACGGTCCGCGTGGACCTTCGCAGCTTTTAAGATAGTACCGCCAAGAAGCGGCGGCCGCGGAAAGTCTTCAGAGCCACCCTCAGAATGGGCCGACGGCGACAAACTTCACGTTTCTTCTTGATAGAAGACGGTGGCGAGGGTAGCTGAACAGCAACACTCTCCGTTGGTGTTGGGGTCTCCAAAGCGTGGTGCAGCGGACGTTGCATTAGCTGTCATTTTGCACGATGTTTTTTTGTTGGATATTAATCCGGGGACGTGCCTTGTTTCAGAACCTACTTAACCAAAATAGATTTTTAAATGCCGGAAAACGCCAGGGCTAACTAGATTTGGCGACGGAGAGAAACGTCAAATAGGACGAGAGGAAAGAATGCTACCGCCACGAGTAAGAAAGCTTACGGTTGGGACGATCCATTGATATCAAACGTATGCTTGCGTTCGACTAATAAACTTGACAATTTCCGCTATTATTTCTAGCGAGGTGTTATCTTTTTTCAATTTTATGTTTGGCCACGATCGGCTTTTCGGGGTGCCTCTATGTAAGAACCTCTTTAAATTGTTTACTTCTTTGGCAATTGTGTAACTGTGTCCTGTTATTAGTATATGAAACTCTGTCTTTCTCTATGTCCTAGGAATTTTCCCCGTACTGACATACTGACCATCTGTAAGGTTACAGACGTCCGTGGCCAGTTAATGCCTGCGTCTTGAAATGATTAGTGGGAAAGTGCAGGGGAATGTGCTTATATCTTGAAGCCATTTGTAGAAGGGTGCGTCCCGACCCTCAATGTTCACATGTTATGCCAAATATTGGGAACATAATTTTTATTTGTTTATTGTAAACAGCATTGATATAGGAACTCTTCTTTTTCCCTTGTGAGTTAAGCTAGCTCGTGTGCTCCTTGATTGCTATAAATGGCTCTTTGGGCTTTCGCGTACGTGAAATGAAAGTAGAAACTTTTTATAATTGCATGGTATTTAGGGAAATTTAAACAAATACAAGGCTCTTTTTTGAGCTCGCCGATTGCCCTCAATGTGGCCAGGCTATCCATAAAAATCTGAACATGCTAAGATTAGGGATTGTTTTATTCGCCGTAATAATTGCCACCAAATCTTCTTCAAAGTGTTTGGCCTATTTTGGTAGCTGTAGTTATGATACGTAAAGAGGCACATTGAGTAAATTAGACAAAACAATAAAAATCGAATGTCTCGACCGGTACCACACCAAGTACAACCGCTTTATACTGAATCCGGAAATGAATAAATCCGCCAAATGGCAAGTGGAATCCTCATGATGCGAAGGTGGAATTTAGATATTAGGTAAAAGCTTCACATTGACTCACAACGAATCTGGGAAGACGCTCCTGATCTCGCCGAAGACGTAGAGGAAAGGGTTGGGTGGAAGGGAATTGGAACAGGGTAACAGATATGAGAAAAGAATCGGAACAGCGAGTTTTTGTTCTGATCCGAAGATGTCTTACTCCTTTTCAGGCCTAATTCCTTACCGCAGGGAGAGCATCCGACTGTGTCAATTCACACATTTTGCGGCCTCTGCGACGGGCTGACGCTCACAGGCAGGTGCTGCTTTCTGGGGTACAACACTAGGAGGCAGAGAAAACGTATCTAGGTGTGGCAGCAGTGACTCCTCCGATGACACGTGGTTTCACAGCTCGTGATTCTGGTGGGCCCCAACCAGCGGTTATAATAATTCTTCGAGGGTGTTTTCCACTAAAGAGGGTGCTTGGCTCCTCCGGCCTTGCGTGGTTTTCGGGTACTGGTACTTTGTCCATAAAAGTGGGCATACCCTCCCGATCGCTCTGGTCGGCGTTACCTGTTCTTTCCTCCTCCAGGTAGCTCTTTCGCTCACAGGTGCAAACATCTTCAGGCTTCCACGGGATCGCGCCAAGGAGGTCAGCCCGGCCTTACGTGCCGGTAAAAATCAAGTAGGGTTTCGCCGGTTGGTGTACTAATTCGGTCGTTCCTCGTTTTTACCCAGGAGATCTAGACCTCGACATGCGCTCTAACCACTGCTTCCGGAGGTGACAGTTCGATGATGCCGAGGTGATGGCGAGGTGAGACACCTCGCCATCATAAGCCCCCTGCGTAGGACTTCATTATCAAAACCTGGAACGTCCGTGTCGGCAGTAGGCGCACGTTTATCGTGCAGACCGGAACGGCGTCCCTGATGTTTAAGAGGACTATCTCACCGAAATTTATATCAAATTACCATTCCAAGGGCCAACCACGGTAGCCACCAAAGCTGTCCGCGCCTGCGTTCGCATCCCGCATTTGTCTCTTGAAAGGCACTTGCGCACAAACTACCTGCACGCTGCTGCAGAAACTCACTTTGGGCGATAAATACCCCGAAATTAGGTCCTGGTCGCCCACTCACTGCTGGTATTGCGACTGACCAAAGCTAGGCAGCCGAAACTGCCATTGGCCAGGCAGTCGGCAAGGGGGCCAAGTGCAGGCTGAGTGTGAGATTCCACCTTCCCTAGAAAAGAGGCACAGTAGGAGTGTTTTGATATTGAAGTTGCACTTGGAGTTTCTACCGCGAAGCTGGGTATGTCTAGGATGTGGGATATTATTTCGTCCGCGGAGAAAACTATTTCCTGAATCGAGGGTGGCTAGTTAAGTAAGAATAAAACAGTCAAGAGTAAAAACAAATAAATTTCCGCAAAGCAACCGCTGACCGCCTGTCGTGCTGGCGTGTGTGCAGAAATTCTCCCCAAATAGCGATAGTGGAGGAGCCAACAACCGCCAACTTATATCACCAAACCAAACGTACATTGCCAGTCTCGTCATGCTCACAAATCTGAGATTATGTCGCGCCTACGCGACGTAGTGTGGGCCTGGTAAGGTGCCCAAGAGAAATTCTTTCTCTCAGTGCATGCACACCTTCAAGAAAAGTGTCGTTGTACAAGATGGCTGTACAGTTTGTGTCATTGAGGCTTCCCCAGAAAACATTATATGTCACTTTGCCGTTACTACGACTGTACCGTTACGTCGAGTTTCAATCACTTGTAGGGATTACTTACTTCACATTATATGGGTTTGTACCTTGGTTCCAAATTATGTGTCTCCCGGTGACGTGTGGTAAGCGGCATATATGGCTATTCACTTTCGCCAAGCAGAAATATCAGTATTTTTGCCAGCCAAACGGGGTATGTGCGAATGACCGCATCTCTAAAAGCAAGATAAAAAATTGTGACTTTCATCGTGGTTAGGCGAAAAACGAGAACATCTTTTCTCAGCAACATGTTTAAAATCGTTAAGAAATCGCTGCTTTGAGTAGGTCGGAACCCCTTTCCTACAAGCGCACTCATCACCCGACTCTAGTCGCTTTGCAAAGACTGTATTTCAAAATTAAAGCAGAGGAAAGATAATATCGTTTGGCTTTTACATGAGTGCTCTGAGTACCCAAGCTCTTTAAGGAATTGTTAAGACACGGTGGACAGTATCACGTTTTTTTTTCTACGTGGAGAGTCCTCTTCTCCAAGTTCCCGCAATGTGCGTATCAAAAAAGAAACGCGGGGTGAGGGCACATTTGTAAACCTCTTTTTCTGCAAGGGGTGTTTGGGGATCCTGGGGAGGCATCTACCTCATCTCAAGAAAAGAAAATGCTACTTTCCCTATGTGTTCATTACGGTGTGGTGAGCAGTTACGGGTGTTTGGAACGTCTCTTTGGTTGGATAAGAGCTTACATATGCACCCATGTCGCTTTAGCACGGATAAGTATTGGTCACTTGAATGAAATATCGCTGATCACCGAGGAAATTTTGATCTTCCGTTGCTTTCTAAAACACACATTTTCACTATAGATAGTAACGGCAGCCTGCTGCTGATCATAATCCTTGAGAGCATTTTGTAAATCGCATCATGCATCCTCAGACAGGGATGTTAGTACACATGGTGTTTAGTAGCAAGAAAAAAAAATCCGAGAAAAAAAAAATAAAGCAAGCTCACACTAATGCGCAAGACTTGAAGTTAGAGAAGCTGTACACTACGGTAGCGTTTTTTCTCTTTTTCGCCTCAACGCGTTGTTATACCCTCGCCGCTGTACCCGGGACCCCAGCTGTAAGTTCGTCTTCCCCGGTCGCACATGGCCGCAAACGGCCGTCGGCAGGCGCACATGCGTGTTGTCGTCGTTTCGTTTGCCACAAGTGCAGCTACACGGCGCTCCTTTGCGGTTCGACCGCAGCTGCCATGCTCCAATTACTTCTGACGGCACCAGTACCTTGGCCACAGTGAGGAGTGCGGGGGTAAACGCCTTGATGTATTTGTTACTACTAGTAGTAGAAAACGATAATTGGAGCAAAAAGGAAAAGGAAATGGGGTGATGGTGAAACATTCCTTGTCCCCCACGCCTTTTGACAGGTTGATGTATTCGTTACTACGCGCGAGTTAAAGTAGCTAGGGCAGAAACTGCCGTTACTTCTATTAAGTGCTTCGGGCACCTGTCTAAGTAATCAAAGCAGTAGTAGTGATTACGCCTGCAGTCAAAACTTTATGTAAGAGTTGTTCCCTCCGTATCTGATCTTGTGACAAAGCTAGGCAAATGCATTTGTTGTCGCGTGACCATTAGTCACATGACTCCGGGGCGGTGTCAGTCTTTTATATAAATAAAATGTTTCTCCTCTCTAGAAAAAATTTCACTCTGCGAATCGACTTTTGTAGAGAAGAGCTGTAATTTTAACGCGTGGGTTACCTTTCACGTATAAAATGTCAATGCACAGCTTGCTTGTGAGCACTTACATGATGTGCAGAGTGCATTTTTGAAATAAAAAATTGGCCATGGCGGCGTTGACGCGTGCGGCGTAAGGTATTGTAACACGACGTGACCTTCCCTGACGTATGCATCGCATTGCGAAATGAATCCATTGGGTATCTAATTTTCTAACCTTTGTTTAAATAGGTTCCAATTCATATTTTATGCTTTCCGTCTCAGAACTGTTTCGTTCGGTTTAGCAGTCAAACAAAAGAGATCGTTCTGGAAAATGCGCTGTACCAAGTATACCTTGCGCTTTTATTCCTAGCTCTTCACCTTCAAGCGCAATTTAAAAGATGGCACGAACAAGAAATGTCTAAAAGAATGTCTAAAGAAGGAATGAAGCCATTAGGTTTCTTCTCAACTGTGAAATAAGGTTAGCTTCAATATTTTTCAGGGAGAACAATATAAGCTTCAAATATTTGCAATCTTGCAACAACTGAAAGATGAACTTGATGCCCAACTCTAGAAATATAGTGCGCTGTTGAAGATGCAGTTTACGTACTAAAATATTACATACAAGCTAAAGAGCGAAGAGGTGATGTTACTGTTCTTTCTAGTTTACAGGACTCAAACAATCGCAACACCATCACAAACCCAGAAGAAATTGCTAGGCACTGCCGTTTAGCACAGATATGGCAATGCTTCTGCCGACAAAGGGAATGGTACTGTCAACCTAGACCTCCCATTACGACACAAAGATGTAAGAATCACCTGAACATAACGTGACGTAGAGCATAATGTCTTGTGGATTCCAGGTAGAGGCGTAAGCAGAAAATCTGCAGCTGCTCGCCGATGTATTCAGTAGCAAAAACTATCAAACAAAAAGGCTCATAAAGCAAAAGCTTTGGTAGTGGGTCCTATGGCGTCCGGTGAAAAAAACTACCGCATTTCCCGATAGACGTGTTGGTCGAACAAGTAGTTCTGATTAAACCTCTGGACACTCAACGCGTGAAAGAAACCGAGCTTCCATCGTGTCAAAGGGATTACTTGAGGTTGCGAAAAGGAATAGCTCCAGATAAGACAATGCCCGCTTCGATAATGGAGAAGGAGTAAAAGACAATACTTTCATAATATAAGATGACACTTCGTTAGATCCGACTGTGGGTTTCACACGTTGCGTGCTCCATTCACAGCTGCACTCCATCCACAAAGTCACTGCGGAGCTTCTGTGAAAAACGTGTAAGCAAGCACGAAGCTCCGACGAATTTATTTGAAACTGAAGAGCATATTTAGAGAAATTTATGATGAGTTTTGAGTCTCCCTCGATTCGTGTTCCTTGTTTTCAAGGATTTCGTTCGAGCGTTGAGCCGAAACATGCAATGTTCAGCTTAATAGAGACTAACATTAGGACAGCTCCCCATATAGTGTTGCCAAGCTTCTCCCGTTTATCGGTTGTTACGACTGGGCAACAGTTATTTTACTCACAGTAGTGATATATATTTAAAGAAGTAGACATTTAGAACGGCTACAGAGGAATTGATCCTCGTAACTACCGCAAACCCAATGATAAAACCTTTTGTCCCAAAAGTACTGGAATCTTCCCAGCCACAGCCGAAGAGACAGAGAGAGATACTATTTATTATGGAAAAAATGGAGACATGTTTGACCATATGAGTTCACCGATGCGCTGCTCTGGAAAGAAAGAAAGAGAGAGACAAAATGGTGTAGCTGTATTTATGAAACGCAATAAATAAACCATAAAAGCATAGTAACATGCAAGTAAAATACTATTTAAATTCAGAGCATTACGTGAACTGTTTGCTGAAAGGAAGGGAAGGCAGTAATGTCGAAGATAAACCAATGTTCTCGAGGAACTGCAATAACGCGGACAGCAATTTTCGCTGAGCGGAGGAAGAGGGCCATAGTACAAGTGCCAGTCTCCGTGTTAAGGGTGAAGCGCGGATGCATTTTATTTTATGTTGCAAACGGCACCTTGATTTGCTAGAAGTACAACACTCTAATAATATACGTGGAAGAGTCGGTGAGCCACTGTTGTCACAATATGGGCTGCATGTCTGGCCCATCCGATTTAGGTAGGAATTCATAAATTTTGATTTGTGACGATGACCAGGATAAAGCTGGGTTGTTGTTTTCTCGTGTATGGGTCTATGGTACGCGAGAAACTGCGATGGTACTCCGAAAAGACCCATAAATGGTTTCGTTCCGCCGGAGTCAGTGTCATAGTCATGGCTGAGGCATCATTTTTGGTGAAGAAAACCTTCTTACTAGTTCTTCTTTACCCTAGATAGCAACTCATCTTGTTTCTAGCAGAGCTGCCAATGTTAATAAAGTAAAGCTAGCTTATATCGAACACGGATATATCGAAATATTGCGTATATCAAACCAATGTATAAATCTGGAAAAAATGACGCGCATTTTAAACATTTTATATCGAAGGCGAATTTTCTCACAATGGATATATCGAACTCTCCCGCGCGGGATTTGTCGCTCTCCTTAGGCATGGGGAGGCTTTCCCGCTATACATTGGCGCGCAGCGGTGGCGCGGGTTACGCTTGCGATTCCCGCGCGACCTGAATCGCGTCCAACTGGCCGTGACAGAGTGGAGCAGCCTAACTCTAAGGGACCATTTCCACGCATGCATGCCGTTGTGCCAAAAGCGCCACGTTGGGCGCTGCGGGCTGCAGTGTCACCAAACTTCAAGTCCGGGTCACTCGCTGCCCGCACTTGCTCGGTTCGCTGGGTTCGCCGTTATTCGCTTTTATTATGGTCCCTAAAATATTTTTAGGGACCATACTTGCATCCATGCTTGTCTCCGTTCTGTCGAAGACGCCGCGGACTCCGTACCGCTTCCGAGCACGAGCGAAGATGTCGCTGCCGCGGCCCCGCTACGGCGATACTGCAGTGCCATTGAGGGCATCGTCTTGTGCTTGTCGACAGTTTAGATACCGTGAAACAAGCAGTAACCAGCAATGTGTTGCCCTCCAAGAAGCAGGCTACACTCACGCAGTTCTTGCATCCCATGAAATGATTGTTTTTTTTTCCGAGAAAGGGTCGTATCAATAATGAACTGCAGGGTGGTAAGAGCTCAGCGTTAGCTCGTGACTACGTCGGCAGGATTGCTCTTATGTAAGTTTTGCCCCAGTTTTGCCCCATGCCCCAGTTTTGAATCAATATCCCGAAATAATTATTTTATCGGGAAGCTTCGTATTGTGGTCTGCCGTGCTTGGGCTGGAAATGAACTTGTTATGGCGTTTATTCTCTGTCTGAAGCCGGACTTGAGGTTTTATTCAGCGATATTGCACGGAAGATGGGTTCTACCTTATACCTTGTGCAAAAATGCAAAAAATGAAAGCGGTGCGTTTATTGTGGCCGTCGCACGCCCAAGGCAAGCAACCGCCTTCAGAAATTCTCCGAGAACACATCGAGCCTTTAAGAACTCCGAGGCACTTTCGGAGGCATTTACTTATTGCTGGATTCAGTGCATTTTACCTAAATGTTTCATTTGCTGCAGTACAGGTAGGCGATAGCAACACGCAATCAACATAAGCTTCTAACAGCCAAACCCTGAGGATGAAATTGCTGCCACCGCGGGTTTCAGCAACGTATACATTCATTCGTGATACTGTTAACATTCCCATCCGAACCCTGTTCACTAACAGGGCCTACGAGAGTTTTCTGTGTGATAGGGATTTAAGATATTATTTTATACTTACGAAACGTACAGGCCGGCCCCGTAGATATTTGTGATACTGTTGAGATTCACATCAGAACCCTTTTCACTAACAGTGCCTGCGAGAGTTTTCTGTGTGATAGGGATGCAAGATATTTTTTTATACTTACGAAACGTAGAGGCCAGCCACACAGGATTTAAAAATATCTTTCGGAAGCTTTTCACAATATTAAATGTAACTTTGATGGTATTTGACAATTTCGCAACAAGATTTTTGAAGATTTCTTGAACAACCGGCATGATGAACGCTTCCTTTAAAAATTAGACATAAAAGCTTATTTTTGTATTTGTTGAAGATTCAAAGAACGGTTGCATAAAGTAGCACTTCAAATATCTCGTATGTATGATTATCTGCCTCATATTTTCGTAGAGTATTTTTTATGTTCAACAATGTCGACAAGTATGAACATTGACACTGGACTTGGACGTTTACATTTCGCTGTGGGTATATAAACATGTCATGCAGCTTCCGTTCCCTTTGGCCGGTTGGCTGAATCGAGTCACAGATAGACAGACAGACCAAAACATCTGCGTTCAATTGGTTGATTGTTGGGTTTAAAGCGCCGAAGCAACACAGGCGATGAGGCGCGCCGTAGTGGAGGGCTCCGGATTAAGTTTGACCACCCGGGGATCTTTAACGTGCGCCGAAATCTCGTGCACACGGCCGTTTTCGCTTTTCGCCTCCATCAGAAAAGCGGCCGCTGCGGCCGGGAATAAACCCGTGACGTCGTGCTCAGCCGCGCAACCCCTCAGCCATTGAGCCACCGCGGCGGGTCTTCTTTGTTTAAGTAGACTATCGTCCTCAATAACTGAACACGTAATATACCTATTAGTGTCATTAGTATATTGGCACACCCGGTCATTGCCGGGTACTATCGCTAGTTGGTATATAAACCGGCTGTTCAAGTATGCCGTTAACTCTTGGCCGGAAGGCTGAATCGCGGGACAAGCGGGTTCGAAGCCTCTGCTTTGATACGCCACGTGAGTACGCCGCTACGCCACGTGAGTGTAATGGCTGTACATAGTGTACCTGCGACCGAGCTAAAATGACAAGCCGGGCCGCTCAAGTGCTCTGCACTTAAGGGAAAGTTTTGATGTTCTGCGCGCGGATTGTTCCCTTTCTGAAGTGCAGTGGGAAACGCCATTGTGCATATGTTACTCTGCGGAGTGTTAGTTTGATTAGGTTTGTCACTGACTGCCGTTGATACGGTTAGGAATTTCGCGCCCTGTCACAATAGAGGCTCAAGTACTAAAACAGAAGATAAATAACGCCCAGCAATAATTTTTTTTTTAGCGTCGCACCCTCAATGCCTGATTTTTTGACTAGGCTCCGCAATGGCATGTGTTTTCCCGTGACCTTCAGTCACATCATTCAAGTGCTGGGCAATTTGATTACCTTTGTCACTGTCTGCCGCTGATTTTGTTAGGTATTTCGGGCCCTGTCAAAACAGAGACTGAAGTACCAAAACAGAAGATAAATTATGCCCGGCAATCAAAAACAATTTTTAGCGTCGCTCCCTCAATGTCTGATCTTGTGACAAGGCTCCGAAATCGCACGTGTTTTCCTGTGGTTTTTAGTCAGATCATTCCGGTGCTGTGTCAGCCTTCTGAGTAGACTGACAGTTCGTCCTTTGCACAAACAATTTCAAACGGTGAGTGGACTGTTGTAGAGCACACGTGTAATTTCTACACGGGGGGGGGGGGGCTTTGACATTGATAAGGTCAACACGCAGTATGCCAGTGGGAACAAGCTGACGTGCCCAGTGCGTTTCTGAAAAATGTGGCCAGGGCTTCGTTGATATGCGGTTCTGAGGTATTGCCTCGAACTTCCTTGATGTCTCTAACATGTCTCGAGCTTCCTTGACGTACCCGTTTGCCACGCTCAAGTTTTTTTCTCCCGACGTTTATAGGGCGCTCTCTTGCTGGATTGTGTGTGAAATAAATATATATAATAATTTATTTTAGGATCGCTAAAATATATCAGATTTCTGGTTTCATGCTTTCCGCACCGGAGCAACTGCTTTCCTGCGTTTACAAATAAGGTCATCACAGATCGTTTGGGAAAAATGCGGTGCCCCAACTAAAGGCCTCGGTTCCATTTCCAGTTCCTCGCCTTTCTGTGTGAGCTAAAACATGGGCACACCCTGGGAACGTTCTAAAACAGTGCCTTGAAAAGAAATGAAGTCATTTGGTTCTTGTTCAACTGTATTGAGTCTCAACGATAAAGAATCTTAAAATATTTGCAATCCGGCAACACCTGTAAGGGTAAGATGACGCTCTATGTTAAATACGGTTAAGACGACGTTTGTTTGGGGACATAAAACGTACTGGATGAAGGGCAAAACGCTTGCGTTGATGTTCTTTCTAGGTTACGATAATCAAAGAATCGGAACACCACGAAAACGCAGAACAAAATGAGATAAACCCAGCAAACAACGTTACGTCGTGTGAATATCCTGGATACGTCAGCAATCGACATTGCAGATGTCGCATAGACGTACCGTTGGGGTCGAAATTACATATATTCAACGTTGCTACAACTGCACAAAACCCATCCAAATCACAGGAAGGATAACGTAGAATGGACAACTAATGCTACTTTTATATGCTGTTTACGGACGTTATCTTAGTGGTACACCTTAAGGAAATTGCAGTGATACGCAAGCAAGACGTATATAGATGTCTGTTCTACATTGTTTTTTTTGTCTTTGGCACAAGCACTTGTTTGTTATATTCATGGCTAGTGTATGGTAATATGATATAGCTGAGATGAACCTGTATGCTTGTAATTTACTTTACCCATTATTTGGGAGCTTGGCCAGCCCCCTTTCTAAGGTTGCTTACGTGTTGTGGGCATTTATACTTCAAATACATGTCTTGCTAGCTATTCAGCCCAGTTTGCTGTTACTTGGCATCTGGTTATTAGATTAATGTCTTTCCATTTTTGAAGTGCTGCATACTGCATGAAGTCTCATATGTTGAGTGCAAAGCTGACCACACACTCGTGCAAAAGCACATGAAGCACAACTCTAAACAAGAAATGTCGCATCGAAAACAAGTGGCAGTAAGTAACAGAAAACGAGCCCTGATCAGCACAAGCGCCCTTGACACTAAGGCACCCTCAGTCGCATCATCGAATATTTCCATACAGCACGGCTGTACAGGCCTTCTGCAAATAAACTATCAGAGAAAAAATTCAAAAATTAACCTTATTAAATGACAGTTTTGCCAACCTTGCTTAAGTGAGTGCAGCTGGGTAGTAAGAAAGCTTTAAAGGTACACATACCACAGAAAAGAGTTCAGGTAAAACAGTTAAACTCACTTAAAAATTATGGTATATGCTTTCGAATCACAACCATTTTAATTTTGATTCCTATCTGCCCTGGCCCACAGGGTACGCATTTTATAATTACCAGAATAGTGCAAACATTCATGACTATAAATAAGTCACACACAGCAGAAAGGTTGACAAAAAAATAGGAAAAAAATCAAACATGTAAACCCAGGGTACAGGCACAAGATAGTTATGAAACTTGAAATACCTCACATTAAGTGAAATGGGTGGAAAACAACGCAAGAAAAGGGCGGAAATAAAGAAATGATTGAAAGGTGGTTATAAAATCAAAGTGAGTTTACGAAGCTAAATAGTTCACATCTTGTGAAAAGTTTGGGGAACAATAAAACAAAAGCACTTTGGAAACACAGAAGTGGTGTTGAGTGTTGGTTTGAGTGCCATTCTATTGGTTTTCAGTGCCATCAGGGGAAATGGTTATGAACACTAAAATAGGTGTGTATACAGAAAAAACAGTACGGCGGTTACAAGAGCAGGAGAAATTTACGTGATGAAATAATTCCCACTTTGTGAAATGGCAGGACAACTGTAAAACAACAAAAAACTTTAGAAACAACTTATTGAATTTTGGTAAGAAAAACAATATAAAGTTACACTATTTAATATTTCACACAAAGCGATATAATTTGGGAAGAAACAAAAAAACGAGGAAAGGGAAATTATTGAATAATCGTTTCAATACTGATTTACACGACTACGTGTTTCACACGAATTGATACGTTCAAAGAACAATAACACAAAATAAAAACGCATGAAAGTCCGGAAATTATTCAATGGTGTTTCAATAGTGCTTGAATTCATCATCGGTTATGGTAGGGGTTCTTGAACAGTTTGCGTTATTCGTTGCGATGCCAGAAACAGCCAAAATAGTTGCAGACCGGATTTGTTGTAAAGTGAGTAAAAATTTCATTTTCGAAAGGCTGAAAGAAGTTTAATTACTCTTCTAGCAATAAAAACTAAGAAGCCGCAGGTTGTCGACAAAGCTGATATTTGCGCAGGATGTGACTGACAATAAAAATCTGGGCCCGATACATTTATTTTATTTTTTTACTTTATTTCATGTACATTCATGGCCCAAGGTCATTGGAAAGGGCAGTGGTACAGCGTACATTTTTAGCAGAGAACAATGTTCAACAAGTTTTTTTACAGACATAAATTAAACGCAAAAAATATAGCGGTAATATCCAATACCATACAAGGACAGACAAAAAAGGGAACAACAATTTGATTACAAGCAATGCAACAATCAGGCACTTCAACCGTACAAAAAAACTAAAAAAATATCCACAATTACAACAGTGCAAAGCAGGAAACTAATCAGCAGCCTGTATTCCAAAGTGCGCGCGCAGCCAAGTTTTGATCGCTTCTATATTGTTAGTTTCAACGACCGCTGCTTGAAGGTGGTTCCACTCTGATGACGTCTTTGGAATGAAAGATAAGAAGCACTACGACAAAAATGCGCGCCCACTTTGTGGTGATGATCCATGCGCGATGAAACTTAGGTTGCCAGGGTGAACAATGCATTTCTTAGACATGAATTCAAGGGATCTATTTAAAACAACAAGCTTAAGCGCGAAATTTTTTGGCGTAGTTCCAGGGGCGTCAACGATAAAGACTGCTTCATAAGTGAAACACTAGCTGTAGGTTGATAGTTAGAATAAATTGCGCTGCGCGATTCTGAACAGCCTCAATAGAATTTGTTAGTGCTTTAGTTCGGGTGTCCCACATCGAAACGGCATATTCAAGCTTACTGCGAATTAACGACTTATACAGAGGAGTTTTAACAGAAGGTGACGTCATATAAAAATTTCTCTAATATACCCCAGCATGCGGTTAGCATTCGCGATTACGCGGATGACGTGACTGTTCCAAGAAAGATTGGATGTGAGTAAGACACCCACGTACTTGTGCGATGTTACTGTTTCTATTAGCGTATCATTAAGGGTGTAGGAAGCGTGGTCAGTAATTTTACGACGTGAAAAGTGCATTAGTTTTCATTTGTTTGTGTTTAGTGTCATTTTCTATTTCGAGCACCAGTCCAAAATCGCGTCCAAATCTTCTTGCAGTAACACGGTGTCATTAGTGCTTTAAATCTCTCGGTAAACAACACAATCATTAGCAAAAAGTTTTACAGTGGAGGTAAAGTTGCTTGGCAAATCAATAATATAAATCAATAGAAGTAAGGGGCCAATGACTGATCCTTGGGGTACTCCGGAAGTTACTGGAATCGCAAAAATTGGATGTTTGTAAAAACGCAAAGATATCTAGTTACACACAATGCAGGATGCGAATCGCAGGTCGAAAGGAGCGTGCTTCTCTTTTTCCAAAACCAGGAGAACTCCTACGCCAAGTTGACCGTCAACAGTAGCTTGAGCCGGCGCCTTGTGCAGACTGTTGCAGTAGCACCTCCCTTTCAATCCAGTTCTTCGATCTAGCCGTGGGTACAGGAAAATCTGTGTTGTTAAATACAGCTTTTAAGACTAGTATAATACAGAAAGGCCGCCTACCATTGTCCCTGACAAAGACAGTGTATGACAGCTGCATCTTACCGGTACTCACCTACATGGCCGAGACTTCCAGGCGGCTCACTAAAAGGGTCTAATTTAAATTAAGGACGACTTAGCAGGCTGTACAACGCTAGATGATGGGTGTAACATTAGGGGAGAGGAAGAGAGCGGAGTGGTTATATTTTATTGTGAGCATTTGCACTACTAAGGGAACCTTAAAACTAACTATGACTGCTAATGTTAGGTGACATTTTTAAGAACTATATTTCGTGAATGGGGACTGTGAGGACATTTTAGCCCAGCTACAGGTCCCATCTGAACTTGCACAATATTTTTCTGTGTCTATCCTAACCGCTTGGTTGATTGAAGTGACAATATATACATGTATGAAGCTATGTCCACAAAATGTGGCAAAAGGAAACATGCACAAACCCGGACAGTGTCACGGCCATGGACGTATACATCTTGCCGCAGAACGTCGAGGTGTGTATATGCATAACTAAACCTTCAAAAAGCACATCACTGCAAAGCTCGTCCTGTTGTCCTGTTCGCTTGTTCTGTTAGGCCTACATTTTTAATTGAAGTATACGTTGTACAGCAGGAAGCATCAAAGTAGTGCAAGAAATGTTTACTGCACAATCACATTTAAACATATTCTTCCCCTAATTTAAACTCTATGTCAAATTTCTAGTAGCCACTGTATTTGAATTGCCGAGATTAGAATTCGATCGTAGTCAGTTGTTTAGGTAGGTTAAATTAGGTGCATTTTGCTTGTGTTCTTTGAGTGGTCTTTGCGTTTAAACAACGGCAATGTGACGGTGGTGGCTCCGGCATTGCTTAAAAACCGGTTGGTAATGAAACCAAAATAATAGATTCCCCCACTCACTTTAGCTACTACTGCACCTACTATACCCTGATCCCAAGCAAGCTGAATGTTTTTGCAATTCAACGTTGCATCAATACACAGTTAATGAGGTCACATAAGAACACCTACCACACAAATCCTACAATTCAGTGCAGGGTGGAGCATGAGATGGCATTGGCTTGCACCAGGAACTACATGGGGAAAACAAGTTAGGAAATCTTTGTCTCAGCAATGAAGCACATGCAAAATATAAGGGCTTGGTTGGCATTTAGGCAACAAGCATGGCTGGCAGATTGAATAATCAGGATGCAAACAAGATGTGAAGTAAACATGAGACACGCAATCTGCAATTGATACTGGCTCAATTTTACGGCATACAGCAGGCTTTGTTTGTTGCATAGGTAGGATGCCTCGAATGTATACATGGTATTCGGGGTAGGTCTTCCCCAAGTAAAAGTTGGCACTCAGCCTTGTTACGAGTTTGGTGTTGCATTTGCAGTTCAGCGCTAGACATAAAAAACACACCAACTTGCGCGAAAACAAGGTTGCTATATTCAGCAGAACGGTGTGCTAAAAATATAAATGTTACCATTGTATTCTTTCAAGCTACTTATGCTTAAAGTGCTGAAGGACTGAAAGTGAGTCGTCATCATCACCAGCCAATCTAAGTCCACTGCAGGGCAAAGGCCTTTTCCATAGATCAATTAAACCGATCCTGCAAAAACTGCGATCAATTTACCCCTACAAACTTCTTGAAATCATCTGCCCATCTAACTTAATTTCTGCACCCCCTGCCGCGCTCGCCTTCTCTAGGAATCCACTCTGGTTCCCTTTATAACCAACGGTTTTCTCGCCTTCGCATTACATGCCCTACCCACGTACAATTCTTATTCTTAATTTCTGCTAATATTTCCTTAACATGCGTTCGTTCCCTGATCCACTCCGCTCTCTTTTTGTCGCCTAATGTTATACCTATCATCTTCCATTCAATTCCGCGCTGAGTGGTTGGGCGCTTCTTTTCCATTGCGTGGTGAGTACCATCGCGAAAATTTTGTCATTCTACAGTTCGTTCGCCGAAATCGCAGAAATATATATACACAGGATGCAAAAATGAAAATGCCTGCCACTCGTGTTCATTACATCACTGCCGCACATCAGGGTTTCCCCGTTCTAGTGAACAATCTCTCATTATGTTTGTTTACTGACTGTACAAAAGGCGCCTTCTATGCTGCGAACACAAACAAATCCCGAAGGTACTTCTGAGACATTGTGCCTTTACGCACAAGTGGGAAACCTGGCTGCGCTAAAGAACATAGACAAAACATACCCACAGCTACGCCACTGTGGTAAATCAGCATTTCGGAGCCAGTAGGAGCAACGGGTGCACCTGGCAGTGCGCGAGATGATGTTTATGTCACGTGGTGTTGCCATTCTAATCGGAGGTGACCCGGTTTGTGTCTTTCTTGTCTGAATAAAACTCAGTTACAGTTCAGCACTTCGTCCTATCTTCTCTGCTTGTTATGTCCCCGTCTACGCGCGCGGTTAATGTATTGAAGATCGCTTCGCCAACAACCGCTTTTGTTGAGGCACGCTTCACAAGAGTTTGAACTTCGGCTGGTTGGTTCCAGAGAAGGCGGAAGCCAACGGAGCGGAAACTACAGAGTTTTAGAATAACGTCCGCAACCGTACGCAAACAGTTAGCGAACGCTATTTCTTTGCGTCGTTCTCTCTGAGTATGCGCCGTACGTTTGCCGCTTCTGCGTTTAGCGGACGGAATACGAGCGGGCGCTATTTTAGCAAAATAGCGGGCGTAGGTAAGGCCGCATGAGTTTCCAAGAAGGCGGCAAATAGCGCGACAGGCATCCAAGCTTCCGCTTTTCTGTCGCCAGTAAGTTGTTTCCGATTGACAAAATTCCTTGCTCTTATGTTTTTAAATACGGTGAGTGCTTAGGACATCACCGTCGCGCGGCTCTGTATCATCGTGACATCGCTGACTGTCGAAACGAAGCTTTGTAGTCAGGCCAGCGACCGAAATGGTGTGTGAGTGGGTGTGTTGTGGGCGCGTTCGCGATGAGATGCGATGTTGTGCTTCTGCGGTGAACAGTGCTTCCCATGCTCTGGATTATCTTTCTCGAGCGACGTATGACTCAACCTCGCATCGGATAAGTAAAGTGTGCATGGCTAAAAGCTTTCTTGGCTTCCGCGCCAGAGTTAAGTGACTGGCGGTTGGACCCCTCAAACATGGCGCGAAGTGAGTGCTGAATTTGCGACAGGCAGGAGGAGGCAACCGTTCGCCGGTCAATCGCAGTTCGGACTTGCAACGCAAGTTGCGCCGTTGTGTTCGTTTGAAACGCAACTCTGGATTGTTTTGAAGTTGAATAAAATGTAGGAGTCAAACTCGGGCATTCGGTTCGGGGCGTTCTGTGAGATTGCACGAAAGAAGTTCTGCGGGACTTCAACGCTTTCTTTGTGGAAAGTACTCAGGTAAGAGAATATAGAGAAAATTCATGTCGTGCTGTGGCCGTGTTGCATTCAACACGAACGGGAAAGCGCTTGTTTGCACTTGTTTTATTATACGTAAAATGTCTAAGCACTCCGGCACTCCGCTAGAAGATCAGCCGGCAAGTCATGTCGCAAAACATTCGAGAGATTGCGCCGTATGCATTAGCGTGTCGCTACGAAAAACTGACGAGATGCTCTACTAAAACTCCCCTCGCGGTGTTTACGTACCGGGACGCAAAAATTTAGCGTTTAGCGTACGCAAAGGCAACAAACACTGTTCTAAAACTCTCTACTAAAGAAACAAAGCACAAGTGTTTTCTACTTATCGCTCCGTCCCGTCTGTAACGCTACCTCTTTATTTCGAAGGCACGTTTCACACAATGCCAGCAACAAAGTACAACCTACATGCCTTTTCACAGATATGCTGGCAAAACTAATAAAGCGTGATAATTCATTAGTAATGACGTTGAGATGCACAATACTCACGAAGGGAAGGCGTTGAACAAGGTCGCAACGGCAACGGTCTAAATAGCGTTGCATCCGTGAAAACTGTCGTCGTGCTTTTGACTCGCTGAGCTCTTGCAGACGAATTGACTTCACAACACAACTCACACGGCTGCAAACAGTCTTCATCCATTCACAGTAGTAACAGCAGGCATTTGAGAAAAATTCAAGGCTCTCATCCTGTTACATGTTTAAACTGAACGGCGCAGCACGGGTCTGACAGTTGCACTTGTTGCACGCCGAAGGTCAAGACCCGTGGATTGGATAAGCTGATATGATCTGGCTTTACAGCATCATCGTTATTTTACGGTGTAAAAACAATATATGAAACAATGAACTTGTAGCGTTAGTACACATATTTTGTATTTTATGTAGTTTTTATCTTAACGGGAGCAATTCATGCCCCACTTTAGGCATTGCGAGTATAATGAAGCAGACGGCGCCCATGGCTATGATACAAATAAAGAACATTGTTGGTCGTGAACATCGAGCCTTAAATCAAGTCCGTTCTTTATAACAAATTTTGCTGACTAAAATAAAATAAAGGTGATTTATCAGCATAAATCATGCATTGCTAATTCGAGCAGCCCAACATACGCAAATGGAGCGAACTTCGAACAACAGAATCAAAAGCACGCAGGTTGTATGTTTGATATCTCAAGACATTACGTGTTTATAAGTTTAAATTGAAAATATAACGCATAAAGCTAACGTCTTACTTCACAAACCAATACTAGAAACATTCATATTCTATCCCAGCAGCTTATGAAGCCTCGCGAACGAATCCAGACTGTAGCACATGGCTTTTTTGCGGGGAAGCGCGCCAGCTTTAATCGGCTCTTTTTGCTTTTCAAATTTGTGAAACACACGTGTATGATGCTTTAGAATGTAATATTTTTCTACTGATTATTAAGGCGAAAAAGAACAAAACGTGTCATACTTTGGCGAAACACACATGGACACTCTTCTTTTTTGTGGCAGCATAGACTTTTACTAAGCCATGTAAAATAGCTGAGCCCAATGCAGGGAGTGCATGCCGTCTTGAGATCGTTTAGCATAAGATGTCTGCTTGAACTCTTTAATAGGTGACCACTCCAGTTTGTGTCGCAAAATATTTTAATATTGGAACCAAGTGGAGCAATAGTGCACAGTTAGAAAACTGTAATACTCACACGGAACAATTTTAAGGACAATCCGCTTTCCAAAATTGCGGTATTAATTGTGATGCTCCAGAAGTCGGATAGTAAAGCTGAGGACTGAAATTAACTCCAACAAATCATAAATGCTCTGAAGTTACAAAATCCTAAAGTAACTGCCAACCTTGAAGGTCTGCTAATTTTTAAATTCAGCGATTCAAACAGGGTATTTCACCTGCCTTCGAGCCCGTATGTTCGGCTGGGTGTTGCAAGAAATGCTTTCAAAACATGGCAAAGCATTTTTTTACAGAAAAGCATTGATGGACTATAAAGATGCCTTTTGATATTTTTTACGAAAATTTCTGATCTTTTCACTGTCGGGCTATTTATTAAGCTCTTGGTTGGAAGAGAAAAAATACCAACAAAATTCCACGCGTACTTAAGCGTGCATTTTCTCAAGAGCGCCCGGCTTTGTACAGGCTTTCGTTGGCTTTCGAGCAGCCTCGACCGAAAAAGAGAAGCGTCTCTGCAGTGACGCAAGGTTGGGCCAGTGGGCTGCGGGCGGTTTGGTCTGTTTTGGTCGAGGCGTGAATCCGCCTCGCTGTCGCCACGTGGCCCCGTGCAACAAATGTGCGCCGGACGCTCTGGCACAAAACCATGCAGGTGTTCTAAAGACGTAGGAACGACTCCGACTGCGCTATTTTTTGTGAGGAATGTACGCCTCCGTGAAGAAACTTATTCGAGCATGCTGAGACTGTGATTCTCCACCGTCTCCAACTCGGCAACAAACCGGTCATTTTTAGCCTTTACCATTCCCAGCGCCCTTTCGACAGGATGGGCATAGATTGAATGGTCCGCGTGTGTATGTTCTTTTGAAAAAATGAAGCTTAGTATTAATAATATAAATATTACTATAATATTATTATAATTATAAGAATATGCATTAATAATAATATTATTAATATATTCAATCAATCAATCATGTATATTTATAGTGCCCAGGAACAGCCGTGAGGCCTTGGTGCTGGTACACAGATGGATACAGGTAAAAAAAAAGGAAAACAAAAAGTGAAAGGAAAGAACACTTTGACAGCGTATAAAATAAAAGAGTAGAAAAAAATAGCTTCTTATACACTACATGCAATGAACACAAATAAAACTGACAGGATACAACAGAATTGGTAATTACATCGTACCGATGAAACAGAACATCTGCACACTACAGATAATCGTGTAACCTTATAACAGCAATCCATAAAATGGAAAACAACAAAATAGTCATTTAAACAGCATACTCTTTATACAGTTAGGCAAGCAGGTAAAAAGAAGTTACTATAACAACAACAAGATCCATTCAGTATGACGGAGCAAAGAAATATTCCATATAGTTCCATGTAAGAGAATAAGAGGGAGCATATTAGCGAATGAGAATGCTGGAAGTGTCTGAACTGAACTGATTGAGGGAGCTGTTAAAAATATCTACGTCTGCAGAGTAGAAATTACACGTGCTCTGCAGCCTGAACAGCGGGCAATTACGGTTACAGGAGCTGAGAGTACGAAAAGAATGACATTTTCTTGTGGTTTTATTTGGCACTCTTAGCTGGAGCTCCGAAAGCAGTTGCGCACTGCTAATTTGTCCATATATGAGCTTAAAAAAATAGGAGGTCAGCTGTATCGCGCCTAGCCTTTAGCTCAGGCAGCACTTGCAAGCACCGTGGTTCAGAGTCAAGCATGAGGGAAGCGATGTCTAAGTATGGACAGCAGCTTATTGTGCACTTTATCAATGGCCCTGCTGTTAGATTTGCATGTACCATTCCAGACAACCGAGGCATATTCCAGCACGGGACGACAGACAGTGGAGTACAGTTTGAGGAAGGACTTTGCACTACGGAATTCTTTAGACATCTGGCAGACCATGCCCAAGCGGCGGAGATCTCGCTGTTTGATCAATCGAACGTGCGGTGTAAAAGTCAGCTGGTTATCAAAGAGCACGCCAAGATCAGTTGTCGTCGAGATTCGAGGCAAAGTAACATCGTGAACTGAGTAATGATAAAGCAGGCAGTCTGTTTTACGCGTGTATTACGACACTTTGGTTTTCGCGGCGTTCACTATCAGTTCGTTCTCTAACCAGAGTGCAAATGCATCCACGTCTCTTTGCAAATGCCCGCAGTCGCTAAGAGATGAAACTTCCCTAAAAATCTTGATGTCATCAGCATAAAGTAAAAAAGAAGAATGCCTTGTAGCAGCTGAAACATCATTGACAATTAAAGAAAACAAAAGAGGGCCTGACCCCTGTGTCACACCACTTGAAACGCAGTAACGATAGGATTGCTGGCTGTTAACATTTACGTAGCAGGTCCGCCCACAAAAGTAACTAGTTAGGAGGTCAAGAATTGAATTATCTATGTTCAGGAGTGACAGTTTAGAAATTAACAATGGGTGACTGACCACATCAAAAGCCTGGCTCAGGTCAAAGTACACAGTATCAAGCCTCCTCCTATGATGAACCGCTTCGGAGGCTCGCTGCATGAAAGAAACGGGGTTAGTGGTTGTGGAACGTCCGGACATAACCCGTGCTGTTCAGAAATTAGTATGCGCTTAACGCTGGAAGTTAAAACATCGTGCAACACAGTCCCAAAAAGCTTACACGCCACACACCGTAGCGAAATAGGCCGATATTTTCTAGCACTATCTTTAGCACCAGTTTTGAAGACAGGGACCAAGCGTGCTAACTTCCAGGCTGCTGGAAAAGTAGCAGATTGAATTGAATTAATAAATATAGCGGTTAGTATGGGAATCAGAAGCTCCCCATAGGTTTTTATTATTGCGGGAGGAATGCCATCAGGGCCATAGAAAAATGACGGTTTGAGGCGCTTCAGAGCTTTCCGAACGTCGCCCTCACTTATTCGGGGAACGCAGAAATTAGACGACGCAGAGGAAGAGTTGGACACAATGTTAACTTCACCCTTTGGAAATACTGAGCTGAAATGATCTGCAAAGGCATTAGCAACGTCTCCAATCGGGTTTCCATTGTCGTCTAGAAGGTTAACGATTTCGGCGACCTTGCCAGCAGATGGACAACGAACATACTGCCAGAAACTTTTCTGTTCGCGTGTAGCGCTGATTTCTACATTGGCTATGTAGTCTGACCGATCGCGATAATACAGGTCTTTACACAGGGCTCTGGAATACCTAAACTCTTTTTTCTAAGCTTCGGATTGTAGCCCCCGAATTAGCTTGTGAGCACGGGCTTTACATTTTAAAGCCTTTCGCAGTTCCGCAGAAAACCATTTCGGAAATTTATATTTCTTTCCGGACGTTCTTGGTATAAACATTTGCATTCCTTGCTGAATAACGGTAAAAAGTTTCTCGACTTGGTCATCAACAGAGGGAAGTTTGACGAGGAGAGACCAGTCAGTGTTACATATGTAGTTATAAAAAGCAACGTAATCTCCAGCAGCATAATTGTACGTCGGGTGTGCAGAATGGCCGGAGCATCTCGATTTGGAAGCGTTCTAGACAATCCCCGGGAAACGACTCACTAAAAAAATATACCGAACGGCTCGAAACAAAGCCGCAGCTAATTCGCTTTTCTAGAATACGAAATTACAACACTCAATTTTTCTTATCTCATTATAGTCCTTACAGAGCATGGTCGCTGATAATTGAGATTCGGGGTAATCGGACAGGATGCTAATTAGACCTCATAACAAAGAAATTTGATGATGCCAGAGAAAATGTGGTAGATCGCCTAAACGATTAATTTCACCCATATCAAAATCCGTGAATAACCTTCATATGTCGTCGCGTCCAATTCTGCCACAGCGCGCCCTGACCGACTTTGCATATCTGCCTTCCTTGGGATAGGTAGACTTGCACAGGCTGAGGCGCTCCTCAGAGAAAATGCGCTCGGCTGGGTTAGATGGCATATGTGGTGATGACGTATTGCGCCACTTGCAAGTTTTAAGAGATCCGCTTTTGTTTATCTTCAATGGCATTTATTTGTCGAGCCTCATTCCTAACAAGATTAAAAGGGTGAAGGTTATTCTGCTGTTTAGGGGTGGCGATGCCTCCACAGCGGAAAACTATGGTCCCATATCAGTTCCCTCTTTCTTAGCTCAAGGTGCTAAAAGGCATATCCTATAGATTAAGATAGCCTTCGGGCAAAAACACTTGCTCTAGTCTCCCTGCCATTACGGCTTTTTTCAGACAGTGGTACGTAACAACTGTTTGAAGAATTGTCGGACTACTTGCATGAACTCTTGGTAACAATAAGGTGGCCTGTGCACTCTTCTTAGATCTATATAAAGTGTTCGATTCTGTTAGCCAGGACATCTTATGTAGTAAACGTTATAATTATTGCTTTTGCGGCCACTTTCATAACCTCTTAAACAATTACTTGTCCAGTCGGTCACAAGTAGTTTGTTTAAATGTGGCAAAAAGTTTACTACGGTGTTTGCATTTAAAAGTTCCGCAAAGGCTCTGTTGTACCCCTTTGTTATTTAATTTGTATGTTGAGGATTTCAGTTCAGTTAAAAGTAAACGTAAAATATTTCAATACGCAGACGATACACTGATTATCTCTAGGCACACAAATTATCAGGATACCACGGCCGCCTTTCAACAGAACGCAAAGAGCAGATGAACTGGTTCGATTTTAATCTAATAAAATTGAACCCTTAAAAAAAGCAACTACTTTGATTTAAAAATCCGCTGACGGTTGTCCCAACCACCTTGCCTGAACTGATTCATACTGAATTATGTATTCATTGTTATTGTACTCCGCTTCTTTACACAGATTGTGTGAAATACCTTGGGGTTATTTTGGATTCTGATGTGAGCTGAAATTTGCACAGGGCTTCGCTTTGTGCGCGACTACGAAGCGTTGCTTGCTTGTTTTATCGCATAATTGGACTCGTACCTTATACAGTAAAAAAATGATTGGACATGCACTTGCTCACGCTCATGTCGATATATGGCATTCGCAACTACTTTAACTGTTCCGGGTTTTGGAAATCAAGAGTAAATAGTTTACTCAAAAATATCCTTCAAAGCATTGCACATGGACTCAACATGCCTTCATATGTTAGTTTGTTTCGTGCACTTGGACTGCCTAATTTTCATACTTTATTCTGTTGTACCATTGGCCCTCGATACGTCTGGAACAAGGACTTCTTGAACCTTAATTCTAAACAAATCTCATTTCGCAATATTCCACGTTATGTTGTTCCCAGGGCTCGAAAAAAGTATGGTGAATGTTGCAGAGCGTAATATGTGGCTAAAATGTTCAATCAGCTTCTTAAATAAAGAAACAGTGCGTGGTCTTCAGTGAGCAGTTATGGATCTTCAAGACTAAACTGTGAAAAATTTGTTTCATAATGCGTGAAATTGGCGTAACGAATAAAAAAATTCTTTACAACCATTTCACGCATAGTGAAACAAATTAGTGACACATAACATAGTGAACAAATATAGTGAAACAAAATATCAACTACTTACTGGTTTTGCTTTAGCTCACCAGTTTTATTTGATAAGATTCTGCAAGTGTGATGAACTGTTATGTAAAGTTTGGGTGTTAGAACCGCTTTTACTTTTTCAGCCCCTGCAATTTTGGTACTTTGGTTTTGATTGAGTTCGCGCTTTGACTTCTCGAGTGTTGCCTGGTTACCTTTTACTGAGAACTGTAGTCTGCGTTATATGTTATGTACTATTTATTCAGTGCCAGCACTGATTTTCGCCCGTTCTGCCGGGTGTTGCCAAACAAGCCCTTGTGGGCCTTTGTCAGACTCGGCATTATAAATTGTATTTATTTGAATGGAAATAAACTTAGTAATAATAATATTCAATCAATCAATCAACCTATAATAAAGTGCCCAGGAACAGCCGAAGCCTTCGCGGTGGCGCACTTTGAGGAAAAAAAAGGCCACCTTGAAATAAATCAGCGACTGATACAAAAACAGCCACGAAAAAAGGTGGTGGAGTAAAGAA
This sequence comes from Haemaphysalis longicornis, assembly GCF_048455015.1. Lineage (NCBI taxonomy): Eukaryota > Metazoa > Arthropoda > Arachnida > Ixodida > Ixodidae > Haemaphysalis > Haemaphysalis longicornis. Next base: position 162,664,472 of record NW_027526422.1, read on the forward strand.
CAAGAAACTTGAATACTACAGATAATAAAGACAAAAGTGGTATCCAAACTACATTACACGACTAACCGAGACTGCAAATTGTTATACATTGCCACAACGCATCGTACAATAAACATGGCAATGCGATGAAGCATCAATTACACAAAAAGTTATTAAACAAAGAACAGGAAATATTTGCAACTATTCACAGAAAGTGATAAGTTATAGAAACATTAGTTACTGTTCCCTGCTCGGGCCACTTCAAAATATTATAAAGAGTTGAATACAGAAGTGTGTCATAGTACATACAACGATTACGCCTGCAGCACCAACAACATATACGAACAAATGAGAACAAACTCTGAAAACAACACACATATGAGGAAAATAACTGAAGAACAAGAGTATTGTCGAAATGAAGTTAGCGCGCCACGGCTAACAGCCCGGCCAAACACCCCCCCAAGGGGACGGCAAAAAATATCAAGTTGCCCGGAGTGAAGGTTATATAGGTGTTGCAGTCTATCAAGAGGAGAACATCTGCTAAGTTGTGCAGTTGTGTGAAAAGGGTGGTTAAGCCTTGTTGCTTTTTTCGGAACACGAAAACCGATTGCTGCAAGCAGTTCCGGGTCTTGAAATTGTACCGTGAAGTAGTTTGTATAACAAAACAAGGTCTGAGAGGGTTAGCCGGTAACTTAAAGAGACAGTTATCGGGAGAGGCTCAGACGGAAAACGATGCATAAATATTGATACAAATTTGGTCTGTACACGCTCTACATGTTGACAATTAGATATGCATATTCCATTCCAAATGACGGAGGCATATTCAAGTTGAAGAATACAAAGTGCCATAAAAAGTTTTAGGAACGAATGAGGCGACTGGAAGTCTCGTGAAAACCTGCATTTAGCCCCATTAATAGTAATATTATTAATAATATATTATAATATTTAATAAGATTAATAATAATAATATAATATTAATATAATAATAAATTATTATTATACGGTTTTTTTTAAACTAGTTTAGCATCGATTGAAATATAATTTCCTCTCATCCTGGACACCGTATCGTCATTTTCGGTGACCGTAACTCCCCTGGAATAGAATGGGGTGACCTTAGTATTTCTCATTACAATAACTACGTTCCTCAAAATGCCTGAGCCTTACTGAACTTCATTTCATTTACTGGCCTTGAACAGTGCAACCACGTTGTGAACTCTGCTGGCAGCTTACTTGACCTTTGTGTTTCAAACATCGAAAACTTCAGTGTCAACATAAACCCTACTGGTTCGGTTACCCCGGACAATGTCCATCCTCCCTTATCCATATTACTACCTATTCAAAGTGATGTGCAAAAGGACAAGCCACGTGTTTCCGGATTCCCCCGCTATAATTTTGCTGCTGGTGACTACATCAGCTTTTACCAGTACTTGTCGAATTTTGATTTGTCGGCAATCCTCGCGTCAAATGACCCAAATTTTCAGGCCAGCGAAATAACCAAAGTACTTCATGAAGGTATGCGTAGATATATACCACAAAAGAAATTTAAATCTTCGAAGTAGCCTTTCTGGTTCTTGAGTGAACTCCGGTCGGCACTAAACGGCAAAGAGCGTGCCCACAGGAAAGCTCAAAAGAGTGGGGAGACAAAATGGAAGTTAGAGTTTAAAGAATACCGGTCACTCTGTAAAAAAAATTCCCCGCATTTCCCCGAGGGGAAGAATGTGAAAGTGCGAATGCACGAGTTGAATTTGCGCGGTTCGGTAATGCTCGCAAAAGAGAGATCACACACACACACACAACTACAAAGAAAGAAAGATGCATTTATTCACAGACACCTATTTGTGTTGTCGTTGTACTTGATTGCTAGAGCGGATCTTAGCTTTGAAATTTCGTGTGTCAGTACTCCTTTAAGCGGGTGCATTAGCCCTTCTCACGCCCGATTCCTGGCCAATCCCCCACGTGAATATGTGCCATGTCAGCGGCCAGGCAGCGCGCTCCCATCTCCCCCCGTTGCCAAGGAAGACGAGGAGATTCCTGGCCAATCCCCCACGTGGGTATGCTATGCGGACATCGCCGGTGGGCGCAGGTTCAGGGTCGCTTAAGAAGTGCATCGCACTTAAAAACTGTATGATCGTGATGGGGCTGCATGCATTACGTCCACATAAAGCAATTTTAAAAGGAGCCCCAAAGATTTATGCAAATGTATCTGCAGTAGGTCACCCCAGCATAACACTGAATGCATTAATATTCTTAACTACGATGGAGTAATCATTGATGACGTCCCTGCCGCATTCGCTCAGCAGTTTAAAACGGTGTATAGAGATACCTGCGACGTTCCGTTATCTCCGATGTCCAATTGTCGCGGTACGGCCCCGAGCACGGCATTTGTAGGGGAGGAAGTCGTGATGAAAAGCCTACGGGACGCGAAGCCGTCGCTAGCCTGTGGCCCAGATGGAATTCCCATGGCTCTACTCAATGCTTTCAGTCCTATCCTTGCTCCAGTGCTTGTACGTGTGTTTAACAACTGTATTAGTAATGGCACGTATCCTAACTGTTGTAAAATTGCTAAAGTTTTACCTGTACCCAAATCCGGGTAAAAAACAGTTGCAAAAAATTGTAGACCAATTTCCCTCCTGTGCAGTGCTTCTAAATGTTTTGAATCTATAATTCATTCCCTCATTACATCCAGAGGAAGATATGAAATTATTCCAAATCAACATGGTTTTATACGTGGCTGCTCGACCACTACAAACGTAGTTTCTTTTATGGAACATGTGTCAAAGGCAGTGGAAGAGAGAAGCCAACTTGACGTGGTATACTGTCAACTTAGCAAGGTATTCGATGTGGTTTCCCATTCATTGTTGTGTAAAAAACTTTCCCACCTTGACATTCCTGATCCGTTGCTAGATCTGCCGCGTGACTACCTTACCAGTCGTCACTGCTACGTTCACTGTAACGGGCTACACTCCGGAACGTACTCAGCCACCAGCGGGGTGCCTCAAGGCTGTCAGACTTTTACTGTCAGACTTTGTTCTCGGCTTGTTGTGTGGTCTCCACAATAAACAGAGCCACAAAGACATCTTTTTTACTTTTTACCTGTACCCAGGCTCCGCCTGTGCTTAATTTCTGTCTATTTCACTACTTTCTTTTTTGTGTGTGTTGTCGCTTGTTTGTTTCTTGCAATATGTTTCTTGTATTTTGTTTTTATGTAACTATCCGTGCGCCAGCACTCAGGCCTCTGGCTGTTCTTGGGCACGTAAATAAGCATGATTGATTGATTGATTGATTGTTATTATTATTATTACTAATATTATTATCTGGCGGCGCATCTATAGATGTTTGTAAAGCTTTCGATTCTGTGTGTCATAATCTATTGCTAAGGAAACTGCACTTATTGGGTTTCCGTGGCCCGTTTTTTATCATCTTTATAATTACCTCTCAGAGCGCTCTCACGTTGTTGCTACTGATGATCATTTTCATTTCAGTAGACCACTATCTCTATTTGCTGGTGTTCCACAAGGTTCCATTCTGTCGCCCTTGTTTTTTAACATTTATTTGAATGATTTTCCACGTCAATTGCTAAATTCATAGTTTACCAGTACGCAGATGACACAGCCTTGGTTGTTAAACTTGTGAAATATGAAATGGCTATAAACATGCTTCAAAATGAAATTTGTAATGCTGTGCATTGGTTCTCCAAAAATCGCCTTAAAATCAATTCTCGTAAAACTAAACCAATCTGTTTTCCTAATCCGTTGAAAACTACTGTGATTAACACTCCTGTTTAAATTCACGATCACCAGTTCACCTCCTGTGAGTGTGAAGTTGTAAATTATGTTGATACTAGTAAATATTTAGGCATTGCTTTTGATTCCTCATTGTCTTGGCATGAACACTTAGCATATGTCTGCGGAAAACTCCGAAATGTGGCTTGTGTGCTTTACAACATTAAATCGTTCGTTCCCTTTCACGTCAAGAAAATTATTGCGCATGCCCGGTCCCGTACAAAGGTGTGGGATAACCACTGTTTACTTTTGTTGATCCCGTTGCAAAGCTCGCGTGAACAGCCTATTGAAAAATATATTGATGTCTATTACTTATGGATTGCCGTTGAAAGATATGCAGAATATATTCAAAACTTTCAATTTGCCGTCATTTGATGGTTTATTTATTGAAACAGTGGTTGTTAAATATTTTTGGTTGCTTGAATTTAAGCATGAAGGCAAGTCTGCCCGGGCTGTAAGAAATCAGCCTCGCTTTTCAGTCCCCCGCCCCAGTAGATCACATGGTTTGGTACGTAGAAGTGTTTATGTCCCAAAATGTTTTATTGATTTACCCCAAGAAGTTCTTGCCGCACAATCAAAACAAAAATTTAAAAAAGCCCTGTTGACCTTTTGTTAAATCTTGTGCCTATATTTTGTTTGTCATATACACGTATTGTAAACACGTCTTGTAGTTATGGATATGTGTGATAATGTTGATTCTGATATCTTTTCTGCGATGATTTTCTTGTGCTCTGCTCGAGCACTGTTTAGTTTATTGACTTCTTAAATATTGTGTTTGCACATTTCTATTTCCATGTACTCTATTTCCTTCTCTTCTTTGCTTCGCCGGCTTGCCAGGCCTAGTCACACAAGCCAATTTTGGCTTCGACAGGCCTGCCACTTTACCTTGTAAATAGGACAATTAAGATTATTATCAATCAATCAATCACTCAATCAATCAATCAATCAATCGTGTTTATTTACGTGCCCAGGAACAGCCAGAGGCCTGAGTGCTGGCGCACGGGTAGTTACATGAAAACAAAATACCAGAAACATATAGCAAGAAACAAACAAGCGACAAGACACACACAAATTGAAGTAGTGAAAATGACAGAAATAAAGCACAGGCGGAGCCTGGGTACAGGTAAAAAAATAAAAAAAGAAGATGCCTATGTTGCTCTGCCCGTCGTAAAGGCCACACGACAGGCAGAGCAACAAAGTTTGACAGTAATACAACAAAAACAACGGCAAGAGTGTAGAGACAAATGAAAAAACGAACAAATGACAGTAAACAGTTTCAAAAATAGGCAACTATCAGTTGAATAGACACAACCGCAGAGAAATCAAATTCCAGAAAAAAACAACGACAGACATATCATAGGTGTTTAACATACTGTATTCAACAGCGTTGTACGGTAAACTGTAAAGGATTTGTGAAAGATGTCAAGGCGTTCAAAGAAGCGGTTGTAACAATTCTGTATTCTGCGCACAGGAGAATGATTGGAGTTGCGCGCAGCGGTCAAGAACGGGCGATGGGACCTGGTGGGCCTTTGTGGTACACTAAACTCTAAACAGTTAAGCAGGTCTGCGCAAGAAAGGTCACCATGAACAATTTTGTGAAGAAATGTAAGGTCTGCACGCATACGTCTGCAGTTCAAGGAAGGGATGGAAGGGACTATGGATAAGTCAGAATCAGGATGAAAACTGTGATTGTGATGACGGTGCTTAAATACGGATAAAAACTTCTTCTGCACACGTTCTATAAATTCACTACTAGATTTGGAGATGCCGTTCCAGGCAACAGAAGCATATTCTAACTGTGGGATACATATTGCATTGTATAGCATTAGAAATGGATCTGGAGAAGCGAATTCCTTTGTAATCCGACACACATTTCCAAGGCGTCGGAGTGCTCGCCGGGTGATGAGCCTAATATGAGGAGAAAAAGAGAGGGTACTGTCGAAAAGCACCCCTAGGTCCCTAATCTCCTCAACCCTTTGCAGAGGAGCTCCCTCAATACTATAATAATAAAAACAATAATAATATTATTATTAATATTATTATTATTATTGTTTGATTGCTTGATTGATTGATTATTATTATTAATATTATTATTATTATTATGTACCTTTGCGATTCATTTCAGCTCTGTATTTCCAAAGGGTGAAGTTAACATTTTGTCCAACTCTTCCTGTACGTCGTCTAAATTCTGCGTTCCCAGAATCCGTGAGGACGACGTTCGGAAAGCCCTGAAGCGCCTCAAACCCTCATTTTCCTGTTGCCCTGACGACATTGCTCCCGAAATAATAAAAACCAATGGGGAGCTTCTGATTCCTATACTAACCGATATATTTAATATTTCAACTCAATCTGCTACTTTTCCAGCAGCCTGGATGTTAGCACGCTTGGTCCCTGTCTTCAAATCTGGTGCCGAAGACAGTGCTAGAAACTATCGGCCTATTTCGCTTGTGTGCGGCGTCTGAGCTTTTTGAGATTATGTTGCACGATGTTTTAACTACCAGTGTTAACGGCATACTAATTTCCGAACAGCACGGGTTTATGTCCAGACGTGCCACAACCACTAACCTCGTTTCTTTCATGCAGCGAGCGGCCGAACTGGTTCATCATAGGAGGCAGCTCGATACTGTGTACTTTGACCTGAGCAAGGCTTTTGATGTGGCCAGTCACCCATTGTTAATTTATAAACTGTCACTCCTAAATATAGATAATTCAATTCTTGACCTCCTAATTAGTTACTTGCGAGGGCGGACCTGGTACGTAAATGTTAACGGCCAGCAATGCTATCGTTACAGCATTTCAAGTAGTGTGCCACAGGGGTCTGTTCTAGGCCCTCTTTTGTTGTCTTTATTTGTCAATGATGTTTCTGCTGCTATAAGGAATTTTTCTTTTTTAGTTTATGGTGATGACATCAAGATTTTTAAGGAAGTTTCGCGTCTTAGCGATTGTGAACATTTGCAAAGAGACGTGAATGCTTTTACACTCTGGTGTGAAGAGAACGAACTGATAGTGAACGCAGCGAAAACCAAAGTGTTGTCGTACACGCGTAAAACAGACTGCCTGCTTTATCACTACTCAGTTCATGAAGTTACTTTGCCTAGAATCTCGACGACAACTTATCTTGGCGTGCTCTTTGATAACCAGCTGACTTTAACACCGCACGTTAGATCCCTCAAACAGCGAGCTTTCCGCCGCTTGGGCATAATCTGCCGGATGTCTAAAGAATTCCGTAGTGCAAAGTCCTTCCTGAATCTGTACTCCACTGGCTGTCGTAGCGTGCGGGATTATGCCTCGGTTGTCTGGAATGTCACATGCCAATCTAACAGCGGGGCCATTGATAAAGTGCCGAATAAGCTGCTGTCTATACTTAGACATCGCTTCCCTCGCGAGTATCACCGTCTTGACTCCGGACCACGGTACTTGCAAGTGCTGCCTGATCTAAAGGCTAGGCGCGATACACCTGGCCTCTTATTTCTTTTTAGGCACATACATAGACAAATTAGCAGTGCGGAACTTGTTTCTGAGCTCCAGCTAACAGTGCCTCTTAATACCACAAGAAAATGTCATCCTTTTCGTACTCTCAGCTCCTGTAACCGACATTGCCCGCTGTTCAGGCTGTACATCACGTTTAACTTCTACTCTGCAGCCATAGATATTTATAACTGCTCCCCCAGTCAGTTCAGTTCAGACACTTGCAGAATTTTTATTCGTTAATACGCTCCCTCTTATTTCTTACATGGAACTATATGGAATACTTCTTTGCTCCGTCATACTGAATGTATTTTGTTCTGCTTATAGTAACTTCTTTTTGCCTGCTTGCCTTACTATATGGATAGTATGCTGTTTATATGACTTTTTTGTTGTCTTCCTTTTTATGGATGCTGTTATAACGTTACATGATTATCTGTAGTCTGCAGATGTTCTGTTTCATCTGTACGATGTAATTACGAATTATGTTGTATCCTTTCAGTTTTGTTTGTGTTCATTACATGTAGTGTATATGCTATCTACGTTTTGTAGTGGTTTGTGTGGTATACTTTATAATATACATTGTAAAAGTTTTTTTTTACTCTTTTATCTTATACGTTGTCAAAGTGTTCTTTCCTTTCTATTTTTCCCTTTTTTTCACTTGTATCAATCCGTGTGCCAGCACCAAAGCCTCACGGCTGTTCCTGAGCACAATAAATATACATGATTGATTGATATACATATACATGAATATTATTAATATTATTAGTATTTTATAATTATTTTATTTATATTATTCTAATAATTATTATTATTGTTATACTTGGTTTATACCAACATTATTCTGCGCGTTATGGCGCCCAGTACAGACACATGTGTATAATGCTGCTCGGTTTTCTACGGTACACAGAAATATCAACGCTGTTTTTTGTGCAAACGACGTGCTCATGACCAGTGTGTGGTGCTGCCGGACGAAGAACTGCAGCTTCTACAGTCTTGTGCTCAGCCGTTCTTATGCAACCGATGTGCGACTGTGGATGGCTAAGGTAGGCGTAGCGACGCACCGGACGACTCGATGGAAAGCCCCCGCATTCCTGCCTCGACGCCCCTCGCTGCTCCCGCCGTCTCTCCTCTGGTTGTTCCTGGGGAAGGAGGAATAGGTTTGCGCGAGCTCCTACTCAACGCGCTGCAGGGAATCTCGTTCCTTACCGACTCGCTCGCCGAGCTCGGGAGTGCAATGATCGGCTCTGCAGTGAGAACGCACGCGTGCAATCCCAAAAGACGGACACCGTCGCCTCTCTCCGATCAGAGGTTAGACACCTGCGCGACGACCTGCGCTGAACGCCGCATCCATACGGCCTACCGGTAATACACCTCCCTACCTCAACTTGGCTGCGGTGGCTTGTGTTCAGAGTATCGGTGCATCAAAGACGACACACTCAATCACAGCAACAACACCTCTCCGACATCCCACACACAAGCCGCCAAGCGCGCCAGCGGCGATGGCAACTGCGACGCCTCCACTGTCTGCCTTGCTGCCCACCGCTTCAGTAAACGTAACATCTCCCAGGGGTGGCCTCCGGACGACGAAGACCAAGGAACCAGCCTTACTTGGATCATCCGACTCGACTGGCTTGGTTGTTGCAAATACATCGAAGCGCCCCAAGCTTGTTTTTGTGTCGAAAGTGCAAGTACGACGGCGGGGCAGCTCCATGCCCACCTGTCTTCAGTGAACCTTGAACCGCTATTCTGCCACCGATTTAAGACCAAGTATGAAACGTATGCATTGTTCCTTGTCGGTGTCGACGACATGTAGTTTCAGCGTTTATGTGACCCCTGTACCTGGCCTTCGGACTGTTTGTTCAAGCCCTTTTGAGGTAGACTTTATTCGAACATGATTCTTTCCCCCACACCAACTCCGTTCCACTCGATCACAAAACGTAATGCTAGCTTCGAAATATTGTATCAAAATGCCTTCGGGCTTCGTACTAAATCTTCTGCGTTTTTAGAGAATGTTCTGTCCTCTACATACCCAGGCAGCACAGGACTGTTCGGCCTAAAACAGGCCGGTGTACTTTGGCCGGTGATTTTCTGTCCGGCCGTTTTCCGGCAGCCATGTTCGGCCCATGTCCAAATGTGGGCCTTTTGGCCGTATACGGCCGTACTCCCATGGCTGTCCAACGGCCAGTATCCGTCGGCCAGTCGACCGGCTTACGGTCATACGGCCAGATTCCAGCTGTAGGGCTCCGGCTATTCCAAAGCTACCCGTGTACGGCCGAAGTACGGCCGCCGGAGGACAGCCGAGATGCGGTCGTCGGACTCCGGCCGGACTAAAGCTACCGGAAATACGGCCGTGCTACGGGCATTGGAGTTCAGCCACAGTACGTTAACTGTACTGAGGCCGGTCACTGCATGTCGCGCAAGCAGATGACTCATTCGCGCAGTGCAGAAGCAGCACAAACCCAGCATTTTGAGTCCAATGCAGCCACATCAAAGTGAGCTCGCGCGCAACCACCAGCCGTCAAGCTTTCAGCGCAGCCTTGCATAATTACCAGCCTCAGTTGACAGGAAAATTAATTTATTAAACAGTGCTCACAAATTGTCGTTCCTTTAATTGCTGTGCCTCTTTTACTGCCGAACACAGAAAATATTCAGTTCTTTGTAGAGTTTGAATAGATGTATTGTCCAGGTCCTGATATCCTCTGTGGGCGGCTTACCTGTAATAAATGGGGAAACAGGGGGGGGGGGGGCGGAGGGCGCATACTTTAGTGGGTTGAATTTCAGAGAGATAAATTGCGCCGCTTTTAGACAATTTCTTTTAGGGCAATATTCCGGAACACTTTCATGCTATGACTACGTAAAATATTTTTATAAAAGTTGCTTGACCAATTTTGCTGTATATAAAACCGGCGTGAATGCCTTTACGGAGCGTTTTGGTTCTCAACAAAACACTCAGGAGCATTTATTATAACTCCTTCACAAAAAAGTATGTCCAGTTTTTGCCCATTTTTCTTGCAAAATCAACTCGATCAACGTTTCTGATGATCTTGCGCAGGGCTGATCCTAAGAAGGAGTGAACAGGTACTTTCATTTTCAATCTATTTTAATGTTGTTTTCATGAGTATACGTCCACACCACTTAATAGTCCAAAAGAACTTAATTTTCTTTTTATTTCATACTACGTTCAAAAAATTCCAGACGCGTTGCGAATGACGCTGTGCTTCAGGTGGCTGCAGTTGTATCCCTCTGTGTTCACGCAAGGAAAGGCGTAAAATTAGTTACATAATTTGTTTCAAACCAATACCATAGCAATGGTAGCATGCATACAGGAAACCTTGCATACTGCAACGAATAGGGCAATAAATATTTTATTGGTCAAGGTTGAATGCGTAGGGTTCTCAACCCGTCGGAGGCAAACTTGCGCCTCTGGGAGTTTATTTATTTATTTATTTATTTATTTATTTATTTATTTATCTATTTATCTATTTTTATACATTTATTTATTCATTGTTTTTTAATTTATTTATTTATTTATTTGATGCCTGCTTGCCTTTGCATGCATTACAGAAGGGAGATACATAACACTAAGCATTAAATATGAGACAAAATAACAAAATATTGCTACAAAGCGCGCTGAAAATCGTCAATATAAACACTTAATGCAATCATACGTGGAAGATAATTACACTACAGTATTGATGTAAAATAAAATGAATCGCGCAAGGCGTCACCTTTAAAGGAAAGTTAATAATTTGCTTTAAACTAGCGGTCGCACTTTGCGATATGTAGAATGGCGCTTGGACATACTTCTCCCCTTCTACTCCAGTTTTCGAATGATAGAATATTACGAAAAAAGTTCAACCTGTGGTTTCGTCTGTGATCTTTCACGTCCTGCCACTTCAGTTTGCTTTTACTTTCTCTCATGCTAAGTTGAGCGTGCCAATTACCTAATACGAATCGCACTGACATATTCTGTATGTTTTCGAGCGTATCAACCAGCTCTTTGGTGTAGGGATCCACGAAAACACATGCGTACTCCAAGATTGAGCGCACATGAGTAAAATGCGGTTGTTCTTTTAGTTAGATGGCGGTTCACTGAAATTTCCTCTCAGAAAGCCAAAAACATATGCAGCCGTCACTTTTATGGTATGAACCTGCCTATTTAACCTCTAACTACTCCTTAAATAAACTCCTAGGTATTTATATTCCTCGGCCGTTGTCACAGCAGAATAATTAACGGTATACGTATTCAATTGGAATGAAGGTTTTCAAGGATGCTGGCGATTATGTTTAACCAAATGAGTCATATCCCAAGAGTAGCTAAGCTCACCTTCAAACATCGGAACTACATTAACAGCTAGGCTTAGTCAGTGACAAGGCTGTGTTGTTATCGCAAATTTAAAATAATTTTTTTTTCTAAATAGGCAGTCGTAAAATCCCATGAAGTAACATAGGGCAGGGCATGAAGTTCATCCTACCAATGCACGAGCGAGTCTCTTCTACGTTTATCACCAACAACATAGTGCAACATTGCTTGTCGCAGTTTAATTGTAACCAGAATAACTTGCGCTTTTGCTCGCACTTGCCTTTCTTTGGTGGGGAGCCCTTGACATGGTGGCGGTTTAGCTCCTGCGTGGTGGCCGCTTGCTCGACGCCCTTCAAGGCCAGTTATTCTGGTTAACCATCTCCATCTCGGGTCGGACATCTCTGCTGGGTCGATGTCTCCAATGCTCTCCATTACTTGAAGGGGCGAATAGCCTCGAGCTGATGCGTCGACGAAGCCGGCGGCAGAGGCGTGGTAGCGGCGATGACTGGCGAGGCTTAGCTCACCCGTCGGTGTGGCACAGTCTTCTTGTGGCAATAAATGACATTTCGATGGCATAAAAGGTTCCCTGCTAATGTCCAGTGAGTCCTTGCACCTTGCCCGTTCACCGAGAACAATCATTACTGTTTGACAAACGATGTTCGTTCATTTAAAACGTAGAAACACGGAGCGGATGAAAAACGCGTCCCCGTCGTTCAGCTCCCTAACGGCTTTTTCTCCGCCCAGGAAAAAAAACTGTCGGTCTCCTTCCAAACACGTCTGTGCAGGAATTCTCGGCGCCCAGGCGCGTGCCGTTGTTCGGCTGTATGCCGTTTGCCGAAAAAATGACGTATAACCAGATACCTTACGTAGGCCGGTCACCTCTTGAACACCGGTTGCCAAATATTCTGTGGCCATTCGCTTGCCGTAATTCGGCCGAGGACAGCTGACCGAATGAAAAACGTATATTCTGGGGCCGTACTTCGGCCGTTCTCTTTCTCAACATCGGCAGCCGTAAGAGAACTGAATATCTGGCAGCCCGTTAGCTGCCGTTGTGCGTCCGTACACGGGCGGACGGAAAAATACCGAAGCGCTGGTTGCCGAATGCTGGCCCTTCAACGCATGATCAGTGGCTTCAGGAAACTGGATGCTGGCCGGACATGCCAGAAAGCGGCCATAGACGGGCCGGTCTTGGGGCACACTTTCTGTGCCGCCTGGGTACCCAATCATTGTTGTCACAGAAACTTGGCTTCTAAACGACATTTCCTCCGCAAAGTATTTTCCTCGTAATTATCAAGTTTATCGGGCCGAGAGCAATTCGGCGGGTTCTATGAAAAAAGGCGGAGGTGTTCTTGTAGCGCCAGAGAGATCGCTGCAATGCGTTCGACGTCCAGAGCTTGAAACACAAGGGGAATTTGTCTTTCTTGTTGTGCGCCTCCTCGAAGGCAAGAAGCCCAATTTTGGGGCGTTCTATGTTCCCCCTGATACCACCCCTTCGATGTTCAATAGTGTCCTTTCTCCTATAGAGCAAGCATCTACACTTAACAGCCATTACAAGCTGCTTGTCTTGGGCGACTGCAACACACCAGGCATTGAATGGGATAACCATACCTTTTCTCACTCGAATTAAAACAATGAACAAAAGCGCAGCACAGTTCTTGATTTCTCAGCATTTACTTCTTAATAATGTTATTATAAATAATATTATTACTATTATTATTATTGATTGATTTATAATTATAATTATTATTCTATTGTTCCTATATTTAGGTCAGGGTTAAAGTTAGACCCACAAACTATCTCCCGATTTCTATTCTATGCGCTGCTTCAGAGCTCTTTGAGACTGTACTACATACACTACTCTCTTTCAGGGAAAAAATATATTATTACCTCAGCAACATGGCTTTTTCGCTGGGAGATCGACCACCACTAATCTTGTAAATTTTATACTGCATGCCGGAAGCTGTGCAGGAAAGAGGACAACTCGATGTCGTTTACTTCGATTTGAGCATGGCTTTTGATGTCGTCTGCCATGATATATTATTTAGAACGCTGTGTCAACTCGATTTACAACCATCCATCACATCTGTTAAGTACTTTGTTGAGTACTGCAAATTACTTTATTCGTCCGAGGTTTACATGACTTGCGGTGCACAAGATGGAGACCGTGCCGAGAGAGTTGGCGGGGAAAAACACGGTCACGTGATTGTCTCCCGAAAGGTGCCCACCGGGGACGTGGCGCCACCCATCGTAGCACTGGGGAACTCACGCGTGTAGTTGCGCGAATTTAAATACGCGGCGGCACCTGTCCACTTTGGAATCTCAGACACAACACTTTTCCCCCCTTAGAAGGATGCCTTGTACCATGTAGGCTGTCGTCTAATCCGGGCTGGACGTTTTGGTGTGCCAGATTCCGGTTGACGTGATGATGGCTTCGCTAGTGTGTTTCCCGTTGGATTACTGTCCATGCCCCATGTGAGTGTCGCTGAGGCTTGTCTGTCCAGGGTCACTTCCCCGGCACGCTTCCTGAGCTGGTTCAGATGGCGTCTTACCGTTCTTCCTGCACACTGCACAAGCCAGGATCGGTGACCCATCCTCTTAACCAGAGTTCCTTCTGTCCAGTCGGGCCCCCTGCTGGCTTTGCTGAACTGCCTGACCCATACTGCTTCTCCTTCAACGAGTGTACGGCTTTGGGGTAGCTCAGCTTGTGTCATCTCTTGTCCTTCAGATGCGTTGACTAGGTCCAACTGGCTTGGTAGCTCCCTCCCAAACATAGCCTTAGCGGGTGTTATGCCTGTCGACTGATGCACAGTGGTATGCTGCCTGAACAGAAAACGCGACAAGCGAACGTTGAGCGAACCGGACGGTTCTCTTGCGAGCGCCCTCTTCAGTTCTCCTACATAACGTTCTGCTTGCCCATTCGTAGCAGGGTGATATGGGGCTGACGTTACACTCCGAATGCCGTTTCTTTTGTAGAAGCCTTGTATCTCCGAAGACACAAACGCAGTCCCATTGTCCGACTCAACTTTACGCGGTATGCCGAACGTGGCGAACAGAGAACGCAGCACACTGATGACTGCTGTCGATGTCGGGCTGTTCACTGGTCGCACCTCCAACCACTTGGTGAAAGCGTCGACGACGACCAAAAAGGTATGTCCCTCCACCGGACCAGCGAAGTCTACATGCAAGGTGTGCCATGGTGTCGTCGGCTGCGTCCAAATTGGAACTGGAGCCTTCTTGGGATCGCTCTGGGTGCACTGGCACTGCTTACATGACTTGACAGTTGTTTCAATCTCGGCGTCCAAGCCAGGCCACCAAAGGTAACTGCGCGCACAAGCCTTCATGGCTACAATTCCACGATGTCCCGCGTGAACCAAGGACATGGCCTGTTCTCCAGCTGCCGCAGGTATGACAACTCTTGAGCCCCAGCTAATGCATCCTCGATGGATAGCAAGTTCGGTAGCTCTTCTTCGGTATGGAGTGAACCTGTCTCCCTGTAATCGCTGCACGGTGCCATTCTGTACTGCTGAAAAGACTTCCGCAAGAATGGGGTCCTCATGAGTGAGTGTGGATACAACGTCAGCTGTCAACGGTGGTCGCGGTAACGCCTCAAACATTAGGATGTCTCCAGGTGGGTGAGGTTCTTCAATGCGGTCTGGCAGTGGAAGTCGGCTAAGCGCATCCGCATTCTGGTGACGACTACCGGCGCGATACTGGAGGTTGTAGTTGTACGCTGGGAGTTTGAGGCACCACCTTTTCATCCTGGGCGAAAGCATCTCAGGTACAGGCTTTCGTGGCCCAAGAATCCCGAGTAACGGCTGGTGATCCGTCAAAAAGGTGACTTCTCGGCCCACAATGTACTTGTGGAAATGAGTGGCTGCAAAGACTACAGCAAGTCCTTCCCGGTCGAGTTGCGCGTAGTTACGCTCAGCGGAACCCAATGTCCGGGATGCGAATGCAATTGTTGCCTCTCTGCCTTGACTGTCCAGCTGAGCAAGCACGGCACCTACGCCATAAGGCGAAGCATCACATGAAATTAAGAGGGGCTTGCTTTCATCATAGTGTGCCAAGACAGTCCTCGACAAAAGGCACTGTTTGAGCTCATCAAATGCCTTTTGATGCCGCTGCTCCCATTTCCAAGTTTTGTCCTTCGCCAGCAGCTCGTACAGTGTTGACGCCACTGTAGCGCGGCGCTCCAGGAAGCGGTCATAGAAGGCCAGCATGCCCAGAAAAGACTGCAGTGTTTGCTTACTTTTGGGTGCTGGTGCCTTCACGATGGCCTCAACCTTGTCATCTGACGTGTGGATCCCTGCTGCATCAATCTTGTGACCAAGAAACTTGACTTCAACCACACCAAACTGACACTTGGATTTGCACAGTCGAAGGTTTGCCTGGGCCAGTCGCTCCAGAACTGCCCCAAGACGGTCTTTGTGCTCTTTCGCTGTTGCTCCACTCACTATGATATCATCCAGGTAAACACATACTCCTGGCAAGCCGCTCAAGGTTGTCTCCATAAAGCGCTGGAAAATGGCTGGAGCAGCTGAAACGCCAAATGGAAGCCTGTTAACTTTGTACAGACCCTTCGTGGTGTTGACTGTGAGAATCTGTGCTGTCTCTGGACTGACGTGAAGTTGAGTGTAAGCTTGGGCCAAGTCCAAGGTGCTGAAAACTTGCCCTCCCTTCAGAGTGCTAAACACTTCCTCTGTTGTAGGCAAGGGGTATGAAGTCTTCTTCGCAGCCTCATTTACGGTACAGCGGTAGTCACCGCAGGCACGCAAGCTTCCGTTTTTTTCCGTACCCATACTAGTGGTGTAGCCCAGTCTGAGTGTTGGACAGGCTCCCAAATACCGTCTTCTACGTACTTGTCAATCTGCGCCTCCGATGATGCGCGCATGGCAAAGGGCACAGGCCGTGCCTTGAAGAACGTGGGGCTTGCCCCCTCCTTCAGTTCCAGATTTATTGGTGGGCCTGTGTGTCCCGTGGTGTCTTCACAAAAAACGTCATCATACTTCCGTAGCAGCTTGGTCAAAATGCCTTCGTCCGTTGTCTGGTGAATGCCGTGAAGCTCGATGCCCAGCTTGTCAAACCAGTTGCGTCCCAACAAGCTGCATCCTGTGCCTTGGACAACAAGAAGTGGTAGTTGACAAGTCGCGTTCTTGTGAACAACATTAACTGTCGCTGTTCCAATGACTTGGAGTTGCTGACCTGACCAGGTGCGTAGATGAATGTCGTCCTGCTGCAGTGTAGGTGCGTGCGTTGGCCACACAGTTTGAAAAGTGTCTCTGCTAACCATGGTACACGCTGCACCGGAGTCAACCTCAAAAGTCACTGGTTTGCCATGCATTGTAAGCTTCAGGGTGAACTTCGGGGTGTTGAACCCGTCTGCCACTGTACAGAGATCATGGAGCGTTGAAACGTCGGGTTTGGTTTGCTCCGTCACGTTGGCAGTCTGTGAAGTTCCTAAGGAAATGCTGCGCTGGTACGTCTTTTTCTCAGCCTTGTTCCTTGAGATACAAGCCTTAACAATGTGGCCTTGCTTCCGGCAGTAATTGCACGTTGTTTTGATGAACTTACATGTCTTGGGACTGTGGGATCCATCGCAGCGCCAACAGCGTTGTCCTTGAGAATGCGCCTTGGAGTTCGTAGCGCTGTCGCTGGCGTGCGCTGCTGCCTTGTTGACTTCCGCGTGATCAGTTTTTATCTTTTGTTGTTGCTGGACGGCGCTTTCCGCTCGAATAGCGAAATCGTAGGCCTTTGTAAACGTGAGCTCCTTCTCTGCGAACAGTCGCTGTTGAAGGTTCTCGTCGCGGAGACCACACACAAAGCGATCCCGCGACATTACATCTAACGGCAGAAGCGTTGGATTGTAGTCCGTAGCTCCCTGCTGTGTTGATGCCGCTCCACCAGCTTGCGTCGCCGGGGGTGCTGTTGCCGTCGGCAGCGTGCCGAAATTGCAGCTCGTAGCTAACTTGCGTAGTGCCGCAACGTAGTCGTTCACCGACTCGCCTGGAAGCTGATCCCGCCTTTGAAACATGGCACGACTGTAGACCTCCGACGGGCGAGGGTCGTAGTGCGGCTGAAGTGCGGCCACGATCTCGGCATAGCTCACTCGGTCCGGCGTCTTCGGTTGAAGTAGCGCACAAACCACGTCGTAAATGTGAGCACCGGACAGTGTAAGCAAATGTGCACGTTGCTTGACAGGGTCGGTCACATCGTTGGCCTCGAAGAAGAATTGTAGTCGGCCGAACCACGATGACCAGTTGGAGCCCGTGAACTCCTCTAAACGTGACGAAAAATCATGCTGGCGGCCAGCCATGACTCACTGGATGCAGTGGGGGTTTCCCTGCCGCGGGTGATCCGCCTCGTCTCCAATGTTAAGTACTTTGTTGAGTACTGCAAATTACTTTATTCGTCCGAGGTTTACATGACTTGCGGTGCACAAGATGGAGACCGTGCCGAGAGAGTTGGCGGGGAAAAACACGGTCACGTGATTGTCTCCCGAAAGGTGCCCACCGGGGACGTGGCGCCACCCATCGTAGCACTGGGGAACTCACGCGTGTAGTTGCGCGAATTTAAATACGCGGCGGCACCTGTCCACTTTGGAATCTCAGACACAACAACATCCCTTTTATGTAATAATTTATCGGATAGGTCATGCTTCGTGCGAGCAAAAGGGCAGTCTTCCCTCTTCTATGAGGCCACACGTGGTGTCCCTCAGGGATCTGTTCTGGTCCACTTCTTTTTTCAATTTTTGTAAATGATGTTTCCTTAATAATTTATGATTGTCACTTTCTCTTATATGATGATGATGTAAAAATATTTAAGGCTGTTTCAAACACCGCAAGCTGTTCCGCTCTCCAGCGAGCGATCATGTCTCTTTCGGATTGGTGCTCACGCAACAAACTCCTTATCAATACATCAAAAACTAAGGTACTCACCTACACTAAAAACACTGATAGTATATTGTTCTCCTATAACATTAACGGTGAAGCACTACCACGTGTTGGGGAGTTGAAGGATCTTGGTGTTAATTTCGACAGTAAATTGAGCTTCTTCCGACACATCCAGGAGGTCACTGGGCGGGCCCTCCAATCTCGCGGCGTTATATGTCGCTTATCAGAGGAGTTCAAGGAGCCGGGCTCTTTTCTAAAGCTGTACACGACTACTTGTCGTCCGCAGTTCGAGTATGCTTCGGTGGTATAGAATAGCGCATGCAAAACACTCTCTATGCGTATTGAAAGTGTCCAGAAAAAGTTTATCTCTATCTTCAATCATCGCTTTGCTAGCCATAACAATTTTCGGTCATTCTCTGTACCAATACTAGAATGCTTATACTCCAGGCGTATGAAGGCTGATCCTTTTTTTCTGTTCAAAATCAGACACAACACATTTTTTAATCCGAGCTGTCTGCGTGGCTTGTGCCCCTTGTTTCACCTCCAGTGTACGTACAATCAGTACAACGAATATTTAGATATATATAATAATTCCTCGACACAGTTCTGCTAACATGTCTGTGAGCGTGTCATGTAAGTGACCTTTTTTATCCTCTGTTCACACGCGGTCACTTGAGCATGATGTGATGAGAACACTAGACTTTCTTTTTTATATATTCCCCTAATCCATGTCTGGTTTTCTTTACATGTACATTCCTTCCATGCTCCTTTTCTTACATATAAGCTATCTTGATTCCCTCCGTTACCGTGCAACTAAACTTTAATATTTATGTAAATTTTTGAAATTATCTCTGTATGACTACCACTGGCGTGATGTCACATGCCTTACTGCAAGGCACTGTAATTGTTTTTGTGTGTATGTGTGTGTTTGTGTTTTCTGTGGGTACATGTATATTCTGGTGTAGGACTGTGTGTAATTTTTGTGTGCGTGTGTCAATTTCGCTGCCCTTTAATTGCATTACCTGTGAGGTGTGGGGCATCTTACATTGCCTATTTTTCTTTCTTTTTTCTTCGCGCAACAGCACAAAGGCCCTCCTGCTGTTCCTGGACACGTTAATAAACGATTGATTGATTAATGATTGATTGATTATTATTTGGTCGAAGTTAAATCAGTTTCGCTGACTTTATAAAAGCCTCTACCGGCGTGACCACCAGCTCTATATAGAGTAGTTAGAGGCTGCTGCATCTCAGAAACCGGCTGAATTCTAGAGGTATGAACGCAACCGTTCTAAGGCGTCTAAAGAACACGTTAGCCTGCTTGATTGCGATGGTTTAGAGGTTGAGGATGTTGCCACCTGTTTTGCTCTGTACTTTCATGTTCAACTGCCAGATGATAACGACGAACGCCTGTCGTTTAATAATATGTCTAATTTATTACACTTATGTTCAATGAAAAAATTGTCAATGATAGCCTTAAACGGATAAACCATCATTTTACTGTGGTGCAGGTGGTCATCCAGCAGCCCTCCTGAAGGCTTAAGGCAACATTTTTGTGCCTGTCTTAACTTCCATTTATAGTAACTGCTTACTTTTCGGCTAATTTCATCGTGCATGGAAGATCACTAAGTTTTCCAGTATTTAAGTCTGGTGATAAGTCAGCCGTTTCTGACTCACCCCATCTCACTTCTTTGAGTCTTCTGAAAACTCTTTCAGTCAGCTCTGCACAAACTTCTTGCTGCCTGCGTCAAAGAAGTTGTGATATCAAATCAGCACGGCTTTTTCTCGGGTCGATCGACGGTCACAAATCTTGCAAGCTTTATTACACAACCTTCGGCTGCAGTTTGTGAAAACAGCCAGTTGGACGCTATTTATTTCTCAGTAAGGCGTCTGATGGGGTGAACCATCAGTTATTAATTAACAAGCTTGCTACGTCCGGTGTAGACGCAAGCTTTGTTGCCTTGTTGTCCAACTATCTCCTTGACCGGTCGTTGTACGTAGATGTAAACTACAAAAAGTCTAGTGTTTACCCTGAAACAAGCGGTGTACCTCAGGGTTCCGTGCTGGGTCCATTATTATTTTCTATCTTTATCAATGATGTGTGAAAAGTGTTACCAAACTCTTCTTTACTTCTCTATGCTGGTGATGTCAACCTATTTAAGCATCACAGCAAGCCGGCCTAGTTGGAAACGATTCTTGATTGGAATTGCGCAAAACAAACGGGGACGAGGAAGGAACCACAAGGACGAGCGGTTGTGCGCTCGTGCGCTCGTCCTTGTCGTTCCTTCCTCGTCCCCGTTTGTTTTGCGCAAGTCCAATCAATCATCAAACTATTTAGGCACATTAGCAGCGTTCAGTACTGCTGTGCCTAGTAGAGCAATGTGTCGGAATTATCGGTCTGGTGCAGAAAAAACTGCTTAATTTTAAACCCCGCTAAAACAAAGGTTGTCACCTACAGCCGGAAAACCCACCGTCTGTTGTTTTCCTACAGCATTGAGGGAGATCCTCTGCAAAGGGTTGGGGGGATTAGGGCCCTAGGGGTGCTTTTCGACAGTACCCTCTCTTTGTCTTCTCCGATTAGGCTCATCACCAGGCGAGCGTTCCGAAGTCTTGGAAATGTGTGTCGGATTACAAAGGAATTCTCTTCTCCAGATCCATTTTTATTGCTATACAATGCAATATGTATACCTCAGTTACAATATGCTTCTGTTGCCTGGAACGGCATCTCCAAATCTAGTAGTGGATTCTTAGAACGTGTGCAGAAGTTTTTATCCGTATTTAGGTACCGTCATCACAATCACAGTTTTCATCCTGATTCTGACTTATCCATAGTTGCTTCCATCCCTTCCTTGAAATGCAGACGTATGCGTGCAGATCTTACATTTCTTCACAAAATTGTTTATGGTGACCTATCTTGCGCAGACCTGCTTAACTGTGTAGAGTTTAGTGTACCACAGAGGCCCACCAGGTCGCATCGCCCATGCTTGACCGCTGCGCGCAACTCCAATATTTCTCTTGTGCGCAGAATACTGAATTGTTACAAACGGTTCTTTGAACGCCTTGACATCTTTCAAAACTCCTTTACAATCTACTGTACCGCGCTGTTGAATACAGTAAGTTAAAAATCCATGATATCTCTGTCGTTCGTTTTTTTTTCTTCTCGAATTTGGTTTCTCTGCGGTTGTGTATAACCAACTGAGAGTTTTCTATTTTTCAAACTGTTTACTGTCATTTGTCCGTCTTATCATTTGTCTTTACGGTCTTGCCGTTGTTTTTGTTGTATTAGTGTCAAACTTTGTTGCACTGCTTGTTGTGTGGCCTTTACAACAGAGCAACAAAGATATCTTCTTTTTTTATCTTTTTACTTGTACCCAGGCTCCGCCTGTGCTTTATTTCTGTCATTTTCACTACTTGAATTTGTGTGTGTTTTGTCGCTTCTTTGTTTCTTGCAATATGCTTTTGTATTTTGTTTTTTTAACTATCCATGCGCCAGCACTCAGGCCTCTGGCTGTTCCTGGGCACGTAAATAAACGTGAATGATTGATTAATATAATTATTATTATTAATATTATTATTATTATTATTATTATTATCTTGTCTAGAGTTGAAGAGATCAGATACCTCGGCGTGCTTTTCGACAGTGCCTCAACTTTTTCACCTCATGTCACTCAACTTACTAGGCGGTCGCTCCGCTCTCTTGGGGCTGTATGCAGGTTTTCACGAGAATTCCGGTTTCCTTCTTCATTCCTAAAACTATTCAGAACGCTTTGTATTCCGCAACTAGAATATGCTTCTGTCGTTTGGAATGGAACCTGTAGTTCCAACTGTCAACGTATAGAGTGTGTACAAACCATATTTTCATCAATATTTAGGCATCGTTTTCCTTCGGAGCCTATCCCTATAACTGTTTCTCTAAGTTCCCGGCGGACCCACTCAGACCTTCTTTTCTTGTATAAATTGCTTCATGGTATTATTTTATGCCCGGAACTACTTGAATCAATCAGTTTTTGCGTTACACAAAAAGCTACAAGGCTCGACCACCCTTTTAAAGCAGCTGGAGCTCTCAGCCCACGTTCTCCTCTTCAAAGGATGCAGCATCTGCATAATGTTCACTCCGAGAAGCTCGATATCTTTCAGCGTCCTCTTCGGGAGTTTTTGGCAGGGTTGTCAGCTCTGACACACTAGGTTCATCTTGGCAGTGCTCTTTTAAAGACGATAGTCTTTCTTGGGCTACTGAAACCCAGAAATTTTGGTCTGTCTGTATGTCTGTATGTCTGTATGTCTGTCCGTCTGTCTGTCTGTGACTCGATTCAGCCACCCGGCCAAAGCAAAAGAATGCCTGCGCAACATTCTTATATAGTTACAGCTAAACCTACCCGTCTTGGTCCGGTGTAATGTTCATACTTGTCAACATTGTTGAAGAAGAACAAGACATTACGCAATTATGAGACAACAAATCAATACAGAAGTGATATTTGCAGTGTTCCTTTATAAAAATTCAAACATGCTTCACTTTTGCGAAATTAAATACTTCATCAACTGCAGAAAAAGAATTCACTCCGCCGTCGCCTGCTGTCGCCCGCGCCACTATAGCTTCTGCCGTCATTTTAAGAAATCAACCGGCAACAGTTACGCCAGGTTCCACTAGATAGTTTCCACGTTCTGCTTGCAACGCACGTGGAGTAGGGAAACGCGGTTCTATAAACGTTGAAGTAGGGTGCCTCGATTAACGCGCGTCTTCGCCGTACGGCAGCGTTCGCATCGAGACACCCGGTTTGGAGCAGTGGAACGCGCAAAATTTAAACTGATTTAAGCAAACATTTGCCGTCTTTACCTTGGAGGAGCGCGACGCAAGAGGAACAACATGAGAGGTGAGTGGTAAAGCGAAGGGAGGCATTTACTTCGCAAAAGCCGATAAAGACTATCGTCTTTTGACGTCATTTGCAACGAAAGGAGCAGATACGCGGCCAATTTTTTCTTCACTTAACGTCCTGACTTGTGCATTGACTTCACCGAGCTTGTTCTTGTTCCTGGATATTCGTGTATTGTGCTGATACTGCGACTGTAATTATCGTAGAATTATTCTTTTTCTGCCGTTTTTATCACTAAAGTTGCCATATTCACTTGATGCGTCCATTTAAACTGAAAATGTACGTTTCCCGAATCTTGAAAAAACTTTCTTCTTTTCACTCACCCTTCCGTATAGTTACGCGTATTGTAAGATGTCTTCTTGCAATTGACCAGACATTATAGTTTCTATTGATTGTGTAACGTTGGCTAAAATTACACTATGGTATATTTATTCTTCTTTGAAGTTGTACTTTCTTCTTATTTTTTGCTCACTCACTGTTCATTTGCCAGCTGTTGATGCATTTAATTGCTGTCTTATACCTTTTCTGTGCGCCAGCACGAATTGACTGTGTAAAGTCGGTTGGATTGAACTATTTTATTTCTAATCTTTTTTGCCGTTTTTGTAGGTCTTTCTTTTTTTTTGCTCACTGAGTGTTTATTAGCAAATTGTTGATGTACTACAGTGCTGCATTTTCCCCTCTGAGTGCTCCAGCAAGAAGGCCTCCTCTGTTCCTGGGCACTATAATAAACATTGATTGATTGATTGATTGATTATTATGTAGGGTTTGTGAGATCAATGATCTCGGCGTTCTCTTTGATAGCACCTTGCATTTTTCAGCTCATACTAAAGGTGTTACTATGCGGGGTCTTCGTTCTCTCTGTGTGTTTGTAGAATATCGAGAGAATTCAATTCTCCTATGCCACTCCGCAAATTGTACACCGCAATATGTCTTCCTCAACTTGAGTATGCATCTGTGATCTGGAATGGCATCTCTAATTCCCTAAGTAACATAATTGAGCGTGTCCAGAAAAAATATCTAAGCGTTTACAACCATTGCTTCGCTAAAAATGACTCTGGCTCGTGTTCTAACACCGTTGAACTATTGTCACTGCCTTCACTTCGCTGCCGGCGAAATCGCGCCGATCTATTCTTTCATTTCAAGCTCGTTCACGGTAGTATATCCTGTCCTATACTTCTCAATAGTATTAATTTTCGGATTCTGCGGAAGCAAACAAGAGAGAGCAGGCCGTTTCTTGTAACTACCCGCCACTCTCAGCACTCAACCCTCAACGGGATACAAGTCTTTATAATTTTTATTTTCTTGACCTCGATGTTTTTGATGGGTCACAGTTATCGTTTCCCTCCAAGGCTTCTACCGTTATAAGGTAACATCGCATGTGCAATTTGTTCTATCCTTCTCTTTTAGTTTATCTGGCGCATTGTTGTATGTATGTATGTATGTATGTGTATTTTCTGACTTTTCGTCATGATCATTAGCTATTTCTCATACTGTGTTAATCTACTTTGGTCCTGTCATCCTAATATTTCTGTACATATTGAAACATGTTTGAGTATCACGCGTTGACTGGAAACTGACGTCACGCATCAGCGAAAGAGTGGAAGGCAAGGAAGAAGAAGACGAGTGGCACTAGAGGTAAAGAAGAGGAGGTAGACGACGTTCAAGCTCTGAGTCTACGAGCAGCGCATCATTTCTGGGCGCAAGTTCACCTTGTAAATAAACCTTTTTCCAGTCCTCATTCGTAACCATCGTTACAGAAGTGGTGGAGGAGCCGGGTGAATGATCCCTGGTCTTACGGACGCGCCAAGCACCCGTCAAGACATCCCGATCACTCCTGTTCACGAGCGCGCCAGTCGCCGCCTGCAAGGACTACCTGCGGAGTGCGAGCGGTTGCTCGGTCGGACACCCAAGATGAGTAGACGGTAGGCCAGCGCAACACTCACACCTCCCAATGAGGCGATGCTTCAGTACATCTTCCAGCAACCTCGCACACCGAAGCCTTTCTACGGGGAAGCCTTTGAAGATGCGGAGGACTGGCTGGAACAGTTTGAGCGTACCGCCAACTTCAACGGCTGGAATGAACAGCGCAAGCTGCACAACGTTTATTACTCGCTGGAGGAAGCGGCCAGAACGTGGTTCGAGAACAACGAAGCCGACATGTCTACGTGGCAGGAGTTCCGTCAGCGGCTGCTTAAGACCTACGTTAGCATCAACCGCAAAGAGAAAGCTGAGGCGGCACTACACGCGAGGATCCAACGTCCCAACGAGTCCGTCGCCATGTACGCAGAAGACATGGCGCGCTTGTTTCGACGCGCAGACTCATCCATGGTGGACGACAAGAAGGTGCGGCACCTAATGTGTGGTGTGAAGCAGGATATTTTCAACGGGCTCGTGGGGAACCCTCCGCGCACGACCTCCGAGTTTATTGCGGAAGCCACCGCAATAGAACGGGCGCTTCAGCTAAGGTCACGGCAGTACTACCGAGCTGATGCCACCATCTCCAGCGCAAACTGCATGACAGGGCTGGGGAACAACTTCGACGACCTGCGCGAACTGGTGAGGAAAATCGTGCGAGAAGAGCTCCAGCCGCTCCGTGCCAACCAAGCTTCACTTCCGACAGTGTCCATCGCCGAGATCATAGGGGAAGAAGTGAAGCAAGCGGTGCGGATTCCTGAGCCGGCGGAGGAACCGCTGCCTGAAGAACCGCGGTGTTCGTACGCAGCCGCCGTACGGCAACCCTATTACGGTGCACCCCCGACCATCGCCAGCATTGCGCCCAAGCCGCTATTCAACCCCAGGCCTCGTAGCTACCTGCCATACCCGCGGGAAATTCCCCCACGCAAAAGTGACCTCTGGCGCACTCCCGACCACAGGCCACTTTGTTTCCACTGCGGAGAAGAAGGACATGTCTTCCGCGCATGTCCCTACCGTCGTGCCGGGTTGCGAGGATTCGTACCGAATGCGCCGCGTCCGAGAAATGGTGAGCGCCCGCCGGATATAGAAAACTACGTCGCCGAACGCCATGAACCCTTCACGCCACGACGCTCTGAGTCCCGTTCGCCATCTCCTATTCAACGCCGATCCCTTAGGCCACGCTTTGCCCCGAATTCCACCGACCGTTCATCGCGCAGCCCTGGAACACGGGGAAACTGAGGTCAGCGACCCCGGGAGGTGAGGCCGCTGGCGTCGACATGAATCAAGATCCTCCATTGCGACGCGACGACGACAACTGCAAGATTCGGCTAGCCAAACGCATACCGGGAGCTGCGCCACTGAACATGTGACATGCGACGTATTTGTAGAAATCGACGGGTGCGAGATTACTGCGTTGGCCGACACTGGTGCGGACCATTCCGTTATGAGCCAGACGTTGGCCACAGAACTGAAGAAGGTGCTCACTCCCTGGGCTGGCCTGCAGATCCGTACTGCCGGAGGCCATTTGATCACCCCTGTGGGTAGGTGCACGGCGCGAATCACGATCCATGGATTCACATACATCGGCACCTTCATCGTGCTCCCCGATTGCTCAAAAAGTTTAATTCTTGGTATGGACTTCTTACAAGGAAACGGCGCGGTTATTGACTCGGAGAAATTCACGATCAGCTTCTCCACAAAACAAGCCATCGGAGGTGGCATCGAAAACCGACGCGACACGGCTTTACGCATCGCTGACGACAGTGTCACGCTTCCCGCTCGCACCAGCGTGCTCGTCAAGGTAAAGAATGACGCATTCCATGACTGTGAAGGAATAGCCGAAGGAAGCATGAGGTTAGTCCTGGATAAGGGTATCTGCATCGCGAGGGGACTTGTCGAACTGAAAAATGGGTGCGCGTCGGTTTTGCTCACTAATTTCAGTAATGAGCGTCGACATCTCGCGAAGAACACCACTATCGCGTTCATCGAAGAGGCCGCCGACATCACGCATCTAGCTACACTGGGAACGGCGCCACCGGATTCAGTGACAGCTGACGTCATGCTACCGGTCGAAATTAACCCAAACCTCTCAGCCACTCAAAAGGATGCTTTGATGAGTCTGGTGCGCAATTTTTCTGATTGCTTCGCCACGACGTCTAAGGTTCGCCAGACTCGCGTGGCGAAACACCGCATCATAACAGACGAATCCGCCCGGCCTGTTCATCAGCATCCATACAAGGTGTCCCCAACGGAGCGTGAAGCAATTCAAAAACAAGTGAAGGAGATGCTGAATGATGACGTTATTCAGCCGTCTAAAAGTGCATGGGCCTCACCCGTCGTGCTCATCCGGAAAAAGGACAACACGCTCCGTTTCTGTGTCGATTACCGCAGATTGAACAGCGTGACAAAACGCGACGTGTATCCACTCCCAAGAATTGATGACACATTAGACCGCCTGCGCGACGCCAAATTTTTCTCTTCCCTGGACCTGAAATCTGGATATTGGCAAATTGAAGTTGATGAACGGGACCGTGAGAAGACGGCATTCGTGATACCGGACGGCCTCGACGAATTCAAGGCGCTTCCTTTCTGCCTATGCTCTGCGCCGGCTACGTTCCAGCGCATGATGGATACCGTTCTCGCTGGGCTAAAATGACAGACGTGTCTGGTATATCTCGACGACGTCGTTGTCTTCTCTAGCTCGTTTGAAGAACACCTGTCACGGCTGAGACGTGTTCTAGAGGCCATCCGCTCTGCAGATTTAACAATCAAGCCTGAGAAGTGTCACCTGGGCTTCGAGGAGCTTAACTTTCTCGGCCATGTTGTAAGTGCGGCCGGCGTTCGGCCGGACCCCGAGAAGACGACTGCCGTCGCTTCTTTTCCTCGACCTACCGATAAGAAGGCCGTGCGGCGCTTCTTGGGACTTTGTGCCTACTACAGGCGCTTTGTGGAAGGCTTCTCAAGAATTGCAAAACCCCTCACGCGACTTACAAAAGATGACGTTCTATTTATCTTGGGGAAAGAGCAGCAGGAGGCATTTGACACGCTGCGTAGCCGCCTTCAAACTGCGCCAGTTTTAGCTAACTTCGATGATGCCGCCGATACGGAAATTCGTACAGATGCCAGCAACGTGGGAATCGGTGCTATCCTTGTCCAGTGGCAAGGTGGCGTAGAAAAAGTTATAGCTTATGCGAGTCGCGCCCTTTCCAAAGCGGAAACAAATTATTCGGCGACCGAGAAGGAGTGCCTCGCCGTCATCTGGGCAATCAGCAAATTTCGTCCATATTTGTACGGCAGGCCATTCAAAGCAGTGAGCGACCACCATGCCCTCTGCGGGCTCGCGAGCTTGAAGGACCCATCGGGGCGACTAGCTCGTTGGAGTTTAAGGCTGCAGGAGTACGACGTCACGGTCGTATACAAGTCCGGAAGCAAGCACAGCGATGCTGACTGTTTGTCACGGGAACCAGCTTCCGCGGGTTCGTCCGAAGGGGACGAGGACTTTCCCTTCATCGGGATCATTCACAGCACGGATATGGCTGACTGCCAGCTGGCCGACGCGGAGCTGCGACCGCTTATCGAATACCTGCGAGATGAAACCGTGGTGCCGCCCCGCACCTTCCGTAGGCGAAGAGCTTCGTACTGTCAACGGGACAACGTGCTCTATAGACGGAGTTACGACGGCAGTAACGAGAAATTCCTGCTCGTCGTACCATCAGCACTACGTAGGAAAATTTTGGAAGCGTACCATGACGAACCTATGGCTGGTCACTTAGGCGTCACAAGCACGTTTGCCCGAATTCGCAAGAAGTACTACTGGTCAAAACTGCTGGAATCGGTCAAACAGCACGTAAGAACATGCCGTGATTGCCAGCGCCGGAAGTCACCTCCGGTAAAACCAGCAGCCCTTCTCCATCCGCTAGACCCCCCCGACGCGCCGTTTTGGCAAATCGGAATGGATATACTTGGCCCCTTCCCGACGTCAGCCTCGGGGAATAAGTGTATCATCGTGGCCACGGACTACTTAACGCGCTATGCCGAGACAAAGGCCCTTCCCCGTGGAACCGCTGCAGAGGTCGCTAATTTTTTCCTGAGCGACATGGCCTCCGACATGGTGCGCCTGCCATCGTGTTGACCGATAGAGGCACTTCTTTCACAGCCGAATTCCTGCAAGAAGTCTTACGCCTAACGCACACTACTCACCGCAAGACGACCGCCTATCACCCCCAAACAAATGGCCTTGCAGAGCGTCTTAAGGGAACCTTAGCTGACATGTTGTCTATGTATATGGACCTTAATCACAAGAAATGGGATGAAATTCTCCCGTATGCGACATTCGCTTATAATACAGCTGTGCAGGAAACGACGCGATTTACGCCGTTTGAGCTTGTGTTTGGCAGCCCAGTCACGACAACACTCGACGCAATGCTCCCTGTCGACAACGGCATGATAACCGGCACCGAAATGACGACATCAAGCAGAAAGCGGAAGAGGCCCGTCAGCTCGCTAGGTTCGGCATTCGCAAGCAGCAGGAAACGGACGCTCGACAATACAACTTGCGACGACGACTCGTGGAATACCGACCCGGCGATCTCGTTTGGGTGTGGACGCCTATTCGCCGCCGCGGGCTTTCAGAGAAGCTACTTCGGCGCTACTTCGGGCCCTATAAAGTTATCCGCCGTGTGTCAGACGTCAACTACGAGGTTCTACCAGAGAGCGAGGCACCTATTTCCCCTAGACGGCGGCCACATGCTGAAGTCGTTCACGTGGTGCGCCTTAAACCGTACCATGCCCGGACATTTGACACTACCAGTTGACCTACTGTGCATGCACTTATTTTTTTTCCTTGTTCCGGTCCCCGTTTTGTGAACCTGCGTTTCCTCCCCCGTCCGTTTGTTCTGTGAACTTCTTTTGTTCCCTCGAGCTCGGCGTGCTAACGGCATCGGGTCGATGCCTGCCGGGAGGGGGGAGTAATGAAACATGTTTGAGTTTCACGCGTTGACTGGAAACTGACGTCACGCATCAGCGAACGAGTGGAAGGCAAGGAAGATGAAGACGAGTGGCACTAGAGGTAAAGAAGAGGAGGTAGACGACGTTCCAGCTCTGAGTCTACGAGCAGCGCATCATTTCTGGGCCCAAGTTCGCCTTGTATATAAACCTTTTTCCAGTCCTCATTCGCAACCATCGTTGCAATATTGTGTCTCTTATAGTTTTCTTCTGAACAGTCATCTTGTTCTATTGTGTTATTCTTAGTTTTTTTGTTTCTTTTTTTTGTGCGCCAGCATCAAGACCTCTCGGTTGTTCCTGGGCACGTTAAATAAATGATTGATTGATTGATTCATTGATTGATTGATTGATTGATTTATTTATTGATTGATTGATTGATTGATTGATTATATTCCGCAACAACTAACCTCGTTTCTTTCATGTAGCGAGAGTCCGAAGTGGTTCATCATAGGAGGCAGCTTGATACTGTGTACTTCGACCTGAGCAAGGCTTTTGATGTGGTCAGTCACCCATTGTTAATTTCTAAACTGTCACTGCTGAACATAGATAATTCGAATCTTGACCTCCTAATTAGTTACTTGCTTGGGCGGACCTGCTACATAAATGTTAACAGCCAGCAATCCTATCGTTACTGCGTTTCAAGTGGTGTGCCACAGGGGTCTGTTCTAGGCCCTCTTTTGTTTTCTTTATTAGTCAATGATGTTTCAGCTGGTATAAGGCATTCTTCTTTTTACTTTATGCCAATGACATCAAGATTTTTCGGGAAGTTTCATCTCTTAGCGACTGCGAGAATTTGCAAAGAGACGTGGATGCATTTACTCTCTGGTGTAAAGAGAACGAACTGATAGTGAACACCGCGAAAACCAAAGTGTTGTCGTACACGCGTAAAACAGACTGCCTGCTTTATCACTACTCAGTTCACGATGTTACTTTGCCTCGAATCTCGACGACAACTGATCTTGGCGAGCTCTTTGATAACCAGCAGACTTTTACACCGCACGTTCGATTCATCAAACAGCGAGCTCTCCGCCGCTTGGGCATGGTCTGCCGGATGTCTAAAGAATTCCGTAGTGCAAAGCCCTTCCTGAAACGGTACTCCACTCTCTGTCGTCCCGTGCTGGAATATGCCTCGGTTGTCTGGAATGGTACATGCAAATCTAACAGCAGGGCCATTGATAAAGTGCAGAACACGCTGCTGTTCATACTTCGACATCGCTTCCCTTACGAGTATCACCGTCTTGACTCTGGACCACGGTACTTGCAAGTGCTGCCTGAGCTAAAGGCTAGGCGCGATACAGCTGACTTCTTATTTCTTTTCAGGCTCATACATGGACAAATTAGCAGTGCGCAACTGCTTTCGGAGCTCCAGCTAAGAGTGCCTATTAAAACCACAAGAAAATGTCATCCTTTTCGTACTCTCAGCTCCTGTAACCAACATTGCCCGCTGTTCAGGCTGCAGAGCACGTGTAACTTCTACTCTGCAGACGTAGATATTTTTAACAGCTCCCTCAATCAGTTCAGTTCAGACACTTCCAGAATTCTCATTCGCTAATATGCTCCCTCTTATTCTCTTACATGGAACTATATGGAATATTTCTTTGCTCAGTCATACTGAATGGATCTTGTTCTAGCTATAGTAACTTGTTTTTACCTGCTTGCCTTACTGTATAGAGAGTATGCTGTTTATATGACTCTTTTGTTGTTTTTCATTTTATGGATTGCTGTTATAAGGTTGCACGATTATCTGTAGTGTGCAGATGTTCTGTTTCATCGGTACGATGTATTTACCAATTGTGTTGTATCCTGTCAGTTTTGTTTGTGTTCATTGCATGTAGTGTATACGCTATCTACGTTTTGTAGTGATTTGTACGGTATACTTTGTAATATACATTCTAAAAGTTATTTTTTTTCTACTATTTTATTTTATACGCTGTCAAAGTTTTCTTTCCTTTCAATTTTTGTTTTCCTTTTTTTTACCTGTATCCATCTGTGTACCAGCACCAATGCCTCACGGCTGTTCCTGGGCACAATAAATTTATATGATTGATTGATTGATTAATTGATTATTATTATTATTGTGCTGCTCTGTTTTTTACGGAAAGCAGAAGTTTTTTCGATGTGCATCGTGCAAAAAACGTGCTCACATCAAGTGTATTCAGCTACCGGAGGAGGAACTACAATCTTTCAAGACCGGTGAGCAACTTTTCTAGTGTAGTCTGTGTTCTTGTTCGGCGTTGGATGCCGATGGTAGGCCTAGCATCGACTCCAGCGAAGAGAGCCAACCATTGCCTCCCTCGACGCAACCACTCCTTACACAGAAAATCACCCCCTGTTTGGGTGACCTTGAAGACTCGGCCGGTCTCCAACGCATGATTCTCAATGCCCTGAGGGGATCTCTTTCCTGACGGACGAGGTGGCGACGCTGCGAGAGGGGAACGAGCGCCTGTGCAGGGACAATGCCAGTGCTTTCGCCAAGCAGGCAGAAGTAATTTCTTCGCTGCGGGCGGAGGTTCGCAGCTTGCGCGGGGAGCTATCGCGACGGGCCGTTTCGTTTCTTCCCGTGGCTTCCCCCCCTCCGACGCCCACACTCAATGGGACGGCGGCGGCAGCTTCTCTATAGAGTGAGCCCTCTTCAACGTTTGCCGGTGCTGTGGCGAATACGAACGGGACTGTGGCGGACACAGCGCCGGGGGTCGACGACTTCTTTGCCTTCTCCCCTGCCAGGTCCCCCATCCAGTGCGACTCCTCGCATCGATTTGGTGAAGTCCAACAAAAAGAACGGGAGTGCGGCGTGTGTAGGCACAATAGACACCACTCGCATCTCCGTTGTGCAGTGACCGAAGCAACCGAGGCGCATCTTCGTTCCGAAGCTATTTCCCTGCACCACCTCTGCGCAACTGACCACGCACTAATCGCCCGTGGACGTCACACATTTATCGTCCCAGCGCCTGAAGACCACGTACGAGTCCTATTCCTCCTTCCTCCTTCCTTCTATTCCTATCTCCTCCTTCGGGCAGATACCTCCTTGTGGCCGAAGGATTGCCTTTTTAAACCGTTCGGAGGAAAGCTGCTTCCGGAGATGATACTTGCTACCGATGTCGTGTATGATGAAAAAAGAAATAGAATAGACATCAATTATTACAATGCTCGCGGTCTTTGCAACGAAGCATCCACATTTTTATCAAATTTTGTTTCTTCAAGTATTCAGGTCATTGTGATTTCTCAAACCTGTTTTCTGCGGTGATATGAGCTCTTCGAATTATTTTCCACCAAATTACCAAGTCTTTCGTAAAGATAGGGATTTTGGTGTGGTTAAGCAAAAGGGAGTGCGGGTGTTAGTTGCGGTTCACAGTGCTTTTCAATGTGGGCGGCGTCATGAACTGGAGGGCGACCACCAGTCTGTCTGGCTAGATATACGAATGACTTGAGGTGAGATGCTTTTACTGGGGGTATTTTATATTATTTTATATTTCTCCTGATATTGCTCCTGCATCGTTCAATCAGGTTCTTACATCTATAGAACAAGTATTCGCTTCTCACTAACACCGTCAGCATGTTATTCTGGGTGATTTCAATGCGCCTGGTGTGCAATGAGATAGCTTTCCTCTTCAACACTACAACTATTACGCGCATCAGAAATCCAGCGTGCTATTAGACTTCGTAGCCTTCACATCCACGATTCAACTTATTACTATAAAAAATAGCTCCGAAAACATCTTGGACCTCTTATTGTCAAACATTCAGAATGCACGAGTATCGAGGTCTGGTATTTCTTTTGTTAAACCCAACAAGTTTCATCCTCCGTGTTTAGCTTCTACTCCAATCTCTTTTCAACGCCGTAGTGTCTTGTTAAAGAAAAACGAATTACCTTGCTACTGTTATGCTCGTGGGGACTACATTGGCTTGTGACTTCTTTTGTACATTTGATTGGTCTGCAATTCAAGATCTTCCTGATTGTGATGCGCAGGTCGAGCGGTTCACTGAGGTTGTCAAAAGCGGTATGGACAAGTTTATCCCTAAGTTCAAGCCCAGCCGCTCAATGTACTCATATTAGTTCTCCACAGAACTTCGCACCGGGCTTAAATTAAAGGACCGCGCCCACAGAAAGTCAAACAGCACTGGACGTGATAAATCAAACGAGGACTTTCACTCTAACCAAAAACAATGTAAAAGTCTACATTAGCGTGACAACCACTCCTATCAAGATTCTGTAGAGAGCAGCGTGAATTCTTGCCTGCAGAATTTTGGAAGTATATCCGGTCTTGTAAAAACAACTCATGTGATCGCATCAGCTTGGTTAATTCCTCTGGGGATTAGGTGCATGACGTCGCCAACTATTTTGTGCAGCAATTTAGCACTACATATGGCCAGCGCGATGAGACGGAAATGACTTTTTGGTAAACCATGTACAAGGCCCAAGCCTTATACTATTAGACGAAAAGCTGGTTGTTGACAGCCTAAAGCGCATGAAACAATCTTTGTCCTGTGGCCCTGACAAAATCCCTCCAGCCATTGTTAAAACGTATTGCAGTTTTTTCATACCTGTTCTAACTTATATATTCAATAAATGTCTAAAAACAAACATCTTCCCTCGCACGTGGAAAATCTCTCGTGTGCGTCCAATTTTAAATACAGGTACGAAGTGTGACGCAACGAAATTATGGGGCCGTTTCTCTCCTGCGTGCCTGCTCCAAGCTGTTTGAGAAAGCGCTTCACAAAGTTTTATCAAGTTCTGTACAAAACGTCCTTATACCTAACCAGCATGGTTTTATATCGGGAAGGTCGACAACAACAAATCTCGCCGGCTTCATGGAGCAGGCCTCCGCAGCAGTTTAACAGAGGGGCCTGTTGGACGTATTATACTGCTACCTGAGCAAGGCATTCGATGTTATCTGCCACTCGTTGTTACTTAATAAGCTTTTGCTTTCCGGTATTGATGCACCACTCGTGGCAATGTTGTGGAGTTATCTACACAATCGGTTTTGTTATGTGAGTGTTAAGGGCAAGAAGTCCGCTATGGACAGGACGACAAGTGGTGTGGCCCAAGGCTCTGTGTGGGGCCCTCTGTTGTTTTCTATTTTTATAAACGATGTCTCAGCTGCAATAAAGAAGTCTTTCTTCCTAATCTATGCTAACGACACGAAAATATTCAAACGTATTGAGTCCGCCGAGGAATGTGTTTCCCTCAACAAAGATGTGTCCTCGTTAGCTAAATGGGGTTCAGAGAATAGATTAAATTTTTGTCCAAAGAAAACAAACGTCATCTCTTATAGCCGAAAAACAAACATCTTTTAATTTCCTTACAGCATTAACAGCGGCTCCCTGTCTATAGTCGATGGTATCAGAGACCTTGTAGTGCTCTTTGACAGCGCCTTAACTTTCTCGCCCCATGTCGATCAACTTACCCGGTAGGCTCTTCGTTCTCTTGGTGCAGTATGCAGATTTTCACGGGACTTTCGGTCTCCTAATTCATTCCTGAAACTATTCAAAGCACTTTGTATTCCTCAACTAGAATATGCCTCTGTCGTGTTGAAGGGAACCTGTCATTCTAACCGCAAACGAATAAAGCGTGTTGAGACCGAATTTCTATCAATATACAGGCATCGTTTTCCCTCTGGGCCTCCCGAGACTGCCTTAGCATTATTTAGATATCCATTACCTGTCTCTCTGAGTTGTCGGTGAACCTGCCTAGATATTTTAGGTGCGGCGCATCTCTTGCTCTGAGGCATGTTCCTCCTGCGTCGTCAGCGGCGGCGGCGGTGGCGTCGGTCCGCAGCCCTCCTCCGTTCGCCTCTCCCACAGCTGTGTGTAACACTCTCACTCCGCGCATTAGCATAACGACAGCTGGCGCGCTTGGTTGGCGCGCGCTTCGCTGCGTTAACACTCAGCTGCTCCGGTGCGTATGTGCGTCCTCCGATGTCTCCTCTCCTTCAACCCAATGGAAACGCCAATTGAACCCCCAGATGCACCGCATCACACCAGGCTTCACTCGCGGGGAGATGGAGGCAATTTTTTCTATACAAACTGCTTCAAGCATTATCTCATGCCAGGAACTAATTGTGCTAGTCAGCCTTCGTGTTTCGCAAAAAACAACAAGGTTTACCCTCCCCCCGTTTTCATAATGCTAAAGCACTCAACACCCATTCCCTCCTACAAAGGGTGCAGCGTCTTTATAACTCTCACTCTGGAAAACTTGATACATTTCAACGTCCCCTTCGGGAGTTTTTGACTGGGTTGTTAGCTGCGATACAGTAATACCCTTCTTTTTGGCACAGTTTTTTTTTTGTTTTGGAGGTCAATTTTATGTGTGCAATGTCTTCATAGTTCTTGTTTCTTGTTTGTAATTCCTGTATGTTCTTGATGTTGTGCCTGTAATTGCTTCATTGACTTGTCATATATTACGGTACGCTACTTGTCTTCCATTGCACACGATTTATTGTGCCGCGAGGAGCCACAGTGATGTGTCTGGTACTTTTCATCTTCTGTTGCTGTATTCCATAAATCAGTTCCCTAGTTTTGTTTCATACATTGATGTGTAATTGAAGCTTCGTGTTTTCGCGTATATCGGCGAATATGTTTTTATGTCTGCTTGCATCACACAACTGCTGTGGCCATTGTTCCACATACTATTGCCATTGATCCACCAATATTTTCTTAATCGTCTAGTTTTG
Organism: Haemaphysalis longicornis; assembly: GCF_048455015.1. Classification (NCBI taxonomy): domain Eukaryota; kingdom Metazoa; phylum Arthropoda; class Arachnida; order Ixodida; family Ixodidae; genus Haemaphysalis; species Haemaphysalis longicornis. The sequence goes on from NW_027526422.1 coordinate 162,701,351, forward strand.
GTTGGAATACGTTTTTATTATCCTTTGGGTTTATTTGTATTGCTTTTTTTTCTTCGCTCGTCCTTGTCGTTGCTATATATTACAGATTGTGTATAATACAGTTGACTAATATACAGCTTCTGCTGTATAGTAGTGCAGCATTTTGCCTCCCTCAGTGCGCCAGAACCAAGGTCTCGGCTGTTCCTGGGCACTCTAAAACATTTATTATTATCATCATCATCATTAATATTATAATTGTAATATTATTATTTTTATAATATTATTAATATTATTATTAGTCCCGCAGCATGGTCCCGCAGCATGGCGCCCAGCCGGGATGCATGCTTGCTCTGCTCCTGCCCTTTTTTCGGGAAACAACAGTTCTATCGCTGCGAAAGCTGTGTAAAACGTGTGCACGCGAAGTGTGTGACCTGGCCGGACGACCAACTGGAACTTTTGAGGGCTGGATCGCGCCCATTTTGCTGCAACTTGTGCGATTCTACCAGGACGGGCGCTAAGCCTAGTGACGGGATGGAGGCATCACCGACGGAAACGTGTTCTTCGCAGCCCAGCGCTCCCCCGACCGGTTCGTGTCTCTCCCCTCCGGGTGACCTTTGTGGTGAGATTGCCGGTCTCTGCCGTCTTCTCCTCGACGCGCTGGAAGGAATTTCTTTTTTGAGCGACGAAGTGTCGCAAATGCGAGAAGAGAATGAGCGCCTCCGAAAGGACCATTCCCGCGGAGCCGAACAGCAGGCTCGAATCGTCGCCTCCCTCCGCTCCGAGATTCGTTTTTTACGTGAGGAGCTGGCCCGCCGTGTGACCCCCGCGCCTGCGAAGTCCCCGACGGTTGTTCCATTTCAAGCTTCCGTGATCCCCTCAACCTCCGACAACCCCTCGCCCTCCGACACGCCTCGAGACACCGAGACCAGTCCTGTTTGCCCTACGCCACCAGCTCGTCAATCCCCTTCGGAGCAACGCGTTGACGATCCTGCCCGACCCCCTTTGACAACAATTGCCAAAAGGGTGAAAAGAATACAAAGAAGGGAAACAGGCCTGCATTCCTTGGAGCCATGGAGTCGTGTGCATTGTCGGTGGTTGAGCGGCCGCAGCGTCAAAGGGCACTATTTGTTTCAAAGTTGAGCCCTGACACTGCCACTGCTGACCTGAAGAAGCACATTGAATTTAAAAATATTTGTCCCCTTTCCTGCCGGCGGCTGAAAACAAAATATTTGTCGTACTCCTCTTTCTACGTCATGGTTGATGAAGAAAACATGAAGCGTCTGAACGACCCCTCAATGTGGCCGCGTGGTTGCATTTTCAAGCCATTCCGTGGGATTCTACATGATGATATGCTCCATGCTTCAGAGTCTGTAATTGACAGTGAAGGTGTGTAATTTGGACGTCTTTTACCAAAACGCTCGCGGTCTACGAACTAAGCCAACTGAATTCTTCGCTAATGTTATTTCGTCTTCGTTTCCTGTGATTGTGATTACCGAAACTTGGCTTTGCAATGAGATTCTCTCATAAGACTATTTTCCATCAAGTTACAACACCTTCCGCAGTGATCGTGACTTCAGTGCAACCAAACAAAAAGGTGGTGGCGTACTTGTGGCTGTAGATAATTCTCTGAGATGTGTACGCCGAAGTGACATTGAAACTGTTCCTGAATCAATATGGGTCGAAATTAGCCTTGATCGCTGCGAAAAATTGTTGATTGGGTCCTTCTATGTGCCGCCTAGCATTACCCCAATCTCTTTTAATGACATCATCTCTTCCATCGACAATGTCTTAGCTTCACATAGGAAGCACAGGATTGTTGTTATTGGTGATTTTAATACCCCTGGTATCGACTGAAGAACACTTAAATATTCTCATTACCATCAATACATAGAGAATAAGTTTGGCCTGCTAGTAGATTTTCTTGCTTTTAATTCCCTTCAACAACATAATTCTATTGCCAATCCTTGCGGTAACATATTAGACCTGTGTATTTCGAACAATCAGCCTATTGAAGTGTCACTCTCTGACGTTTTTCTTGTTCGTCCCGATAAATTTCACCCACCACTTAAACTAACACTCTCTCTGTCAGGGGAAAAACAGAGCTTCCAAAATAACATCAACAAATCGCCCAGATTTGCTTTCAAAAGAGGTGACTACGTTGGCTTACACCGTGACTTATCCTCCATTGACTGGTCTCTGGTAACTGAAAAAACCAATGTTGATGACAAAATAGATCAGCTTACGGAACTTATCTTAAGCAGTATGCGCAAATATATTCCACAATATACTCCTAAACTCCATAAATATCCCCCGTGGTTCTCGTCTGAACTTATAAGTGCTCTAAAGCATAAAGATCGCGCACACAGAAAGCTTAAAAGCACTCCATCTCTCGAGCGCAACAAAGAATTCCTATGCTTTCGAACTCTCTGTAAACGCCTATATAAACGGGATCACAGTTCATATATTGCACACTTAGAAAAAGCGCTTCTGACAGGCCGGCTGATTTCTGGAAGTATGTACGCAAACGGTCTAACAAAAGTGAAGAGCCTTTAATACTACTGGACTCCAATGGAGCAGAACTACAAGCCGACGCTGACTGTTTTGCCAAGCAGTTCTCTTCCGTTTATAAAGCATCTGACTCTAGCACTACTATCGAACAACATTTGGAAATCAACACACCCAATGCTCTGTCGCTAGATGAAAATCTAATCAGCGAATGCGTTAGGCGCTTGAAACCATCCTTGTCATGTGGTCCAGATGGTATCCCCTCAGCCATATTAAAAGCTTATAGCAGTATATTGGTCCCAGTACTGACTAGCATATTTAATAACGGTCTGATTACTTCCACATTTCCTTGCATGTGGAAAATTGCTCGTGTTTTTTCAGTATTTAAGTCTGGCTCTAAAACTGATGTCTCAAATTATCGACCGATTTCTCTTCTCTGTGCCATGTCAAAGATTTTTGAGCTGGCCCTTCACCACATACTGCCTTTTTATGTGAAAAACTCATTAAATAATAATCAACATGGATTTGTCCCTGGCCGCTCAACCGTCACTAATCTTGCAGTTTCATGGCGCAAATATCTACACCTGTATTCCAGAGAGGACAGGTCGACACCATTTACTGTGACCTCAGCAAAGCGTTCGATGTAGTCAGTCACTCAATGCTTATGGTTAAACTTGCTCATTTTGATGTTGACACCGCTGTTGTGAATCTATTGCATAGCTACCTTCGTGACAGATCATGTTATGTTGCCGTCAACGGCCAAACGTCCTCCTTTTACAAAGTGACCAGTGGTCTACCTCAGGGTTTGGTATTAGGCCCACTCCTCTTTTTAATGTATGTTAACGACGTTTCTTCTGCTATTCGAAATTCTTCTTTCCTTTTGTATGCAGATGATATAAAGATAATTAGGGAAATTCATTCATTTAATGACTGTTGCTTGTTGCAGTCTGATTTGTGTTCTTTTTCAGAATGGTGTAAAAACAATAACCTTTCTCTCAATATTTCAAACACAAAAGTCATGAGTTTCACTCGCAAATCATCTAGCGTATCTTTTTTATACTCTGTCAATTCTGTGTATTTATGTAGGGTTTGTGAGATCAATGATCTCGGCGTTCTCTTTGATAGCACCTTGCATTTTTCAGCTCTTACTAAGCGTGTTGCTATGCGGGGTCTTCGTTCTCTCGGCTGTGTTTGTAGAATATCGAGAGAATTCAATTCTCCTACGCCTCTCCGCAAATTGTGCACCGCAATATGTCTTCCTCAACTTGAGTATGCATCTGTGATCTGAAATGGCATCTCTAATTCCTTAACTAACGTAGTTGAGCGTGTCCAGAAAAAAAGTTCTAAGCGTTTACAACCATCGCTTCGCTAAAAATGACTCTGGCTCGTGTTCTAACACCGTTGAACTATTGTCACTGCCTTCACTTCGCTGCCGGCGAAATCTGCGCCGATCTCTTTTTTCTTTTCAAGCTCGTTCACGGTAGTATATACTGTCCTATACTGCTCAATAGTATTATTTTCGGATTCCGCGGAAGCAAACAAAAGAGAGCAGGCCGTTTCTTGTAACTACCCGCCTCTCTCAGCACTCAACCCTCAACAGGATACAAAGTCTTTATAATTTTTATTTTCTTGACGTCGATGTTTTTGATGGGTCACAGTTATCGTTTCCCTCCAAGGTTTCTACCGTTATAAGGTAACATCGCATGTGCAATTTGTTCTATCCTTCTCTTTTAGTTTATCTGGCGCATTGTTGTATGTATGTATGTATGTATGTATGTATGTATGTATGTATGCATGTATGTATGTATGTATGTATGTATGTATGTATGTATGTATGTATGTATGTATGTATGTATGTATGTATGTATGTATGTATGTATGTATGTATGTATGTATGTATGTATGTATGTATGTATGTATGTATGTATGTATGTATATTATCTGACTTTTCGTCATTATCATTAGCTATTTCTCATACTGTGTTAATCTACTTTTGTCCCGTCGTCCTAATATTTCTGTGCGCATTGTGTCTCTGATAGTTTTCTTCTGAAGAGTCATCTTGGTCTATTGTGTTATTCTTAGTTTTTTTTGTGCGCCAGCATCAAGACCTCTCGGTGTTTGCTTGTATAGTCCCTATTTTTCACGTCTCTTGAACGTTTCGCTGGCCGAGTGTCATGGCTTGCAACACTAGGCCTTTCCTTTCTTTTTTGACCTTTTGTCCTTTTTTTTCTTTTTCTTTTTCTTTCTAAAGTATCTGTAACTATTTGTTACTTTATTGTTTCTGTCATACATATTGTTTTCGTGTGTTCTCTCGTCTTAATTTTAGTGGGGTTTTTTTTTGTTTTGTATGGTGTACCAGCACCAAGACGCTAGGGTTGTTCCTAGGCATCGAAAATAAAGGTTGATTGATTGATTGATTGATTCATTGATTGATTGATTATTATTATTTCAAAAGGTGTAGTGTTTACACTGCAACGAGTGGTGTACATCAGAATTCTGTGCTGGGTCCACTATTGTTTTGTATTTTTATCAATGATGTGTCAACAGTGTTAACAAAATCTTCATTTCTTCTTTATGCTGCTGATGTGAAACTATTTAGGCACACTAGCGGTTTTCAGGACTGCTGTACCTTACAGAGGGATGTGTCTGAATTATCGGTGTGGTGCAGCAAAAACTGTATAATTTTAAACCCAGCTAAAACAAAGGTTGTCATGTACAGCCGGAAAACCCATCGTCTACTGTTTTCCTACAGTATAGAGGGAGCTCCTTTGCAAACGGTTGAGGAGCTTAGGGACCTCGGGGTTATTTTCGACAGTACCCTCTCTTTTTCTTCTCATATTAGTCTCATCACCCGGCGAGCGCTCCGAAGTCTTGGAAATGTGTGTCGGATTACAAAGACATTCTCTTCTCCAGATCCATTTCTAATGCTATACAATGCAATATGTATCCCTCAGTTAGAATATGCTTCTGTTGCCTGGAACGCCATCTCCAAATTTAGTAGCGAATTAATAGAACGTGTGCAGAAGACGTTTTTATCCATATTTAAGCACCATCATCACAATCACAGTTTTCATCCTGATTCTGACTTACCCATAGTTCCTTCCATCCCTTCGTTGACCTGCAGACGTATGCGTGCAGACCTTACATTTCTTCACAAAATTGTTCATGGTGAGCTTTCTTGCGCAGACCTGCTTAACTGTTTAGAGTTTAGGGTTCCACAAAGGCCCACCAGGTCGCATCGCCCTTTCTTGACCGCTGCGCGCAACTCCAGTCATTCTCCTGTGCGCAGAATACAGAATTGTTACAACCGCTTCTCTGAACGCCTTGACATCTTTCAAAGTTCCTTTAGAATTTACCGTACTGCGCTGTTGAATACAGTATGTTAAACATCTATGATATCTCTGTCGTTCGTTTTTCTTTTTTTTTCAATGCCGAAATTTTGTTTCTCTGCGGTTCTGTGGAACCAATAGATAGTTGCCTATTTTTGAACCTGTTTACTTATCATGCTTGTCTTATCACTTGTCTGTATACTCTTGTCATTGTTTTTGTCGTCTTACTGTCAAACTTTGTTCTCTGCTTGTTGTGTATTCATTACAATAAGCTGAGCCACAAAGGCATCTTTTTTTCTTTTTTACCTGTACCCAGGGCTCCGCCTGTGCTTTATTTCTGAAATTTTCGCTACTTCAATTTGTACGTGCCTTGTCGCTTGTTTGTTTCTTGCAATATGTTACTTGTATTTTGTGTTCATGTAACTATCCATGCGCCAGCACTCAGGCGTCTGGCTGTTCCTGGGCACGTAAATAAACATGATTGATTGATTGATTGATTGATTGATTGATTGATTGATTGATTGATTGATTGATTGATTGATTGATTGATTGATTGAGTGAGTGATTATTATGATTATTATTATTATTAAAGCTCGATATCTTTCAGCGTCCTCTTCAGGAGTTTTAGGCCGGGTTGTTAGCTCTGACACACTAGGTTCATCTTGGCAGTGCTCTTTTTCTTCACTTATCGTCCTGACGTGTGCATTGACTTCACCGAGCTTGTTCGTGTTCCTGGTTATTCGCGTATTGCGCTGATACTGCGACTGTAGAATGTTTCTTTTTCTGCCGTTTTTATCATTAAAAGTTGCCATATTCACTTCATGCGTCCATTTGAAACCAAAAATTTACGCTTCCTGGATCTTGTAAAAACTTTCTTCTTTTCACTCACCCTTCCTTATAGTTACGCTTATTGTAAGATTTCTTCTTGCAATTGACCAGACATTACAGTTTCTATTGATTGTGTAATGTTGGCTAAAATTACAGTATGGTATTTTTATTCTTCTTTGAAGTTGTTTTAGTTTCTTCCTATTTTTTGCTCACTCATGTTCATTTGCCAGCTTTTGATGTATTTAATTGCTGTCTTATACCTTTTCTGTGCGCCAGCACGAATTGATTGTGTATATTCGGTTGGATTGCACTATTTTATTTCTAATCTTCTTTGCCGTTTTTGTAGTTTTTTTTGCTCACTGAGTGTTTATTAGCAAATTGTTGATGTACTACAGTGCTGCATTTTACCCTCTGAGTGCTCCAGAATGATGGCCTCCGCTGTTCCTGGGCACTATAATAAACATTGATTGATTGATTGATTGATATTGGTTAATATTACTATTATTAATATTAATGATATTATTCGGCGGCCGGCGGCGCAATCTGGGCCAAGTGCTCAACCCGTTTTGTCTGGGCAGGTGACCCCGGTCTCAATGATATCAAGAAGCAAGCCGCATCTTGTTCCCGTCCGATAGCAGCGCCTCTTTTCTTCGTCAGAGCACCGCATCGCTTCTTTCGGTGGGGCGCTTCCACACGGCTTCCACCCCACCCGGGCGTCTGGATCTACCAGGACGAAGCACTTAAAAGCCAGCATCTAGACGGCACGCTTCGCAGTCAGCGGCAAATTCTGTACCAAGTGCTAAACACATTTTTCTTGGCAGACAACCCCCATATCAACGCTATCAAGCAGCAAGCCGCATCGTGTTCCCGTCCCATAGCAGGGCCTGTTTTTATTGTCGGAGCACCACATCGCTTCATTCGTGGGGTGGTTCCACAACTTTTCACCACACCGGGGCGTCTGGATCTACCGGAACCAAGCACTTAAAAGCCAGCATCAAGACAGCACCATTCGCAGTCAGCGGCGAAACCTGTACCAAGCGCTCAACTCGTTTTGCCTTGGCAGATGACCCCCAACTCAACGTTATCAAGCAGCAAGCCACATCGTGTTCCTGTCCCATAGCAGCGCCTGTTTTCATCGTCGGAGCACGCATCGCTTCTGTCATGGGGACGGTTTCACACGGCTTTCACCACACCCAGGCATGTGGATCTACCCGGACGAAGCACCTAAAAGCCTGCATCAAGACGGCACCCTTCATAGTCGGCAGCGAAATCTGTACCAAGCGCTCAACCCAGTTTTGTCCTGGCGGGTGACCCCCATCTCGACGTTATCAAGCAGCAAGCCGAATCGTGTTACCGTTCGATAGCAGCGCATGTTTTCATCGTCGGGGCACCGCATTGCTTCTTTCGTGGGAGCGGTTCCACACGGCTTTACAACACCCGGGCGTCTGGATCTACCAGGAATAATGACTTAAAAGCCAGCATCAAGACGGCACGTTTCGCAGTCATCGGCCAAATTTTTACCAAGCGCTCAACCCGTTCTGTCTTCAAATTCAAATTTATTCGGAAAAGTACAAGAGTGAATTAACATCAGCGGAATTTACAGGACGAGGTCCCAAGATTTCAGAACCGCAGGCGGGACTTCCTATGCTAGGAATTTTGGAGATAACAAGTTGTGATCCTAATACAACCAGTAAGTATTGCAGACGTTATACAAATCTTATAAAACATCGTGTAAGAGTGGGATATTGTAGAAAATACACCACATTGTGAAAAAAACGGGAAAACTTTAATCAATTGACAACAGAACAAGCAGGGAAAGATGTCACACAAGTAAAATAATTCTACGAGTTACTGGTGAGTAGCTAAGAACATTTTCAATTTTCTTTTGAAGGGTTGAAGTTACCTAATTACTTTTATTTGCAGTGGTACGCCATGTCAAAAAGAAAGAGCAAAATAATAAACTAAATTTGCCATATTAGTTCTTACCTTGGGCAAGAACAAGTTCTGACGAGAGGAAAATCTAGTGCAATTAGTGTTGGTTAACATGTGGCGAGGGATAATGCCAAGAATTAGGAGGCTATGCAGCCCTTCAAAAAACAGAACTCCAATGCTATAGTAATACATTTTTGGCAAAGGTATTTGGCAAAGTTGAGTAGAGATTAGAAGACATGGTGACATTTTGGGGGAAAACTTTATTATACACATTGCTCGTTTTTGAAGTTTTTCTAATCGTGAAATGTGATTTTTATACGATCGACCTCAGCTTGTGATGCAGTAGTTCAAGGGGCTATAAATAATTGCATAATATAAAATCCAACAGAGTTTTCGTACTGAAGTATATACTAGCTCTATGAAGCGCTCGAATGCAAAATGCTATCTTTTTGCAAATGGATAAGATATGGCATTGGAAACTTAGGTGCATGTCTACAATATAACTTAAAAGGCTGTTTGTTTCTGCAGTAAAATGGGATGTTGACCGATATGGAGGCAATGATTTATTTGCAATTTTTTTTTCGGGGAGTTAAATACCATTAAGGACGATTTGGACGAGTTTGGTATTAGCACACCCATTTTCAGGGTAAGATAAGTCATTTTGCAAATCAGAAATTAACATGTCTGCGTCACGATTGTCTGAAAACATGGTGGTATCGGCGGCGTAATCATCATCATTATCATCATCATCATCATCATCACCAGCCTATCTACGCCCACTGCAGGGCAAAGGCCTCTCTCATTATTCTCCAATTAGCTCGATCCTGTGCCAACTGTGACCAATTTGTCCCCGTAAACTTCTTGATGTCATCTGCCCATCTAACTTTCGCCCACCCCCTGCAACGCTTGAATTCTCTAGGGATCCACTCTGTTACCCTTAATGACCAGCGGTTATCTTGCCTTCGCATTACATGCCCTGCCCACGTCCATTTCTTCTTCTTAATTTCTATTAATATGTCTTTACACCAGTTTGCTCCCTGACCCACTCCGCTCTCTTCTTGTGCCTTAATGTTACACCTATCATTTTCCGCTCCATTGCCCGCTCAGTCGTTCTCAATTTAAGTTGAACCCTCTTAGTGAGCCTCCAAGTTTCTGCCCCGTAGGTGAGTACCGGTAAGATGCAGCTGTCATACACTTTCTTCTTCAGCGACAATGGTAGGCTGCTATTCCTTATCTGAGAATGTCTGCCATATGCACCCCACCCCATTCTGATCCTTCTAATTATCTCTGCCTCCGCGTTGGGATCAGGGGTAACAACTTGGCCTAACTAGATATATTCGCTTACCTTCTCTGACTCGCCACCTATCTGAAACCGCTGTGCTGTGCCGAATTTATTGATCATTACTTTAGTTTTCTGCATATTATTTTCAGGCCCACGGATCTACTCTGTTCGCCCAGTGCGGACAGCATGCTTTACAATTCGTCCCCCGAGTTACTTAGCAAGGCAACGTCACCAGCAAATCTGAGGTTGCTGAGGTATTCTCCATTACCCCTTACTCCAACCTGCTCCCAATCCAACGTTCTGAATACTTCTTGTACACGTGCTGTGAATAACATTGGACAGATTGTGTCTCCTTGTCTGACACCCTTCTTTATAGGTATTTTACTCCTCTCCCTATGGAGGATGATGGTAGCTGTAGACCCATTGTAGATGTCCTCTAGTATTCTTACATAATGCTCATCTACCCCCTGGTTCCGTAATGCCTGAATGACTGCTAGGGTTTCGACCGAGTCAAATGCTTTCTCCTAATCTATGAAGGCTATATATCGTGGTTCAGTATACTCAGCGCACTTCTCTATCACCTGATTGATCGTGTGAATATGGTCCATTGTTGAATGACCTCTGCGGAACCCTGCTTGTTCTTTAGGTTGACTGAAATCTAAGGTTGCAGAAATTCGGTTAGCGATTACCTTGGTAAATACCTTGTAGACGACTGACAGTAAACTGATCGGCCTGTAATTTTTCAAGTCCTTCGTGTCGCCTTTCTTATAGATTAGGATGATGTTCGCGTTCTTCCAAGATTCCGGTACCATTTTGGTCATTAGGCATTGCCTGTACAGGTTTGCCAGTTTTTCAAGAACAATTTCTCCGCCATCCTTCAAGAGGTCTGCTGTTATATGATCCTCGCCAGGTGCTTTGCACCCTTTCATTTCTTTCAAAGCCTTCCTTACTTCTTCGGTCGTTACTGGTGGGATGTCTATCTCCTATGAACTACTGTCTCGTTCGGCATTATCCTGTATGTCCTGGCTACTGTACAGATCCCTATAGAACTCCTCGGCCACTGTGACTATTTTATCCCTATTTGTGATGACATTGCCTTGCTTATCCTTAAGTGCATACATCTAATTTTTCCCCATGCCAAGACGTATCTTCACTGCTTTCAGGCTACCTCCGTTCTTTACAGCGTATTCGATCCTCTCCATATTATACTTCCGTATGCCAGCTGTCTTACGCTTATTGATTAACTTCGAGAGCTCCGCTAGTTCTATTCTGTCAGCTGCGGTAGAGATTCCCAAGGTTTGCCGTTTTCTGATTAGATCTTTCGTCTCCTGTGAACGTTTACTAGTATCCCGTCTAGCCAAAGTGCCCCCGACTTCTACTGCACACTCCGTGAGAATGCGTGTAAGGTTTTCGCTGGCTTCCTGTGTCGTAAGCTCCGCTTCTTCGTTAAGAGCGGAATATCGGTTCTGCAGCGCGATCCTGAATTCTTCTACTTTACGTGTTACTGTTAGCTCATTTATCGGCTTCTTTCATACTAGCTTGTTGCGGTCCCTCCTCAAATCTAGCCTAATTCGAGATGTTACCATACGGTGGTCACTACACCTTACCGTTCCGAGCACTTCCACATCCTGTACTACGCTAGGGTTATCGCATAATATGAAGTCTATTTCATTTTTGTGCTCCCCATTCGGCTCCTCCAGGTCCACTTCCGACGCTCCCGTTTACAGAAGAAGGTATTCATTATGCGTAGGTTATTCCGTTCTACAAACTTCTTGGCCAGCACAAAGACGGCACACTTCGCAGTCGGTGGCGAAATCTGTGCCAAGGAAGGAAGGAAGAAAGACTGTTAAATGCCTGCAACAGACACAGTGTGTACACTGCGCCCGGACGTAGCCACTCGTTGATCCCGACATCACCACTACTCGCACCACCCCTTCGCTACTCGCTACGGGGTTGGATGCCGCTGCCCCGTAAGGGAGGGCGTCAACCCGCAGCTTTCTCGTGGGCCGCCAGGACATGCTGGACGGCTGATAGTGGGGTGTCGTTTTCATAACTGCGCACTGCTGCTTAAATTCATTGCGGTAGGTCTGTCCTGGTTGCCGCCTCGTTAGGTCGCACTTCACAGTCCCACAGTAAGTGGGCGGTCGAGGGCCTAGCATTGTAACAAAACACGGACGTGTCATCCGTATAGAGTTCTGGCTGTATGCGTTTTATGACGACCCGGTTCACCAGTGAATTCGTCTGCATCTGTCTGAACGTGGACGCTTCCCCCCTGGTTAGCTCGGGGTGAGGAAGTGCCAGCAAGCGCTCGACCCGTTTTGTCTTGACAGGTGAGCATTATTTCTCCAGACCAGTTTGAACGTGAAAATGCTTTTCCGCTGACTGCTGCCAAATGCGTTTTGAGGATTAAATGTCGTTGATGCCTTGTGTTCGACACTGCGGTTTCTGTAGACTTGAAGCTCTTTATAGTCGGTGGTAGTGTGCCGAGCTCTGCGAGGTCTTGTGCCTGTGAGATGGTCGGTTCCTGGCAGGTTGCATTTTGTCATCAGCATGACCGACTGCGCTTCTTGCACGAAAAAGCTCCCAACTGATGGTAGAGCTGTGACTTGAGCTTAGTGCAGAAAGTCTTTCCATTTGGGGAAGTCATGTTCAACCGTAGCCGGGAATACCTTGGAAATACAAGAACTGCAGATCGTCGGCACCTGAGGGAAACGCCCCAGCCAGCCCCGTTTCTCGTACAGTCGCACCTCATGATGACCTTTCCGTAGCTCAGAAACTTGCTGGTCTCCGTAAACAGCTTTAGGATAATAAAGATACGATAGGTAACCTTCTGCCTCTCCGTGAGAAGGTGGACGAACACCAAGCGCTAAAGCCGAACATTTACGAGGTTTTGGCCCTAACACAGTCTGTGGCGACGCTTGACAACTCAGTTCAAGACTTTACAGCACGCGTAGCGGCTTTCGAAACCTTATCCGGAAAGTTTCAAGAGCAAGTGACTGAGCTGACGGCCACGCTATCTTTATAATCGAACGCGATAAGTCATCTTTGTGCCAAGCTGAATGAACAAGGACTTCCGTTCACTCCGGGTGAAAACTTGCGGGCTGTTCTGTCTAACCTTGCGCAAAAACTTCAAGTGACAGAGTTTCACGCTAAAGACGTAGTGGCTGTTCATCGGCTTCCAGCCAGGCACAAAAAAACGCCCACTGTACTGATTCGTTTTGCGTCACTATACGGGCGTGACATTTGGTGTGCGGCTCGTAAGAAATTACGACCCCTCGCTGAAGACAGTTTGTCCCAGCCCTTGTATGTGAATAAAAAGTTGACGCAGGCAAACACAGATTTGTACTGGAAGGCGCGAGTGATGGGATACGAAGTGCACTACAAGTTTGTCAGGACTAGTAACGGAAAGATTTTCGTCAAGAAGGAAGAGGGAACCCGCGAATCAGGATGGAATCAGCTGCGGACCTCGAGCAGTTGATCTAAACTTATGCCTGTGCACTTTCACTCTTCCTACAATTTAGGCAGTCTTCGAACAATTTTTCAGAGGTCAAATGATCGATCATTTTCCGTCATTGTCCTGAGTATACGCAGTTTGAAAATGTAGCTGGACTATTTTCAAGTTAAGTTAGCTGGCATTACAAATTTAGTAGATGCCTGTGTACTAACAGAAATAAATGTAGACGTTACTATGACCGATGAATTCAACCTTCCTGGTTATCAGGCGCACTTTTTTACCCGAGCGGGTAGAAGAGAGTGAGGCATTGCTATATTTCACAAAGTGCACTGGGCATCTATAGCCATTTAGGTACATTTTACAGCAGCTGAGTTCCTTGCAATACGTTTTGATTACTCGGGTTTGTCGATATCAATAATGGCAATCTACAGGCCACCATCTGAAAACCCCCAGTCTTTTCTCGGTGAACTCGGAGATAATTTAGGTAAGCTGCTATTTCGCAGTAACATATGCCCTTTTGGAGAACTAAATATTGATATTAAAAGACAAGCAACCCCATAGTTGCAAATTATTTAAACCTATTAGCAGGACATGATATCAAATCGGTTGTAAATGAGGATACTAAGGATGAGATTATATAGGATAAATGTGTTGCATCCTGCTTGGGCCAGGTGTTGGTTCTCGCCATTGATTACGACCAAGTCGCTTCTGCTTTAATAACTGAAAAAATAGCCGATCACTACTTCGTTGGCTGTGGGATGTATTGTGGTGTTCTAAACCAACTGGAGCAACTGCCTTTATTAACATTTTCGATAGAACCCGTTTCGATTGATTAGTGTCGTAGTTCGACCAGAATTATGTTCTAATAATGTCGCGCCCTATAAAAGCTTATGAACCTTTCACACATGTGTTTTCCGAGTTTAAGAAAGCGAGCAAGAAAAAAGTGAAGTTTACGAAGCGGAAACCTAGGCGGTGCTGGTTATATGACAGTGTTTTAATTGTAATAAAAAAAATTAACATCGTTGGAAGCGTTCCAGACAATTCCCGGGAAACGACTCGCTAAAAACGTATACCGAAGGGCTCGAATCAAAGCCCCGGCATTATTTCGGTTTTCTAGAAGACGACCTCACAGCACTAAGATTTTCTTATCTCCTTATGGTCCTTCCAGGGTGTGGTCGCTGATAAATGACATTCGGGGTAATCGGAAGCGAATTTATTTACACCTCATAATAAAAGGATTTGGTGATGCCAGAGAAAATGTGGCAGATCGCCTGAACGATTACTTTTCAACCATATCAAAATCCGTGAATAACCTTCATATGTCGTCACATCCAATTCTGCTACAGTGTGCGTTAAGCGACTCTGCATATCTGCCTTCTTTGGGACAGGAAGACTTGCACACCCTGATGCACTCCTCAAAGAAAATGCGCTCGGCTGGGTTAGGTGGAATGTGTGGGGATGACGTATGGCGCAACTTGCAAGTTTTAAAAGAGCCGCTTTTGTTTATCTTCAATGGCATTATCTTGGATCGAGGCTCATTCCTAACGAAAATAAAAGGGTGAAGGTTATTCCGCTGTTTAAGGTAGGCGATGCCTCCAAAGCGGAAAACTGTGGTCCCATATCAGTTCTCTCTTTCATAGCCCAACTGATAGAAAGGTATGTCCTGAAGATTATGATAACCTTCGTGCAAAAACACTTGCCCTTGTCTTCCTGCCACTACGGCTTTGTTCCATGCAGTGGTACGCAACAACTGTCTGAATAATTGTCGGACTACTTGCATGATACTCTTGATAACAATCAGGTGGCCTGAGAGAGAGAGAGAGAGAAGGCTCTTTAATGTGAGCTGGCGAGGTCAGCCCTGCTAGGGACAAGGCTTGCTACACCAGATGGGGGGCGGTGACTATGTTGATGAGTGGTGAATATTAGACATTAGCTCTTACAGCAGGAAGAAGACAAACAAGAAACGTCTAAAAAGAAGAAAGTAAAAACAACAGAATGCTGCTAGCAGAGTCCGGACATTAAAATACAATTCAAAAGAGAATCGTTATTGTAAACACTGAAACAAAATAAAAAGTAAAGGACGCCTAAAAAAGAGTAACAGCACCAACACAAAAAAAATAAATAGATGAACGCCAGTGACACCAACACAAGCAAAGTAAATAGATGAACGTCACAGTGCGAAAGAGTAGATATCGCGACTCACTTGAGGTCTGTGATCTAAACAAATTTGTCTAGTTCAGTGTCTTGTAGGAACTGGAGGAGAACTTTTGTACCTAAGGTACTGTCAGCAGTACCTAAGGTATTATTAGCAGTCGGCAGGGCCCAAGAAAAAGGCAAAGTTCAAGAGTGCATCCACAGCGTACACGAGAGAAGGAGCTCGTTGCAGTTTTCCGCGCAGCAGTGAATTGACGGCAGACGCACAGCAAGTGATCTACAGTCACGCAGAGTGCAAGTCCGGCCCAGAGGTGAATCGTCCCAACCTATGTGGAACTTAAAACTCCGAGTAAATGCTACATTCAGGCCTAGTCGGTGCAACATTCCTTAACACCGCTTGATGCCTTTCTCCCGAGAGGAGAGCAGCGCCCTTATCAACGCACGTGGATGGAGTGCACAAATGTCGGAGTGGCAGGACACTCACCGCAGGTATCTACCATGAAGGCTATTGACCCGCGCTGCAACTTCCACTCAGGTGGCCTGTGCACTCTTCTTAGATCAATGCAAAGCGTTTGATCCTGTTAGTTAGGACATCTTATGTAGTAAACTTTATATTTTTGCTTTCGCGGCCACTTTTATGACCTCTTAAACGATTACTTGTCTAATCAGTCAAAAGAAGTTTGTTTAAATATGGCAAAAAGTTCACTAAAAGGTATGCATTCAGATGTGCCACAAGGTCGCTGTTCTTCCCTTTGTTATTTAATTTCTATGTTAAGGATTTGAGTTCAGTTATAAGTAAATGTAAAATATTTCAATACGCAGACGATACCCTGATTATCTCTAGACACATGAATTATCAGGATGCCACGGCCACCTTTCAACAGGATGCAAAGCAAGCGATGAATTTTTTTGAAACCAATCAAATAAACGTTAACCCGACAAAAACGCAACGTCTTTGTTTTAAAAATCCGCTCACGGTTGTCCCAACAACCTTGCCTGTCCTGCTTTATACTGATAAATGTATCCCATGTAATTGTACTCTGCTTCCTTACACATATTGTGTTGAATAGCTTGGGTTCTTTTTGGTTCTGATGTGAGCTGAATTCGCACATGGCTTCGCTTTGTGCGCGGCTACAAAATGTTGCTTGTTTGCGTTATCGCATTAGGGGACTCGTACCTTATAAAGTAAAAAATGATTGCACGTGCACTTGCTCACGCTCATGTTCGATATGGTATTCGCCCCTATTTTAACTGTTCCGGGTTTCTGAAATCAAGAGTAAATAGTTTACTCAAAAATATCCTTCAAAGACTTGCACATGGAATCAACATACCTCCAGATGTTAGTTAGTTTCGTGCACTTGGACTGCCCGATTTAAATACTTCATTCTGTTGTACCATTGTCCGTCGATACTTCTGGCACAAGAATTTCTTAAACCCCAATTTTAAACAAATGTCCCTTCGCAATATTCGCGTTATGTTGTTCCAAGGGTTCGAACAAGTAATGGGGAATGTTGCAGAGCGTATTATGTGGCTAAAATGTTCAGTCAGCTTCTTAGATCAAGAAACCGTGTCTGGTCTTAGGCGAGCACTTGTGGATCTTCAAAACTAAACAGTCAAAAATTTCTTTCACTTTGCGTGAAATGGGTGTAACGAGTGCAAAAAGTCGTTACACCCATTCCACGCATAGTGAAACAAAATTAGTGAAACAAAATGTTTCATATTGAAACAAACAAACATAATTAACAAACATAGTGAAACAAAATATCAACTACTTACTGTTTTTCTTGTCGCTCACCTGTTTTATTTGACAACCTTCTGCAGTGTGTGATGAACTGTTATGTACACTTTGGGTCTTAGAACCGCGTTTCCTTTTCCAACTCCTGCCATTTTGGTACTTTGGTTTTCATTGAATTCGCGCTTTGACTTCTTGAGTACTGCCTGTTATCTTTTACTGAGAACTGTACTTTACGTTACATGTTATGTACTATTTGATTCAATGCCAGCACTGATATTCGCCCCATCTGCCGGGTGTTTCCAAACAAGCCCTTGTGAGGCTTTGGCAGACTCGGCAGTATACATTTTATTTATTTGAATGGAAATAAAATAATAATATCTTGTAAGAGGAAGGCAGACTGGAACAAGGAAACGGTAGTTCCAAGGCATGTCTCTTTACTCAGCCCGCAGGGAACTCAGTGACTCGGCAGAACGAGCCCAGACGATGATGATAATCCACAAATGATGACTATAATGGTTATGTACAGGTGAGGGATTGGTCCCACTAGCGAACAGCAATTAATTCATACCATGAGTCTTCTTCATGACTCAAGACACCAATAAACGCTCACACTTTCCCCACTTTCCACACTTTCCCCGCTCACACTTATTATTTTAATTATTATTACAATATTATTTTTAGTAGTAATAATAATATTAGTAGTAGTAGTAGTAGTAGTAGTAGTAGTAGTGTAGTAGTAGTTGTAGTAGGAACCAATCGTCGGCAGAAGCCAGCTTGATGTGGTTTCCTGTGACATGAGCAAGGCCTTTGATGTAGCCAACCACTACTCATTGCTACCCATGCTCATTCTGTTAGATGTCCACGGTTCTTTGGTGAGCCTTATATGTTGCTATCCCCAAGAGCGAAATTGCTATCTAATTTTAATGATCAAACGTCATTTAGGTACAAAGCAAGCAGTGGTTTGACCCAAGGCTCTGTTCTGGGTCCCCTTCTTTTTTCCATTTTCATTTCCGATGTTGCTCTTCCCATTCCCAATTGTTATTTTTTGTTGTATGCTGACGATACAAAAATCTTTAGAGAAGTGCGGAATGTTGACGACTGTAATTTTCTTTAGGCTGATATGGACTCATTCCATCGTTGGTGCAATAAAAACGATCTAATTTTGAACCCCTCAAAAACAGAAGTCTTTTATAGTAAAAAAACTCAACAGTTGCAATACCTTTATAAAATTGTAAGCACTGAACTGTTGAGGGAGACCGAAACTATGGATTTGGCAGTACTGTTTGTATATTCACTGACTCTCCTCCCACGTTACACAAATTACCCAACACCCCCTTCTATGTCTGTGTGCTGTTTGCAGGTATTTTATGGAGTTTAGAGCTTGTCTTCCTTTCTTAATGTTGTAATCGTCTCTCTGCTTACCTCTTCTCGAATATGGGTCCATTGTTTGGAATGGAATTTGTGAGTCCCATAGTGACCGTACCGAAAAGGTCCGAAATACGTTCCTTTCAATCTTCAAGCACCGTTCCCGCCTTGTGCAAGGAGACACAAGGGCAGCATATTTCTCTGAAAAGCGTTTCTTTGCTTTGACGTCGATGAATGCGAGCTGATATTGTCTTTTTTTAAAAACCTCTTTATTGTAATATATTGTGTGACGACTTGGTTGCACTTATCAATGTCAACTCACCGAATAAACTTTTCCGAACACTTCGAGCTTTCAGACCAGTTGCTTTAAATAGAAGACGTTCGTCCATTTGCATAACTCAATGGGCGTATAATGATTATTTCGATCGTCTTGATATATTCCAGACCTCTCTTGCTTGGTTCTCTAATGAGTTGAAAGCGGTTGTAGCTAAAGTTTCTTTATTTCATTCCCAATATATGAGCCGTATTTACTACACGGAAACCGTGTTCTTGCTTGTTTCTTTTCGCTTTTTCTTGTTTTGTGTTGCTTGAATATATGTTGGTTTTGAGTGTCAGTGCTGTAACACGGAAGTTTTTTTTGAGCTTTGTAACACTTTGTTCCTATTTTACTGTGCCTTGAACGTTTCGCTGGCTGAGTACCATGGCTTGTAACACTAGGCTTTCTCTTTTCTTTTCTTTCACTTTTTCATATTTTTTTCTTTTTTTTCTTTCTTGCTTTCTGAGATTTCCGTAACTATTTTTCTTTGTATTTCTGCCATACATATGGTTTTTGTGTGTTGTTTCGTCTTAATTGGTGCTTTTTTGTTTTGTAAGACCCAAGGTTGTTCCCGGGTACCGAAAATAAGTGTCGATTTATTGATTGATTAATATTATTAATATTATTACACACGCACTGCCAGCTGCTGCTTGCGGAAACCCTTGAGCTCCACTTGCCATAAATCATCTCACTCAGTGGGACCATTGTCCTACCGTTCCACGGCGAATGAAGTTGCTTCTTTCCATTTAACTTATCGCATCCTTGGTCACGGAGCCCCTCACGAACACTTCAGTGAGAGACGGCTCAACTTTTTATTCGAAGTAATAGAAGCCCTCCACTACCACCTAGCATCCGTCAACCAATGGGGTGACGGAGAGGTTTAACAGAACCTTTAATAATGTGCTCGCCAACTACATCTCTTCCAACCACTCCACTTGGGACACGATTCTTCCCTGTATGCGTATAAATCTTTTTTGCAGGACCTTACAAGAATCTCACCTTTTTTCCTCCTTTACAGTCGCGAACCATCATGCCCACGTAGTACAATTCTCCCCTATCGACCCTACGTTTCTGAGTACACGACCCTTCCTCTACTTTACAGGCACGGCGACGAATATCGCCAGCTTTCCACGCTTCCACTTCTGAAGACAAGGCCGACCAAATAAATTAGTGCCCTTTTATTCTGAGAAGATAGATAACCTGCGAAGCTGGACGCAGTCGACGGAGTGCACGAAAGAAACCATGTTTGTTTGTAATTTGCGATTGAGCATACAGTTAGCTGAATCAAACTTGGAAGGACCAGAGCTTTATTCTAGAGAAAAAACATAGGGTTCTTTGTTCCCTTCTGCGTTTTAGTCATCTGTGTAACACACAATTAAATCCGCTGAGCAAGTCAAGACACCGGAGAGGGCGCATTCGGCAATTTGATGTCAACGTATGAGCTCCGTCAGCATAACGGACATGTCATTGGTGGGTCGATGAATTCCCTATAGGCGTCGCGTGCACACATAAATCAGAAACTGCTTATTGGGTGGTGCTTACATTTGAAAGAACAGGTCGAAATGAATGCCGGAGCGGCGTCAAGTATATCAGCTTCACCGGAATGAAACCCATGGGGTTAGGCATACACCGCTTCACAATAATCATCGTCCTGATAGGGACAACAAGAAAAGTGACTTTTCTCCGCGCTCAGGGCTATGGTCTTGAGTGCCCACCACCACTCTCTGTCTCCCCAGGAACTTCCTATCCAAGTACCACGGTGAATACTGCGTAGTCGAGGAAACGTCACCTATGAATTATGTTATCGAGCCGCTAACACCGCCCCCTGACCTTTGTCGCCGAGGCCGTGAAACAATCCACGTGCAACGCCTTCAACGTTATTCCGACCCAGTTGTTGGGGAGTTCCCTTAATTCGCCAGGATGGCTCTCTTCACCGCGGGGTATGATTGTAGTGCGGAAGAGGTACGGAAATATCGAGGCTGGCAGACCAGCCACCAATCTATATTTATGCACGTGGATATAGCTGTCGAGTGTCCGTTATTAACGCTGGCGTTGTGATAGCCATTGGGAGCTCTTAAATAAATCTTTCCTACCCAATCAAGGAGATTGTCCCTCGTACATTTAGAACAAAAAATAACGCAGAAGCACCACATCGCACCGTGACCATCATCGGCTGGGATCTCGAGAAGAGCACGTGACAGCCAGCCGTGATTTCTAATCGTTTCGAAATGCTGTCACTAAACGTCCTGCTACCACTTGTGTAATAAGCCGGCCTACAATATATAGATATTTTTACTTACACACCACTTACACAACTTCGTCGGTTTTGATATTTCTTCGTGAAAATTTATATTTGACACGTGATGAAATTGTCAGTCATGTAGATTTGTACCCTCTCCACCAATAGCTGTAGTGGTGGAGTATTACTAAACAGAATAGATGCAAAAAGATTTAAAACAAAATTGTAGCTCCGGGGTCTCGCCTGTTTTCATATTGGTGATCAGAACAAATACTTTGACTGTCACTGGCCATATGGGGGTGCATCATCATCACCAGACTATCTACGCCCACTGCAGGGCAAAGGCCTCTCCCGTTAGTCTCCAAATACCCCGTTCCTGTGTCACCTGTGACCAATTTGTCCCTGCAAACTTCTTGATCTCATCCGCCCATCTAAGTTTCTGCCGCCCCCTGCTACGCTTGCCTTCTCTAGGGATCCACTCTGTTACCCTTAATGACCAACGGTTATCTTGCCTGCGCATTACATGCCCTGCTAACACCCATTTCTTCTTGTTAATTTCCACCAGTATGTTCTTAACACGCGTATGTTCCCTGACCCACTCCGCTCTCTTCCCATCCCTTAATGTTACACTTATCATTTTTCGCTCCATTGCCCACTGAGCCGCTCTCAATCTAAGTTGAACCCTCTAAGTTAGCCTCCAAGTTTCTTCCCCGTAGGTGAGTACCGGTAAGATGCAGGTGCTATACAGTTTCTTCTTCAAGGACAATGGTAGGCTGCTATTCATTATCTGAGAATGTGTGCCGTATGCAGTGCACCCCATTCTGATGCTTCTAATTATCTCTGCCTCATGTTTGGGATCCGGTGTCACAACTGAGTAGATATTCTTTTACAACTTCCACTACATCGCTCTCTATCCCAAACTGTTGTGTTCTCCCGAGGTTATTGATCATTACTTTAGTTTTCTGCATATTAATTTTCAGGCCCACGGTTCTACTCTGTTCGCCCAGTGCGTAAAGCATGCCTTGCAATTCGTCCCCCGAGTTACTTAGCAAGGCAACGTCATCAGCAAATCTGAGGTTACTGAGGTATTCTCCATTAACCCTTACTCCCACCTGTTCCTAATCCAACGTTCTGAATACTTCTTGTAAGCTTGCTGTGAATAACATTGGAGAGATTGTGTCTCCTTGTCTGACACCCTTCTTTATAGGTATTTTACTGCTCTCACTATGCAGGAATAGACCCATTGTAGATATCCTCTAGGATTCTTACATAATGGTCATCTACACCCTGGTTCCGTAATGCCTGAATGACTGCTAGGGTTTCGACCGAGTCAAATGCTTTCTCTTAATCTATGAAGGCTATATATAGGCGTTCAGAAAACTCAGCGCACACCTCTATCACCTGATTGATCGTGTGAATATGGTCCATTGTTGAATAACATTTACGGAACCCTGCTTGTTCTTTAGGTTGACTGAAATCTAAGGTTGCAGAAATTCGGTTAGCGATTACCTTGGTAAGTACCTTGTAGACTTCTGACAGTAAGCTGATCGGCCTGAAATTTTTCAAGTGATTTATGTCACCTTTCTTATGGATTAGGACGATGTTGGCCTTCTTCCAAAATTCCGGTACCATTGCGGTCATTAGGCATTGCGTGTACTGGTTTGCCTGTTTTTCAAGTACAAATTCTCCTTCATCCTTCAAGAGGTCTGTTGTTATCTGATCCTCACCAGGGTCTTTGCACCCTTTGATCTCTTTCAAAGCCTTTCTTACTTCTTCGGTCGTTACTGGTAGGATTCCTATCTCCTCTGAACTACTATCTCGTTCGGCATTATCCTGGATACCCTGGCGACTGTACAGATCGCTATAGAACTCCTCGGCCACTGTGACTAAGGTATCTCTATTTCTGATGACATTTCCTTGCTTGTCTTTAAGTGCATACATATGATTTTTTTCACACGCCAAGACGCCTCTTTACTGCTTTAAGGCTACCTCCGTTCTTTACAGCATATTCGATCCTCTCCATATTATACTTCGGTATGTCAGCTGTCTTACACCTTTTGAGTAACTTAGAAAGCTCCGCTAGTTCTATTCTGCCAGCTGGGGTGGAGTTTTTCATGGTTTGCTGTTTCCTAATTAGATCTTTCGTCTCCTGGGAAAGTTTACCAGTATCCTGCCTAGCCACCGTATCCCCGACTTCTACTGCACACTCCGTGATAATGCGTGTAAAGTTGTCGCTGGCTTCCTTTGTCGTAAGCTCGGCTTCCTCAGTAAGAGCTGAGTATCGGTTCTGCAGCGCGATCCTGAATTCTTCTACTTTACGCCATACTGTTAGCTCATTATTCGGCTTCTTTCGTACTAGCTTGTTACGGTCCGTCCTCAAATCTAGCTTACTTCGAGATCTTACCATACGATGGTCACTACACCTTACCATTCCGAGCCCTTCCACATCCTTCACAACGCCAGGGTTATCGCATAATATGAAGTCTATTTCATTTTTATTGTCCCCATTCGTGCTCCTCCACGTCCACTTCCGGCTCTCCCGTCTACAGAAGAAGGTATTCATTATGCGTTGGTTTTTCCGTTCTGCAAACTCAACTAGTAAGCACCCCCTGCTATTTCTACACCTCAGACCATAGTTACCAACTGCCTTGTCTCCATGCTGATGCTTGCCTTCTTTAGCATTGAAACTTTCCATAACTACGGTATACTGTTTTTTTACTTTAGCCATTACCGATTCCACATATCATTCTCTAATTGGCCAATACTGAGTGGTTTAGATATGGTTGATAAAACTTTTGCTATGTGCAGCCCGAATTTATAAAAAAGGCATACAATTTTGTACTAATGTTTTTGTTCATGGTTAAATTTATTTAGAAAACATGAGAGACCTTATATATAGCGTACAAATGGATATATGACATTATGCGCCTCCTAATTGCCTTAACAGGTAAAAAGATTTACTCTGTTTGGTTTCTTACAGGGATGCAAAGGGGGTCACTAAGCAATTCAGTGCTTTTTCACAGCCCAATGCAGAGCAACCAGTTACGAGGGATAATGCGCAGAGATCATTCAAACACCCTACGTTGCCTTTGTCAAATGCCGTAAGGGTCATTTTTGTGGCCTATATGACTTTCTACAAATCCACTCGGCGGCTGTTGCGTACCTACAGAAAACCGGAATTTGAGATCCTTTAGAAAACCGCATTTTACAATAATAGGCATGGTCCACTTAAATTTCATGTGTTTTGTTTGTAGAAAAAAAACCGCTAGCCAGTGTTCTATACATTTGCTAGAAACACTACAGTTTGCTGTGTGCCTAGAAAGAGATTAGTGTTGTGGAGTGTACACTCTCAACCCAAAATCCACCCTCTCCAAGTAGCAAATTTTAAGTATATATACAGTCAAACCCGAATATAACGACCCCGCACGGGCCACCTTGAGTAATCTTGGTGACGGTATTCGCGACACCGCGGACCACGAGCCCCCATACTCTTGCTGTAATCTACCGTGGCTACGAGTTGTAAGGTGAAGGGCAGAAACCACAAATGGTGGCCGTCGGAGCCCAGGTCAAGCTCCGGCGGATGGGCTCCCTGTCTGTTTACCAGGCAGGGAGCTCAGGGACCTCTCTCGGCATCAGGGTAAACCGAGCAAAGGAAGTACCCCCGTCCCCTGCTTTATTCAATATCGCATGGCTTTTTTTGTCCCCCCAATTCAATGAACGGTCCCCCAATAGGGGCCGCACCGAAGTACTAGCTAAAGGTAAACCAGAACATTTCCACAAATTTCTTGTCATTCCCTCTGCAGAAACCACTCCTGTTGCAAAGAAGTTTGTCATTCTGTTGGCAAAATGCATTGAGTCTGTTGTTAGTTCAGACTATGATGCTAAGAAACTCGCATCAGGTGATGTACTGGTCGAAGTAAAAAAGAAAAATCAGAGTGAGAACCTACTAAAACAGACGACGTTGGCCAACTTGACTGTCACTGTGACACCATACTGGACCCTCAACTCCACGCAAGAAGTCATATAAGAGAAAGAACTAGAATCTGAGACGGAAGCAGATCTTCATGAGGCGCTCCAACCTCAAGGTGTAACTGCAGTAAAACGAATCGTAACTCGGAGAGCAAATCAAGAAACTCCGACAAAGCAGCTAATCCTAGCGTTTGATCGCAGAACGCATCCAGAAAAGGTCAAAGTTGGTTTTTTTTAGCTACAACGTACGACCGTATGTCCCAAATCCGAGGCGCTGCTTTAAGTGCCAACGATACGGCCACGGAACCCAATCATGCAGAGGGAAGTTGACATGTGCCAACTGTGCTGTGAACGGTCACTGCTCAGAAGCTTGCGAAAGCACCACTCAGAAGGGCCCGAACTGTAGTGGATTGCAAGTTCCTTTATTCGCGTGCGTGTACACTATTTAAGGCCGAAAACGAAATAGTTCACATAAAAGTAAATGAAAACATCACCTATCCAGAAGCGCGGAACAAGCACAAGCTGCTTTCGGTCATATCGTACGCAGACGCCGCCCGCCGGGGGTTGGGGTTGGCGTTTGGTCAGCACGACAACACACTGCAGCCTTCTTGCTGACGTGTTCCTGTCCCATCCCCCAGCTGAGCAGCCACCTGCTGCCTTAACAACACCTGTAGAGGCTGCGGGGCTCCGTCCCTTGCCGGACTGCCTTCGGTAGTCCAGAGTAGTAAGGAATCGCCCAGTGTGGCGACTCCCGCGAATGTGGCGATTGCGATCGCCACTGGGAGCTCTGCCGCTATCACTCTGTCCTCTCCACCGGCTCTAGGGAGTCCTGTGTGCACGGAGGAAATGGACACGGCAGGGCCCACAGAAACGCGCATCATAGCCCCTCCGCCTGCCCCGCCCGCGGTGCTTGCGGCTGGAACCAAAGGCACCCGAAAGGGTGCCAAGTCCAGGGAGCCCGGTCCGTCGGACACCCCAGAACATCTCCTTAGAAAATTGCCGTCGGACCACTCCTGTCTGCATCGCCGCGCAAGGAACGGGCTTCGGCGTCCAAACCAACAGAAAAGCCAAAGAAACCCGCTCCAAGAATACAAGCCCCGATAGACGAAGCATGAACCCACGCACACATTCCAGTAGCTCGTAAAGGTACATAATGGGAACAGAAAATATCATCCAGTGGAACTGTAGAGGCCTCCTTAAATATCTTGATGATGTCTACGAAATATTGCATTCCAATCAGCCAAGTGTGATGTGTCTACAAGAAACACATGTAAACTCCACACACACAAATGTCTTGAATAGTTACATGGTATTTAGGAAGGACAGGGCTGGTGGTGGTACATCTTCAGGTGGTGTAGCCATCATTGCCCGAAAATCATTGGCATGCCACCCTATCCAATTACAGACTGTCCTTGAGGCTATTGCCATTAGAACCATAATTTTCAATAGGCTAATAGCAGTGTGCTCCATCTACATCCCTCCTGATTTCCAGCTTTCAAGCTAAGATTTCGAATTCCTTGTAGATCAGCTACCAGAACCTTTCATTCTTATAGGTGACCTCAGTGCACACAACACTATTTGGGGCTCTTACAGCACAGATTTCCGAGGTCACCTAATCGAAAAATTTCTAATATCTTCAGGAGCATGCCTATTTACCAAAAACAAGCCTACATACCATAATATAGCGCAAAACACTTATTCACACCTCGACTTGGCCATTGGCTCTGCAGTACTCTTTCCATCACTGGAGTGGGATGTTGGCACAAACCCATATGCCCATATGGCAGTGAGTGAGTGAGGGAGTGAAGACTTTATTAAAATCGCCTGCAGGCGGCCTCCGTTACCGAAGTGCCGTGACGCGGCCCTACGTCTTTCCGGCTGGGCACTTTACTAGGCAGCTCCCACCGCCTCCCTACCTCACTAACATACATAGATAAAGTCCCTAACTGTTCCCCTTACAATTGCAAGTTTATAGAAGCAAGAGCAAACTGGAACACATTCACAGAGACATCTCAACTACACTACACAGACATAACACACTTAGCTGTAGAGAAGGCAACCCAGCTCGTCACGGAGCATATTCTCGCCGCCGCCAAAAAGTCACTACCCCAGGCCTCAGGGGCCCCGCGCAACCCGAGAAGGCCCTGGTGGAATGACGACTGCAAGCGTGCGCGGGAGGCCCAGAGCAAGGCGTGGGGCATCCTCCGTAGACACCCCACAAGTTTTAACCTTATTTCTTTCAAAAGAGCAAAGGCATTAGGTAAGCGTGTGCGCCGTGAGGCAAAAAGGGAGAGCTGGCGCGCCTTTCTCAAATCCATAAATTCATACACGGACACCCACAAGGTATGAACCCGAACACGTAAACTAAAAGGACAACGCACACATAGCCTGCTCCTGGTTAGCACGACAGGAGACACTCTAGAAGATCAGGCTAACAGGCTTGCACAACACTTCCAACACGTGTCTAGCTCTGCGCACTATACAAACACTTTTATGCAACACAAATCATACGCCGAAAAGGAGCCTATACGCAACAAGAACAAGTCAAACTCTGCATACCACTGTGAATATACACTCCATGAGCTGAAAATTGCTCTTCCCACTTGTAAACCTTCTGCTCCAGGTGCAGACAACATTACATATACTATGATTCAAAACCTATACGCAGACACCCTTGAGACAATCCTGCACCTATACAACCAAATATGGCTATCGGGGCACCTTCGAAGGCTTTGGAGGGAGGCCATAGTTGTGGCTTTTCTGAAAGAAGGGAAGGAGCCTTGTTCTCCCGCAAGCTATAGACCTATTGCCCTGACAAGCTGCCTGTGCAAGCTCTTCGATAAGATGATTACCCGGAGGTTCATGTACTTTCTTGAGTACAATGGTCTTCTCGAGAGCTGCCAAGCAGGCGTCCGGGCAGGGTGATCCCCAAATGATCAGCTTGTTGCATTAGAATCATATAATAACGATGCCTTTACATACAAACAGTATTGCATGGCCGTATTTTTTGACATCGAAAAAGCGTACGATACGGCGTGGCGTTACGACATCGTTGCAGACTTAAAATCCTATGGTGTACCAGGTAATAGGTTGAACACTCTTGATAGTTACTGGAACAAACGAACATTCCATGTGAGAGTCGGGACGCCACTGTCAAGAGTTCACATTCAAGAAAATGGCGTGCCTAAGCCGGAGGTTTGAGCTGCACGCTGTTTATCGTCAAGATGAATTCGCTTCGGAAAGCGTATCCTCCATCGATATCCTGTTTAGTGCATGTGCATGATGTACAAATATATTTTAAATTTTGTAACATATCCCTATGTGAACGTCAAGTCCAGCTTAGGGTATAGAAACTCTCTCGTTGGGCAGACGAAAATGGTTTCAAACTTAATACCACAAAAGTACCTGTGTCCTATTCTCAAGGGGGCGTAGAGTAAGGCCCGATCCTGAAATAAACTTCAATGGTGACCGAATCCCTATTAAAAAGGAACACAAGTTTTTGGGTGTGGTGATGGATGAAAAACTTACATTCATCTCTCACATCAAACAACTCAAACAAAAATGTCTAAAAACAATGAATATTTTGAAAGTCCTGTCTCACCAATCATACGGTGCAGATAAACAACTCCTGCTGCGCCTTTATACCGCGTTGGTAGGGTCTCGTTTGAATTACGGTAGTGTTGTCTACGGGTCGGCTACAAAAACAGCGCTAAAAATACTCAACCCAGTGCTGCACCTGCGGCTCCGCCTCTCGTGTGGTGCTTTCCGTACAAGCCCTGTCCAAAGCCTGTATGTGGAATGTGTACCAGCGAATTTATGTTGATCCTGTATGTGGAGTACCAGCGAATTTATGTTGATCATTTATATGCTTGAAATATATCGTCAATCGACAACCATCCTTTTAAACCTGTTTTAATGGATACATCCACATCACAGCTGTTTTTAAATCGCCCATCCGTTTCTGTTCCCTTCTCACAAAGAGTGAGAGAGGACGCGCCTTTACCTAATGTCTCCTTTTTAAACATCTTGAAATCATCTGCCATTGATTTTATAGCCCCACGGCACATTCGCACTGTGTCGTCTGACTTATCTTTCATCCCACTCGACAAAAATAGGGTACCGAGAAATGGCATCCTGCAGCACTTTCTGGGACTGCAGGAGAAGTACTAGTGTACAGAATAATAGCGATGCCTACAAAACTGCCTACGCCGTGTCATGTGCTGCGCACGGACCAAATTTTAAAGCTTCTGAATCCATGAATGTCGCGTGTAGCATCTTCACAGCAGAGGCTTAAGGTATCTTTCTTTCTGTGAGTAACATTGTTCAATGTCATATCCAAAAATCTCTCATTTACACTGATTCACTAAGTGACGTACGGGCGTTATCATCCCCAAAGAAATCCAAAAATCACATCATCAATCTTCTTCTTACGACAACGATATCGGCACATGGCGCCAACCTTGAGGTAACTGTTTTTTGGGTCCCGGGTCACTCGGGGATCGGTGGAAATAAGACGGTACATGAAATGACTGCTGCTGCACTCGCAAACATGGTGCACATAACAACAGTATCGAGTTGAAACCACACATAAAACAACCACTTAAAACATGGCACAAACGTTGGAATGAACAGACAGACAACAAGCTCCACATTGTAAAACCACACTTGGGACGATACTAAACCGATGCACACAACAGACACTCAGAAGTTGCTTTGGCAAGCTTACGGATAGGGCACACACATGTAACCCACTCCCACCTGCTCACTGGATCCCCAAGACCCATATGCAGCGGGTTTGGAGAATGCCTATCCGTAATCCACATACTCATTCAATGTAAGGAACTTGACATTACACAACGCATTCACTTCCCACAGCTGTAGACACGACATATTCCACAACAGCTGTCATACTTCTTGGGAGACGAGCCCATGTTTTCAGTCAAACCTGTTTTTAAGTTTCTTACCGACACAAATATTCTACTCCTCATTTCTTATCATGCATCTTGACAACCTGGCCCTTCACACCAGTCATCTTCATTACGTCGCGTTTTACTTTACTTTTACAGAAATGTTTTACTTTTACTTCTATGTCACTCTCATGTAATCATTATTAAATGCAGAACATTTCAGTAACTCACGATGTCACCCGCGTTGACGTCCGTAGTCGTAGTCCGCACCCCTCCCCCTACACTATATAAAAAAAATACTATCCGGCGCCTGGTTTCGATCCCTCGACACTGCGGGCGGAACGCAATGTACATGGTGCTCTACTCACTGCGCCACAAAGCCGACACAGAATGGGAAGCTACGAACGCGCCTTATATCCTTGACTCATTCAAACTACGTCAAAAAGCTGCTGATACAACGCATTCACTACCACCAACTCCACAAACACTAAACTTTAACGCAATACACCCACCCCCTATGCGACGTATTTACTCGAGTCCCCCTCACAGGGAGATGGGCCCAATTATTTGTTTGGCGCTCTTTGCCCTTAGTTGACCTTGCGCCAGTAAACTCCAAACATCATCATCATCCGAATATAACGAACCCGGATAGAGCGAATTATGCTATATATCGAACAAAAATAAATCAGTTACGAAAATACACGCGAAACACATTCCTTATAACGAACTTCACATCTGATATGTCAAACTCAGGGTGCATAGAATGGCCGCCACAATGCTAGGTATCGGAGCGGCGATTGAGATTTTGAATTGTCGTGGCTTCTGAGCAAAGGCCCTGACTGAGACATTGTGCCTCGTATGGAGTGCCATGACGCCCGACACTTTCCGTAACTGTTTCCGACGCGCGGAACTCATGACGGAACCCGCCCAGTCAGTGAGTCCGGACCAAGGTGGCAGCTCGCCAACTTTCCCGATGCTGTGACGAAGGGAGTGTCCTTCCAAGAATTCCTGAGTGTCGACGACGACGTTGCCGTGACTGTAAGCCCCTCGGACGCGGGCACCATCAGCAGCACCGTCGTAATGCTGATGAAAAGCACCGAGGAGGCAGAGGATGTCGCGAATGAAAGCCGTCCGACGCTAAATGAAGTCCTTTCGCCAGTCGATGTCCTCCGCCAATGTTTCTTCGATATTTAAGGACACGGACTCGAACTGGAGCAAACAATGTCTCATGTAAAGAATGTTGTGCTAGTTGACGCTGCGAATACGAAAGAGAAAACAAAAATCACCGCTTTTTTGGAGTTAAGGCGGAAAGTATCTTTATTATTTGCAATAAATTGATTGTTTTGTGTATGGTAATGACATACGTTATTTTGTTCGTTTCTGCACGCGGGGATGGCAAGGGGATTCCCGCGTTTTGCTAACTCGTAACAATAAAATTCGTTATAGGTGGGTTTGGCTATAGCGGTCTATTGGATATATCAAACTAATTGTGGCGCATATTGCAGTTCGCTATAACCGGGTTTTACTGTATATATATACATATATAAATATATATATATATATATATATATAAATATATATATATATATATATATATATATAAATATATATATATATTTATATATATATATATATATATATATATATATATATATATATATATATATATATATATATATATATATATATATATATATATATATATATATATATATATAACACAGAAATAAGGGTTGGCAGTCGAGAAAACCTCGGCCCGCCAGGTGGGTTCGGATCCCACCTGGCGGGCATTTTTTCTTCACTTTCTTTCTTTCTTTCCAAATTCTTAATCTGTTTCAATGATCTACCACATTCTCCCCTTTGCTTTCCGAGGTTTTCTCGACTGCCAACCCTTATTTCTGTGTTATTTTCAACGAGCCCCTCATTTCCTATTCTGATTCGCTACATGCATAGCGAGGGCCTCTGTTCTGGCAGTCTTGTTGCCAAAGGGAGCTTAAGAGGGTTCAAAGCTGGTCGACCACTCTGGACATGTCGTAGACACTCGAGTCACGACCCGGGGGTTAAAAAGAAGGTCCCCTTCACCCCGATTAGTCCGAATGGCGCTGGCTACCACCCCCGAGCACAGGAAACAAACATACCTAACATAAATACCCCAGAAAGTGAATGGGAAAATCGCCCCGCCGGTAGCGTAGTGGTTATCGCACCAGACCGGTATTCTGGAGGTCGTGGGTTCGGATCCCACCTGGCGGGCATTTTTTCTTCACTTTCTTTCTTTCTTTCCAAATTCTTAATCTGTTTCAATGATCTACCACATCCTCCCCTTTGCTTTCCGAGGTTTTCTCGACTGCCAACTCTTATTTCTGTGTTATTTTCAACGAGCCCCTCATTTCCTATTCTGATTCGCTACATGCATAGCGAGGGCCTCTGTTCTGGCAGTCTTGTTGCCAAAGGGAGCTTAAGAGGGTTCAAAGCTGGTCGACCACTCTGGACATGTCGTACACACTCGAGTCACGACCCGGGGGTTAAAAAGAAGGTCCCCTTCACCCCGATTAGTCCGAATGGCGCTGGCTACCACCCCCAAGCACAGGAAACAAACATACCTAACATAAATACCCCAGAAAGTGAATGGGAAAATCGCCCCGCCGGTAGCGTAGTGGTTATCGCACCAGACCGGTATTCTGGAGGTCGTGGGTTCGGATCCCACCTGGCGGGCATTTTTTCTTCACTTTCTTTCTTTCTTTCCAAATTCTTAATCTGTTTCAATGATCTACCACATCCTCCCCTTTGCTTTCCGAGGTTTTCTCGACTGCCAACCCTTATTTCTGTGTTATTTTCAACGAGCCCCTCATTTCCTATTCTGATTCGCTACATGCATAGCGAGGGCCTCTGTTCTGGCAGTCTTGTTGCCAAAGGGAGCTTAAGAGGGTTCAAAGCTGGTCGACCACTCTGGACATGTCGTAGACACTCGAGTCACGACCCGGGGGTTAAAAAGAAGGTCCCCTTCACCCCGATTAGTCCGAATGGCGCTGGCTACCACCCCCAAGCACAGGAAACAAACATACCTAACATAAATACCCCAGAAAGTGAATGGGAAAATCGCCCCGCCGGTAGCGTAGTGGTTATCGCACCAGACCGGTATTCTGGAGGTCGTGGGTTCGGATCCCACCTGGCGGGCATTTTTTCTTCACTTTCTTTCTTTCTTTCCAAATTCTTAATCTGTTTCAATGATCTACCACATCCTCCCCTTTGCTTTCCGAGGTTTTCTCGACTGCCAACTCTTATTTCTGTGTTATTTTCAACGAGCCCCTCATTTCCTATTCTGATTCGCTACATGCATAGCGAGGGCCTCTGTTCTGGCAGTCTTGTTGCCAAAGGGAGCTTAAGAGGGTTCAAAGCTGGTCGACCACTCTGGACATGTCGTAGACACTCGAGTCACGACCCGGGGGTTAAAAAGAAGGTCCCCTTCACCCCGATTAGTCCGAATGGCGCTGGCTACCACCCCCGAGCACAGGAAACAAACATACCTAACATAAATACCCCAGAAAGTGAATGGGAAAATCGCCCCGCCGGTAGCGTAGTGGTTATCGCACCAGACCGGTATTCTGGAGGTCGTGGGTTCGGATCCCACCTGGCGGGCATTTTTTCTTCACTTTCTTTCTTTCTTTCCAAATTCTTAATCTGTTTCAATGATCTACCACATCCTCCCCTTTGCTTTCCGAGGTTTTCTCGACTGCCAACCCTTATTTCTGTGTTATTTTCAACGAGCCCCTCATTTCCTATTCTGATTCGCTACATATATATATATATATATATATATATATATATATATATATATATATATATATATATAGTTGCGAAAATGGTAGACGGACGATTAAAAACAAAAACAGTGGTTTACTGACGTTTCGTCTGGAGGACCAGTCTTCATCTTGAGTAATCTTCGGTTACTGAAGATGAAGACTGGTCCTGTAGTCGAAACGTCAGTAAACCACTGTTTTTGTTTTAAAGCAACGCTCAACCACCACGGTGGCTCAGTGGCTAAGGCGTTACGCTGCTGAGCGCGAGGACGCGGGCTCGCTTCCCGACCGCAGCGGCCGCTTTTCTGATGGAGGCGAAAAGCAAAAACGCCCATGTGTACGAGATTTCGGAGCACGTAAAGATCCCCAGGTGGTCAAAATTAATCCGTAGCCCTCCAATACGGTGCGCCTCATCGCCTGCGTTGCGTCGGCGCGTTAAACCCCAATCAATCAATCAATTAAAAGCAAAGCTTTCTACCTCTACCCCCCAAGGGTTCTTTCGCGACCGTTGGTGTCACCAGAGAACTCCCGCGAACAAATAAAAGAATTCACTGGCACCGCCAGGAATCGAACCTGGAACTACTGGTACTACAAGGCGGGAGATCGTTGTCTAACCGATTTAGCTACGAGACCACGCAGAAACGGGGAATAAAGGTGGTGCGCTCTCCAAGAACACCAACGTGTTTACCCCCTGCATTCTCGGCGAATGCAACGTGATAGCTTCACGCGGCATCTCGCGCTGCTGTGCGCTCCACCCACGGCACGTCTAGCGGCCCTGCACGCGGATTGCGCATAAGCTAGGAGATACAAAAATCAATTGAAGCTCGCGCCAACGCATGGAATCTCTCTTGTAGTACGCCAATGTGCTAAAGCCTGTGGCCTCCACTGTTCGCGTAAAAAATCACAGCTCCTTGTCGTCCGCCCTCGCGCCAAACGACACACCAAGGAATAGATTAGAATACCCTTTGACCCCGCACAGTGCACCTTGAGTAATCTTGGTGACGGTGAGTGGCGACACCGCGTAGCCCGAGCCCCCCATACTTAAGCTGTCACCTACCATGGCTAGAAGTTGAAAGGTGAAGGGTTAGAAGCCGTGAACGGTGGCCGTCGGAGCCTTGGTCAAGCTTCGGCCGATGGGCTCCCTGCCTGTCTACCAGGCAGGGAGCTCCGGGACCTCTTTGACTACCAGGGTTAGGGTAAAGGAGTAAGTACCCCCATCTCCCTGCTTTTATACTGTGCCATGTGGTATTTTCAAAACCCCCCTCAACCGTGATCGGCCCCCTAAAAGGGGCCCACCGAAGTGAACTTCCCACCGCTACCTACCATAGAATTCTCCAGACCTGACAATTTTCCCCGTTTTTTGATCATGGAATCTGCAGAAAAATCTGAACCTCTTACATAGAAGCCAGTCTTCCTCATTGCTAAGTTTCTTGAAAACATTCTGGGCAAGAACTACAAAGCAAAAAAGCTAACCAGTGGTGAAATCCTTGTGGATATACAGAATCAACAACAGTCTAAAATTCTCCTCGAACAGAGCATGATCGGTAACTTGCAAATTAAGGTCACTCCTCACCGCAGTCTAAACACATGCGAAGGTGTTTTTTCTCAATTTGACCTAAAGGACGAAAAAGACTCCGACTTGCTGGAGGGCCTGCGTGAGCAAGGCGTTACTGCAGTCAGATGAATCACCATCCTTACAGACAACCAGGAAATAAAAACAAAGCATGTAATTCTCACTTTCGACCGTTGCAACCTCCCTCAATATGTAAATGCCGGCTTCATCCGTTGTGAAGTCCGTCCCTATGTTCCCAATCCGCGTCCGTGCTACAAGTGCCAGCGCTATGGGCACGGCACTTTACGGTGTGGGGGGAAACTGACGTGTGCCAAATGTTCTGATCATGACCACCCTACAGACAATTGCAAAGCCAGTAGCATGAAATGCCCAAATTGTGAAGGACCCCATGCAGCGTACTCGCGTACCTGTGACAGGTTCAATGTCGAGAAACGCATCATTAATTTGAAAGTAACGGAAAACATCTTGTAACCAGAAGCACGCAAAAGTTTTGCCTGCTTTGCTTCTCCAAGGTACACCGACGCAGCTCGCCGGGGGGCAGAGCGGCGTCTGGTCTCGGTGGCGACCCAGTCCAGTGAGTCTGATCTGGTCCCATCCCAGCCCCCCACTGGGTTGTCTCCGACAGCCCAAGCCGTCACCACACCGCTTGTTCAGTCACCAGCCGCTGTGGTGGCAACTGAGTCAGTTGGGGGCGCTGCTGCATCCACCATTTCTTCTCCACCTGTTCAAAACTCAAGTGAGGGTACGGATATGGAGGTGGAGATGGGGGATCCCGCAGCAGCTCCCGCCCCTGCCGCCCCGCCTTGGCACTTCTGGCAGTGTCGATGCCATCGGTGGCGGTGGTTGCAGAAAAGAGCACCCACAAGGGTGCCACGTCCAAGGAGCCCAATCCGTTGGGCACTCCGAGGACGTCGGACGAAGACATGAACGTTGGACCCTATCTGTCTGCAGTGTAGCGGAAGGAACGGGTACCATCGTCCAAACAATCCGATACGCCCAAAAAACCAAGAGTCACAGCCCCGAAAGACAATACGTAAACACTCATCCTCACACATTTCCAGTCGCTTTTGCAAATAATGGGAAGAGAAAATATTATACAATGGAACTGTAGAGGACTCATAAAAAATCTTGACGATATATATCAGATACTGCACACGAAGCAGCCAAGTATAATGTGCCTGCAGGAAACTCATCTGAGCAGCAAAAACACAAACTTCCTGAATAATTATGTGGTATTTAGAAAAGACAGAGATGGATGCACACACTACTCGGGAGGTGTGGCTATTGTTGCTCGAAAATGCATTGCATGTAATACCATCTCCTCAAACACTGTCCTTGAAGCTGTTGCGATTCGTTCAATAATATTTAATAGAATAATACCAGTGTGCTCCCTTTACACACCGCCTGACTTCCAGCTCTCAAGCTCGGATTTTGAGGGGCTGGTAAATCAGTTTCTTGAACCTTACATCTTGATAGGCGACCTGAATGCACATAATTCTCTTTGGGGCTCTTCCCGCACTGATGCCCGAGGTCGCCTCATTGAGAAATTTTTAACATCGTCGGGAGCATGCCTTTTCAACAAGAAACAGCCAACATATTACAATATAGGACGCAGCACTTACTCACACCTTGGCCTGACTATAGGATCGGCAGTACTTCTTCCGTCTCTTGAATGGGATGTGGACACGAATCCATATGGTAGTGACCACTTCCCTACTTCATTAACGTACATAGGCAAAGGCCCTACCAGTTCACCCTCCCATTATAGGTTCAATGAAGCAAGAGCAAACTGGAATACATTTACAGAAATATCCAAACTACACTACACATCAATAACACACCTACACGTATATAAAGCAACCCAACTCCTTACTACGCACATCCTCGACGCCGCCGAAAAGTCCATTCCCCACGTCTCTGGTGCCCCGCGGAACCAGCGGAGGCCGTGGTGAAATGAGGACTGTTGGCGGGCGCGAGAGGCCCAGAACAAGGCGTGGGGTATCCTTCGTCGGTACCCCACGTCGGGTAACCTTCTCATGTTCAAACGGGCAAAGGCGTTTGGAAAATGGGTGCGCCTTGAAGCAAAACGAGAAAGTTGGCGCTCATTCGTAACATCCATAAACTCGTACACTGACACTCGCAAGGTCTGGACACGAATACGCAAACTAAAAGGACAACAGACACACAGCCTGCCCCTGGTTAGTACGACAGGGGACCCACTGGAAGACCAGGCTAACACACTCGCACAACACTTCCAACACGTGTCCAGTTCAGCACACTACACCAACTTTTTCATGAAACACAAACAATTGGACGAAAAGAAGCCTATACTAGATAACAATATGTGAACATCTTCTTTTAACTCAGAGTTTTCACTTTATGATTTGATGGCCGCTCTGAGCACTTGTAAATCCTCAGCTCCAGGCCCAGACAACATCACGTATACAAAGATACAGCACCTACACTCACACATTCTTCTAACACTCCTCCACCTATATAACAAGATTTGGCTTTCGGGCCACATTCCAAACTCTTGGAGGGAGGCTATAGCTGTAGCTTTCCTGAAAGAGGGGAAGGATCCTTCCTTTCCCGCTAGCTATCGACCCATTGCCTTGACGAGCTGCCTTTCCAAGCTTTTCGAGAAGATGATTAACCGGAGGCTTGTGTACTTCCTGGAGTACAATAGACTTCTCGAGAGCTGCCAGGCAGGCTTCAGGGCAGGGCGATCTACGCATGATCAACTCGTTGCCTTAGAATCCTACATAAAAGATGCATTTATTCATAAACAGTATTGTATGACAGTATTTTTCGATATTGAAAAAGCGTATGATTCTGCATGGCGCTATGGAATTCTTAGCGATCCTAAGTCTTTTGGTTTCTCAGGCAACATGTTAAATACTCTTGCAAGCTACATGTCGGAAAGAACTTTTCGTGTGAGAGTGGGCGATAGACATTCCCGAGTTCAAGTCAAGGAAAACGGTGTGCCTCAAGGGGGCGTTTTGAGCTGCACGCTGTTTATTATAAAAAATGAACTCGTTGTGAAAAGGATTGCCACCAACCATTTCTTACTCGCTATATGTAGACGACGTTCAAACCTCCTTCAAATCATGTAATCCGTCCGTCTGCGAGAGGCAAGTCCAGCTTGGTGTCAACAAACGTGCTGACTGGGCAGACAAGAATGGATTTAAGCTTAATCCAGACAAGCGTACCTGTGTTGTATTTTCAAGGAGGCGTGGAATCTATGCTGATCCTCATATTAAGCCTAAAGGTGTCTCAATCCCTCCCAAAAAGGAACACAAATTTTTAGGTGTGGTACTAGATGAAAAACTGACATTTATTCCCCATATAAAACACCTGAAACAGAAGAGCCTCAAAACCATGAATATTCTGAAGGTCCTTTCGCATTGCTCCTAGGGAGCGGACAAACAAATACTCCTGCGCGTTTTTTCCAGCCTTATTGGCTCACGGTTGGACTACGGGAGTGCCGTCTATGGGTCCGCCTGTAAAACTGCTCTGAAAATGTTGGATCTAGTGCTGCACTTGGGTCTCCGTCTTGCATGTGGAG
This sequence comes from Haemaphysalis longicornis, assembly GCF_048455015.1. Taxonomy (NCBI): domain Eukaryota; kingdom Metazoa; phylum Arthropoda; class Arachnida; order Ixodida; family Ixodidae; genus Haemaphysalis; species Haemaphysalis longicornis. The sequence goes on from NW_027526422.1 coordinate 162,740,280, forward strand.
CGTTCCGGACGAGTCCCATTGAAAGCCTGTATGCAGAGTGTGATAGGTGGAGCCTTGAACACAAGCATTTTTATACTTCATTGCTGTATGCTATTAAGGCGACTTCTATAAAAAAAAACACCCATGTAGTTTTATCATAAGCAACACCTCATCCTATCCGTTTTTTGTAGCACGGCCATCAATACCCACTCCTTTCTCTATCCGAGTGAGAGCCCTCGCTGAAGAACTAGGGTTTTCATTTGAGGAGAGCATGAAGTCTTCTATTGCTGACCTCCTTTCGCCTTGGGAGAGGTCAGCAATATTGTGTGATATTTCTTTTAAACATATCAACAAGCGAAATGCGCCTAGAGAACTTATACTACAGCACTTTTTTCAGCTACAACACAAATACCCCCACACCACTTTCTTTACCGATGCTTCGAAGTCTTATTCAGCCGTCGCATGCGCTGCACACGGCCCCAACTTTACCAGTACGAAGACGTTACACAGAAATAGCAGCATTTTTACGGCAGAACCGCATGGTATCTTATTAGCAGTACAACACATTACACAAACTAGAACAGAACACTCCATTATCTTTACAGACTCTCTAAGTGTGGTAACAGCATTACATTGCTTCAGACCTACAAAAAACATTGTCCTGCAGCTTTAATCAAAGCCTTAACCTTTGCTCAGCACTCAAAACTGAAAATAATTGTTTGCTAGGTTCCAGGTCACAGTGGCATTCTGGGGAACGAAATCGCTGACCAGAGTGGCGCTGTAGCTGCTCTCCGCAGTAGCATAGATGTACCATGCGTTCCCTACCTCGGCCTGAAGCCACTGCTACGGACAGCCTTGCGCAAATCTTGGCAGCAAACATGGGACACACAAACAGAGAACAAACGCTACACTATAAAGCCACACTTAGGTAGATACATAACAGACAAACAAGACCGACACACGGAAGTAACCTTAGCCAGGCTACGGATAGGCCACACTTATGTAACACATTCACACTTGCTCACTGGGTCTCCGAGACCCGTGTGCAGCAGGTGTGGAGATGGCCTATCCATAGTTCACATACTTATCACATGCAAGGCACTCCACACCACCCGATGCAAACACTTTCCAGAAATCTACAGACAACAAATCCCACTCCACCCATCGTACTTCTTAGGCGATGAACCAATGTTTACTGTAAAACGTGTTTTTAAGTATTTATCAGAAGTTCAATTTCTGAAACTCATATCATATCATGCATAATCACTACCTGGCCCTCTACACCAGCCATCTCCATTGTCTTTATTTGATCTTACCTCTGTTGCTATTCAATTTTAGTATACACGTTTAATCTGTTGTAGCTAACCATATGTGTTTGGCGCTCTTTTCCCCAGCTGGCCTTGCGCCATTAAAATGCAACTATCATCTGCAGAATACCCTTTGATGGCCATGCCATCACTTCACGCCCCGGCACCAAGATCCTGGGCCTGCATCTCCAGGCAAGCACCAAGCGTGGCGTATCCTTGCAGCGCCTCAAACACAGCATCAATCAAATCATGCACATCATCAAGCGAGTTGCCACAAAGAAGCAAGGCCTCAAGGAATCTGACACGTTTCGATTAAATTCAAGCTTTTGTCCTCTCGAGAGTCACTTACGTCAACCCCTGTCTTACTAACGGCGATGAGGACATAAAGATACCTTAAATAATGATTAGAAAGGCGATTGAGCAGGCTCTTCGTCTTCCCATGAGTGCGTCCACGGAGAGGCTGCGTAGCACGGGGCTCCACAATACAGTGGAACAGGTCGGTAGAGGGCCAGCTTTCTAACCAGAAGTTACGACTGAGCATAACTGGTCGCCGCATCCTTAACTAGATTGGCCGAGAATGTCACACCGCTTGATGTACTGCTGGAATTTTCAGGACAAGAACTATAGATGCTTAGAAACACGAACCCGTCACACGACGAGGATCGCCGACAAACACAGGCTCAAGAGCTCAACAGCACACTCGGGGGGGGGGATCATGCAGTTATCTACATAGACGCCTTAAAACATCGAGGGCAGCGGTACGGCATCATCGTGGCGTTCTCGAGAACTAACCACCTTCACCTTACCCTGACCTTTGCCGAGAACAACAAACTACCCTACGGCTCATACAATCCAGCTCGTTCCCACACCCGACGCGTCTTCACTAATGTACCCGAATCACTACAACGCTGAATGTATATTTTGCTTTGAAGTAGAAACACTCCGCTACATAATCGCGGTGTGCAAATTTAGCCGTCAGAACCCTCCGCTCTTTCCGTAAACTACCCAACAACAGCAATAGCAGATGCTGCTGTACAGCCCCTTTCTGCCTTCCCAGCATTAGCTGGTGGACAGAGCACAGGTGGCGCGAACTGCATATGGGCTCCAGTGAAGAAGGAACCACTATCCTGGGCAGCGATCTAGGCCATTCAGAAATCCGAAAAGAAGTATTTTCTCCTCGTCTTCCTACTCCTCCACCTCCTTCGTTTCTGCAGCCGATATCAACACCTCGGTTCCCGGCGGCAGCGACGGAGAAGTCAGATTGTCTAACACCTGGTTTGAGCTCCCTTTTATTTAATAAAAAAAATTCCACTCATGCCCTTCACCAATGCAACTCAACAAACCACCGTTCTTGCATCATGCATTGATTTAACCTTACCAAGAATATCTCTTTGAAGTAATAAAGCGTGTGGGTAAGTGCATTGCACTTCCCTCTGGTTTCCGTAATGTAGAGAGACGTGAGTGAATTTAAGTGAAGTCGCATAGGTAATCGTTTTGGGTGCCGGTTACCGCTTTGCTTTCCAATTACTTTCACAGGGTGGATGGCGCGAGTTTTTTTAATCGTGCGTCTCCCATTTTCTCAACTATTTCTTCTGGCTCCTCGAGAAGTTTCTTTTACTACTTATATATATATATATATATATATATATATACGCAAACACGCTCCCCAACTGTTATACTGGAGCCACGGTTGAATACTGGTGCCAGACAGGGTTGAAGCTACATTAATAGAAAAGCAGCTAGATATGGGATGCCTTAATACCCTTATAACCAGAAGCATATTCGTAAGAAAATTCAATACTATGTTATGACCTAGGGGCTTGTGACGCTGTTGCTTTAATTTAGGATCAACACTAGTTTAGGGATTACAAAGACAAATCACAATCTTTTCATGTGGGTTAAAAGTGCGATCCAAAAGATAACGTAAGCGCGGAAACCAAGTTAAAGCGCTGTGATGCACCGCAAAAAGGTGGGGCACTGCCTAACTGCTGGCGCACGAAGCGTGAACAAAAAACATGCAGCAGCTGAGGACCCGTTCAGTTGTTGTACCGTTAGAGTGTCTCACGGGACTATTGCTAACAAGTACGCCACCGAGCGTAGCACTTTTAACGGTTAGAAATTAGAAACTTTTTAGACTTATGTAAAATCAAAGCAATTTTTGAACATTCCTTGCGATTTAAAGAACCAGCATAGCTTTTCCGCATCTTCGCGAGTTCGCTGGAATGCATCACAATCGCTAACATAAGAAGCACTACGAATATGCACCCCCACAAGCACACGCATGGACATGCACCCACATGCACGCACGCGCACACATAGGCGAAAGGTCTACTCGGTCAGGGTTCGTTACCCGAGAAAGCTGCCATTTTGAAGGCCATTCGAAGAGATGGGTACTGATTTCAAATTACTAGAAATATGGTTCGAGAAGTTTGCAAGTTTGGGCGATTTTTGTGAACTAGGGCAAAGTATTGTTTTTGCAGAATCTTTACTAAGAACCACCAGCAAACTAGTATAATATATATAATAGTCTCATACCAATATCCTTTATATATTTTCGAGTGTCAATTTTCGCGCACATCCGGTTGAAATAGTTACAAGACACTGGTTTTTTCAGCACAAAATTCAAATATGCTACTGTTGCAGGTACAAAGAGCACTTTAAAAAGATTTACAGGAAATTTCCTGTTGTGTCTATGCACCTGGTACTGAAAGATAATAACAAATTTACAGGTTTTGAGGAAATGTTTCGGAGTCCCATACATTCACGCGACAGAAATGAAAGAGTAAGGATGATGGAAACGACAATCCTGCTTGTGACAGTGCGCAGTCGCGTATCTGTGTGTGCGCCGCCAACGCAAACGACTGCAGTTGTGACTTGTTTAATGGACAACGAAACGGAAAATTTTCAAAAAGTTTCAAAATAACACGCATTTTCCTTATAAAGCAAAAGTTGAGTACCCTCACTGATGCCCTTACGCAGAAATCCGCAGTGCAGGACAGCCGACTTTCTCTGACGACACTGATGAGTAATCGTGGGAGAAGTGAAAGAAAATACGGTTCCTGTGGCCGGAATCGAACCTGGGTACCTCAAGTAAGAAGCCGGCGTCTATGCGATTGATTCATTTTGACATGTTTGAAGCGCACGCCAAGCATCAGCTACAGATTCGCGCAGTACACCCCAAACCCCAATTTTAGTCTTATGGAGTGTACCTCCCAGAGTACTGTGGGTATTCTAGAGAAGTGGTGTGCACTCTAGACTAGCACATGCTCTCATTGTGGGATTGGTCCAATTAAGAATCCATCCCGACAAAGCTTGGCCTTCAAACAACGTCGTCGCTAGACGTATGTGTGCATGATTTTTTTTATTAAGAAGAGCGTCAGTTGCTATGCGGAGACCTGCCCATGCACGTGTTGTTGCTGTGGGGGTGAGTGGTTGCCCACACTTGTGTCTACGTAGGTGCGTGTGTGGGCATTTCGGCATGAGTCCACGTGTCGGTATTAGCCTTTTACTCTAGCATAAGCTGCTCTGGCGTGTTCAAGGACACGTTACGTGGAACTCTGGCTCTGTGAGTTCTGAGTATAATTGCATGTCTAACGTCGTGCGGTAAGAAGTATTGCCGTGACAGCTGAGATAACATTCTTACACCCAGTACTAAGCGGAGTCCATGCAACATAGTCAAACTGTCCTTTGGCTGTCCAACTTGGCATGTAAGCAAGCGTGTGTTACCAACCTTGATAGCAACAATCCGCAATGTTTACGACTTTGTTTACGCGCACAATGTTTATCGTCCGCTTTTTTTGAAGGCCATCCGAAATTTAGTGTTAAACTTGTCACGTGCTTGCGAAACATGAAAATCAAATTAAGTAGGACTGCAATGTCATATATGGCGTGCCGAGCCCATCCTGAGTCAGACGTTGCGGCCGACAGCAGAACGCCACAAACGCAACCCACTATGCATCTGCTGAAGTACTTGCCCATCACTTTGTGCCTGTTTTTCTGCGGTCCTAGTGCTTTGCGAGCAGGCAGTGGGCCTAACAAGCTCCAACGTGACCTTCCTGACGCTTTCAAGGTAAATATTTGCAATTTCAGAGCTGTCAGATATGCCTAGTTAACGGTTAAACGAATGTGCAAGACGTGCGGGTAAAATGCAAAGTTGATGCTGGTTCTATGGGCAAGCATTAGCGGGCTCGTAAATACTGAACTAAAAAAAAACCTCAATATAGCAACATGCCCTGCGTCTCAATGATGTTAAAGCCAAACGTCCAAAAATACCGCAATGTGAGCAGTAGTAGTAGCGCGAGAAGTATAACGATGTCATCAGGACAGTGCAAATATTTTTTTGCACGAATGACGTATAAAAAGACAAGTTACTGACATGGTTGCACTGTCCACATCCGTTTACCGTCACGACGGGAAGACCAACGTTGAAGGGTGAACTGAAGTCCACCCGTTGGTCACTGCCTAGCTGGGCCTTAAGATTTCTTAACAGTACTTGTGATCACAGGCAATGGGGGATAGTGACCATTATTGCGGAAGAGTTACCCTTGTAAAGTTTGATCTCTATCTTCAGCGAACGGCATAGTGTGTACTCTTGAATGTACGCTGCGCAAAGAAGCAACTGCCGGTAAGTAACAAATTCACCGCAAGCGCGTCTGTAGCGGTGAAATGGCCCATGAAATAGGCCACGGTGCAATGAGAATTAGGTAGAGTACTTAAATTTAAAAAAATAGGAAAAATTAGGGATTGGGTAGGAATGAAACCCAATGTTTCCAGATTGCGTGTCAAGCGCTATTTCCTGCCTTCTGTTGGAAGAGCTACGCGGGGGAGTGGTACATTCATTGTCTCGGTGAGCTAAGCAATCAATATCACGCAACCCGCGTTTTGCCCTTAATTTGGCTTGAAGAGCGCTAAATACGTTAGGAAGGTTGTTAAAGGTGGCCTGCAGCGTAACAGTACGCCAAATCAGCCCTGTTAGAAAGTAGCCGCCCGCCTGAGAAAAAGACAACACCAGCATGGCGAAAATGGCGAAGTGGTAACGAAAAAAGGCATCCCGTGGTTGAGGAGTATCCTTGCAGGTGTTGCAGGGCTTTTTCACAAGTGAAGAAGTCACACTGGACACGCAAAATAACTGCCCAGGGTGGCATCTTTGCAATGAAAAGGCACTCGCCTCCAAGTAGCTGCGGCGTACCTTTGCGACACCCGAAAAGTAACCTGTGCCCCTCAGTTAACGAAACGTTTTCCCGCGCGTCCGCACCAACGTCTAGACGTAGCTCCAATATTTTTATTTCGCTTGTATCATCCAAACCGATGTAGCCGTATAGAAAAAAAATAAAGTAATTTGGGGTTCAAAGAAGTCCCAGAACCTACTTGCGATTTCTGGTTACATTAGGTACGTACATAGTCAATTGGCGGGCTGTTGTTTTCGAGGGTATCATTTGTGGTTGCCTTTAACCAGGAGAAAACCATCACCCTTACGTTTCTCACAACGCACCCTGAACGTCGCTGTCATTACCTCCTCCTCATTACTCGGACGGGAACCGACTCCTCAAAATTCTGAAAGTGTATAATGGACTCGTAGGTAAGGTCATGCCCACGGCACACGGCACAGCGGCCGCACGTCAGGGACCGTGTACAGTGGTTGACGGCTCGATGGCCCAGCAGCGGTTGTGAGCCGGTGTTTCCCCGAACCGCGCTTTCTGGCCCAGCGCGTCACCAGATCCACGCACGGGCCAGCAGACAGACTTCGGTAACCGGCCCAGCGGCCGACGGCTCTCCCGCAACAGCAGCCGTTGAGACCCTGGCTTCATGCTCCAAGCGATCACACGGCCGCGCTCATTCGCCCAGCGCGTCAAATGCGTCCGCTGAACTCTTGTCGATTCGATTCTTCTGCACGCTCCGCGCGCTCCTCGGCCCTGTTCTTTCTCCTTCACGGGCGCCTCATCACAAAGTTATCATGTGTCACTCAAGGAAAACATGTGTGACCAGCTAGATATTAATAGATATTCAGCAGAGAGTATGAGAAGGGCGTGTAGGCAACATGGGTATCAAACTGTTTTAGTTGTCTTGAGAAGTTTAAAAATCCGCAAAAAATATAAATTCCTGCCGTAAAACCACTCAGGAGCGCCCGTAGAGCAAGGCCAAGCAGCGAAAAGCTGTAGTGTTTCTTACACGTGAGCAGCACGTGCTGATCACGTGCTGCGCCTGGTAATGATGATGATTGAAGACACTTGCAGTGAATGAAGAACTCCCCCCTGCACATTCATTCGTGGAAGATTAAACATTTGAAGAAAAGATTGAAAGATACATTGGCGAGGCCTTAAAAACGACTTCTCATCTGATTGCTTGACATGGCAAAGTTTGGAGGGGCCACGATGCGCATGCCTGGATTCAGTGATGTTCCGTAGTGGGCAGCAAGATTCACATTTCCAGGTTCAGAAATTTCGTATTTGTAGCATTTTTGTCAGCCGGTATATCAACAATTCCCTGCAAATTTCCCTGCTATGAATTTTCTCATTGCAGCTTACAGATCTTTACGCGCAGTCCTCTTCAGTTTTCGGGTATTGGCAAGAGCCACGTATGTCTGCTTTTTGTAGCCTGTCGGACACAGCCGCCGTGTGAGAATCAGTTTCAGCGTGAGCTGAATTTCCCTACCCCTGCTGCTCAGTAGCATTTGAACATACATTTCGCGTTTTATCCCGTATAGCGTTCTTACTTTGTGCGCTAAAGCTCGAAGTTAAAACTGCCCGTATAAAAAAAGAAAAAAAACATTGTTGGTTAATTGAAATATTAGCTCAGCACATGAACAGCTGGCGCCATTTCTTGTTGACAGGACGGGGAATAAGCCGTACCTAAAGTACTTGTTTGTATATTGCGCTGGAATACATGTAAACAGGCGTCAATTCCGTGCTTCTATCTTCGCTAGCTGTTTTCTTATAAATTATTCTTTTCTATGTGCTCTCTGCTGTTTTATGAACTAGACCGGAAGTGGTTTTAGGTATCTCACCGCCATTTTCAATTTCTTCTTTAACTTTCCACCGGTAATATTTCGTTTTGTATGTAGCTTATAAAAGACCACCTGTTATGGTATATAAAAGGTAAAGAAAGTGAAAATAATTTAATTGATGCTTGTTATTCACAAAAAATACCCCTAACTTGGGAATTACTCGAATTTTAGATATATTCAATAGCTTGCAGGAATTGTAAAATGCTCTCTACGGAGGGGGCCAAGTAGCCGGACTTTGCAACTAACTAGGATATTTGCCATGGGATAATATGAAATGAAGTTATAGAGAAAAAACCAAAGAAAACCGAAAAAATGCGTCGTTTTTATTTGCATTTCTTGAAATAAATCATGATTACACAAAAACTGACCATCTGTTTCTAAAAATCATAGTTCATTGCACAGAATGGTAGTAAAGAGAAAAGTCGGCAAAGTTTCGTTGTAAACAAAATATTCATTTCGAAGTCACAACTGTTCGCGAAAGAAGAAGAATGTGCGAAAAATCATGTTTTCAGAAAAACAAAAATAAAGTGTTTCGATGCATGCTTTAACCAGATAATCTAGTCCGGGACCTTTAAAATTCACTAGCTTCATAGCTGAAGCTCTCCTTAGCTGCCGCGACCTCTTTGGCGTTTGTTTCCGCCCGTATATTTTGCGGAGGTGTTCTTTCTCACCATTGATTGGTGCTTAGCCTGCTTCACTCGATACTGCTCAATGATGTTATCTGATACGGGAGTGTGGTGGCCAGGTTCAGTGTCTGATTCCCTCAGAATATCTGCTGCATTTTTTTTGTCAACGTTAGAATGTCCCACAGCCCCATATATACCAAAAAGTAGTATGGGTCGGCTCGTGTGAACGTCTCGGGCAGCCCAGGCCACTTATTCGTTGAAAAGTTTAGCGGTTAATTTCTTCGGTTGGCAACACTGGAAACGACCACCGACATGGCCGATGCGCCACGGACACGGCGCAGCTTGTGCTACTGCGACCGCTCGCCGAAGAAAAAAAGACACCGGCCTTCGTCATCTGCTCCGTCCCAATCCGATTCTAAACTGTGGCGCCAACAGAGATGTTATTATTCGCACTCACAGTGAACTCGACGCACTACTGTGTGTTCGGCGAAGCGTTCGAAGAAACACAGTCATGTGTTTCACGGTCGTGCTTAGCTGGACAAGTGCCGCCATCCCGCGGAGCCCGACGTAACGAGTGACGGCGCACCACGGCCGGACTGGAGCAGCGGCGAGCGCGCACTATGAAAGTGCGCGCCCGCCGCTCCTCCAGCCCGGCCGTGGGCGCACTCACACGGTTGCATAGAGGAGAAGAGGGGTGCCTGATCTGCGGGCCGTGCGCACAACGTCGCCTAGCAACAGACGCTTGGCCACAGATATGGCGGTGCACACTTGGCTGCCTGCATGCATTCCACGCAAATAAATACCGAGGATAATAAATCTACAATCCTACTATCTTGCCGCAAAGGTTCCCGCAGCGACTCCACAATAGCTCTCGAAGTGCACAAACTTGGCTGCACTAACCGATACATTCAAGTCCACGTGATCTTGGATTGGAGCATTCACTGTGTACCGATTGTCACAAAACTTTCACTTTCGGTGCCTCTTACCATGGACTTGGCTACGCCTTTTCATTAAAACGTCCAGCCTATGTAATTACTGCTTCTGCTAATAAGAATTCCTAAACATTAGGAGCCTGCCCGCATTCACAGCAGGAGCATAAAGCCTGCGCAAAATAAACAACAGAGGCGCTTGCGGAGTGATGCATCCGCTTACAGATATTTAAACAATATTTTAAAAAAAGGAATGGTCAAAAATTGTGTTTCAATAAACTATTACGTATCAGACTAAAGGACACAAGAAAACGTTGCTGCGTTATCTGTTTCAGTTACTACACCACTTTAGTTTCGGTTTCAGAACCCTTACCAGCGGTTAGAAAATTGGCTATATCTTTCGGGCTAACTAAGATAAGAACACTTTTTTTCTGCAGAAAATTATAGAATGTGTGGGGGGCGCTGGAAATATGAGAAAAAAAATTGAATTTTTACAAAAACACCTCTTTTCGAAGGTGGTGACATAGCGTAAATGCTTGTGGCTTGCGGTGAAGCAACTGGGCATATTTTAACGAGAAGTGTGAGTGATTTGATTGTAGGGTTTAGCGTGCCGACGCAACGCAAGCGATGAGAGGCGCCGTGGTGGACGCCTCCAGAATTATTCTGACCACATCGGGAACTTTACGTGCGCCGAAATCACCAACACACGGGCGTTTTCACTTTTCGCTTCCATCAGAACAGCGGCCGCCTTGGCCGGGAACGAAACCGCGTCCTCGTGCTAAGCAATACAACGACTCAGCCACTGAGCCACCGCGGCGGGTTCCCGTGAGGTGGGAAGGAAACTGCTTAGAAGAAAACAAAGTAATAAATGGTGCGAAGTTCAGTATTTTTTTTTTTTTGCTCCACGGCTCCTAAAATTGTCTGCATCTTTGAAGACTCCCGTTTTTCTTTTTGGCCGAAATTATTGGCGAAAATTCCACGAAAAAGGTAAACATTCCCTGCGCGGAACATCACTGCCTGGATCCAGTTTTGGAATACAACGCCACTTTCCTAACACGAACTTCTCACACCGCGACCACGCTTTGTAACCATGTAAGCTCAGCTGTCATGTCTATAGAGATGCGTCGCCCAGGAGCGACCCGCATCTTTGGAGCCCTTTTTTAAAGCAAAGCTTCCTGCCTCTGCCAGCCAACGGTTCTTTCTGGGCGAACGGGACAATAAACTCCCAAGGCGGCGGAGGCGGCGGCGGTGAGGGAGAGGGAGGGGTGGTTTTAACTGACGGAGCACACTGTATATGGCGCGCCGAATGTATTTCAGGGTTCCCAGCGCGGAAGTGCCTCTTTTCCGGCGGATGAGTTCGCGGTACGACTTTGTCGTCTGCTTTAGTGACGACTGTTTTGGTTTTTTTGGCGCAGCTTCGCGTCTATTGCGTGCTTCCTTTACAGGGCTTGATTAACGTGTTTGACAGCACCTCCTGGGTAACCCGCACCCAACGGAATTAAGTGGTCGTACGGCCAAGATACCTTAAAGATTGGTTTGAAGGGCAGGAAAACAAAAAATACAGACCCCTTACAGACATCTGGCCGCCAGAGGAACGCTACCTTTGACTCACTGCTTGCCACAAATGGGACTGTTTTCTGAATTAGTGAATACCAATTCGTTTGGGTTTTCAGAGGTATAACAAAAGGCGCAAGGAGAAAGTGGTTCTAATAAATAGCGCGTATAGAAGTTCCCTCAGGCTTCTCGCAGTTCCGAGACTTACGAAATTAACTACTTTATATCGGTATAAATGGGAATGACTAATCTCACATGCCGAATTGTTTCGTTGTCTGAGTTTGTGTCGCGCGGTGGTGTGGCCCCTGGATCGCACGTCAGGATGGCTAGCTTCCGCTGTCTCATCCCTCGAAAGACGCCCCTGTCTGTTTTCGTTCTCCCGACTCACGGCCGCCTACAGCGAAGGTGTCCGCTGGTCTAGACCGACCGTGGCCTCACATTGCTGCTGCGGTCGGGACGCCGCCCCGCGAATTCCAGATAACGGCTAGCAGAATCTCTGGTGCCACTCTTTGTAGAGCCACGTGTGAATTTAAGTGACGTCGTATAAGACATTGTCGTGGTTGTCGTTTAGGGCTTTACTTTCCAAACTCCTTCACAGCGTTGATCAGATATATTTTGACGAAAGGGTGAGCCATGGCTCAGTGAAAGTGAGCTGCGGTTTTAGTCCCTTTTCGCCCGCTCAGTTATCCTTGTCGAACTGAGCAAGCCATAGAGTTCAACCCCCATGGGGCTGATTGTGTGACGTAGACCAATGATTTTCCAACTAGGCTGAACTTGAGGCTTGGCGGTTGTTATGTGCGCTTGGCTTCAAAGTGTTCCGCACCATCAGTTTCAATATGGGCGTCGAAAGCGTCCAGAGTTCGTTCCTGGGCGGAATTGCTGTTAGCGCCCAATTACACTGGCTGCAGTTATCAAATACTGCTCGGCTGGAATGAAATGGACAAGGACGGCAGCAGCATCGCCGTGTAGCCCTTACAGTAGAACTAGTCATGTTCTAGGCCATTCGTGAAACCGGACGCGAACTCGAGATTCTGCACAAGGTACACGGTACGAGCACGCTGTTTCATCCTATTCCCGTTGATGACCACGCTTTCTACAACAACATGAGCGGGGAAGGGGCTAAACAACATAAAAAAACCTTCACCAGCAGTATCTGTACAGCCGTCTAATTTTTCTTCAGAAAACAATACCGCTGGAGCTTCGTCCTGTGGTGGGCCACCACCAAGTTGACCGTGGTCAGCACCTTGTTATGCTAGAAAGCGGCAAAACAAGTGGGAGGTAGGTTACTTTCACGGAACAATTCAGGTTATGGAACTGTCATCTGCTGGGCTGCCCTTTTCCGCCGGTAATTTGCTGCCTGTAATTATTGGCCTGAACAAGGGGCCCGGACGATTAGTCTCACCACGAGTGACCATGCGTACTTGCGGAATACAGTGCAGCCGCCCTGCTTCAGCCACCCGCCATTGCCGAATCGCACACAAAAAAAAAAACGCTTCCCCTTCTAATCAGTTTGCGGACTCTTAGCGGCCTAATTGGCCTAATCGTCGGCTCCGCTACGCTCTGTCGGGTGTAGGAATTACAAATATCTTCTCGTGTGATAGAACAAGTTTTGTAAACTTCAATATAAAATTACCAGAAAGAACAGTCTCTTTTCACGATTAATAATTTAAACACTAATGAACAATCTGATAGCTTTTGGTTTCCAAAGACAAAATTCACAATCTTCCCGTAGGGGAACCCTGAGTAGTATGCGAAGCAGCCATGGGGTCGACTCAAGTTCCCATAAGTTTTAAGTTTGATCGCTAAGCTGCGGGAGGAGAATGAGGGAGGGGAGCGCGCGTGCGCGTCATTTATACCGCGGAGCTACAGTGGCGCCCCCTGCGGAGTATGTAGCGCCTACCGTCGCGTCTATTACCCTTAGCTGCTTCGCATTATCGCGCGCAGAGCCGTAAGTGTTGCCATTTGTTGCGCAATCATAGAGAGGAGAGGAGCAGCTTCGGAGAGGAGAGCAGGAATGCCGGAGAGGAGAGGAGGAATGCCTCGCTTACTACTCAGGGTTCCCCTACGGGAAGCTGACGACGGTGGTTGAACGCGAAGCTATCTCGCGATGGATTCTTTGGTAGGCAAATCCCTAAAGGCATCCTGCCACAATCGTCATAAGCGGTGCCTGGCCAGGTATGCGCAGGGCGGGGGGGGTGGTACTCCGGGTTCCCCTACGGAAAGATGACGACGATGGTTGAACGCGAAGCTATTTCGTGATGGATGCCGTGGTTTGGCAATCCCTAGGGGCATCCTGCCACAATCATCATCAGCGGTGCCTGGCCAGGCATGTGCTGTGGGGGTGTGGTACTCAGGGTTCCCCTACGGGAAGATGACAACGGTGGTAGAACTCGAAGCTATCTCGTTTTTGGTTGGCCAATCCCTAGGGACATGCTGCCACAATCATCGTCAGCGGTGCCTGGCCAGGCATGCGCAGTGGGGGCGTGGACGCCGAGCAACGGCACCCACACAACGGCGGAGAGAACAGGCTCGACCATGAGCTGCTTCGCATCTAAAATTACGTTGAGTCAAGTCAGGATAACGGCTGGGTCAAGCCAGGTTCGAAAATCACGCATCCTCCAGGCATGGCTGCCTCCTTGGGGGATGAAGCCGTTTTCTGTCGGCTCGCATCGACACTCGTGCCAGTGTCCTCTCTGGCGTACATTAGTATGAACCTGTAAGCAGCGACCCACTGCAGAGCCAACCATGGAGCAAGAAGAGCCAACTAAGTTGAAGAGCCGGGTCAAATGAGCCGGTTCTCTTGTGCGAGTTTTGCGCCTTCTATTATCGGCGCGCGAAAGCAACTACTCTGCCGGGCCATGTGGGGCCGGGCCATGTGCGGCCCGGATCATTTGATCGTTCATCGGCTGCTTTTTGCAATGAGGAGTCAGTGGTCCTATATTAACGACACAGACACTTGCAGTGTTCCAAACATTTTTGCGTGGAATATAATCCCATACAAAATAAAATTTATGGCCGGTAATGAAGTAATGCCATCACCAAAACGTATTTTGTTACAGGGCATGCGAATTTATTCAAAACGAAGCCTCATTTCTTGTACGCACTGGATGACAAAAATAACGTTCCCTATTGCGTTATTAGGCTTAATTGAGGCGACAACACGATTCACTTCCGCCTGAAGAGTTTGGGGTTTACAGTGGTGATGTTCAGCTGTCGTTGCTAACGCCAGCAGTTTCGGCCCTGAAGCACGAGAACCACGGCCCTCAGGAGTCGTTTGTTAGCGTTCGGGTACTCCACCAAGCCGCAGCTGTTGTTTTCAAATGCGCTAAACGTACTATTTGTTTTACAGACGTCACCACTGTAGCGCGCGATTTGGGTGCATTGATGGACGCAAAACTACTTTTCAACTCACACGTGAACCATCTGAGGAACTCCTGTCTCCGAACACTTGGCATGATTTTCCCTCCCGAGCCACCAGTGAATTCACGAACCCATCATGCTTCGCATCCCTTTACCGCGGCCTAATTTTCCCGAAGCTAGACTTTGCAAGCGCAATCTGGAATTGTTTAGGTGTTTCGTCGTCTCTTCGACTAGAAAGGATTCAGAAGCGCTTCATCAGAACCGTATTTTATCGATACTCACCAGTGAGCAACTATCTGCACGTTGAGGTGCTCAGGCTCCTGAACCTTGATGAGCTATGTATCAGGCGTTCCAGGCGTGACCTGATTTTTCTTTTTAAGTGCATTCATTCTAATTTTGACTGCCCTTGCCTTGCGAGCTCTTTTCTCCTGCAAGTGCCAAGAAGGCCACTGCGGCCGCATGGCTGCTTTCATGTTGACAAACTTCTGAGCTTGGTACCAGCTAACCGATGTCAACATGCCTTTAACTGTCTTTTTTTTATCTGCCATTGGCATTTTTTGCAAGGACATGGTTCTTTTTAAACGCTCTATGAAAAAATTTTCATCTTGAATGCACATGTTCTATAGCGCGGTCGCACATGCACTTCTCCCTCTGTTCTTGTGAGTCGGAGCGAAGAGAATCATCACGATTGTGCTCGTATTTGTCGTTTAGTGTACACACAATCTCCGTGCTCTTGTTGCTCAGAAAATGTCTTCGTCTCTTTGATAACTCTCCTTCTTTGTGTATATATACCCATATAATTGTACTGTTACTTTCCTTTTCATATACTGTCTTTTGTACGACTTATATGTCTGTATTCTATGCATCACCCGAGAAGGCCATTGCGCTGTTGGTGAGCATTTCAAATAAATGAATAAATAAAATTCCTTATGGCCGATATCAGCCACGCAGGGCTCACACCTTAAACACCGCCACCGAACGGAGGCTGCATGCGGCGAAGCAGTCGCGAATCTGGGGGCCTAAAGCGAGATCTTTGGGGATACAACCTCTGGGCTACCGCAGCCAATAGTCGGCGAACGTCAACCCGTCAATCCACACTTCATTGTTTTTCCCTTTTTTGAGGCTGTGTTCCGTTGATGGGTGGCGCACATTTTCGCTGACGTGCCACATGTGTTGCTCATGCAATGTAAGAAAGTATCTCCTCTAGAGTGAAGCAGCTTTAAAATTTTCAGAAATATCCTATAACTCTGGGAGCAATTCAGAATTTTCTAAATATCATGTGGTAGCGGATTGAGCAAAATTATTTATTGATTGGTTGACCTATTGATTGATTGATTTGTTGATTGACTGATTTATTGTAGTGTTTAATGTGTCGGTGCTTCACGGGCGATGAGATGCGCCGTAGTGGAGGGCTCTGGAATAATTTCAACCACCTGGAAATCTATAACTTTCGCAGCAATCTAGAACACAGTAGCGTTTTTGCTTTTCGCTTCCCTCAGAAAAGCAGCCGCCGCGGCCGGGAATCAAAACCGTGTCATCGTGTTCAGCAGCGCAACGCCCCAGCCACTGAGCCATTGTAGCGGGTGAATTGATTGAAATGTATAACTATAGAAAACACACGTTTTTAATTACAAGCTTTTGAGCAAATGTTTGGAAAGGCAGCTGAATGGCACTGCTAGGAACCTTGATAAAAAACAAGCAAACGAGGCAGACGAACCGTGCTGTTCGTTTTTGAATATAGAAGAATGAAAGATCAAGATTTCTTTGAACGCTTACTCATTGTTCGAAACTTTGAACATCTTAGGAGTTTTTGCACTCCTGTGTATCGCCGCCAAATTTGTTTGAAGTCTAAAATTGAGACCCAGTGGTGGACAGCCACCGCAGTTTCACCCCTATTCGTGGACGACAACCTAAATGTTGCAATATTATCGTGTATAAATAAATGCAGTAAAGTTAGAGAAAACCAGCACTTCGCAACCTTCTTTTTTAGTCATGGTAGTATATGCTTGCCTTCACACAAAGATTGTCCGCGTAAACGTGGACGCTTTCTGACTTACGTTACTATTTTTTCTCCACATGAGCAGTTGGTGCATTGTAGAGTTGACTAGGTGCTCATTTTTTTCTAACGTGTTTCGTCTTTCCTAACATTTCTATTTTTAAGGCTTACGAAGCTTTTCCTTACGCCGTTGCCATAACTGACAGCAACAACGACACCATTTTTGAATGCCTCGCGGCGGTACGTACTGAATTTGACTACGACGCAAAAACGGCCACGTATGTCTGGTTCGTCAGCGATGGCCCCGAGAAATCAAGGTAAGCATCCGAGATTCTCAGTGCACATAGGCTACTTGACGATTACCGAGAAATCACTAATGCCACATTTTAAAACACCGAAACTTTCGCCATCGGTTTCTACTCAAACTTTAAAAGAACTGATTTATTTATTACCTGCAAGAACACCAGGAACATCAGCATAACTAATATTTTTATTATCATTTGGCAAGCCTCCGAATATTTCTAATAAGAGTAATAGCTCAATAACAAAAGCCCATGTAGTTGATATAGTTCCCTTTGTACAACACTACTTAGCTCTGTTATACAATCCTTGCACAATTAAAGAGAGATCGAATAATCTTTACTACCAGCATTAGGTTAGCGTGGGTTCATTGGTTCAGGACTGAAAAAAAGACTCCCGCTTCAACGGTCCTTTACAATAGCCGAAGCTGGGAGTGCGGATCGGAGCGGGGCAGTTGCTTCTCGCACTTCTTAGAAAAGGGTACGGGCTTTTAGCAGTCTTCGTGTCTGCCGACACTTCCGTACCCAGTAGAGTAAGGTGCTGGGGATATCACAGAATCTATACAGAGGACTGCGTAGGGCATAGGAACCGGAATTTAGTGAGGTGAGAAAAGTATTTTTTTAACAGTTCTCCTGGTTTTTCGTGAAAATTGGCTCGAAGGGGGATGGGTGTCCTTTTCAATCTAAAATAATGGTATGTTTCTGTAATCAAGCAAAGGCTGCGCCGTCTCTACACAAGACCATGAGATTGCCTGGAGGGATATATCTCGGGAGTGTTGGTGGCGGTAATGTTGCTCGCAAGTGTAGAGGAGAAATGTGCAATATATTGTCATGAAGGTTTTGCTGTAGAGTATTACGATAACAAGGCCAGCCCAAGACTGGATTGCGTACGTTTACGCCATTTTTCGCAGTAAAAAAAACCTTCGCAACTGACGGTCACGTCTTGATCTATCAATAAAAAAAACTCTTTAAAATCTGAATCTTCATTAAACCAAAGCGAAGACTAGAGAAAAGACAACCAGAGCATTGTCCGGGTGTTAATGTAGGTGATATCATACAGATTAAATCTCGCCAAACTAAGAAACAAGACACTATTCAGAACCCTTAAGCACTGTCAATGACATGCGGCAAAAGCACACTAACTTTGGAGTTCAGAAGATCTTGTGCATGCGTATATATACTTCTTGATTAACAATCCCGTAAACACCCTTTAGATATGCAGACACATAGATCGTAAATCAATGAACAAAACAAAATTTTGAGCAGTTTAACGTTGCTGAATCGAAACTTACTTTTTAGAACCACTCTGTTTAAATAGGCTCTGGATGTATTGTTGTAGTCTAAATAGGCTTTTGAAGTATTGTTAATCGTAGTACTAGAAATTTTTATTTCCTTCCAGCTTTTAAAATGAACTGCTGCTCACCGTGCTTACCGATGAAACTCATTTTTGTTCTGCACAGAATAGAAGTAGAAGTGGAAATGTGGGGATGTAGTTTTTCAGCATCTGGTTTTATGAAACGCCAATTTTTTAGTCGTTTACGCTTAAAATAGTTCACCCACGACATTTGTGTACAACGATTTGCATTTATGCATGCCTGAAAGAATCTCCTCTTCAGCAGCAAAGCACGACGAATTCCACCAGTCTTTGCGTGCTCTTTCTGGTGCAATTTTTGAAATCCGCTTTGGTCTATCATGAAAGAAAATCTGCTTACCTAACCGTGTCTTGACAACATAAATTTGTTTAGGAAAAGGCCCATATCTGCATTAACGGCTACGCATCTAAAACATTGACTATAATAAAAGTACACCATTGGCGCAGCTTATTCAGAAAGCATGGCTAGAAGGCCTAAATGTCATCTTTGCCGGTAGAAATACCTGTAAAAATAACTACACATAGTTTATAAGGACGATCTTAAGGCACCGCTAGATACGTCACACGAATACAGAAAGGGAAACCGGTACAGTTAAGGCACGTGTTGCTAGTAAGCCAAAATTCAATTACCAGAAAACGTTTAGCCCTTACAATAACCACCTATTGTACACTGTGCAGTGAGTTTTCTTTTTTTTTTGCAGAAACCTCTACCCCTTTTACTACACGGAAGGCGCAACACTAGATGCGGCCAACTACATTGTTGGGAAAGGTACATATCGAAGCTGTTTGAGCACTTTCGGTGCTTCAATGAAGTATTGTATAAGCCTTGCAGGCTGGAATAAATTTTACCACGTTTTACAATGTTTTCTGAGCGCACAGTGCCTGAAATATCATCAGGAATTTCACATCTGTACACTGTAATATTTGTTCTAGGCCTGCTCAATTTTGCTCAAACTAGTGAAGGGTACCTGAACAACCTTTCTTGAGCGGGTTCCGTTGAAACCACAGTGTAATTTTAAACACTGCTCATAGGGTGCATGAATTCTAAGTTTTATGGAATACGAAGTAAAACACGCACCCCACTAAGATCTACACACTGAACATTTCACTTCTTTCCATTAGGCGGGAACCGTGTAAAGTGTATTGCGAATTCAACATCGAACCTTGTCGAAATCTCGATGCTTTCTAGAAAAGCACTGGGTTAATCAATATTAAAAAGTGCCAGTGAGCAAGAACCAATTATTTTAAGGAAGTATTCGCCATCGACTCCAATGAAAGCACGTGTCCTCCCTATTTGCAACCACGACCACAATGCCGCTTTGCACATCCGATGGGGTGCGGCTTCATAGCTATACAAATCTGACTTGAAGCTACTTTACACACCAAAAGACAAGTCAAGCAAACGTTTATTCCATTCGGTGAAGAAGAAAGATAACACAAGGTGGAGGGATAATGTTGCAACTTAAACCGCAGCTGCACAGGTGCCACGCAACGGGTTTTATCATATCGCCAGGTTAATGGTGTAGATAAGCCTACTCCGGCCGTAACTTCTCACGTTGTTTGTACTGTCGCTCGAACATGGCTTACTAGCTCTTTAGAGTGCGTTTCTAAACCACGTGGTCATTCCAGAGATGCTACTCAATATTTCGTGCCTCCTTTAGCCTATCAGAGTTACCCGGACAAGACTGTATGCTTATTCAAAATGGGTGATCAGCCAGTAGCCAGGTTTCAGCCCCACCAGAAGAATACAACGGAGCGTAGGAGAGAAGAGCATCTATACCTGAAATGTGAAATCGAGATGAGTGAGAATTTTATTCCACGTAACAATAAAGGCAGATGCGTTTTTATATGTTAATCTTCGTATAAAAAAGCTCCTACAGATGAAGGACAGAGGGAAGAAGATACAGGATAGGCGCTGTATTCCTGCTGGTACTTTTTGTTTGAGGAAACAGAAAAATATATTCTACATGTGCACTCGGGCTGTGCTGAAGGAAGCATCCGAATGTCACAAATAACCAGCTTAAACGCACATGAACAGTGGGTTTAGTTCGGGCGCATTAGAGATTCCTTTTTTAGTAATTGTCAACCTACAATACCTGACGCAGCATCAGGCTTTCTTAATGCTTGCATGCGATGTCGTATGTTCTAGTCCTTTCTTGTACTGGAATATTTGCTAATAAGCACTATACTGGATGTGTAACCAGCGCCGTTTTTTCTTTTGTAGTTTCAAAAATCTCTTGTTGATTTGTTGTTTATTCAAGTCAAAGTTCTTCCTTGATCGCTACCGACGGCAGTTCCCGACGCATGGCGATTGCTTGGAAGGCTTAAATAATCAATTTCTGCAGCGCGAGCTCTTAACGAATAAGATTTTACGCACGTAACTCGCATTCGCAGATATGGAGCAAGAAAGCTGTCGCACAAAAGAAATATCAAGCTCTCGTCTCGTGTACAGCCTCAGTAGCGTTGTAATATACGTTGCGCCCTACCGTATCTTAGTCGCCCGCTGAGCGTCCTTCTTAAAGACGATAGTGTTTCTTGGGTTACTTCACGAAAATTTTTTCTGCTTATTTACATTTTTCTGTCTGCCTGTCTTTCCCTCGATTCAGTCATCTGGCCAAAAGTAAAGGAATTTTTGATATTGAAGGTTGAAGAGACGAGACCTTAACGAAGCACCAAGTAAACCCGTCACACTTGCCACGATTGTTGAGCAAAACGAAAACTGTAACTTGACATGGAATAATCACAATAACCATATCTTTGCGTCTGCTAACCGTTCGCTTGTATTCCTTAAACGTAACCTCAGACATGCTCCCGCGCTTTTACGAAAGTTAGCATATATTACGCTAATACGCCCTAAACTAGAATAGGCGGCAGTCATTTGGGACCCTCATCAGGCATATCTAATAATTGACTTGGAAGCCTTACAAAACCATGCTGTCCGCTTCATCTTCTCTGATTACTCACCCTATACAAGCGTAACCGAATTAAAAATCGTGCTGAACTCGAAATCTTATCGCATCGTCGCATCATATCTCGCTTAACATTATTTCATAAACTGTACTACCATGCATGCCTTCTCAACGAATTTATCTCTGAACCTGCCGCCATTTTTCCGCGTCAAAATCATTCATCCAAAATCAAACGCATCACATGTCGAACCGTTGCTTTTGCCGAGTCATTTGTTCCTCACACCAGAATAGACTGGAATAATCTACCATCAAACATTGTTACTAAACCGAATACCACGAAATTTACTAATGCTTTGAGCAAAAATATCAATGTATAATATGTATCTTTTCACTGCCTCATTTCATTCAGTTCTTGCGTTGTCAGATGACATGTGGTAATATAACATGTGGTTATAATCTGTGTAGTTTCTTCTAGGTACTGTACCAATAGCTGTTCTTATTGTTCTACCGACTTTTTTCTATTTGTTTGCACTCTAGCAAAGTTAATTATTTCTGCCGTTTTTCAGTTCTTGCGTTTATTTTGTTCTTGCTCTAGTTTATGTGACACCTGTGTAAACCCCCCTACCCTATGTAATACCCTCCCCAGAGGGCCTGTAGGGTTTTTTTATATAAAAAATAAATAAAAAATATTTGAGGCAGAACATCAATGCACAATTGCTACTCGAAGTGTTGGTTTGATTTTAGATACATTTGTGCGTCACATTGGCGAGAAATAAAAAAATACGCATTGAAAACAATAATTTCCCAAAAAAATTCAAAAATTGCTCGCACGAGGTAGGACCATGAGGCCGTACTCAAGTTTCTACGTTAGCAAAAAGTTCCAGTAGATTGCGCGAACACTGTAAGTTGCAAAATCGTTTAGATTTAAAAATCTTCCTTTGTATTTACCGCGAAAGAATCTAAATTGGGGAAGGTTGATAGGTTGGCATAAGAGAGAAGAGAGACATTTATGTGGCACACGCGGCCTCACACTGTCGTCTTTCGACGACATTTGCAGCGATGTGCTCGGCTACGCGGTAATTGTTACTTCGTTTTTTTTTATTGCACTACACCACACTTTTCCACTGAACTGGACTGTCAGCAAAGATCACTTTAAGCTTCTGTGACGTTTTTTTGCTTTAGCCGTTAACTCCGTTGATGTCGTGCGTACATCGCGGCCACTTATATATTACATCCCCTGCATATTTTCTGTACAGATTGGTTCCCTCGTAATTCGCATCTGAAAAAAAAAAGTGTTAGATTTCCAGTTTCTGTTTGCCGTAAAATATATAGGAATAAATAAATTTAATTTGAAAGCTCTGCTACTTTAACAAGACCCGTTGTCGATTGCAGTGTTTAGAGTTATCGCGGTAAACTTATAATTTCAGTGGTTGTCAATAACTTTGGACCACCCAGTTTTTTCTAATAAAGGAAACGCGCTTCCGGCGCCCTGTGCATATTACGTCGTCCATCACGAACAAGTGGCGCGATACTGCAACGCCTGCTTCTGTACAGACTTCTTTGTTTTTTAAAGGTTTCTGGCCTCGGGTATACCTGCTTGGCCAACAATACCCACAGCCTCGCTAAGCAATAAAACTAGCGTTTCTTAACATTTGCGCAGACGGCGAGCCTCAGGTGGAGTACGTTCGTTACAGCGACTACAAGGACTGCCTTATATCGGAAGCATCGTACTTTGGAGAACGTGAGTAACGTGAACCAACCTTCAAACCATGATGTTCTGTTCTCTGAAGATTATTATTTGGCCAAATAACGCACAATTGACCAAAGGACCAACTAATAAAAATAGAGAGAAAAGGATTTTTTATAAAACATATCCTGTAAACTTTGCGCCCTTCAAAGGGAAAAAAATATTCCATTGCGCACCAAACGTGAGCGCAGCTGGCTCTAAAGCGCCCGTCATATTGAGTAACCTGTTATGTCCAGTGTCCTGAATATAATATAAATCATCGATGTCATTCCGACCCGCGGTTGAGTCGATTTTACTCCAACAGCGTCAGGAATTACCCATGGCCTGCCTTCACTGGGTTCACTTCCCGGGTAATAGCAGAAATGTTAGTTAACGTTGCTAAGTGTAAAATGAAAAGACAGAATTTATAGCAGAGACATGAATAAGAAATTGACTGCTTCCCTTAATTTCAAAACTGTCGCGTCGTCGTAACGACATCATATCTGTCGCACGGTTGAGACATCACTAAAACAACAGGGGAACTCGCGAATACTGAGGCACCCTCTCGTTATATCAACTTGCATGAAGATACCCGAGATTGGCATTATTCCCAATATTTTGGTGATTTTTTCCAACTTCGCTGTTCTTAAGATAACGACACCTCTTGCTAGAACATGCAAGTGATGACGATAATGATGATGTCCTCAAACATTTTGGCAAGTACCCACAAGGGGGTATTGGCCAGAGCTAAATTTGCCGTTGAAATACGTGGGGACCTCCAAATACTAAATTGTTTCCGGAAAGAGGCCGTAAAAAAACTTAGCGGTCAATAAAACCCAAAATTTCTATTAATTAGCACCTTCAAGAATTCACACGACATGAAGCAAAAAAAATTTAAATGCAAATATATAAATTTTTGGAAACCCCAAATTTGATGCGCCAATAGATAATATAAGTGGAACCAAAAAAGACAACTACAAACGGTCAATTGGGTCCTTGAAAAGCAGCTGTCTAGATGTCTAGAAACGGCGGCAGTCGAGACAAAAATGTTCGATTGTTTCAGGGATCTGGCACCGCACACATAGTTCCGTAGGTGAAAGACCTGATCTGAACAGATAGAAATTAAGCCCTGGAATCCTGCAGCACAGCTCGGTGAAGATCACGTCGCATAGCCGAGAAGCACAAAAATGAACATTCCACCCGAACTCTAAATTTTGATACCCTTCAAAACATAAAAGTGAGTCTGAACGAGTAGCATCTAAATACCAATATCGTTTAATCTTGAAGATACAAAAAAGAGCCGGATTAGGTATTCCGAATTGGACGGGAGCTGTGACATTGAGATTAGCATAATGTTCCGCTAGCCCGTTGCAGTAATGAGACACTACTTTTTCATATTATCTTCTTTCTTTGTTAGCGAAAGAACCTATATTCTATTTGTCATGAGTGTGGTTTTATTTCGTGTGCCATATTCAACAGTTTTTGCAGCTCGTTAGAGGACACCTTCTGGTTTTTGCAATTCAGCTTTCGAAACACATGCAAGGCCCGTCATCTCTTACTTAAATTTAACATTCTTCAAATCCTACTTGAAAAAGAAAATATTGTACACAAGCTACCTACCCGCCAGACTAGTTGTACCATGCAACAAAAAAAATATCAAAATACGTGCAAAATCGCGTGTTATTAAAGCAGGCAGAAAAAGTGATATTGGCTCTGGACCAACACTAGTTTAATCACATTTTCGCGTCTCAAACAGTTTATAATTACCCCTACGGCCCTGATGGGGCTCTTTACGTCATTAAGATGCTGAAATTACCGCAATCGATTGAGACTAGAAGTTGTGGCACCATCATTGACCCTGTCCCGCATGATGATAATGTGAGCACGGGGAAATCGCATGGATAGCTTGGGGGCGAAAACAATCACTGGGATGGCAAAAATATCTCAGAATTAACACGTACAAGCATGCGTTTGCTCGTTCGCTCAGAACAACAGGAAATTACCTATTACGGCAAGGAACAAATCATTGGAGTCCTACGTGCAAGTGGAAGACTTTTCATCAGGCAGTTTCAAATATAAAGAAACTGCCTTTCCGCCCTCTGCAACAAACATATTAGCATAATACGACAATTCCCCGGTGCCTATTGTTTATCACGAGTGAATAGTTTGAGCATACTCTTTCTGACGGCCATAGTAGAGAACAGCTGTAAAAAGTTGTGTATACCAGCATTGGGGATTTATTTTTACATTCAGGTTTCTTTAAGGCATATAGTGGGTCGGCGCTGTCATGCGACCTATAGTAGGGTCAAAAAGAGTCTCAAAAACCCCCAAAAGTACCATATTTTCTTATTTGTAATCATTGTTAACAGAAGCAACAAAACGTATTTACAGTGTCTCGATATTCAAGAGAACGAAACGCCGCAGAGCAGCGGCTGAACAAGCTGTTTTGTTGATTCCACCTGGCAGGCGCCACTACCACCTCGTCGGGAATTTCACTTCTCCTATCTTCATCTTCTCGGAACATCTGAACGGCGTCTTCGTACTCTCCTATTTCTCCATAAAAATATGTTAAACACTTATTTGGTTCCGCCGGAAGTGGGGCCACCTCATTATTTTTTCATAAATTGTCCATAGAGAACACACATTACCACACGTGTATAAGTAATACTTACAATCCACTCTTTCATGTTTGCGTACATCACAGTATTTTTGTCGCTGCTGTCAACCATTCTTGTAGTATAGAAACGGTGCGAAGAAAGAAGGCAAAGGAGCATATAAAAACAAACGCAGGACGACACGCTCCTAGCGACAAGAAACGTTTTAGAAATGGCGCGAAAAGAGAAGGCGAAGGAGAATATAAAATACTCAAGACGACACGCTCCCAGCGACAAGAAACGTATTTGAGAAACACAAATATAAAGTGTGAAAGGCCCCTATAACCCAACCTGATTTCCGACACCGGCACAAAACAAAAATATCAACGTACAAAAAGTGCAAATAAATAAATATACCCACTATCAGGTGCACAGTTCACTATTTTTGCACGTGTCGCCTCATAGCGACCAATCAGGGTCCTGTAGACTGAGAAACTTTTATTTTGCCTTGTTCAGTCCACTCATTTCTTCAGAATCTCAATCTTCTGTTGAGGTTTATGTTTTTCTTCTCATCTTGTCCACCCACAACCGTCACGCTACTCGAGGGATCCCCTTTGGCGCGGCTCTCCAATTCACGTGCCTTGTCATGATTGTCCTTCATTTTGTTTATTCGCGAAAGAATGTCATCTACCCAAGTCCATTTTGTGGCCCAGAGTGTTCCTACTGCATTTTTAGTGTCGCATTTAATTCTTCCGTCCCATGACTCTTTCAACTGTCTAATATAGGCTTAGAAGTTCATACTACTAATCCGATTTTTCTACCAAAAAGAGCCGGGAAAGTGCGCATTGTTTGCAAAGGGAAGTTTTTATAGCGAAGACAAACTATATTGGTTGTCAGTGCTTCCGGATTTCACCTTGCCCGGGTAGGAACGCGTCGAATTGCCTGTGCCATGTTATGGGTACAATTATTTTCATTTCTTTCCATCTTCCATTAGTCGTGTGAATGGCTGTTTATGGTACTACTGTCAATTCTTTGATATTTCATGCGGACAACTAGCTTTGTACCTGGAGAATAAGCATTGATAAAAAAAGAAAACAGTATAATAAGCATATTTCCGAAAGAAACGTTGCACAGACAGTGTTATTCTTCAAATTTGGACGATTACAATGCACAGACGTTGAGGTAAACGAGGTCACCACTTTTTTCCTTGCCAGCAAGAGATAACGCTAAAACAATTCCACCGGTAAGTTACTGAATACGCGGTACGTAAGGAATTTCTTCAATAAAAGTTTTGGCAATGTCATAATACTCATCACTAAAAGGTGTGCGAAGGACATACTTTATATCCCCTTTAGAGCGCCGCGCTTAGGCGCCCGGTACACGGGTTTAACCGCTGCGGAGGCATCCCCGTAACCGCGCGAGCGACGAGCCAGTACAAAAGGCGGAAAGCGGGGGAGCGGAGACCTGCCAAAGTGTGAGCGGGAGGGCGGCCACGCTGCTTAGGCGTTCTCTCTCAGAGTGTCAGCACAGAATGTTTTACTAGCTCCCTCTCACACTTTCGCCATGGGTCGCAGCCTCCCCTGTTTGTGGCTCATCCGAACCACCTCAGATTTGTGCGGGAGGTTCAAACACAATTTTCAACAACATGCTCCGCGGCAGTGAAGCGGTTCGAGATAACGGCAAGGTTGCGTGAGCAGCTACCGCGCCGCCGTGCGGTAGCTGCTCACGCAATGTCTTCCTGAGACACACCAGGTGTGCGCCCTGACAGAGGAGACTGCAGTTCGTGCTGAGCACAAACTCCGGAACATGGAGTATCGTAATCATCATGCGATTTTTTTTCTCCTTGTTTAGTCTACGCCTAATCAACCATTTCGGTTGGCAGCTTGATGAACCAATGCTTTTGAAATAATTTAATTCGTTTCTTTTAGTTGAAGGAATTAACCTTCCAGTACCAAAAGCACCCGTTGCAGAGAATGCGCTGTTAGTAAGCAAAAAAAGTCCAATCTGACCACAACAAAAATACGAAAAGTGGTGGAATAGAAAACTGATACGATGAATTCCGGCATTGTGCCTGTGAGTGCTCAAAGAATGAAGAACGGCCAAGTTTTTAATTGTTTTGTTTGAGCTGACGTATCTAAACGCAAAAAGTCATCTTGTTTAAACTAACACAACTAAAGCAAGAGCCGCGAACACTGCGCGAGTTACTCTTAACTCTGTGTAGTTTTTTTTTCCTATGGAGTTTTCTTATTTCCTCCTTAATATTTTGCAACTAAGGAAAGTTATAGTTTTGCCGCCTTTCCTACATTTTTCCTGTCTTCGCTGTTTTTTCCACTGAATCTGGAATAGTACTTGCTGTAAGTTTAAGGCTAATGAATAAACAGACACTTATGAGTCACTATAACTAGGCAAACGGCACTTTTTCTTAGAAGCTTTTCTAGAAAATCTGCTTCCAGGCAACCTCTGCTTGAATGTTCCCGTGGGATTCCAAGTTGGCTGCTTATTTTCTGGAAATGAAGTACCACTGTGCTTTAGAAGTTTTTTCTGCCGGTTTTGTAGCTGAACTAAATGAATATGACTTCGCACTCCTTGAGAAGAAGTTTGCATATTTGGCTCTGCGGTAAGTAAACAAAAATAAAAAAACGCAAGGAAGTGCCAGAGAGGCACATATACAGGGACCCATAAAATATTGAAAAAAAGGCAGTTTCTTGACCAACGTTTGACGTTGTTTTACTGTTAAAACTGGAGTATATGCTCCTCGAATGTAGGTCATCACGTATTGTATTTATGTGCTTCTTTGATGGCTTTGTTACAGGTGTCGTTTTTGATAGTTTACTTGCCGCGCTATCTTGCTGCACCACCTTTCCAGTGTAGTGCTTCGAAAATGCCACTGTCAGACTTCACAAAGGGTAACGACAAGGATATAGATTTTCGTATAGTTGTTTGAAGCTTATCTGCGCAGACAGCAGGTGAAAGGTTGTCACAGTGGGTACATTTATAGGAAAAAGGTGGTATTTTTGTTGTTTACCTGTCGTAGAGTGTGGGTAACCATGCACCTATCACTACATGTCTGTCTCCTTGTGTCCAAGAACAATGGGAACTTGTCCTGATTCGATAGGGCATTACTGTAGTCAGTATAAAACATTTTGCGCCCTTGGGAAAAAAAATTCTGATTGGAACCTGTCAGTTATCGCTAACTAGCTCTGGTGGTAAATTTTAAAAGGAGGCTGACGCAAATACTAATGTCGTCGTTCCCCAAGGCGCAGCACAAGCGTTTCTTCTGCAAACGAAAAAGAGGCGGAATAGTGGGTTAATTTGCAACGACGCGACTGCGCGAGATAGCATGTGATCACAGTGATAGCTATGCCTAGTCGCAAAGAATAGTTATATCACGTGAATTACGCTATACGCAGAGTGCACTCTGTGGGTGTCGATGGAGGTCCAAGACTTGGTGCCGGAACACTGCCTTGAGCACTTCGGAGACATTTGCGGGTTCGCTGTGCCACTGCAAGCCGCCGACCTCTGCGAAGACGACTTCGCGGTCATCTAAGATGCGAATGACTAAATTCTTTCCCACAACATGAATTGCCGGCTTCCGAAATGAATAGGGCATTTGTGACTAATTGACTGCTGTATTAACCCGCTTGTTATTTCATTTCAGCATAATTAGGAAACTGGAATACAACTGTGTTTCTTTAGGATGTACTAATGAAAACAGTATATGAGACAGCATGTGTTTGGCGAGCCTTAATATGTGCCCATAACGTACAGAAATTATTGATTCGGAGTTGCCTACTCATAGCAATTCCGCAGTGCTTTTTGTATTCTTTGCATATACTCTCTCCATCTTCTCAAGCACGGACAAGACATGCACTTGCTAATAAAATAAAATGTAGCAGATATTGGCCGCAGTCAGTTCTTTCTGCGTTTTGGTAACTGTGTGGAGACTGCACTTTACCGCTGATGTATTGAATTATACCTGCGTTTGTCAGCTTCTCGCTGTCATGGTAACTGTAAGGGGCTGCGCATCTGATACCAAGTCACCAAACTAATCTTTCGCCTTCCCTGGGAAGGAAAGTTGAGGAGAATGGCACAACATTTTCAGTGCCGCTCGAAACCGCGGCGTTACCGTTGCTGATGGGTTTCCAGCCTTTTCACAACACACGGAGTTTATAATATTTGGAATTCAGCTTTTAAATTCAGTGAAAAGCTGAAAATGCCTCCTGCACTTGGCGACACCGTTAACACCTAGTCTTCATACTAACGGGGTGTCCTGCTGATAAGTTTCAAACTGAAGTGCACAAACCTCAAGAGTTGAAATTTCCGGCCCTTGCTAGATCCTCAGGCTATACAGATAAGACATTTAGAAACGCCTTTTGTGAGCACACAAAGCGCTGCCTGCGAGACGCCACATTTAGGCTGTGACTTGCCACAGGTAAACGTTTTAATCTTGCAGGTAGTCCTGCCGACCTAGGGGAGTTCCGGCAACAGCCTCATCAAAACATTACAGCACAGAACATTGCGAGAGGAATAATGGGTGTTACGGAAGCAGTGGAAACGAAATATAAAGGACACAGAAGATAGAATTACCAAAGCACATAAACAAAGCACTTCAATGTCCAGAGGCTTACGGCACGACAGGACGGACGGCTGACCGCTAGCTGCCGTGCGCGCTCTTTGAGGTGCCTGGTGGTTGCTTTTCTCTACTGGCTGGCGGCACTGGCGGCCGGCGACTCCCCTTGCTATCCAGCACCACTGCGCTTATCTAGCCTTTACAAAACGTGCCACGCCCCCCTCCATCCCGCAGTCTTTCCGCTGTGCGTTCACAGATGGCGGGAGAGGTGGTTCGCGGTAACTTGAATGCAGCAACGCGACAGCTCAGATGGGTGCATCCGTGAAACCTGAGTGAGATTAACCTAAAAATGCTGCAACCTACACGTTGGCTAAGCATGGGCTCATGGGTTATCTGTATTTTTACTAAGCACAGAGCTTTGGGACATTGCTAGGTGGAGATCTGCTGTGTAGAGATAAGTAGACTGTTCAAAACGTACTTAGTAAGTGGCAGCATTTTTGAGACTGAGCCCCATGCTTATTCCTTTGATGGACAGCGGGACACAGACATCCAACTTTCTATTTCACGATCTCGCAACTGTTACTCCCTGACAAATCTCGCACCATTACGTACGCATCATTTAATGCACCTAGCGACTATACCAGAACATTCCACATGTATTCTCTTAACTTTGACAATCACAATCTTATGGTTTTTTGTGTCTATATCTTAATTTTTTGCGTTTTTTTGAGCTACTTCACAGCAAAAAAACTTCTATTGAGCAAATATTGTCTTCCTTGAGCGAGAGTATCTACTCACAAACAATGAAGCTATATTTTGTGATTTCGAGCGCGTGCAGATATAGGAAACGATTTCGCGACAGAGCGGGGTCTGTGCATGCCATACCGATGGTTTTTTTGTGTAAATTTAACAAGGGACTTATCACAGCTGGAGAAGCATCTTCACTGAAGGAACTTCAATGGGATACGTCGACAGTTATCGCCACTGTTATCCCTGCGAGACAGAAAACTTCACAGTTATCCCTGCGCCCATTATTCCGAGCTTCTCCCCGTGGTGCCGCCGCTAGTTTTGAACTACCAAAAAAAGAAGTCCAGGCTAACTATACATGGAATGCAGGCAACACCCCCTGTGTGGGAGTTTATTCGAACCATTTCTCCAGAAGTATTTGTGCCAACTAGGAAGCGGGACAGATGGATTTGAGTTGAGCAAAGTGACCCAACTGGACAGTGGGACATACGAGCCCCACTTTTCCTGAGCAATAAAATACTCCATAGGTTTAGGTTTGTTTTGGTACAATGACCAAGTAATGAATAGCTAACAAAGAATGTTTTCAGCACGATTACTTTCGTTTTCTTGTTGTGTCTTCATCATCAGCATCACCGTCATCGTCGTCGTCGTCGTCATCATCATCATTATCTCCTTTATTTCTGTGTGCCCACCAACAGGCAATGGCCTCACGCAGTGGTGCACAGGATGAAACACAAAATTTATAGGAAACACAAACAATTTAAACATGTAGCCTGAAACGAGGGAAAATAAATGGAAGGAGAAAGATAGAAAAACTCAATTAGTACACTTGAGTCATAGCAAGCTTAAACAAATGCAAATTGTTAAAAAATACCAAGGTGACTTGCCTGTTCATTGTACAGTCTAAACAATCTTTGCATAGGAGAACAAGTAAAACTGATTCGAAAAAAAAAACATTCACGGAAAGGCTTGCACGGAACTCTCATCTCAATTGATGACGTAAGGTCTTAACAATCAATGATGCTGTTTAAGGACTTAAAAAAAGAAACAAATCTGCTCTAGCCTCGTTTTAGACAATTTAGCCAATTGAAATTTCTCCCACATATTTTCATACTGATAGTAAACTGTGAGATCGAAATGTCTGTCGTATACAGTAATTATAAAACATCTTTGTACATTTTCAAGCTTAGAGCTACTTGTTTTGGCCAACCTGTTCCAAACCACAGGCACACAACGAATTACCATAGTTAGGAATAATCAAACAAACGCAAAGGATTAGAAAATGGTCTCGTAATTCATGACACAATTGCCAACAGAATCCCAACAAATCACAAGAGAATCAACATACAAACGAAATTAGAGTTCTTAATCTACAACAACGCGAAGATCACGACTTTCTTGAATTCGTAAGACCACTGTTTCAATTAGTGCGTAATTATGTAGCACAGCAACACTTTTACTAGCGAAAGACATTACATAAGTTTTGTTGCCATTATTCAATAGCTTATTTTCAGCATCCCAATTAACTATATTTAGGCTGTCAGACTGAAGTAGGACGCAGTAATCATGCGTGCTAATTTCTCGAAACAATTTGGTATCATCTCCGTAGAAAAGGGTGCGGAAAGTTTCGACACAGCACGTAATGCCGTTAATAAATACATTAACCAAAATAGGGCCAAAATAGAGCCTTGTAGAACGCCAGAAGCAGAAATAAAAAGCTGGGACAGCACCCCGTTAACGCGCACGTAAGTACATATACGAGACAAATAATCCATAATGAAAGTACAAAGTTGATTACACACGCCATACGCTCGTACCTTTTCAACGAGTGTCTTGTGGTCTACTAATTCAAACGTTTTAAACAGGTCAAAGAACACGGCATCAAGCGCACCACGATTCTCATTATGATGACTTGTGCACTCAAAGAGTGTCATTGGATTATTTTCTATGGCTCGGCCTTTATAGAGTCCATGTTGTATATTCCCGAACGACATTTAAAAAAAGAACCATAGGTGATGAAACATGAAAATTTCAAAAACGTTAGCAAATGAGCTCTGAAAAGTTATAGGTTGGTATTTAGCGACCTCACATGAATCGCCAGATTTATGTACAGAAATAATTACGCCGTTTTTTACAAACTCAGGCAAAATTACGTTCAAAAGAGAAACGTTGAAGATATGAGTCAAAAGCGGCGCAACTACTCTGCTGTATCATTTAGTGTGAAGCTAGGAATGCCATCGAAAGGCAGCGAGGACTTTGGTTTCAGTGCTGATATCGCCCTTTCGTTATCACACTCGGAAAAAGAAAACGTGTGCAACACATTACTGCTGTTGTTTAAAGGGAAAAAGATACAATGCGAGTTCAAAGGAAAGACATTTGCAGACAGGACAGAATTAAAATATTCCGCATAGCAATTAGCCACATCCTTAGGTCTGCCCATCGCCATTCCATCCTGGGCTAACGTGATGCTCGTTCGAGGTGCTGAAATGGCTTACACATATCTCCAGGACCGTTGTGGCTCACGATTTAAATTAGATTCAATTGAAAGTAAATGTACTTTTGTATCATACTTGTAGGCTACTTTTACCAGAGAGCCGGCTTCCCGGAATAATACCGCAAGTTGGGCTAGTTGGTGCATGATATCGAAAAAACTTCAAAGCGCACAAACAGACGGGGACACACAGGAGGGACACACGAAGCGCGTGTGTGTGTCCCTCCTCTTTGTCCACGTATATTTGTGCGCTTTGAAGCTTTTTCGATTCCCCGAAATATTTGATGCCAATATTCGCTTCGCGTGACCCTATGGGTTCGGTGATATTGTAGTTTCTTGCGTAGCAAGTGTTTCAGTTCACGCGAAACCCATGGAGAAAAGCTGCTAATAAAACATTTATGTTTGGGTATAAATAACCGAATCGCTCCATGTACAACGCTTGTATTGGCATGGAAAGCTTCGTTTGGATTACTGAAATTAAGAACATGTGACCAATCATGATAAGGTATATAAACAGGCCGGAATAATCCCCTTTAGAAAACAAAAACGTTTCACAATTAGGATACTTCCTCTGCGGATGATGAATTATAAAGGTGCAAGAGAAGGAAACATGCCATGCATCGGGCGGGACGAGTGGGTCTGCACTCGTCACATATTCGCTGAAAGAAAACTTTAACAATACAAGATCACGTATATTCCGCTAGATTTTTCATGTTGTTGCGTTGAGTAAGATTTAGCGAGTGCATGAACTGTACCAGCGATGTCCATTTTGCATCTCCGCTCTGCAATGAAGTCTCAGTGGGATTGCATTGTATCTGGGGAATATTGAAGTCTCCAGCAATCACCAGGCGGCAGTTTTGGTTATTCAATGTATTACCAAGTTCAGTCAATTTCTCATTGAATAAGACGGAAGAATATCTTGGATAATAGTAAAACGTATCAGTGAAAAGTTTTATCTGACCTGTCGTGTTTACTTCTACCCACACGCTCTCTTTATAACTAAATCCGGACGATGCCTTGCTTGAAACACCTTTTTTAGAGCGATTAGGACACCGCCCCATACTTGACAGATAGCGTGTCATATTCACCGTGAGCCCTAAACACATTCTACTCCTGCGGAAAGTACTCCGTAGAATTAAAATTGTGGCTGAAACACGTCTCTGTGGGGCAAAGAATATCTAATTAATTAAAACGTTTTTCCAAGAACTGATAAAACTGCGTTCGTATGCCACGTATATTTTGATAATAAAGGGAACAGTTCATGCTTGTAAGAAAAAAAATCGCGCCAATCCACCCCGCGAATGTGGTTGGAAAGCAAAGCTGTAAACGGCACACATAACGATTACCCATGCGACGTCACTTAAATTCCCTTACATCGCTCTACAAATAGCAACACCAGAGAGAAGTGAAATGCACTTAACCACACAATTTATTACTTCAAAAAAAAATTCTTGGTCAGGTTAAATCAATGCATGAAGCATGAACGGTGTTTTGTTGAGTTTATTGGTGTAGCACAAAAGTGGAAACTTTTTTATAAAATTAAAGTAAGCTCCAACCCGGTGTTAGACGATCTGACTTCTCTGTCTCTGTGCCGCTGACGCAGGCGACGAGATTTGAGGCAGAGAAGAAGGAGGAGGAGCCAGAAATACTTCTGTTCAGATTTCCGAACGGCCCAGATTTCAGCCCTGGGGCCCTTCTTCTGCACTCCTTCTTCTGTGGGGCCCATGTGCAGTCTGCGCGGCCTGTGTTCTGTCCACCTGCTGAAGCTGGGTAGGTAGAGAGGGCTTGGACAGCAGCATCTCCCATTGCTCTTGTTGGGTAGTTGACGGAAAGAGAGGAGGATGCTCAGGGCTAAAGTCGCACACACCGATTACGGGGCGGACTGTTCCTACTTCTGAGCAAAATTTACATTCAGCGTCGTAGCTATTCGGATACATTAAATCAAGACGTGCAGGCTGTGGAAAGGAGCCCGGTTTGTATGAGCCATAGCCTTACCCTCGTATGAGGGTATGTATGAGCCATAGCCTTGTATGAGGGTATGAGCCATAGCCATGTATGAGGGTATGTATGAGCCTTGTATGAGCCATAGCCTTACCCTCGTTTGTATGAGCCTTACCCTCACCTTCCCAGAGTACAACAAACTACCGTTTGTTGTACTCTGGGAAGGTGAGGGTAAGGCGAAGGTACGATCTGTCTCAGAAGGTGATAATGCTGGGTTATCTTCCTGAACGTGACAACCGTGTGACTGTCCTCGTGCAGCTCCATAGCACGGGATGTAAAAGCGCAGGCTTGTTGGGTGGGCGTATTTGTTGCCCTCCATTAAAGGGTGAGGGGGTGTCCATATGAGCTGAATGTAACCGTTTGGGGAGTGATTTTTAGCACGCGCAGTGCAGGTCAGATCACCCAACCTGACTGGTAATTCCAGTACGCTTGCTGGGAATCGGTGACTACCCTCCTAACCCCTGGTTGAGCGAGAGCGAAGGTGATGGCTGCCTCTTCTGCTGCCGTCATTTCTTGGGTCGTAAGCGAGGTACACGCATGGAGGTTCCTTCTGGAGGTAGCCACGATGATGGCGTTTTGCTGCCCTTGATGTTTGGAGGCGTCTGTGTAGATAACTGCATGATCCCCACCGAGGGTGGTGTTTAGCGCTTGAGCCCATGCTTTTCGGTACCCTCGTCATGTGAGGCATTCATATGTTTAGGCAAAGGGAGCATCTTTAGGTTTAGCCACCAAGAGTCTGGGAGAACGTCATACAGAGTGACATTCTGGGCTGCCCAGCCTATCTGGTGAAGCATGCGGGTACCCACCGCTGTTCTGAGTCGACCCTTCTTATTAGAAAGATGGCCTTCTATCAGCTCTTCCACCGTGTTGTGGAGCGCCGTGCGAAACAGCCTCTGTGTGGCCGCACTCATGAGAAGAACAATGGCCTGCTCGACCGCCTTTCTAATCATTATATAAAGGATCTCTATGTCTTCCTTGTCGAGAAGAAGACAGGGGGTGGACGTAAGTGACTTTTTAGAGGACAAAAGCTTTAATTTATCGAAAGGTACCGAATTCCTTTAGGACTCGTTTCTTGGCGGAACTCGCCTGATCATGTGTATGATTTGATTAACGCTGTTTTTGAGGTGTTGCAAGGAGATGTCTCCCTTGGTGTTAGCCTCGATATGTAGGCCTATGATCTTGTTGCTGGGGCTACATATGGAGGGGCTACATATCAAGGAGTATTTGAATGTATTCCTTGGTTTAGCGTAAGGGCGGACGACAAGGAGCTGTGATTGTTTACGTGACCCCTGTAGGCCACAGGCTTTAGCACATTGGTGTACTGGAACTGATATGCCATGCATTCGTGTCAGCTTCAATTAATTTTTGTAACTCTTAGCACATGAGCAAGGTGCGCACAGGGACGCTAGACGGGCGTGAGTGGTCGCGTGACGCTTTCACGTGGCATTCAGCGAAAACGCAGGGGGTACACCCGTAGATGTGCTTGGTGAGTACACTACCTCTCTTCCCGGTCTTTGCTTGGGCTCGTAGCTAAATCGGTAAGACAACGGGCTCTCGTTTTGTTAGTCTGTTAATTCCAGGTTCGATTCCTGGCGGTGGCAGTAAATTCTTTTATTTCTTCGCTGGAGTTTTCTGGTGACACCAACGGTCGCGAAAGAACCCTTGGGGGGTAGAGGTAAAAAGCTTTTCTTTAAAAAAGGAAGGAATCACTCAAGTATTTGTTCTCAACCCTTTATTTAGCACGCAGCTTACCCCAGAAAGGCCGAAAGATGCAGCCCACAGGCCACATATATCCCTTATAATTCATATCAAACTGCTCAGCCTTCGCAGAAACATGAAAAGACGCATACCTGGCGTACCTCGATTGCAGTTTCATGTTCATGCACATCACTTCAATTTCTGGAAGCGTTGCAGTGAGGTCTTCCCGCATGACCGCAGCTGTCGTCGCCGGCTGCGAACATCGATCAAAGAATTAAGCAGTGACCTATTTTGTGAAGTACTGACATCGGTTTTCTGTGTTTGTACTGCCCAGACATTCTAGGACATTCTCAGTGCTATGGGTAAAGTAATTACCCCATTAAAATCTTGCAATACCACATCGCACCTAAATACTTTTTCCCAGTGTTTCGGTACAATAGCGAGCCTTTAGCGAAACAATAGAATTTAAATGCTTTTCATAAGTTTCCGTAATTCCAGGTAGTTATTACAAACGAGCTACTCTTCTTATTGGAATATTTAAAAATCAAATTAGGAAAAAAGGTAACACGGTGAGTAGATTTTATGGTGGTAACGTCGGATATTTGAGCCAAAAAAAAAGCGGCTGGATAACTTACCAAAGAAGCTATCTTGTCGACGTCAAGTTCACAGTAGCGTCTTTTGCACGATGAATTTTCTTAAAAAAAATAAAACGTGGGCCACTGATCAAGCCGGAACTAAAAGTGGGCGTGGTGGGAGGGCCACGATTCTTTGATTTCCAGTTAAAGTAGTGGCTGAAATCTGTTCAGGGCGTTTTTTTCTGGAACAAATTCTGGAGAAAAGACCAAAGGTGACTTCTGGTAAGACATGCAGGGCTAGTAGGTAGTCCGCTAAAGGGCAGTAACAAAAAGGAATAAGTTCTGAAGAAGTACCGAGTAGACGCTCAAAACTGAAGGTTCAGTTCGATGACTTAATAACCCGATCTTTTTTTTTTTTACTTTGAGCAGCCAACCGGTTTGCCTGCCGCCTGTATACATAAATTGCGGGTACCATCTATCAGATGTGTCGATGTGCCAAGGACGTCTAAATTTCGAGCCCTATTGGCAACTGACACAGTAAAATCGGAACTGCCGTTAACTTACAACAAACACTTTGGCAGTAATGAAGCCTGCAGCTTCCTCATAGCGCAAATCCTCGACTCTGAGTCCTATGCCAGAAGGCCCTAGGTTAAGCAAAACTCAGGCAAGGCGGATCTGTGGTGATAATAATAAGCTCTTGATAATATTTTGAAGCGGGGTTAAAATGCTTTAAAAATGCGAATAATGCAATTTTTTGATTAGTGATGTGACATAACCGTTCCAGGGCAGCGCGCTTCGATAGGAGCGAGACTAGGGCATGGCGCATCTTTCAATGTGTCCTCTAGCTCCACTGTCGCACCAGTGGGTATTGGGGGCAAGCAAATACAGCTTCATTATTTTATAGCACTTCTACTTTATTAATCTGTATGTCACTATAAGGTTAATTTGTTTTTTATGCATTCGTTTATATCACCCTTTTGGAGATTTTTTGTCCGAAGAAGCTGTTTCTGTAGTCGGTGGCAGACAATGCAACCACGTCACTACTTCCGGCTGAAAAAAAAAGAAAGCGGGGTATGTAAGCGCACCACATTCCGAACAGTTGCTGCTCGTATTACGTCATCGAAATCCTTCGCTTTTCAGTACAAAGTTTTCTTGTGGCAC
Source organism: Haemaphysalis longicornis (assembly GCF_048455015.1). Classification (NCBI taxonomy): domain Eukaryota; kingdom Metazoa; phylum Arthropoda; class Arachnida; order Ixodida; family Ixodidae; genus Haemaphysalis; species Haemaphysalis longicornis. Next base: position 162,779,177 of record NW_027526422.1, read on the forward strand.
TCAAGTCTGTTTACGTGCTTTTAAGGAGGAATCCTGGTGATACGTATTACCAGAGTCCGTCAATGCTTTTCTGGTAACTCCCGGCCAAGTTTTGTTTGAGGACAAAGGCTCCCGCGAGAGGCGCCGCCGCAGATCGGAGGGCTAGAGTACCTACATTGACGCGCGTCCGCCGTACAGAGTGGAGACACGTATGCGTTGCGCCGCCATTTTGGTTAGCTCGCTCGCCGCCGCAGCAAGTCATTGTAACAAAACCGCACCGTAAGTATCTCCACAAAGCGGTTTACTAGCAAAGTTTGAACCATCGTATCTGTATCGCGTTGCTGCGTCTTGTGGGAAACGAAAAGAACAGCGCGTTGAGCACATCGACCCAATAGGGGCGGCACGGGATCGTTCAAAGGGTGTCTCCACCCTGTACAGCGGTCTGTTCTAGGTATCCTACGGAGGGCATCGGGCCGCTGCCGCTGCAGCGCGCGTTCAGCCGTACGCGGCAGAACTTGCGTACGTGTTGGCGGCACTTTTCCGGATAGAAACGGAATGTTGGTAGTTGTGCCTTCAATTGTGGCTACAAAACGAAGCCGTCAGGATTGCAGCCCTTGCAGGGAAGCCGTATGCGGCAGAACGCACGCTCAAAACTGCCGACTGCTATCTGTGCTTGATTTTTTAGAAGTCCCCACGAGCACTGCTAACACCGCAAGGAGCGTCTGCTCCACGCCGTACTCCCCTCCGACCGCTTCGCCGGCTGCCCCCCGATCAACGCCAGCGCCGCGGCGCGGCCTGCCTGAGCAGCGTACGAAGCTCTCCCATAGCGTGACGGCGAAGTTTCACGACCAGAAAAGCATTGACGGACTCTGGTATTACCTACGTATATTTTGTGATGCACTGTACTGCCGCCTTTTCCTCGCTTGGTTTCTTTGTCTTTTGGCACGGATTACTTCGACTGGCCTCTATTATGCCATAACGTGTTCTGACAGTTTCTTTTCCTTTGATTGTTCGTCTTAGTGTGTGAATTAGGTCAGAAAGCAGACCAGAACACGCCGCAGCCTCCCTAGGTTCAGGGTTCTGCGAGGCTGGTGTGCACCTCCTATTCTCCCGCGACATCACGTTCAGGCGTCACACGGCAACCACTATTCTACAGATTTTGGTTTTCAAATTTAAAGCGTTATGAATTTTTTGAACCGAGCACTTTAGCTTTTCAATGTCCCCGATTGCGGGCAAATACAGCAAGTTGCCATGTGCTCTAGAAGGAAGAAATAGCAGCAATGACATCATTTCAGGATTTTTTGCGTTATTTGCTTTTGCTCTTCACCACTCTTGTTTGACAAAGCTCTCCAAATCCGTCTTCGTTCACAAAGTTCAATCCCCTCAGTCATTTTTTTTTCATTTCGTTTAATTTATTTATACTGCAGGCCAAGCTGCTGGTCCATGCAGGCCATGGCCCCTCTCTTCCTTAGCACCCTTCCCTCTATCGGTTACGTACTCCCGCTGGCGCCACAAGGATGCTTAAATTGTCAATTTAGAAGAAGAAGAAGAGGAAGAAGAAGAAGTTTATTGTAAAAGAGGAAGGTTGCATGTGAAGATATATCCAGACGAGGGTCCCATAGTTGATACTGCACCAGGACCCTCAATATGATATATAATTACATAGAAAAAATACAATTAAAGCAGCTAAAGACAATTTAAATAATCACAAGTCTCAGAGTTACACCTATAGAGCCAAAGTAACAACAAAGCAATGCAAACCAAGAACTCATGTCACAACATTAGCAGACAGACTAAATTAAAATAAAAGAACGAGAAGAAAAGAAAAAAAGAAAAAAGGGTGAAACTAAGAAAAAAAAGAAAAAAGAAAGAAACGAAAGGAAAATAGAAAAAACTGGACACACTACACTGTATATGTATGTCAAATCACAATTTAAAGCAAAACAACAATTCAGAATGTGCAGGAAAAACGAGTAGATGAAACAGTGCATTTAAGCTAAATCTCTAAAGAATCTAGGCCAAGAGAGGACAAAAACTAACGCAGTTCAAAGGGCGAGTATTGCGCAGGTTTAAAAAAAGTGAAAAAAAATTGAGCAAAGTGAATTGGAATGTAGCTGACACTGAAGAAAAGAAATTGTATCCCAGTAGCAATATAAACACACACATATTCAAATAAAACAAGAACAAACAACCATGCAACAACAACAAGAAAGATAAGCACACACAAAATTACACATTCCTACAATTACTGTGAACGAATCAAAACTGCAAAAGAAATTCTTTAAGATGCTTTTTAAATGGCGATAAAGAAGAAAGTGACTTAATTGCATCCGGCAGACTATTCCAGCTTGGAATAGCAGAAAAATGCGAAGTCATTTTGCCATAATTTGCGGAAACTGAAGGAAGCAAATAATTGGTAGTTTGCAGTGAATCTGGTTGGGTTGGTATTAGTGAGACAACTTAACTCAATAATGGGGAAAAGAAGTTGATTAGTCAGCAATTTGAACAATAAAGTAATAATGTTATATTGGAATTATTTGCAAACTGACAACACGTTATTTTGAGCAAGAAGTGTGCTAGCACTGGAATAGAAGGAGCTATTTATGATTATGTGGATGGCTTGGTTCTGTACATGTTGGACGTATAAAATGTGAGAAATATACGTACTACCCCACGCAACAATTTCATATGTCAAATGACTGTGAATAAATGCAAAATACAAAGATAGAAGCGCGTGACGTGGAAAAAACTGACGAGCCTTAATAAGGGCTTTAATGCCATATGCAGTTTTTCGTCTTAAATAATTGAAGTGATTGCGATATTTGAGATTAGAATCAAGGTGAACGCCAAGAAAAATGACATGGTCAGAGACATGAATAGTGTCGGTACCAAGATTTATCGCCGGTTTAAAGGAGACGCGCTTCTGTTCCGATCTAAATAACATAAATTTAGTTTTTGAGGGATTTATATTTAGGTGATTCTTGCGACACCAATCCATGGCTTTCGTTAAAACACCATTTACCACTGAAACAAGGGGCGGTAGCGATTTGAGGGCACAAGATAATGTGGTGTCGTCGGCGTAAAGAACACAATGATCTGATTGAAGAAGATCCACGATGTCATAATATAAATTAAACAATAAGGGGCAAATAATTGACCCTTGAGGGTACCCTTGATTTATAATTTTGTTATCAGAAGAATGTTCGCCATTGTAAACCTTGCCTACCCTATTAAATAAATAGCTCCTCAAAAAAGAAAGTGCAGGGCCCCTTATGCCATACATATCAACTTTATGAAATAAAATATTATGATCAATTGTGTCGAAAGCCTTCGTGAAATCTATAAACACTGAGCCTACTAGCAAGCTGGAGTCTATTGATTTTTTACTATAATCTGTCAGGGATAGGACTGCGAGATTATTAGAGCTACCAGCACGAAAACCGAATTGATTGGGCTTAAGGAGGTCAAATTTCGCGAGGAAGTCATTCAAACGCTGTACAAATAACCGCTCAATAATCTTATTATTACTTGATAGAACAGAGATCGGCCTGTATTTGGAAATTAGTAACCTATCTCCCTTTTAGCACAAAGGAAAAAGTTTTCCCTTTTTAAAATTTGCGGGAAAATTCCACCTTCAAAAATGCGATTGATTAATATGCATAGCGTACAAGAAATAACATCAGCAGCAGCTTTTAAATGACTTGCACGGCTATTGTCTAGTCCTGCACTAATATCTTTCAATCCCAAAATTGTTAATTATACCCCTTCAGGTGACACAGGAGAAAGGTAAAATGTATGACTAGAATGGTATATATCGTAATATGACGAAGAAAGCTGTGGTTTTGGAAGTGAGAAAAAGTATTCACAAAATGCATTGGCAACGTCGCCAGATTTGTGAGTGACGCCGTTGTAGTTTACTTCCGATACAGGCACATTGCATGCGAACCTGTTTAGAAAATTATTGAATAACTTCCAATGTTTTTCAGGATTATTTCTATTTTTATCAAATTCACCTACGTAGTAACGTTCCTTTACTGCCCTCAACTAATTATTCAAAACCTTGGAATAATTCTGGTAGCGCCTAGCAAGTGATAAATTAAAAGGTTTCTTTTTAGTTTTGCGGTATAAATTTCCTTTCTTGCGCATGCTTCGTAGTAGCCCCTGTTTAACCCAAGGGTTGCCAGGGTACTTGTACCTTTTTTACGTTTCACTTTAGAGGTGCTAGCGGATATGGCATAATGAATATAGCTACAAAATTATTCTATAGCTTTATCTCCATCCTGTAGGGTGTCGATACGGGACCAGGCAGTGGAGGTAACGATTTCTACAAATTTATCTCTGTTGAACACAGAAGTTGAAAAACACGGGAGGCTTTTTGCGCTTCAGCGCTAAACATAAGAAGTATGGGATAATGGTCGGTGATGTCTACACTTACCACTCCAGATGCCGGTGCAGGTGAAATGTTTGATATGGCATGATCAAGTAGAATTTCAGGTCTAAGGAACGTACATCTAGTAGGATGTTGAATTAACGATTCATAGCCGAACCCACTGAAACAGGCAATGTAGTCTGCGGGTGTTTTAGAATCAATATCCAACAGGTAGGTGTTAATATCTCCTACAAGAACAACTTTCTTGTTTTCCAACGACAGTTTTTTGAAATCCTGCGTCAAGGATAGCCAAAAATTTAGGAACGCATGACGACGGCGAACGATAGATGCATCCCAGAATTAAGTTTTTGTCCGCGACCTCAATAAAAGGTTTGTCAAGTTCGATAAATACAGATTCGCAATGAGTGACGTTTATTGCGATATCAAGTCTGCGTGCATATGAGATTAGTTGTGAGATGAAGATAGCAGCACCTCCATGGCTTCTAGACGGACGACGGCAAAACTCGGACTGATAATGTGGAAAGCCGTATAAGAGAGCATCGTCATTGCAAAGCCAAGTTTCCGACAGACAAATAAAAGAAAAGGAATGTTCTAGCGATCTAAGAAATGTGCTGATATAATCATAGTTGTTGCGGATGCTTCGTGCGTTAAAGTGAATGAGGGATCTATTTTTGCGCTGGAGAGCTAGTTTAAATATCTCCGGTCAAAACAGAGCCATACCGGCGTTGAGCACGTGATGTGCTGTGAACTGCAAAAGGGGGGAACATTAGGCGAAGATTTTGAGGTCGGTGTCTGTTGCTATGCGGAAGACCTTGCTTTCTTCGTTCCAGCGCGCCTTGATCTGACAGTTTTCTGTCCACAAGGACTGCCACTTCTCTTTCTTGAGAGCAAGCGCGTTGGCGAAAAGTTTCTTGTTGGACATCGTCAAGTGGTCGTTTATATACACTGGGCTGTCGCATTCCTTAGAGAAGCCAATCTGGTTAGCACGCAATCGGGCTTTGCGGGCCCTTCGGATGAATTCATTTTTCTTATCCCGGGAGCAGAAGCGAGCTATAATGTTCTTTTCTCCAGAAAAGGCGGGAACGCGGTGAATAGTGTCAATGTCTGACGCTTCAATGGGGCACTCGAGACCTTCAGCCACAGATTTCAAAATGGCTCCACAGTCTTCACCTTTTGTTACCGGCGCACCTTTAATTTCGATGTTATTTAGGCGAGAGTATTGTTCAAGGTCAGCCATTCTCTCCTCGAGAGCTTTGTTGCGGGCTGTTAATATCTTATTAGCTTCGACGACTTCCGCATACTTCGCCTTCAATGAGTCGTAATCATCGCTAACAAACTCAACAGATATTGCCAGCTTCAAGTCGTCCATTTTCTGTTTAAGCTTAGCGACAGCTTCCTCGACAAGTGCTTCTAGGCTACGTTTTAGCTTTGACTCAATTGCATCAATTCTTTTGGATAGCTCACCACACGAAACTATTGCACAGACCGAAAACAAGCAGAAACAATAGCAAACGATTGAGCAACAGTTGCGGCAGGAAATGGCCAAAAGAAGCGCAAAAGACACCAGACCAACCTGCGTGAATTAGTACAGTCTTTTGTGGTCGAGCATTTTGCCGCAACCGCAGCTCCAAAGTGCCTTCACGGTGCTTGGGGATCCTTTTATACTTCTACGAAAGCAACGATTCGTGGGCGCAGTCGCAGGATGATCTTCAGAGGCCGTCAGCTGAGAGAGGGGCCAGTGCACGCAGGCCCAAGAGACACCCGCACGTGCCGTCAGCTCCGGGATCGCTGATATAGGCTGGACACTGCGCCGGTCGTACCGCTGCTAAAGCAACCGGCGTGAATTAGTACAGTCTTTAGTGGTCGAGCATTCCGCCGCAACCGCTGCTCCAAAGTGCCTTCACGGTGCTTGGGGAGTCCTTTTATACTTCGACGAAAGCAGTCCTTTTATACTTCCACGAATTCTTCCCTTTACTCGCCTTACGAGCTCTGCTTTGTGCCATGCGACGGTGACAGTGAAAAAAAACCCGTGGAATTGTCTAGAGATTGCCTCAGACAATAAGCACGCGCCATTGATTGTACACGTATATACGTATACGGTATCGTGTCAGTAACGTTTAAACGAGAAATGTGCATCGCACAATGGCTCAAGGGAAAAGTGCCTGCCAGCTGACGTTAACCGAAAGGCACGGTCATGCAACGCCTCATTTGATTGCGAGCAAACGGTAATTGTAGCGCACGCTCCGCCTGCATGCGAATAGACGCGCGGTAGAAGCTGCGGAAGCCTTGTCCACCAAACCACATGAGAGACAGGCGACGTATTAGAAACACGTCCCTAGCGATCATATTGCGCACACAGCGGCTGTCTGTCGACTGGTGGCGGCCGATGGTTACGTACGCTTCCTTAGAATCTGCTCGTCGCGCTAAACCGCAGAACATACAACACTTGCTCTTCGACCGTTATAAAGCGAAAGCCGCCTATAAGTTGTCGCCAGTGGGGGTTTGTCACCAGATGCCGGCACAGCCCTTGCACAGAACTTTTTGAGAGATAAAAACGAGCCGGAAATACCTTCTTTTTTTAAACATGCCTGCCATGGTAGAAATATGCCTGCTTCGGCGACCTTAACAATTAACCACGCCGCAGCATCGGCAGTCACGGGCATCCGGAGTTCAACTCGGCCGTGCAAAACCATGCCCGAGTTTCCTCCACGTTCTAATATAAATTTAAACACCCAGCCCATTCGTCGGTGCGGCTAGCAACAGAAACCACACCCTCCCATAGCTCCCACTTTGTGTGGGCGTAGCGTCGTAGCCACGAATTCGTCATTTCATGCCAACTAGCAGCGACAAGAACTTAGCACCAAACAAAAATGGAGTGCCCAAGTCACCGTCAGCCAATGGGGCCACAGTTGTGAGGGCTTCGGTCTGAGTTCACGTCACTCTTGCCGGAATGATAGGAGCGGTCAAGACGACAAAATTGCCCCACGGGAACCTTTTCATACACCGTAAAAACACAGTCCATGAGAAATGACACAACTTCAACTTACCAAACGCACTCGCCAATAATAAAACACCCTCATGGCTCACTCAATTGGGACGATTGCTGATGGACGCACGCGCTGCACACTCAACCAAGCCGTAAACAAAAGCCCATTGTGAATTTCGGGAGCAGGCAGCGTTGCGTTCGCTACAGTAAATCATTTTGCTTGCTCGGTTCGTGCTTCCGCAGCGCTACACTGTGGCTACCTTTAAGCCACATATCAAACGTAACTCAGCGGAAGAACAGAACACCGAGAAAAACGGATTGCCAGCGCCGGGCGTGGCCAACAACCAGGCTGGGGATTTGAAAATAGTAGTTAAGTTATCTATTTTATTCTACGGAGTGCGTATTGCAGCTATGTTTGAGATGGCGCTGCATGCGGATGATAGCAAATGCCATATTTTCTCAGCGTAAGTGGCCCAAGTACGGCGCGCTGAATAAGCCAGGCGTGCTGCGCGCGATCGCGCCGATTTTGTTCTATGCGTATTCGGATGCTCCACTATAACTGCTTTCATACGCAAAGCAGCCGGAAACTCGCACGTAGGCGGAACTGGGGCCTTCTAGAATTGCGCCCTCTGTTAAATATTTTTCTTGCAGCTCCTGGACCACACTGGACATTAAAAAGCCCTGGTACAAAGGTGAGTGTCAACCACCACGTCGCGCACACAACATCGGCAGTGCTCTTCGATGTTCCAAACCACCAATATCCTGGTATTATTTAGGTGCGTTACAGTTACCGGTGAGCGTACCTGAAGCCAAAGCGCAACACCTGGAGGTTGTACTCCAATTATGATAATTCTCGGCCAGGAAGAAGGAGGATTTAGGAGTGTTGTATTTGTTTTGTTTTTTCGCGGCCAGCGCACCCATTTCATTTGACCCGTACTCCTCGGCGCTTTCCTCCCTTTCCCACACCTTTGTAACCCTCTCTGGATGCCGAGAGTTCAATATGCGCTTGCCGCAATAAACGTTGTTCTTCGATGCACGACCCTCATCTACGCTCCCGCTCCGTGCGCGCTAGAGTTACTACAGTGGCGATGAGTCACAAAACCGCCCATGTAAAACCTTAAGACGAAAGCCTGCCGCAACGAGAAGCTCCTACGACAGCCATGACAAGCCTCCAGCTCCCGGTTTTCGACGACACACAAGATAAGGGGAAATCGTACATCATGCGAGCTGAAGTGTAGTTTGAAGCCAACGCTACTACGGACTCAAAAAGGCTGGCAGCCCTACTTATGGGAGCACTCATCACGCAGACTGTAAAAGTATTAGCAGGGATAGTCGCACCTCGGGCGCCAAATTCCCTCACCTACGGCAAAGCCGTCGCAGCCTTAAACGACTACTACGATCTGAAGTGTCACGACATAGCAGAGAGCTACAAATCTTTCAGGCGTTGTCAGCATTAGGGGAGTCGGTGCACGTAGTTCTGTTCTAAATACGGCACATAGCAGACAATTACAATTTTGGGGAGGCGCGTGACCGAATCTTAAGGGATTAGATTGTTTGCGGCGTACGCTCAACTAACCTGCGCCAGCAATTACTGGCCAAAAAATACTTAACGCTAGAGTAGGCTGAAGCAATGACCACAGCAGCCGAAGCAAGTGACAGCGATGCGAGAGATGTGATGGCAGAACCACCGACGGTACTCAAAATACGAGCGCAGCATCGCTGACAATCTCGAGATACACGTACTCGTGGCGCTTCGCAAGAGTGTGGACGATGTGGAAGCGCCAAGCACGACGATAACGTCTGCCGCTGGACTAACGCACGCCGGTATATTTGTGGCCTATGCGGTCATTTGGCGAATGAATGTTACCGTGCCTCAGCTGATGTAAATGTTGAAAGGCGGACAGCGAGCGTAAAGACACTGACAGTTAAAACCCCGGTGAGCAGCGACAACATTGATGGCGCGCACGTTTGGACGCTGATTTCTGGAAGGAAAAGGCGCTTGCAACCACCGATACGTCGTAAATACCGGTGGGCGGACGTTGATTTGTCTCTGGAAGTGGACACGGGATCTCTAGAGTGTGTTGTGTCGCGGCAAGTGTACGGTCGACACCACGCACTCTGGCCGCACCCGGAAGCACCACGAGTGAAGTTGTCATGCTACGCCGGACAGCTGCCGGTGTTGTGCGAACTGCACCTCCCACAGATGTATCAATATGTAATGGTAATTATGAACTGAAGCAAAACAGCGCGAAAAAACGAAGGACGAGGGAGAACACACACACGAGCGCTGTTTTCCCTCGTCCTTTGTTTTTTCGCGCTGTTTTGCTTCAGTTCATAATGAACCAACTGGCCCCACTTCAGACATTATTTCAGTGTAGTGGTAACTTGTCCACTCATTGTTCTTGACTGTATAGGTCTACACCTATGCGGCCGCAACCTCATTGCTCTGCTTGGCAAGGTGGGCTATCCGATTGCAGACCAAACTGCACAGAACCCGACAGCAGGAACCAAGCCAGGCGACCATATGGTAAATCGGCTGTTTGGCGATTATGAAGACTTTTTCTCAACAGACCTTGGCCTTATCAAAGGAGCACCAGCCAGCCTGAAACTCAAGTTGACAGCGACACCGAATTTCTGTGCACCCAGATCCCTTCCTCACGCCCTCCGTCATAAGGTCTCTCGCGAAATTGATTTGCTAGTGTCACGTGGTATCCTATCACCCATGTAACACGCGGAACGGGCTCCGCCTTTTGTAGTCGTCTTCAAAAAAGACGGCACCATAAGGATGTGTGGTGACTTTAAGGTCATGCTTAACCCAGCATGCGAGGTGAAGCATTACCGCCTGCCTGTGGTAGAGGACATGTTCGCAAGCCTAAATGGAGGTGAATGCTTCAGGGTCTCATATTTAAAGGATGCGTACAACCGAGTGCCCCTTGACAAAGCATCCCGCTGGCTCTGTGTCATTAACTCGCACCGCGGGCTCTTCCAATAAAAGAGACTTCCGTTGGGTACAGCTTCTGCGGCAGCCATTTTTCAACTGAAGAAGGATGCAATAGTTGGTGGACTACTGGGCGTCCAAGCCTACCTTGACGATCTGCTAGTCTCTGAAGGCAAAGAGAAAATAGACAACTGCTCAAGAGTGTGTTGGAACGGTTCCGGGAACAAGGCGATAAACTTAGGATTGACATCGTATAGATCGGCAAGGCCTCCACCCCATTGAGAAGAACGTAGGCGCCGTCATGCAAGCCCCACCCACACGTAACCCTAGCGAGTTACGCTCTTTTCTTGGCATGCTTACGTTCTTTGCACGGCCCACTGCCTTCGTGTTGGTGCGGACCTCTGGGAGCTCTACGGACCAGCCGTCTCCTAATGAAGAGACTGTGGCACGACGGCCCGGTCAAGGGCTATTTCGAGAATAAAGTTTTCTCTCTCTCTCTCTCGCTCGACTGCGCTCCGACCGTTGTATCTGTTCGTGGTCCCTCTGCTTTGCGGTGAAGCTCCAAGAGTAGCAGAGGGTACAGCGGCACGAGCGCTTGCTCAAACCTTTTGAACTCGTTCGGTGGCCACCGTTTGGCTTGTGTGGTCTGGCGTGTGACACGAACTAATTAAGAAGTTCATACACGTTACTACTTTTCGGCCAATTCGTGTCTTTCTCTACGGCAATGCTACTTCTCTTTCAACCGTGAAAACTGCACCAGCCGTCGCAAAATGCGAAAGATCGAGCCACCTCGCGAAGCGTTTCCAAAGCTGCGCAAGTACCTACGGCCCCTAAACGTTTAGGGGCATTACTTGATGGGGATGATTAGAGGCCCTCCTTTTGTGTCGGGACGTCAGTTGTTACCAACCGATTGCCAGTGGTATTCTACATATTTGATTTACCCTAACTGACCTGATGATTTGTACCCCTCGCCCCGGTTTTAAACTCCCTTCGCTTCCCCCCTTCCTGGCCTTGCACACCTGTTTACCCCCCCACCTTCTGTTCTGAATTCTAATTCGGCATATTATTCATCTTACGTCCAACTCGCTTCCCACTTTTTTTCCACCAGCACTCCAGCCGCCTCTTCGTCACCTCTTTGACCCTGAAGTTGAGGCTCCCCCTCACATCAAATCCGAAACCCTCCATCAATGTCGCTTTCCCACCCTCCTGGCGCGGCCGTATCTCTGTGCAGTCTTTGAAAATATGCTCTATGGTTTAGGATCCCTGTCACAGCATACACCAGTTCCGTCCTGCTGTCGAAAAGTTAGCCGTGTTCGCCTGCGTTTTCAGACACCCCGCCGATGCTTCAAAAAGCAATGCACTGCCTCGCGGATTGCCATAGAAACCTTCCGTCCTGATTTCCAGTTTATCGGTTCTGTAAGTCTCTAGAGTTTTTCCCTTCCTTTCTCTGTAACCAATTCGTCACATCTGCTGCTTTTACCTGCTTTTTAAATGATGTGTATACCATACCTTCCCCTACCCGATTTCTGTACTGCTTGGTAAGCAGTCTCGCCCTACGTCTACACGGCGAGTCCATGCTCCTGATATACAGGTACCTAAATATTCTCGCAGCTCATTTTTCCTCGTCCATGTCACGTAGTCTCTCCTTAAATTTTATCTTGCTCAAAGAAAGACCTTGCATCAAAGAACGACCAGCCCATATCCTTCTGTACAGCTTCATTCTAGATTTGCTGTACGCCCCTAGAACCAGCCGGCCTACCACGTTCTGATTTACCTCCAAGCCCACTTGCGTCTCTCACATCATGCACATCACCAAATTTCCTAAGGTCTATCTTGGTACCATGACCCCCTTCCAGACTCCCCTTACCACCTCGTATATGTTGTTGCCCCACAGTGCTCTGTTTGATTACAGCCGCGTTCCGTCTTCCTTTTCCTTTAAGGTGGGACTCTAGCGCATGTGTGTAATCTGCCGCGTCATGAGGCCTTACTCCTAAATATTGATACTGAATACTCCTACTTGTTAAACTGATACTGATTTGTGCTCTGTGTCACCATTGAACATCATGATCCCCGATTTTTCTCTGCTAAACGATAACCCAAGTTGCGTTTATTCCGCTCCGCATATATTTATCATGCCCGGCATGCCTATCTGGTTGTCCGCCATTAACAATATGTCGTCTGCATACGTTAATACTGGGATTCGCTGTTCCACCACGTGTCCGTTTTTATTGTATGATAAATCGAAACACAGCCTACTGCTCCTCTGGCTTCCTTTCGAACCCCGTCATGCATATCATGAACAGCGGTGTAGAGAGAGAGGACATCCTTGTTTGAAACCATTGTGGGTGTTATAGGCCTATTGTGTGTTTTTCCCCTTCCACCCTATTGGCAGTGGTCTCCCCCAGTTTAGCTCCCTGAGTAAGGTAATAAAATCTGCCCCCACTACCTCGTCCTCCAGGTTACTCCATAGCAGCTTCGTAACTACATAATCATACGCCGCTTCAAGGACCTGAAAAGCTAGTCACAAAGGTCGGTTTTGCATCTAGTCTTCCATCCTTTTGTAACCCATTTTGAAGTTCCGCTAGCACTCTATTCTTTTCTCCCCACTGCTCTATTTCAAACGTCACTGCCTGCATTCCCAACCTGTATAGCACGGACGTAACGGTGACTGGCCAATACGAGCTACGTTTAGTCTAGCCTCCTTTGCCCTTATAGATTAAGCACATCCTGTGAGTATGCCACGTGTCCGGTATTGACTTCTTTTCTATCTTGTTGCTGATGGATTGTAGTAGCCTTCCCTTGCTCTTTGGTCCTAACTGGTAGATCAAATCCATCGGTGTCCCATTCGTGCCCACCTCGGTTATTTTGCAAACCTTTTCGTCTGCTTTGCCCTACTTGAGTTTGTCCCCACCAATCTCCAGACCTTTCGGCCTCCGCGTCGTGACTTAGCTTTGACGCTCCGGGGCCGCTCTTTAAACCTTACAGAATTTCTGAGCGATAATTTATTGAAGGTTAGCCAATGTCTTCTCTCCCTTCAGCAACTGCCCCGCTTCGTCTTCTAAAGTACTACCTTCTCTGTGCCCCCTGCGTTTTCCTAATACCCGCACATGGCTTCAATACTTTTTCGGCGCCACTCTGCGCTTCCCTTGTGTTTGCACCACCCATCACTCGCTGTCGTCCTTTATCTTCGCCTGCTTGAACAGTTTAACTTCCACTTTTTATTGCTTATATTGCGCCTATTTTATGTCCACCCATTCGTGCTGCCTCCCTGCCCTCTTGGCCTGCCTGTGTTCTCTAGACGGCTGTTTAAGCGTCTCTACAGCCTCCTTCATTTCTTCGTTCCACCAGCTTCTGGGCGCTTTCTTTTCTTTCTGTTGATTCGGCGTTTCTGCCTTGACTATTTTTCCGGCATTGTTTCATGAGCTCGTCATAGTCCCATATTTCTCCAGGATTTCATTCTATGTATGAAGGCCTCTATACTTTTTTCTAAAGCCGCAATGTTTTTACTGCTGAACTTTGCGTACTGCCCCGGTCCGTCCTGGTTTCCGCCCGCCGTTTCCCAACCTTCAGCTGTATACGCTTGTGGTCACTGACTAGGCTGTGGCCCTCTTCCTTATCTATGCTAATTCCATTCAACCATGCATAAATCGCTACTGCGAGGAGGCAGTTGTCGATGCTCGACTGTCTCCTGCCACAATCCCACGTGTTTTGACCATCGCGTTTTTGTTCCCTATTCGCTATGATCAGTTTCTCTTGCGTACATATATCCATAATTAGAAGTCCGTTGTTGTCTGTGTACCAGTCTAGACCTTTATTGTAGGCGTTCATGTCCCCTACCAAAAGTACCTCCCCGGAGCATTTCAAATCCTCAATGTCCATTTTTAGGCACGCCATCAGATTTTCACTTTGTTCCTTACTCTCCTTACCCGTCCACAGGTACGACACTACTAAAGACACCTCCCTACACCCTAACAAATCTTTCACCCACACATGCTCTTTACGGTCTTCTTTCACTATTTTCCAATTTGCCCCCTGATGTTTAAGCATACCTATTGGTCCGTCTTTTCTCGACCCAGCTGTTCTATTGCAACCTTCCCAAATATACTATCCGATTACCGGGGGTTCTTCCAGGTCCCTTAAATTCGTCTCGGTTACTGCATATGCTCGGGTGTCTTCCTTGTCTAGCTGTTTACGAATCCCCACCCATTTCTTTTGTTTCCTACCACCCTGCATGTTTATGTACGTGATCTTCAGCTTTCGCCGTCTCTTATTTACACACCGGCGTCTCCCCTTTCTTTGTACTGCACCATCCTGTACCGACCTAGCTATCTCTTTTTGCTGCCCGTTTACTGCCTCTTCTTAATTGCCTGTGGCCCCCCGTAAAAAAGCCACTGCTCAAGCCGCGTGTCGCCGCCGTGGCTTCTCCCACCTGCCCGCTGAAGTGGACTTGGTCCCGCTGGAACGCCCTCTTCCAGCCCTCTCGTCGGATATCCGTGTTGATTTCGACGACTGCCAAAAACATCGCCTTACCTAGCACTCGTATCTCTCTGTTCACAGCCATCACCTCCATCTCCATATGCACCCCTCTCCAAAGGATTTCGAGTATTACACTCACGACAAGCTGCCCATTTGGGCGCAGCGTCCTAAGCTCCCCAACTCCCTTCTCCAGCTGTTTTCTGACACCCGCCCCACTTCCCTGCAGAACGCCGTTAGTCCCTCCGGCTGTAACCACGAGGTTCTGCCACTGCATGTTTTCCCAAATTTTGTCCTCCGCATTTCACAAGACTAGCCTGACCATCTTACGAGGGAACACGCCCACCTCCACTCTTTTGTCTCCCCTCACCAGCCCTCTAATCTCACCCTCGGAGTAGCCCATGTTCGAACCGCCTGCCATGATCACCATGCGCCCCTTTCCTTTCTTTTGGATGCCCCCCTGCGCAGCCACCTGCTCCGGCTGCGTCTTACTCAGCCTGACATCCTTATCACTCGGACCTTTTTCGGCCTCGTTTCCGGCTTCGCTACCACCTTTTATTGTGACCGCACTGGCACTCCCTCGGTGACCACCGCTGCCCTGCTCGCCACCGTTTTCCTTGGAGTCAAGCACACACGGCACGCCTTTGTTGCTGCGAACGCCATTCTTGGCCAGAATGGCGTCCCTCACCCCTAGCTTGCCCGCTATTTGCGCTACCTTCTGTTTGAGCGGTTCCCGCTGCTTGCGTTGACCTTTCAGCTCATCTTGTAAATCTCTACGTGCACCCAGTGCTGTTGCTTTTCTACCTCGAGCAAGTCGAGGGGCGACGCCAGCACACACACTGCGCATAAAATCTTGCCCTTCAGCTTCCTCGGCCGACTCGAACCTTGTATCTTCGAGCGGGAAGCATTTGTGCCTGGAAGCACTGAACACCACACTCGGCTTCTTTTTTGGTGGCATGGTAGTTCACGTGCCCAGTAGTGCTCAACTCGAAACTATTCACTGCTGCGTTAATTATAAAGCAAATTCACGTGTAACAACCCTTGTACTCCTAGGGCGGTATCCTCGTGGATTGTCCGTTTTGTGCCCTTTTCAAAAGCGCCCGTTTTGAGCGAGCCCTGATTTGCTAAAAGCGAACCGGATGTGACGCCATTCAAGCACGGCGAAGCTATGAGGGGCGCTTTCTCGGAGCAGACGATTTTTCTTCGCCATGCTGCTGGTTCGCTGATGGAGCAATAAACTCATAAAAGATAGTTTAAGCTAGGTTTCGTTGTTTAAAATGTGTTTACAAGAAGTTGCGCAAAATTAAATCTAAAGTGAACCTACGACTAGAAGTACGTCACAGTAAAACGGACGCAAAACGGACGTCTTCAAAACAGACAAACACGAGAATACCGCCCCTGCTCCCTTCAACATAACCCTAACGACAAAAACTACATCGGTCTCTTCTAACGCTTTAGCAACCTGAAAATAGAATACCAGAATTCAAATACCCACTTTCGTCATAGGTGTCGCAGCTGCGCTCCGCACGTCCGTACGGTGCGCCGTCAAGGTAGCGGTGTCATGATAATGATGGTGATGATGATGATTACGGTCCCTTCCTTTGTATAGGGCAGTCCATTGTCACCAACCAATTTTCCTGTGTTATTCTACTTATTTCCCTTACCCCCACCATAAACTAATGGGTTAGACCCCTTCTCCTCCGGTTTTAAACTCCCATTGTTCGCCCTCTTCCTGCCCTTGCACACCTGTTACCCCCCTTTCTGTTCTAGCTTCTACTTTGCTATATTACTCTTCCTACGCCCTACTCTCTTCCCTACTTTTCTTCCACCACCACTCACCCGCCTCTTCATTACAGCTTTGGATCTGAAGTTGAGGCCCCCCTCACACCCTAATCCGAAATCCTCCCTCAAGGTCGCTTCTCCACCGTCCCGCAGCAGTCGTATCTCTTTGCAGTCTATGACAATATGCTCTACGGTTTCCCGATCCATGCCGCAGCATACACCAGTTCCGTCCTGTTGCCTGTAGTTAGCCGTGCACGCGGGTGTTCTCAGACACCCCGCCCATGCTTGTAAAAGCAATGCACTGCCTCGCGCAATGCCATAGAAACATTCCTTCGTGATTTCTAGTTTCTGTGTTCTATAAGGTTCCAGGAGTTTTCAGTTCCATTCTTAGCACCCAATTTGTCGTATCTTCTGCTTTTACCTGCTTTTTAACTGGTGTGTAGCCCCCCTTCCCCTTTCGATTTTCTGTACCACTTGGTCGGCTGTCAGGTCCTCCGTCTCCACCACATGTCCATGCTCCGCCTATAAAGGTACCTAACAATCTTGCAGCCCATTTTTCCTCCTGCATTATCACGTAGTCTCTCCTCAAATTTTATCTTGCTCGGCGCCCCCTTTGCCTCAAAGAACATCCAGCCCATATTCCCCTGTACCGCTTCATTCCTAGTTTTGCTACGGGCCCTTCGGGCCAGCCTGCCTACAGCTTTCTAATTTACCTCCAGGCAGGTTTGGGCTCCTGACCTCATGCATATAACTTGTTGTACCAGTTGTACAGCGTCTCCGCACGACGCGTTTGAGAAATCCGTGCTTGTAGCAGTTGTATCGCGCCTTCGAATGGCCGCGACACGAGCGCCGCCCGAGCGCGTGGCGGCAAAGTCGGCTTTAGCAAAGCGGCTACGTTAAAGCTTTGATCATGCTTTGGTGCCGGCCTGGGCGGTGATGTGATCGCTAGGCGAGGTTTTCTTGTGCACGTTTGGCACCACATCCACAAGCCGAAATTGCATCGCTGTTCAAAGAGCAGTTTAGTAGCCCACGCAGAAAACCTCCATGCAGGCTTGCGAGCTCGGTCTGGGGTGTGACAGCTACGTATCTGCAAACGCGCACAGTAGTGCACTGCACGGTGCACGTCCCGCCACCTGTATGCGCCCGTCGCGTGTGGTAGGACACACTGCCTGCCATCGTGCCCCAACGCCTAAGGAGAGCGGTGTCCACTTCATCGTAGTCGTTGAGGCCTGGCGGACGGTCCGCGTGGACCTTCGGAGCTGCTAAAGGTAGTACCGCCAAGAAGCGGAGGCCGCGGGAAGTCTTCGGAGCCTCCCTCAAAAAGGGCCGACGGCCACAAACTTCCAAGTTTCATCTTGCTCGAAGAGGTTGGCGAGGCTAGCTGCACAGCATCACTCTCCATGGTATTGTGGTGTTCAAAGCGCGGTGCAGCGGTCGTTGCATCAGCTGTCATTTTGCACGATGTTTGTGGGTTGGATCTGATCGGGGTGACGTACCTTGGTTCCGCAACTTACTGAACCGAACTACGTTTTGAAAATTCCGGAAAAAGCCACGGCTAACTGGAGTTGGCGATGGAGAGAAACCTCAAACAAGACGAAAAGAAAGAATGCAAACAGCAGGAGTAAGAAAAGTTAGGGAGGGGACGATTCATTGATATGAAACCTGTGTTTCCCTTGAACCAATCAACTTGACCATTCCCGCTATGATTTTAGCGAGGTCTCATTGTTTTTCAATTTTATGTTTGGCCTCCACAATTTTTCGGGATCCTCTTTGTAAGAGCATCTATAAATTCTTTACTTCCTTGGCAATTCTGTAACTGTGTGCTGTTGTTTGTATATGTAATTCTGTATTTCTTTACCTATGTCCTAGAGTTTTTCCCCATACTAACACGGGCTACACTTTTTAATTCCAAGCTCTGCCATTTTTAAAGTGGCAGACGACCTTGGCCATTTAATGGCTGCGTCGTAAAATGAATAGTAGTGAAGTGCCGGGGAATGGGCTGGACATTTTTAAGCGATTGGTAGAAGGGTGCCTCTCGACCCTCACTGTTCATGTGTTATGCCAATTTTTGCAAGCAAGATTTTATTTCCTTGATCGCAAACCGCATTGATTTAGGAACTCTTCTTCTTTCCTTGCGTTTTAAGCTAGCTCGTCTGCTACTTCATTGCCACTAATGGCGCTTCGGGATTTCACGTAGGTGAAATGAATGTAGAAACGTTTGCTAATTTCATGGCATTTCGGGTAATATAAAAACTACACGTTTCTTGTATGAGCTTGCCGATTTAACCCTATGTGGACAGGCTATCCGTAAGAATCGGAACACGCTAAGAGTAGGGATAGTTTATTTCGCTGTAATTATTGCCACCCAATCTTCTTCAAAGTTTTTGCACATTTTGGTAGCTGGAGTTATGATCAGTAAAGAGGCACACTGAGGAAATGAGAGTAAAGAGTAAAAATCAAATGTCTGGACCGGTACCACACAAATTATAGCCACTTAGAAGCCAATCATGAAATGATTGGATTAGCCAACTGGCAAGTGGAAGCCTCATTGTGCGAAGGTGGAATTTATATATAGGGGAAAAGCTTCACACTGACCCACAGCCAGAAGTACGGACCCGTGAAGACGTTCCTGGTCTCCCCGAAGACGTAGAGGAAAGGGTTGGGTTGAAGGGAAATAAAAGAGGATATGAGATATGGGAAGGGAATGGGGACAGCGAGCTTTTTTCTGATACAAAGGTGTCTTACTCCTTTTCAGGCGTGATTTCTTACATCGGGGAGATCGTCGGACTGAGCCAATTAACAAATTTTCTGGCCTATTCGACAGGCAGCCAATCAGCTAAAGGTGCTGCTTTCTGGGCTCCGACATTTGGAGGCAGAGAAAACATATGTAGTTGTGGCAGCAGGGGCTCCTCCCGTGACACTCGGTTTCACAGCCCGTAATTCAAATGGGCCCCAACTAGCGGTTCTAACAATTCTTCGAGGGCGTTTTCCAATAAAACAGGTATACCCTCCCGATTGCTCCTCTCTGCGCGACCACTTGTGTCATCCTCCAGCCTACTCTTTCGCTCACAGGAGCACCCATCTTCAGGCTGCCATGGGATCGTGCCAAGGAGGTCAGTCTGGCCCTACTTGGCGGTAATCAGTGTGTAGGGTTTCGCCGGTCAGTGTATTAATTCGCTCGTTCCTAGTTTTACCCAGGAGATCTAGACCACGACTTGCTGTCCAACCACTGCTTCCTAAGGTGTCAGTTCCAAACCTGCTCATCATAAGCCCCCTCGTAGGACTTGATTTTCCAGACCTAGAATGTCCGCGTCGGCAGTGGGCGCACGTTCTTCGTGCAGGAGGGAAAGACTTCCTGGAATTTTAAGAGGATTATATCACTGACATTTTCATCGAATTACCATTCCAAGGCCCAACCACGCTAGCCACCAAGGCTGTCTTCGCCTCCGGCCGCATCACGCATCGGTCTCTTGGAAAGCAGTTGCCCTTAGGTTACCTGCGAGCTGCTGCAGAAACTCCCTTTGGGATATAAATACCCCGAAAGTGGGTCCAGGTTGTCAATTCACCGCTGTTATTGCGACTGACCAAAGCTAGGCAGCCGAAACTGCAATTGACCAGGCAGTCGGCTGAGTGGCCACGTCCAGGCTGTGAGTGGGATTCTTTTGCATCCCCCCCGCCCCGGAAATAGGCCCAGTAAAAATGTTTTCATATTCCAGTCGCAATTGGAGTTTCTACAGCGAAGCTGGATATGTCTATGATGTGGGATACTATTGCGTCCGCGGAGAAAACTTTCTTGAAAGTGAGGGTGACGAGTTAAGTAAGAATGAAAAAGTCAACAGTAAAAACAAATGAATTTGGGCAAAGCAAACGCAGACCGCCCCTCGCACTCGCGTCGGGGCAGAAATTCTCCCCAAATAGTGACAGTGAAGGAGCCAACAACAGCAAACTTATATCACCAATCCAAACGTATATTACAATTATCGTAATACTCATATATCTAAGAATTTATTGTGCCTAAGCGACGTAGTGTGGGCCTGTTAAGGGTACCAAGAGGAATTCTTTCTCTCAGTGCATGCACACCTATAAGAGGAGTTTCGTTACACAACACGGCTGTAAGGTTTGTTTCATAAAAGCTTCTCCAACAAACATTATATGTCACTTTGCCGCTAATAGAATTGTGCCGATACGTCGACTTTTAATTACTTTCAGGGATTACTTATTTCGCAATATATGGTTTTGCACCTTGGTTCCAAATTTTTTGTCTCCTGGTGTAGTGTGGTAAGTGGCATTTCTGGCTATTTACGTTCCCTGAGCACAAACCTCAGTATTTTTGCCAGCCAAAGCCAGCCAAAGGTGACCGCATCTTTAAAAGCAAGGTAAAAAAACTGGACTTTTATTGTGGTTAGACGGAAAACGAGAACAGCCTTTGTCGGTAATTTGTTTTGAATCGTTAAGGAATCGTTGCTTTGAGTAGGTCGCAACCCCTTTTCTACAAGCTCACTCAGACCCGACTCTCGTGTCGCTTCGTAAAGACTTTATTTAAAAATTGCAGCAGTGTAAAGATGCTATCATGTGGCATTGACATGAGTGCTCTGAGTACCCAAGCTCTTAGTCAAATTCGTTAGCCACGGTGGGCAGTATCACTCGGTTTTCTACGTAAAAAGTCCTTTTCTCGATGTTCCCGCCTTGTGCGTGTCAAAAAAAAGGAAATCGGGGTGAGGGCAAATTTGTAAGCTCTTTTGATACAACAGGTGGTTGGGGATCCTGGGGCGCAATATCTACCTCACCAAGAAGAGAAAATGCGACTTTCCCTGTGTGTTCAGTAAGTTGTGGTGTGAACCGCATAAATATAAAGCAGTTACGCATGTTTGTATCGTCCCTAGGGTTGGCTAGGAGGTTACATATACCCCCATTACATACATACATATACCCCCAGGTTACATATACATATACCATACATATACTTACATATGCATTCAATATAGACACTAACGGCAGCCTGCTGCTGATCATAATACCTGAGTGCATTTTGTACATCGCATCATCCATCCACATGCAGGGATGTTCATACACATGGTGTTTAGTTGCAAAAAAATTCCTTGAAAAATAAAAAAATAGAGGATGCTCACAGCTCGGCCTTAAAGGTAGCAAATTTGTACGCAACCGTAGCGTTTTTCCTCTTTTTCGCCTCACCGCGTTGTTTTACCCTCGCTACTTTACGCGGGACCACAGCTGGATGTTCGTCTTCCTATGTCGCACACGGTTCTGTGTCGCACGTGGCCTCGTGGCCTTTCTTCGGGGCGCACGCTTATTTCTGCGGCGGTGGCCTTCTCGCCCTCCTCCACCTCGTCTCGCGCAGGCATCCCGCGCCGTCTTCGTTACCTCCTCGCTTATCTCTCCCTTGCCGCCTATCTCTAGCATTATCAGGCCGCGGCTCTATGCAGGGCGCTTGCGGAAGTGGGTGTGGTTTGACCTCTAGCGCTCAAGGGCAAAACTGGTTACCCCGTGAAGACAGCCCGAGGTAGAGTAGTGTAGCTTGCACTACAAAGAAGGTTTTGATGTTTAGGTACCACTGCGGGTACCTTGGCCCCCGTGAGGAGTGCGGGGGTAAATGCCTCGATGTATTTGTTACAACTAGTAGTAGATAACGTTTATTGGAGAAAAAGGAAAAGGGAACGAGGAGGTGGTGATACGTCCCTTGTCTACGATGCCTCATGACGGGGGTTGATGTACTCGTTACTACGCGAAAGTTAGTTAAATTATCTTTTGCGCAAACTGCCGTTGATTCTATTGGTGGTTCGGGCACCTGGTTAAATAATCAAAGCAGAAATAGTGATGATAAATCACGCCCGCAATCGAAACTTTATGTTAGCGCGTTCCGTCAATGTCCGATCTTGTGACAAAGCTAGGCAATTGCATTTGTTTTCGCTTTACCATTAGACATATCCCTCCGGGGCTGTGTCAGTCTTCTGTATAGATAGAATATGCCTCCTCTGTACACAAAATTTCACTCGGCGAATGGACTATTGTAGAGAACAGCTGTAAGTTTGACGTGTGGGTGACCTTTCACGTAGAAAAGGTCAACACCCAGCTTACCAGTGGCCACTTGCGTGAAGTGCCATGTGCGTTTCTGAAAAAAAAGCGGGCAGGGCGGAGGTGACGTGTGCGGCATACTTTATTCCAACACGACGGGACCTACCTTCACGTACACATCGCCTTCACAGCAGTGTCGTGCTGATGACTTGAATTCGTGGTCACCATTTTGCTTGCTTCTTTGTGAAATGAAAGCATTGGGTATCCAATTTTATTCTTCGTTTAAATAGGTTTCATTTATTATTTTATGCTTTCCGTGTCTGAGAAAAGTGTTTTGCTCGGTTTAGCAGTCAGGTCAAAAGACCTCGTTCTAGAATATTCGCTGCACCAGGTAAACGTAGCGCTTCCATTCCTAGTGCTTCGCCTTTCAGTGCAATCTGACAGATAGCCCGACTAGAAATGTCTAAAAGGACGTCTAAAAAGCAATAAAGCCATTACATTCCTCCTCAACCGTGAAATAAATTTAGCTCTATATTGTTCAGGCAGAACAACATAAAGCCTCAAATATTTGCAATTTTGCCACACCTGGAAGATTAACTTGACGCCCAACGTTAAAAATCTAATCCGCTGTTGAAGATGCAGTTTACCTACTGAAATAAAACATACAACCTAAAGAGCGAAGACGTGGTGTTACTGTTTTTTCTAGGTTACAGAAACCAAAACAACCATAACACCATCACAAACCCGGAAGAGAACACGATAAAGGCACTACCGTATAACACAGATATTGTTACGAAGCCAAGGACGACGCAGTTGTCTTGAAGGAGAAACAAGTTTATTGGAGCGAATTTGTGCTTGTGCTCCCCTAACAACTCAAAAAAATACAGAGGCGACGAAGCAGCGGTCAACAAAGTGGCTTGCGTCGGCGAGCGTCGCAGAATCGAATGCCGAGGTGTCTGCTCCGCAGGCTTTTTATCTTTCGGCGCAAGTGTTTCTGGAACCGTCGATTCACATCCAGAACATTGTAGATCACAGACGATTATTCTGGGCTAGCGACGTTAGGGCGAAACAGTTTGCTTATCTGAATGTGTTAGCTCGTGCGGCATAAAAATAAAGAATGGAAGACGCGCTTTGCTTGGAATGCAGATAACACAGCCGGGCGTGGCCCGGCAGTAAAAACAAACAATAAATAAACAAGCCAATACATGGTTCGCGGCATTACCCCCCCTCGAAGAGTGCATCAACCCGATGCTAAAATAAAAGACCGTCCGAACAAACAACAACAACCACAAAAAAAGTCCATCTTGCATAGTAAGGTTTCAAGCGAACCACGTGGACGACTTCGGGCCGCGTGCGTCGTCGTGATGTTCCAAAATCACCATCGGGGATCACCTCGTAGGTGAGTTGGCCGACACGTCGTAGAATTTGGTAGGGTCCGAAATAAACTCGCAGAAGCTTCTCACTGAGTCCGCGTCGTCGGATGGGAGTCCAAACATATACACGGTCCCCTGGGTTGTACTCGGCGTCTCGGCGTCGGAGGTTGTAGCGCCCGGCATCCACGAGCTGCTGGCGCGTTGTTGGGACTCGAGCCAGCTGGCGGGCCTCCTCCGCACGCTGAAGGTATCCTTAGACGTCGGTGTTGAGGTCGTCGTCTTCTACGTGCGGAAGCATGGCGTTGAGCATCGTAGTTGGCCGTCTTCCGTAGACAAGCTCGAACGGCGTCAGCTGCGTCGTCTCCTGGATAGCCATGTTGTACGCAAACGTGACGTACGGGAGCACTTCGTCCCAAGTCTTGTGTTAAACATCAACGTACATTGACAGCATATCTGCGATTGTCTTGTTCAGACGTTCTGTTAGTCCGTTCGTTTGGGGGTGGTACGCCGTCGTTCTTCTGTGATATGTGTTGCTGTAGCGTAATATTCCTTGCACCAGCTCCGCAGTAAAGTCCGTTCCGCGGTCCGTGATTAGGACTTCCGGGGCTCCATGTCGCAGCACAACTTGGCTTATTAAGAACTTTGCGACTTCCTGTGCAGTGCTCCTCGGAAGAGCGGCGGTCTCTGCGTAGCGCGTCATGTAGTCTGTCGCCACGACAATCCACTTGTTCTGTGATTGTGACGTAGATAACTGGCCTAGAAGGTCCATTCCAATCCGTTGAAAGGGCCTCGACGGGACGGCGATCGGTTGCAGAAAGCCGGCGGGTCTTGTCGGCGGCGTTTTTCGTCGCTGGCAGTCACGGCAACTCCGATTGTAGTGGGTGCCAGAAGTACTTCGCCTTGATTTTTGCAATAGTGCGAGCTGTGCCAAGATGTCCGGAAGACGGGTCGTCGTGGCACGCTTCCAAAATTTCGTCACTGAGCTCTGCAGGGATGACAAGTAGGTAATGCGTTCTCGTTGCGGTGCTGAAATTCTTCTTCACGAGGACAGGGTTTTTGAGGCTGAATGCTGGCAAGTTCCGCTTGAACGCCCTAGGCACGGCGACATTTCGTCCTTCGAGGTAGTCGATCATGACGCGCAAGTCGGGGTCTGCACGCTGCTTGGCGGCTAGGTCGCTCTCCGTAACGACTCCGAAGAACGCGCTGTCTTCATCGGAGTCTAGTGGTGGCGGGTCGACGGGGGCGCGGGACAGGCAGTCGGAGTCGGAGTGTTTCCTGCCGGATTTGTAGACGATTGTAACGTCCAACTCTTGCATGCGCAAGCTCCACCGCCCAAGACGGCCAGAGGGGTCCTTCAAATTGGCGAGCCAACACAGTGCATGGTGGTCTGTGACAACCTTTAATGGTCTACCATATACGTATGGGCGAAATTTTGAAATGGCTCATATAATTGCGAGGCACTCTTTTTCAGTGGCTGAGTAATTTTTCTCCTCCTTCGACAGACCACGGCTGGCAAAGGCGATTACTTTTTCGCTACCCCTTTGCTTTTGGACGAGAACGGCACCCAAGCCTGTGTCGCTGGCGTCGGTGTGCATTTCTGTTTCGGCGTTTTCGTCGAAATGAGCGAGCACGGGAGGGCTTTGCAGGCGTTTTTGCAGTTCGCAGAATGCCTTTTCTTGGTCGTTTTCCCAGTTAAAAGGCGTGCTATCTTTCGTCAACCGTCTGAGTGGCTCTGCAATGTGGGCGAAGTTTGCGACAAAGCTCCGGTAGTATGCGCACAGTCCGAGAAATCTTCGCACACCCTTCTTGTCTTTTGGCCTTGGGAAGTTCGCAATGGCCGAAGTTTTTTACGGGTCAGGTAGGACTCCCACGGCGTTGATGACGTGGCTCAAGAACTTCAGCTCCCCATACGCAAAACGACACTTTTCAGGCTTCAGCGTTAACCCCGATGTACGAATTGCCTCGAGTACAGACTCCAACCTTGCAAGGTGTTCGTCGAAATGCCGGGCGAACACCACAACGTCGTCGAGGTATACGAGGCAAGTGTGCCACTTCAGGCCAGCGAGCACAGTGTCCATGACTCTTTCGTGCACAGCCCAAAAGGCATCACCTTGAACTCGTATAGGCCATACGGGGTTGTAAACGCAGTCTTCTCTCGGTCTATATCGTGCACTTCAATTTCCCAGTAGCCGGTCTTCAAATCCATCGATGGGAAGTACTTGGCATGGCAGAGGTGGTCAACGGCGTCGTCCATTCGTGGCAGGGGATACACGTCCTTTTTGGTGATTTTGTTTAGTCGCCGGTAGTCAACGCAGAACCTTAATGTGCCGTCTTTTTTCTTTACGAGTACGACTGGTGCAGCCCAGGGGCTTTTCGATGGCTGTATAATGTCGTCGCTGAGCATATCGTCGACTTGAGTCCGGATGGCTTCCCGTTCGTGGGAAGAGACGCGGTATGGTGACTGTCGGGTAGGTCGGGCTCGATCTTCAGTTATAATACGGTGCTTCGCTAGGGGTGTCTGACGTAATTTTGAAGTCGACGAAAAACACTCGCTGTAGCGACGCAGCAAAGCCAATAATTTGTTCCGTTGTTCTTGCGGTAGCGCCGGATTCACGTCGAAGGGCTGCGGAAGCTTGAAGGTGTCCTCGGGTGTGCGTTCAAAGTCGGCGACCGCGATGACGTCACTTGCTTTTTGCGTTTCTTCGAGGAACGCAATTGAAGCTCCCTTGTTTAAATGCTGGTACTCTTCGTTGAAATTAGTGACCAAAACGTGAGATTGGCGTTGCTTAAAGTGTGCAATGCCTCTTGCGACGGAGATACCGCGGTCGAGAAGCAACCTTCGATCACTCTCTACGATAGCGTCGATGTCAGAAGCAGCATCCTCACAGTAGACGGCGATCATCAAGCTTCCGCGGGGTGGCAGTGTGATGTCATCGCCGGCGATCCTGACAGCAGCACGGTGATCGGGGTGCAGCTGCGGCGTCGTCGAGTGATGAGAGGAAAAAGTTAACGACTTGGTCTGCAGATCAATTATTGCCCCGTTGTCCGTCAAAAAGTCCATTCCGAGAATTACGTCGCGGGAGCAGTTAGGTAAAATGACGAACGCAGCAGGGTACGTGGTGCCGCCTATGGTGACGCGTGATGTGCACGTTCCACTTGGCGTTACGAGATGGCTTCTTGCTGTGCGTGTATGCGGACCGTCCCATCTTGTCGTAACTTTCTTCAGCTTCGACGCGAATGAGCCGCTCATTACCGAGTAGTCGGCTCCCGTGTCGATGAGGGCGACTACGTCAAAGCCGTCGACGGACAACTGGACGTCGCACGGCATTTTCCTGGAGTTTCTGGTGCGTCGGGGTGTTGTATCTCGGCTTGTGCGTGTTGACGGTCGGGCACCATGCGTCGTCATTCTCGTCATCTTCTCAGCAGCAGGCTCTCTCGTTTCGGGTACGCGTCGGGTCGTGTCGTCGTCGGGTTCGCGAGTCACGCCCGGATTAGATCGAGTCGTTGGGCTGCAGGTACGGTGTTCGGTGCGGCCATGCGTCGTTGGAGGGTTTTCGTTTTTTCGCCGTTCTGCGACTTCACCTCCAGAAGTTGCTGCTTTTAGTTTCCCCCGCGTGGGCTGGGGGACCTTCCACGTGAGAAGTCTGCGGTGTTAGGGCGGTTTGGCGACTGGTACCGGTAGGGCGACGGCCGCGAACCATGTATGGGCTTGTTTGGCGGCTTCCAGATGTCGTAGAGAGCATAAAGGGTGAGTACCCCGCACCTCCAGCAGAAGTCACGAAGCCAAGAACGACGCAGTTGTCTTGAAGGAGAAAACAAGTTTATTGGAGCGAACTTGTGCTCCCCTAACAACTCAAAAGAATACAGAGGCGGCGAAGCAGCCGTCAACAAATTGACTTGCGTCGGCGAGCGTCGCAGAATCGAATGCCGAGGTGTCTGCTCTGCAGGCTTTTAAATGCAGAGCATATGTTAGCCTCGCCTGTTCCTGCGCCGGACGGTGTCAACAGTTCCGCGTCCACAGCAGGTGCGCCTCTCCTTTCCTCCTCTCTCTCAACAGCAGCTAGCACGCGCATGCGTCGTAGTCAGCCCGTTCGCTCCGTCGTGGTCTCGGCGTAACAGGTGAGTGATAGCAGCGCGGTGGGGCGTCGAAGGGCGCGCGCTGCTTGCGCATGCGCGCTCTCCCCCCCGTACTGCTCTCCCTCTACTGCGCGCGCTGCAAATATAGCGGCTAGCGGTCGCTCGTGTTTCAGTCACTGCGTTGCTCCTTCCTTTCTTGGTTGACGCTCGTGCCCACGTTTACTCGTGTCTGCTACTCCAGCATCACGGAAGAAGCGATGGAAGCAACACTGCCTTGAATCAGTACTGAGGCCCCAATGCTCTGCATTTACTCGTGTTCCCCTCGCGGGAAGGCGCGGTAATTTTTTTTATCTTTCAGCGCGAGTGTTTCTGGAACCGTCGATTCACATCCAGAACATTGCATTGTAGATCACAGACGATTAATCTGGGCTAGCGACGTTAGGGCGAAACAGTTGGCTTATCTGAATGTGATAGCCCGTGCGGCATAAAAATGAAGAATGGAAGACGCGCTTTGCCTGGAACGCAGATAACACAGCCGGGCATGGCCCGGCAGTAAAAACAAACAATATATAAACAAGCCCATACATGGTTCGCGGCAATATGGCACTGCTTTATGCTGAGAACGCTACTGTTAGCCTAGACCTGTCTACGACACAAAGATGTTAGAATCACCGGAACATAACATGACGTAGAGCCAAATGTTTATAGATTCCAGCTGGAGGCGTAAGCTGATTTTCAGCAGCTGCTCGCAGATAGCAAAAACTATCAAACAACAAGGCTATTAAAGCGAAAGCTTTCGTAGCGGGACCGATGGCATCCTGCGAAAAAACTACCGCATTTTCCGATAGATCGGCTGGTCGACCAAGAGTTGTGATAAGATCTCTTGGACACTCAAAGCGTGCATGAAACCGAGCTTCCATTGCGTTAAAGCGGTTACTTGAAAGTTGCGAAAACGGAACAGTTCCAGATAAGACAATACGACCCTCGATAATTAGAGAAGCAGTAAAAGAGAATGCCTTTATCTATAAGCCACATATCGGTATCCACTTACACTATTTGTAGATGCGTTTATTTTTGTGTGTAAATATTGTTGCATGGGTTCGTATTTGTTTTTTATTTGGGTCTTCGAAGGTTTCCAGATCGAGTAGACGCAATTTGAGCGATGGTTTGAAGGACATTTAGCGACGGTTTTGACGCGCTTTATCATAGTTTTGATTGTAGAAAGCTTTCGCGCCTGTCTGAACTTTCTTTAGGAATGGGTAGTAAATTTTTTATGGCTAACTGTTCTGAAACAAGTTTGGGCGGCTGCAGTTTGCGAACTACAGAAGGTGTCCTAAGATAACACGTCGTTATAAACGACTGTGGGTTTCACCCATTGCTTGCTCTATTCATTGCAGCGCTACTACCAGAAAGTCACTGTGAAAAACATGCAAGCAAGAACGATGCTCAAAGGTATTTATTTTTGAGGTGAAGGGTATATCTACGAAAATTACGACGACGTTGGGGTTTCCCTCGATGCGTGTTCCTTCGTTACAAGGATTTGGTTCGAGTGTGCAGTAGAAAAATGCAATGCTCAGCTTGATAGAGAGTAACTTTAGCACAGCTCTGCATTTATTGTCGCCCAGCTTCTCCCGCTTCTCGGTTGTTGTGCCTGTGCAACAGCTATATTACACACAGTAGTGATATTCAGGGAGACGTCAAAGGCAGCTGTCACCCATAAGAGACGTCGCAGAGTCAGTCGGAACGGCGCGTTTATTCCGAGAGCCCACCGATAATACCAGCCCGAGGAATGATGATGTGGATTGGTATAAGAAACAGATGAGGTGTGACATGGTGATGATAATTGTCGTGAGAGGCACACTGACTGCAAGGTGGATTGGACATGAAAGTAGCAGGCACCTTCCATGTGTCCTTGAAGCGAGCACTATCGTAGCGCGCACACAAATGCTCACAATATATACAAGAAGACATTTCGAAAGGCTATAGGGGATTGATCCTCATGACTACCGCAAACGCAATGACGGAACCTTTCGTCCCCAAAATGCTGCAATCTTCCCAGCCACACCCGAAGAGACAGAGAGAGAGATACTTTTTCTTAAGGAAAAAAAAGGCAGACATGTTTGCCCATATGAGTTCACCGGCGAGCTACTCTGAAAAAAATTGCGAGAGAGAAAAACGGTGTATCTGTATTTAAGGAAAGGAATAAACAAACACGAGAGCATATTACATGCAAAAAAATACTATTTCGCTTCAGGGAATTGTGTGAAATGTTTGCTGAAAGGAAGAGAAGGCTGTAATGTCGTAGGTAAACAAAAGTCCCCGAGGAACTCCAATAACGCGTGCAGCCCAATGCGCTGAGCGGAGGATGAGGGCCATGGTATAAATGCCAGTCCTATAGAGTAACAGTGAAGGTCGGATGCATTTAATTTTATGCTGGAAACAACACTTTGGTTTGTTAGAAGTAGACCACAGGAATAATATATGAGGAACAGTTTGTGAGCCACTGTTGTCACACTATGGGCTGCATGTCTGGCCCATCTGATGTAGGCAGGAATTTGTAAAATTTGAGTTGTCACGATGCCTAGAATACAAAGCCTTTAGTCAGCGGGGTAGTTATTGTTGCATCTTCTTTCTCATGTATGGGTCTATCATAGGTACGTAAGAAACTGCTATGGTACACCGCAAAAACAAATAAATGGTTTCTTTCTTCAGGAGTGAGTGTATTAGTCATTGCTCAGGCATCATGTTTTGTGAAGAAAACCTTCTTCCTGGTTCTCCTTAATCCTGGATAGCAGAGCTACCACTGTTAATGCTCCGCAAGTTCCTGAGCATAGCTTCCAGGGTAAAAATGACGTCAATGATACCGACAACACTTCCCACGCCCAAGTATTTTGCGCGTGTACAGGAGTCGCTGGTATATTGTGCAAAGTGTGGCTTGCTCAAAATGTAGTCTGAAGTAAAGAAGGCCGCCTAATGGGATGTCTAACTTTACCGCCATTGTGAAAGGCTGTTGTGATGCAAATGAGCACTATAGCTTTTCACGTTCTGGCCAGCATACAACTTGGCACAACCTGTCTGGAGGTTGCTACTATGTGGGTGCTTCAGACTTACTGCTGCCATGAAGGTGTTTCTCAGGCCGAGCACGTGTCGAGAAGTGCTTTTCCCGTACAAGCTGCTTCTGAAAGGAAAAAGCTTGGAGGGCTGAGTACAATCCCGAACATTCTTTCATCAGTTCATATCAAGTAGATATTCGTCGGACTGACGAATCACTCGTGCTGCCTCGGCCAGAAGTGATAATATTGTTCATGCTGAGTGCACGCAATCAGCGCTGCGAAAAAAGTAAGCAAGTTTTCAGAAATTACCTTTTCAATCGGAACGTCTCTCTCTACAAGACAAAAAGGCAAAATGTCCCCCCGCAGGGTGCATCTCCTAAAGCAGATGTTTGCGTGTACTGTGCGACACCACGGACCCCCAGCACCCACGTTTTGACTTGCGTGGCAGCGCCGTAACCAGGGGAAAGAGGGTCCTGGTGGTTCAGCCGACGCCGAGTGCTTGGACCTTTAAGGCCTCTTGGCGAAGGCAACACACCACTTTGGCCTCCGCTTCTCGTAGACGGCACCTCTGGTCTGACCCGCCCCGGGGGGAATCGGCAGTCGCCTTTGCTATCCTCCCCTTCAACTTTCACTTTCCTATGTTGTTTTTAACAACTTCCCTGTAGTGTCGTTCCTTTTATTGTTTTCCTTTTTCCTGATGGCTAGGGTTAGCCTTGTGTGGCGGGCAACCCTAAGTTCAACAATTTAGGTTATACCCATGGTGTATAGCAGGCGTGGTCAGGACTTGCTGGCGAGTTCCTGTCCCGTCCCATTGTCGGGCTCCATGGTGCACGGCTGGCACCATAGCCGAACAGATTTTTCATTTTAGTGCTTTTTTTTTCGCCCAACTTATCCCTCTCATAAAAGAAGGGGCACCGACGCAACCGCCAAGTTTTTCGCAAAAAACGCCAACAACTTCCCTCGATTTCAGCAGAAAAAACTGCCCAATTCGTCTCACCGTTTGTAGTTTCAAAGACTGTAACATCCACCCTAGGTGAAGGCTACAAAGCAAAAAAACTAGCAAATGAAAACCTCCTACTCGAACTACTCTACAAACACCAGCGTGACAAACTGCAAGGAATAACGACTTTTGGTGAGATCACTATAACTGAAAGTGAACACCGGTCACTCACCACGTCCGCGGAGTCAACTCCGATGACGACCGAAAGTACGTGTCTGAGGAGGAACTTCTTGGAGGATTAAAAGAACAGAACGTCACAAATGTCTATAGAATAAAATTCAAGCGAGAAAACAAAGAAATACAGACCAAGCACATCGTCCTGATCTTTGCATCCAGTAAACTTCCAGAATCCGTTGACATACGCTACACAAAGATAAAAGTGAGACCATACATTCCAAATCCTCCCCGATGCTACAAGTGCCAACGATACGGTCACGGTTCGCTAAGCTGCCGGGTCCAAGGCACCTGCGCAAAATGTGCCTCCCATGAACAACCTGCTAAAAACTGTGAAGCCGAAACATACCTTTGTGTAAACTGCGAAGGCAACCACGCAGCGTACTGTCGTGTTTGCCGTGCGGGGAATAAAGAAAAAAATCATCACACTGAAAGTGACTGAAAACCTAACATTTCGCGAACCACGGAAGCGACTGTCACCAGCGCATACCCGTCCATACTCCGCTGTGGTACAACAGGGAGCAGCATCACAGCGGTCTTAGGCGCCTCCTGAGGCCACACCAAGTGAGGCAGAAGCAAGGCCCCCTGCACCCCCGGTGGAAGCCGCTAGCATTGCACCACCACCTCCAAAGCGGGCTGCACGGACCCCTGGTTCGGTAGTATCTAAGGCCTCACCCCACACGGTGAGTTCGAACTCTTCCATACACGTGCATCCTTTACGAACCTCCAGCGCCTCTGAAAAGACAATGGACACAGTTGTGGGAGGTTCTCGGCCGTCTACTTCGGAGGTGCGGCGGAACTCTCTACAAAATGCAAAGAAAGGCAAAAACCTTATCACGGGACCTAAAACCTAGTTTTCATCGAATACAAAAATAACATGGCATTCCTAGTCCAATGTAATAGTAGAGGACTTTTGAGTAATTTAAATGACGCCAAAGAAATATTCGCAACTCATTCACCTGTAGTCTCGTGCGTTCAGGAAACGAACTTGGGTCCTAAACATAAGAACACACTGAAAGGATACCGGTCTTTCGTTGTGAGCGAGAGCAGGCGAATAGGCTCTCTTGTGGTGTCGCCATAATTGTGAAAAATTGTATTGCAGCTTAAGAACACAACTGAAAAGTAGGCTAGAAACAGTGGCTGACACCCTGCTTGTATTCAAAATAATCACAGTCTGGTGTGTGTACTTGGAACCACAACACACGGTAACACTGCTTGATCTAGAAGACTAAGTAAATCAGTTACGAGAACCGTTTTTAATAGCAGGTCATTTTAATGCCCACTCATCTTTTTTGGGAAGTGAAAAAAAAAACTGATATAGGAGGCCGGATTTTAGAAGATATGATTTTGTCCAATAATGTCTGCTTACTGAATACTTGCTAGCCAACATACTGCTCCCGAAGCTGAGGACAGATGAGCTGCTTAGATTTATCCTTTAGTTCACCGTATGTTTTTAGCGATTTTAAATGGGATATCAAAGACAACCCATATGGGACCGATCATCTACCTGTACTCATTATGTAACATCATCGCCAACCATTATACTGACGAAACCACGCAGGTGGAAACTTGCGTTTGCTGACTTGGGACTTTTTACTTTTGAAGGAAATTACGCCAAGTTTTTTTCAGACACTCTTAGTATTAACAAATTGAATTGTCTACTTCCAACATTGTTTCCAGAAATGGTTTCCAGTTTTCACCAAACAAAACAGTCACTATTTTCTCACTCAAACTAGGCATGCACACCGACCCCACTGTACACTTAAAAGAAATAAATTTACCAATACAAAATGAACACAAATTTCTCGGGATAACATTTGAGAAAAAACTCACTTTCCTGCCTCACATCAGCATCTTGAAAAAGAAAGCATCCAGAGCTCTAAATATACTTAAGGTTCTGTCAGGCAAACAGTGGGGTTCTGACAGGTCATGCCTTTTAGAAGTTTATTGCTCCGTTGTGCGCTCTTGTTTGAACTATGGTTGCATTCTGTGTGGCTCAGCAAGGCAGCCCTTCTTGAAACGACTGCATCCCGGGCATAATTTAGGTTTACGACTCTCATCTGGTGCATATAGGACACCACCCGTTAGCAGTGGTTATGTTGAAACCAATGAACCACCACTTACATACAGAAGAACCATGCTGACATGCTCATACATCCTAAAGATCCGTTCGCTACCCAAGCATCTGTGCTATCCCATAGTTACGAAATACCCGCCCAGGACACTGTTTAATAACAAACCACAAGCTATTAGACCATTGGTCCTTCGGTTTGAAAAGAAGTGCCAAGAACTTAGTATGCTGGACAAATTACCTGGGACAGCCCAAAGAACAATACAACTACCATCTTGGAATACATTCCCTGCTCTGTGCGATTTTACACTGACACACGTTGAGAAAAAGAAAACACCGCGTGAACACATATAACAGAAGTTTTTGGCACTGAACGAAAAATATAAATGCTACACCCCATTTTACACAGATGGTTACAAAACATCATGCTATACTGGGAGTGCAATATTACAAGGTAAAAGGGAGAAGGTGATCAGACTTCCTCATTGCGCCTCAGTTTTCACAGCGGAGTGTTATACCATTGTTGTGGCCGTAGAAAGAATAAGGAAGGAAAGCATTCCGAAAAGTGTTACCTACACAGACTCGCTCAGCGCGATCACAGCCCTACATTACAAAATTCAAGCGCAACCCGTATTAGGACACATAATACACAATTTAGTGATAGCAAAAACACAGGGACAGAAAATTAGGTTGTGCTGGGTTTCTAGCCATGTTGGGATCAATGATAATGAGAGAGGCGATGCATGTACTCCACAGGCTTTTAGCAAAACATTGAAACAAGTATACATATTCTATTCCTCTTAGCGACGGCATGAAATTTATACGGAGTAAACTGAGAGAAACATGCTAGTTCTGATGGGATAACGAAACAAACAACCAACTTCACGTAGCTAAACCCACTATAGGAGAATGGAATCAAGCAAACATTAAGAACGCCTCACAGAAGTTATTTTATGCCGTCTCCGCAGTTGACATACACAACTGACGCAAAACGTCCTTCTTATGAAAGAAGATAAACCGAGAAGTGAGGAATGCGATCAAGAGCTAACAGTAAACCACATGTTACGCTCATGTACGAAATTTTAGGTCCTGAGAAAAAAGCACTTTAGGCTGTTCTACGACGAGCACATTCCATTTCACCCCAGTCTACTTTTAGGAGAAAACGCTCTTGTTGAAATGTCCTCCCTTTTTAGTTTAAAAAAGAAGCAGGGATTCTAAACAAGAAGTAACGCTGTAACGTGCAGTAATAGTCAGTTATCCACAAAATGCACAAAACCTATTTGGCGCATGATAGCCCTTAGCGAAAAGTAATACGTTTCAAATACGTACGAGTACGCTTGAAGTGCACTTCAAATATGCTTTGTATTTGTAAATGTATTTTAAGTGCATTAAAAATTGCATTTTCTCAATTTTTAGTAAATATTTAAAATACATTATTAAAAATACGGGAAAAATACAGTGCTTTTAAATACCCTCCAAATAGATTAAAAATACACTGAACCTCATGAATGTGCACTTAAGGCATTCAGAATATATTGAAAATGTATTTCTTCCCGCCAAACGATCATTTTGTAAATGCACTGTAAATATTGCCGCGAACCATGCATTGGGTTTGTTTATTTGTGTTTTGCTTTTACCGCCCGTCTGCGCCGGTCTGTGTTATCTCCGTGCCAAGGGAAGCGCGTGTTCCATTCTTTCTTTCTGTGCCGCATGTGTTATCTGTTCAGATAGGGAGAGCATTCCGATCTAACGTGAACATCCCGGAATAATCTTCTTGCATCTACAATGTTCTCGATGCGAATCGACGGTTCCAGAACCACGCGCGCCGAAAGATAAAAAGCCTGCAGAGCAGACGCCGGGGCATTCGATTCTGCGACGCTCGCCGACGCACGTACGTCACTTTGTTGACCACTGCTTCGCCGCCTCTGTATTCTTTTCAGTTGTTAGAGGAGCACAAGTTCGCTCCAATAAACTTGTTTCTTTTCCAAACAACTGCTTCGTCCTTGGCTACGTGACATCTGGTGGAGGTGCTGGGTACGCACCCTTCATGCCCACTACAACCTCTGGAAGCCGCCAAGCCAGTCCAACAAGAGCCAGCCTCCGCGTGCAAGATTTACCACCCGAGTTCGGTCTACTACCGGAGAAGACGAAGAAGAAAAACGTCGCAACCAGCACCATGCTCAACCAAGGCAATCCTCCTGTCGTTCTGCAGCAGCCACGGGAACCGCCATCATTCCGAGGAGCCCCCGCAGAAGACCCAGAAGAATGGTTGGAGAAACTGGAGCGCGTCCGGAGAAATTCAACAGGTGGGACGACGCAGAAACGTTCCGGCACGTTTTCTTTTACTTGGAAGATTCGGCTCGCACTTGGTTCGAGAACCACGAGAGCTCCTTGACAAACTGGGCTCAGTTCAAAAGCGAGTTCACTAAGACCTTCACTACCGTCGTGCGGAAAGAAAGAGCCGCCCTTTTGTTGGAAACACGCACGCAACACCCCAACGAAGGTGTCGTGATATTCGTTGAGGAGATGAAGCAGCTATTTCGCCGCGCGGACCCCGAAATGACGGAAGAAAAGAAGTTGCGCTTCTTAATGCGCGGAGTGAAGGAGGAACTGTTTGCTGGACTTGTCCGAAATCCGCCCAAAACCGTCGCCGAATTCGTGACCGAAGCCAGCACCATTGAAAAAGCCCTCGAAATGCGTGCTAAGCAGTATGACCGCAACTTTGTTGGCGCGGCCAATGAGAACGACTTTGGCAGCACGCGGATCCCGGCCGACAGCCTACGCGAGACTATCCGCGCAATAGTGAGAGAGGAGCTGCGGAAACTTCTCCCAACGCCGCCGCATCCCCAAGTCGCTTCCCTCACCGACGTGATTAGAGAAGAATTGCAACAAGCGTTGGGAACTTCTACGCCATCCGAGGTACCCCGAGAGCCACAAGCTATGACATACTCCGCGGCTGTTCGTCTACCCCGCCCTACTCCAATACGCCGTCAAGAGGCCCCGCCGTACCGCCGCCCACTGTCACCCGCCCGACCCCCGGTAGCCCGAAACCAGACGCCGAGGAAGACGGACGTATGGCGAACTCCCGATAACCGTCCTCTGTGCTACCACTGCGGAGAGGCCGACCACATTTACCGTCGCTGCCCATACAAGAGGCTCGGACTGCGTGGTTTCTCCGTCGACGCACCTCGCCCTCTCCCTGGCCAACGACCACGTGAGATCGACGAGTATCTATCTGAAACCAGCCGTGGCCCAGCGCGTTTCAACCGTTCGCCGTCGCCCTACCCATACCAATCGCCGAACCGCCGTAGCAACGCTGACTTCGCCCGTGGAAGGTCCCCCAGCCCACGCGGGGGAAACTAAAAGCAGCAACTTCTGGAGGTGAAGTTGCTCTACGGCGAAAACCCGGAAACCCTCCAACGACGCAAGGACGCGCCGAAGACAGTGATTCACGACATGCCCTCATCCCGACGACCCGACCTAACCCTGATGAGACTCCCGAACACGACGACAGCTATACGCCGCGACGCTTACCCGACCTAACCGAGACGTCCGCTGAGAAGACATGGACAACGACGACGCACAGTGCCGGACCGTCAACACGCACAAGCCGAGATGCGACGCCCCGACGCACCCGGAACTCGAGGAAGGCGGCATCCGACGTCAAGGTGTCCATCGACGGTTTTGATGTAGTCGCCCTCGTAGACACGGGAGCCGACTACTCCGTAATGAGCGGACCATTTGCGTCTAAGCTGAAGAAAGTTATGACCAGATGGGACGGTCCGCACATACGCACAGCAGGAGGCCACATCGTGACGCCAAGTGGAACGTGCACATCGCGCGTCACCATAGATGGCACGACGTACCCTGCAGTGTTCGTCGTTTTGCCCAACTGCTCCCGCGACGTAATTCTCGGAATGGACTTTTTGACAGACAACGGCGCAATAATCGATCTCCAGACGAAGTCGATAACTTTTTCCTCCGACCACTCCATGACGCCGGAATCGAACCCCGAACACCGTGCAGCTGTAAGGATCGCCGATGATCACGTCACCCTGCCACCCCGCGCAAGCTTGATGATCACCGTCTACTGTGAAGGTGCTGCTCCCGACGTCGACGCTATCGTGGAGAGTGACCGAAGGTTGCTTCTTGACCGCGGTGTGTCTGTCGCAAGAGGCATTGCGCGGTTTAAGCATCGCAAATCCCACGTTTTGGTCACCAATTTCACCGAGGAGTACCAGCATTTAAACAAGGGCGCTGCAATTGCGTTCGTCGAAGAAACGCAACTAGCAAGTGACGTGATAGCAGTCGCCGACTTTGAACGCGCACCCGACGATACCTTCAAGCTTCCGCACCCCTTCGACGTGAATCCGGCGCTACCGCAAGAAGAAAGGAACAAGTTATTGGCTTTGCTGCGGCGCTACAGCGAGTGTTTTTCGTCGAACTCAAAGTTACGTCAAACACCTCTGGCGAAGCACCGGATAATAACCGAGGATGGAGCCCGACCTACCCGACAGTCACCGTACCGCGTCTCTTCCCACGAGCGGGAAGCCATCCGGACTCAAGTCGACGACATGCTCAACGACGACATTATACAGCCATCGAAAAGTCCGTGGCCTGCGCCGGTCGTACTCGTGAAGAAAAAAGACGGCACACTGAGGTTCTGCGTTGACTACCGGCGATTGAACAAGATCACCAAAAAGGACGTGTACCCCCTGCCACGAATCGACGACGCCCTCGACCACCTCTGCCATGCGAGGTACTTCTCATCAATGGACCTCAAGACCGGCTACTGGCAAATTGAAGTGGACGAGAGAGATCGAGAGAAGACTGCATTCATAACCCCGGACGGCCTATACGAGTTCAAGGTAATGCCGTTTGGGCTATGCACGGCACCAGCAACGTTCCAAAGAGTCATGGACACTGTGTTAGCTGGCCTGAAGTGGCACACCTGCCTCGTATACCTCGACGACGTTGTGGTATTCTCCCGGACTTTCGACGAACACCTCGCAAGGTTGCAGTCAGTACTCGAGGCCATCCGTACGTCGGGGTTAACGCTGAAGCCTGAAAAGTGCCGCTTCGCGTACGAGGAACTGAAGTTTTTGGGCCATGTCGTCAACGCCGCGGGAGTCCTGCCTGACCCAGCGAAAACTTCAGCCATAGCGAACTTCCCAAGGCCGAAAGATAAGAAGGGCGTGCGCAGATTTCTTGGACTGTGCGCATACTACCGGCGCTTCGTCGCAAACTTCGCACGCATTGCAGAGCCGCTCACGCGCTTGACGAAAGATAGCACCGCTTTCAGCTGGGAAGACGACCAAGAAAAGGCATTCTGCGAGCTGCAAAAACACCTGCAAAACCCGCCCGTGCTCGCTCATTTCGACGACAACGCCGAAACGGAAATACACACGGACGCCAGTGATATAGGCTTGGGTGCCGTCCTTGTCCAAAAACAAAGCGGGTGCGAAAACGTAATCGCCTATGCCAGCCGTGGTCTGTCGAAGGAGGAGAAAAACTACTCTGCCTCCGAAAAAGAGTGCCTGGCTATTATATGGGCCATTTCAAAATTTCGCCCATACGTGTATGGCAGACCGTTCAAGGTTGTAACAGACCACCATGCGCTGTGTTGGCTCGCCAATTTGAAGGACCCCTCTGGCCGTGTTGGGCGGTGGAGTTTGCGCCTGCAAGAGTTCGACATTACAATCGTCTACAAATCCGGCAGGAAACACTCCGACGCCGACTGCCTGTCCCGCGCCCCTGTCGACCCACCACCACAAGACTCCGATGAAGACAGTGCGTTCTTCGGGGTTGTTACGGAGAGCGACCTAGCCGCCCAGCAGCGTGCCGACCCCGACTTGCGAGTAATGATCGACTACCTCGAAGGACGTAACGTCGCCGTGCCTAGAGCGTTCAAGCGTAACTTACCAGCATTCAGCCTCAGAAACTCCGTCCTCGTGAAGAAGAATTTCAGCCCCGGAACAAGAACGAATTATCTACTTGTCATCCCCGCAGACCTTCGTGACGAAATTTTGGAAGCGTCCCACGACGACCCGTCTTCCGGACATCTCGGCACAGCTCGCACTATTGCAAAAATTAAGGCGAAGTACTTCTGGCCCCGCCTTACATCCGACGTCACCCACTACGTTCGGAGTTGCCGGGACTGCCAGCGACGAAAAACGCCGCCGACAAGACGCGCCGGACTTCTACAACCGATCGCCGTCCCGCGGAGGCCCTTTCAACAAATTGGAATGGACCTTCTAGGCCCGTTCCCGACGTCACGATCGGAGAACAAGTGGATTGTCGTAGCGACAGACTACATGACGCGCTACGCAGAGACCGCCGCTCTTCCGCGGGGGACTGCACAAGAAGTCGCCAAGTTCTTTATAAACCAAGTTGTGCTGCGACATGGAGCCCCTGAAGTCCTAATCACGGACCGCGGAACGGCCTTTACCGCGGAGCTGATGCAAGGAATCTTACGCTACAGCAACACGGATCACCGAAGAACGACGGCGTACCACCCCCAAACGAACGGACTAACAGAACGTCTGAACAAGACAATTGCGGATATGCTGTCCATGTACGTCGACGTTGAACATAAGACTTGGGACGACGTCCTCCCGTATGTCACGTTTGCGTACAATACAGCGACGCAGGATACTACGAAGATGACACCGTTCGAGCTTGTCTACGGAAGACGACCGACTACGATGCTCGACGCCATGCTTCCGCATGTAGAAGACGACGACC
This sequence comes from Haemaphysalis longicornis, assembly GCF_048455015.1. Taxonomy (NCBI): domain Eukaryota; kingdom Metazoa; phylum Arthropoda; class Arachnida; order Ixodida; family Ixodidae; genus Haemaphysalis; species Haemaphysalis longicornis. Next base: position 162,820,250 of record NW_027526422.1, read on the forward strand.
TCAACGCCGACGTCCAAGGATACCTTCAACGTGCGGAGGAGGCCCGCCAGCTCGCTCGAGTTCGTATAAGGGACCAGCAGCTGGTGGATGCCGGCCGCTACAACCTCCGACGCCGAGACGCCGAGTACCAACCAGGGGATCGTGTGTGGGTTTGGACTCCCATCCGACGACGCGGACTGAGCGAGAAACTTCTGCGACGGTATTTCGGACCCTACCAGATTCTGCGACGTGTTGGCCAACTTACCTACGAAGTGATCCCCGATGGTGACTCTGGCACATCACGACGACGTACACGGCCCGAAGTCGTCCACGTGGTTCGCTTAAAACCTTTCTACGAACGATGACGAACTTTTCTTTTCATTTTCGGACTGTCGCTTATGTTAGCATCGGGTCGATGCACTCTTAGAGGGGGGGTAATGCCGCGAACCATGCATTGGGTTTGTTTATTTGTGTTTTGCTTTTACCGCCCGTCTGCGCCGGTCTGTGTTATCTCCGTGCCAAGGGAAGCGCGTGTTCCATTCTTTCTTTCTGTGCCGCATGTGTTATCTGTTCAGATAGGGAGAGCATTCCGATCTAACGTGAACATCCCGGAATAATCTTCTTGCATCTACAATGTTCTCGATGCGAATCGACGGTTCCAGAACCACGCGCGCCGAAAGATAAAAAGCCTGCAGAGCAGACGCCGGGGCATTCGATTCTGCGACGCTCGCCGACGCACGTACGTCACTTTGTTGACCACTGCTTCGCCGCCTCTGTATTCTTTTCAGTTGTTAGAGGAGCACAAGTTCGCTCCAATAAACTTGTTTCTTTTCCAAACAACTGCTTCGTCCTTGGCTACGTGACAATATTATAAAAATACACTTACCTAACTACATTTAGAGCAGCACTCTGAGTATACTTTAAAAGTGTGCTGAAGCATGGAAATATACTCCGAATATATTCGAAATACATTTCAAATGCCTTTTACGTTTGTCGAACGAACATGGTAGAAATACACTCTCAATGCATGAAAAATACTTATAGAAAATACATTTTAAATGTATTCATAAAGCTTTGCAGAAATACATTTCGAGTACACTACAGGCGCTGCTTCAGTTGCTGAATTGTAAGATTCACGTAAAGCATATCTGAACTGCTGGATGAAATACATCTCAAATGAATAAACGTACTAAGAGAGACAGAACAACATCTTTATTGGCCGGCTAAATTAGTCGCAGATACCAGCCTCCTGTAGGGGAGGCAGCACCTATGACTGCTGGCGTCGAAGGGCCTCCATCGCGAACTGGACGGCTCCCCGTTGAGAGTCTAAGTGAATTTCTCCTCGATGTTTACTTATAATAAAAGAAACTTAGGGAGATACTTTCACTTACTGCGCTGTCTAAGGCAGACAGAACTCTGCGTATTAGAGAGAAACTCGGCGTACAAATATGTAAGCGGCGGTGTTTCAACGCAATCAGCAACGAAAAAAAACATCGAATTCAACGAGTATATATATATATGAAAACACTTGCAATTTGCCAGCGTTGTTACGGCGGTATCGCTGTGGAGGCTTTGAAAATTTTCTTTTTTTGAAAAATATTGGCCTTAGATGGACAACCCTGGCTATGTTTGCGAGGGCGAGCAGCTCGGAGCCTCTCACTGCCGCTCACTACCTCCTCCTCTGTGCCCGGCACCTGCGGCGCGAGTTGAGCGGCTCACCCCTCCTTCACGTTTTGTCTGCCTGCGCTGCGTTTCTTTTGCCTGTCCTGTTTCGGACTCCTCAACGCGCGGTCGTCGGGTGGACGCAGTCTCTGCTTGGACGGCGCGTTGCAGCGGCGTTGGCCGTCTAGCCAAGGTAAGCACGATATACCTGCTATTTGCGCGTACGGTGTCGCACTACAATTAATCGATGTATGTTTGCCTTGCAATCAAGGTGTGTTAACGCCTTTTTTGAAATCCGCACGTGGTTGTTAAGCTTACCTTTACCTGCGAGCGAGATTTCCTACCGTGACTACTCCGCGCAAGGGAATGTACTCACAAATCAACGACAGCAAGAAGACGTAAAAAAATGGATTTTAGTGCTTTCCTTTTTGCGCCTAATTTTTAGCTCGGGCCCTGCTGAGTGGACTGGGGACTGTTGCTACGAGTTTCCTTGTAGATCGAGTACTCATTGAGGACTAACACTTGCATTAAACACATAACAGCGAGGAACGTTTTTAGCACAGCCTGTTCACAGAAAGTCCGCCGTCCATGTTTACGCGCTTGAGAAATTTGCGAAGTTTATCCAGGGACGCAGCTTTCTTTTGTTTTCTGTTCGCAGCAGCCGCTCACAGCTGCGCATGTTTACAGCAGCCGCCGTACGGGGAAGGAACCCAGTTTGTGGCATACATTCATCCGACTAATGCGCGTGGCCGGGCCATACGGCGGGAATCCGAACAGCCTTCGCGATTTCTGTCGGTCGCATGTCGCCATTCTGTCAACTAAAGCCATGAAAGAGTTTATGCCGTCTGTTTCGAACTGACCAAAAGTGTTAAAAGCTTCCCACGTAATCTTTGGTGCATATGGCAGTAGCGAAGGTGCTTCATGCCCAGGGACTACAAATTTTTTGTCCATCTAAGACAAACTGTATGAGTTTGTCTTAGCCCCTAAGTTACAATCAGTTCCTGTTCCTACCGCCACCCAGAACCAAGAACCAGCAAAGGAAGGAAGGAGAAGGAATGCGGGTGGGGAGGGGGACTTCGAGGGAGGAAACCAGTTCCCCGTGCGAGACCCCTCGGTTCCTGGAACGGATCCCCCGGGCGGGTTCGTCTCTTTTTGTTCCTTCAATTGCTCCCCCAAAACTTCGCGAAACTTCAGGACGTTGGCCCCTTCCTCTTTTGTGTTTCCTTGCAACTTTTTCCCTCCTTGCTGTATTCATTTCGTAGCGCATTCACGAACACGTGTGCGCGTTCCGAGAGGCCCTTCGGCCGCTCGTGGTCGAGTGACAGACACGCGGAACCCGACGTGCTAACGCTGGACCACGCCACCGGAGAATTTCAGAAATGTGCCCAAAGGCACCGAAAACAGCATGGGCAGCTTGGTGGTTGTGTGTGTTTAGAAGCCGCAATTTCCCATTTGCGTCTAAATGGTGTACTTAAACGAGTTTCTTTTAGGTTTCACGAGTATTTATGAAGCAACTATTTTTACTTGATGGTCCCTGAAGCTAACAGGTGTTTACCTTTTTTTTGTATGTTAAAGACGCGAGCATTTACAATTATTTTCCGCGTTGCTCCCTAATTAAATGATGACGTTGTCTGTGTACAGCAAAAAGTATAAAATTACCTGCCGGTGATGTGCGGCGGAGAGAAAAAAAATTACATGCGTGTGCGAGCACAAATACACGTTTTCTGGCTTTGCTTGTTTTAATGGCTTCGGTTAGGTGCCTACGATATAAGAGCTTGTTATTTTAAGGACGGCGTGAAATTTTTCTTGTTTTTCGAAATAACCTTACTTTGCCGTTCCTTTGAAAGCATTGTTGAGTGCACACGCCAATCTAATGACATTTATGTAAGCTTTCTACTGCAATCCTGCCCATGCATTTTTAATTGTTTCGCTGCGCACTATTTTGTTAGAACGTAATCTCCAAAGAAGGTGACGCCGAAATATGAAACACATAACAATAATTGTAGTTAATAAGATTACTGCCTATGTTATTTTATTAACGTCCTGTGAGGTCACAGACCAGTTTTGTCCAAGTTCGTTGGAAAACTAGAATTGCCACCGTTTCAAGTTAACTCAAGCGCCTAAGAAAGAGATGTACCAGAACTCTAAGAACTCTGTTGCATGTTTGGTAACGTTGTTATCTTAGCTCTGTCTTTTTTTTTTCTCCTAATTTTCGCTCATTTTTATCCCTAGACAATTTCCAAACATAAGCCGCCCCCCCCAAACCATTCTTTCTTAAAAATGGTATTGAAGATCCGATGCCGCATGACAATATAAACTATGCTTACCATTACATAAATTGCCTTACGTCCTTCAAAGGGGCATTGTTTTCACGGCGGTTTTTTTTTTTCTCTGAAGGGGAAACTAAAAAATCCTTGCTCGCGAGGGACGTTGGCACGGCTAGAGAAAAGGCCTGATTGATATGACATTTATTTGCCTCTAAAAAAAGTGTTTCACTAATATTTTCCCATTTTCTTTTCACTGCAGCTGCTGGTGAAATTTCCCGCGTGGAGAATCCGAAGTACGAGGACTGATGCACAACGCTTCATCTGCGCTGGCTACCGAGGTGGCTGAAAGGCATTCATTCCTGCTGCTTAGTAATCGCAAAATTGGCCACTCGACTGAGGTGTACAATAAACAACTTTCAAACTGTCAATTTGTGCGCATACGTGCTGTTTTTTTCAGTCATTTGCTGGCCCGCATTCCGAACATGGCCGGTTTACATTTTCACAATGGAGCATATCTTTAGCCTAGCGCTTATTAAACTTTTTCAAACCACAATATAATATTTTATAGTAGAACGTTAACAATTCCCCCTAAGACACATTGCCATTGCATCTCTCAATGTATTTAGGTTTTATATAGTATACACTAGTAACACATTTTGAGTATATTTGAAGCAGTATTTTCTGTGCATTTAAAATGCATTACTAATACATTTTGCACGTATTTAAAATTACATTTTCTGAGCATTTTTAATGCATTTAAAATGCATTAAATATATATTTTTCATGCACTGCTTATGTATTTTTGAGGTACATTTTAAATACATTGTAAATATATTCGAAATGCATTTGGAATGTGGACAAAATAATGCAGAATAAATACAAAGTTAATATATGTATTAAATGCATTCAAAATACATTAAAAATACGGCATCTTTTCGCTAAGGGAGCATAAGTTTCTTATGTGCAATAAACACAACAAATCCCAACACGACAAACTTCCAAGAAACTGATCAGAAAAAACACCAAGGAACACACAAAGCTTGGTAGAGCCGTTCAGTTTCCAAGGTTCGAAACGAGCGAAAGCTTCCGTAACATCAACTCTGACTCTAAATGGAAACAGGAATTCCCGCCACTGGAATGCCAGAGATGCAAATAACTCAGTAAACGGAATAAGAGGCTCAAGCGGCTAGCCGGTAACCACTCAGTTCTGTGTTTCCGAAACGGAGGCCGAGACTGGCGTCGCAGCCATGTAAAAGACTAAAAGAGATTTGGATGCTGCAGCGAATAGATGTTCCGGACATAGCGAACTGTTTTCCACCAGGTTATTCTGTAAAAATAGAAATCTATGCACGTCGTTTTTTTTCCAAGTTTGCTGGTGATAGAACCTTTAAAACAAGTCAGTGACAATTGTGTTCGTGCATGTTTTTGGACATGAACTGTGGAGTTCTACGCGGGACAATTGTATCTATTACTCCTATGCCTAACTGAAGTTCAGGCTGCGGACAGCCTCATCCACTTTCTCTTTTCCTATGAGGCCGCCGTGTCTTGAAAGCTACTCGAAAGTTACACGATGATAAGCGCCGTATGGAAGATGATGAAATTGATTCGCTTCTGGCGGGACATGTTTGTGAAAAGTTAAACAGCCAGCACGTTCAAGACTTTGGAGCGCTGGTCTTCAATGACAGGAAACGGTCTTGTAAATCGGTGGCTGGAAAAGAATATGCCTAATGGCTTCTCTAATTCCGCATAGCAACGCCGACTTGGACAAACTCGGTGCTCAACAATGGTTAGTGAGCTAATGACATAAAAATTCCTGATGAACTGCAGTCGAACTTTCGAGACCCATCTGTGTATTTGTGAGTAGTTGAAGAGTAAAATATGGTGATATTCTAAGTTGTCATATGTAGTAGGCTAATTTGAGTCATGCCACATTTTCGAATCAATTGCGCGAAATAATTATTTTATCCCGATGGGTGCTCGAGTCGAGAGCGGGAAACTTCGTAGCGTTGTCTACAGTGCAGAGCTGGGCTTAAGGAGTTAATAGCGTGTATTGTTTGTCTGAAGCCAGAATAGTGGTTTTATTGAGGGATATTGCATGGGAGATGGCTTGTTCCGTGTAGCTTGTGCCTACAATGAAAGCGGTGCGTTTGTTTAACCCGTAGCACGCGCCCAAGGCAAGCAACCGGATTCCGAAATACTCCCAGGGCACAACGAGCATTTAGAAGTCTGAGACACTATCGGAGGCACCTATATATTGCTGCATTTAGTGTATTTTACTTGAATGTTTCAGCTGCTGCCGTACAGGGAGCGTATAGCGCAACACGCCATCAACATACGCTTCAAACAGCAAAACCATAGGGCCGCAGTTGGTACCACCGCGGGTTTAGCAAGTTATTCATTTATTTGTTATGCTGTCGAGATTCGCATCCAAAGCCTGTTCGCTAAGCCTGTTTTCTGTGTGATAGGGTTGCAAGATATCTTTGATACTTACGAAACGTAGAGACCCGCCACAGAGAATTCGAAAATATCTATAGGAAGATTTTCACGATGTCAAATTTGACTTTTACGGTATTTGACGGTTGATTGATTTGATTGATTGTAGTGTTTAACGCGCCGACGCAACGCAGGCGATGAGGCGCCCCGTAGTGGAGGGCTCCGGATTAATTTTGACGACCTGGGGATCTTTAACGTGCGCCGAAATCTCGTACACATGGGCGTTTTTGCTTTTCGCCTCCATCAGAAAAGCAGCCGCCGCGGCTGGGAATCGAACCCGCGACCTCGTGCTCAGCAGCGCAACGACGGTATTTGACGATTTCGCAATAAGAACTTTGAAGATTTCTTTAACAAGCAGCATGATCGGCGCTTGCTTTTTTAAACTAAACATAAAAGCTTTATTACCGTATTTGTTGAAAGTTCATAGAACATTCTATACCTCTCGCAGGCATGCTTCTAAAGCGCTCCGCTAAGCCGGTGTCAATTATCGTGTGCAGAAATCCCGGGTGCCCAGGAACAAACCTGAACTTTGTTGTAGATCAAACGTGCTGCTCTTTCACAGCAACGCGTGCCCGTTGAAGAAGAAAACGTGGACAGTTGCACGACCTCAATTAAAACAAGGAGGCAAGCGCGGGACGTAGCTAGTACTCGGCTAGACCAAGCCAAACGCACGTCTCTGAGATGGGACTACCAATTAGGGTGTGCTTTTCCGGGGACTCTTTGTCGTTCTTGGGAAGCGCGGACGGGTGGTAAGACCAGGGCATCAGCACTTTCAGTTGCTCCATCCCATTTTTCACAAACAACCGTTTAAGTTACTCCTCACCCGATCAAACAGGCCTGCTTAGAAGTGGATAAATTAAAAAAAAAGTAACTGCAAATATTTACCGTATGCTGCAATGGCATGATAACCCGATGCAAAAAAGGAAGCAAATTGGCGACTCCGAATCCGGGTCAAAAGCAAGCTACGGGAACGTGGACGAGCATTATGTAAAGTCGTCCTGCTATATTATACGTCCAGCCCAACAGCAAGACACTGTCACGCAATTTCCGTAAATGGATTCTGCACATCGGGCATGCGCATGCTAGCAAGCGGAGTTTTTCTTTTGTCAAGGCGAAATTCCGCCTCTGTAATTCCAAATTTTCAGGTGCACTGTACTTCGTGCTATGCACCCAATCCATGTTGTTGTACCAGGGTGCAACAGGTAATCTACATAGAAGACTGATGTAGCACAGGAATGATGTGACCCCGGGTAACGTGACAATAAATGCAATTTCAGATCACGTCAGAAGCTGAGACCTATGAGTGCCAAATGTTTTTACAAATGTTTTTACGTGCTTGCTGCCTGACTATGGCATTATGGAAGGATCCTTAGAAACTCATCCGCAGCTATATTAAAAACGACTGAAAGCCAGCATATATAAGAGCGTTTTTTACGCCACTACTAATTATCACCAACATAGCGCTGAGGGTGCCGTAACGACGAAAATTTCTCTTTTGACTCTGCCAATTTCTTTTTTCACTCTGCCAAAGACCTGTTTGATGATACATTTTTTCCCAAAACACTATTCCTTCGAAAGATTTATTTCATAGGTTCCTATATAGTTGAGATCACGGCTACGAATTGGGAAACGGGCGTTTATACTAGTTCAAGTATTGGGGTCGGTAGGTGCTTTTGTCGGTGCTTTTGTGGGTGGGTATTTTGTCCTAAAACACGTATAGAGAGGCCAGCGGGATTTTTAGGTTACACCCCTCTGTACGTGGAATTAAGTTAATTATCCTAGCGTTCTCGTAGCGATTGCCCACTGTTGGGACTTCCTGCACACCCGTGCCTCCCGTAGGAGCCCAGATTACTTTTCAAAAAACTGTGACCGATGAGCATCCTTCATACCTGCTGAGATGACACTTCGCATGGATAAGAATACCTTCCCTCCCCCAGTCCGCCTCCATCGTATGTTACCAACGCAATCTCCTGCCGAATGCAAGTTGTGTTTACAACCCGGCACTCATCCTCATATCATACAAGAGTTCAATCAAATCCCCAACCTCTCCCGTCTTCTATCCCCCTTCCAACTCCCGATCTGTAGGAGAACCTGGTTACTGGCAGCGATCTGGATGTCCGGACACTTTTGGCCTTCAGAGCGAAGGCTGACCTCTCACCACATGGCTGCCTGCAATAGGGAACCACTCCCACTTCACCCACCTAATAAAACGTTTGTCACTCACTCACTCACTCACTCACTCACTCACTCACTCACTCACTCACTCACTCACTCACTCACTCACTCACTCACTCACTCACTCACTCACTCACTCACTCACATACTCACTCACTCACTCACTCACTCACTCACTCACTCACTCACTCACTCACTCACTCACTCACTCACTCACTCACTCACTCACTCACTCACTCACTCACTCACTCACCCACTCTCTACAGCGCACCTGCTTCTTGCAATTTGTTAGGGAGTGTTGTGGTAAAACCCGTGTCCCAGATATTTTCCATTGCCACTACACGCCTTTTGTTCCAGCCCACGTATTGACAGCAGACTGCAGTTCCTACCTGTGTAGCACATCACGATGTAAAAACTAATTTGGGCAACTAACAAATATATTGGTCGCGTATCTGCTCCTTTCGTCGCAAAAGTCGCCGAAAGAGGATAGCCTTTGAAATAAATGCCTCCTTTTTCCAATATAAATAACTGTCATATCTTTCCCACTCACCTCTAACGCTGTCCCTCACCCGTCGCACTCCTCCCAAGGTAAACACGCTGGAGCTTTGCTAAAGCCAATTTGAAGTTACCGTGTGCCACAGTACCAGGCCGGGTGCCTCATTGGCAGCGCTGCAGTACGGCGTAGATGCGCGTGGATCGAGGCGCCATACCTCAACTTTTATAGAACCACGTTGGCCTTCTCGATGTACGTTCCTAACAGCACGTGGAACGTATCTGGTGGAACCGTTCCTTGCTGTTGGTGTTTCATTTCCTGAAATGCAGCCAGGAGCTATAGTAACCCGAGCGAAAGGATGCACCGGAGTGAATTTTCTGTTTTTCTGCAGTGGATGTAAAATTTGCAATAGCAAAAATCAAGCATCCAGAATTTTTTTATAAAGAAGCACTTCAAACATCACTTATGTTTGATTATCTGCCTCATTATTTCTTAGAGTATTATTCATGTTCAGAAATGTCGACAAGTATGAACATTGACAGTTGTCTTGGAGGTGTACATTTCGCTGTGGGTATATAAACCTATCGTGCAGCTTCCGCTTGCCTTTGGCTGGCTGGCTGAATCGAGTCACACACAGATAGACAGACAGACCGAAACTTCTGCGTTGAATTGATTGATTGTGGGGTTTAAAGCGCCGACGCAACGCAGGCAACGAAGCGCGCTGTGTTGGAGGGCTCCGGATTAAGTTTGACCACCTGGGGATCTTTAACGTGCGACGAAATCTCGTGCACATGGGCGTTTTTGCTTTTCGCCTCTCTCAGAAAAGCGGCTGCCGCGGCCGGGAATTAACCCGCCCCGTCGTGCTCACAAGTGCAACGCCGTAGCCACTGAGCCACCGCTGCGCGTCTTCTGTGTTTAAGTAGCCCAAGAAAGACTGTCTTCCTTAATAACTGAACACGTAATATACCTAGTAGCGTCATTAGTATATTGGCACACCCGGGCATCGCCGGGTACTACCGAGAGTTGTTATTTAAACGGGCTGTTCAAATACGCCATTAACTCTTGGCCGAAAGGCTGAATCGAGGGACAAGCGGGTTCGAAGCCTCTGCTTTTGTACGTGACGCCGTGGGGTCTGTTTGGGTGTGCTACGCCGCTACGCCGCGTGAGTGCGGTGGGTGAACATAGTGTACCAGCGACCGAGCTAGGATGACAAGCCGGGACGCTCAAGTGCTCTGCTCTTAAAAGAAAATTTGGACGTTCTGCGCGCGCCTTGTTCCCTTTCTGGAATGCAGAGCGAAACGCCGTTGTGCATTTGTTACTATGCGCGGAGTAGGTTTGATTAGGTTCGTCACCGACTGCCGCTGCTTATGTTAGGTATTTCGGGCGCTGTCAAAAGAGAGACTGAAGTACCAAAACAGAAGATAAATTACGTCCGGCAATCAAAAAAAAATTTTTAGCGTCGCTCCCTCTATGTCTGATCTTGTGACAAGGCTCCACAATCGCATGTGTTTTCCCGTGGCTTTCAGTCGCATCATTCCGGTGCTGTGTCAGCCTTCTGCGCAGACTGACAGTTCGTCCTTTGCACAAACAATTTCAAACAGTGATAGGACTGTTGTAGAGCACACGTGTAATTTCGAAACGGGGGCACCTTTGACATAGAAAAGGTCAACACGCAGTTTGCCAGTGGGAACATGGCTGACGTGCCGAGTGTGTTTCTAGAAAATGTGGCCAGGGTTTCGTTGATATGCGGTTCTGAGGTATTGAAACATGCCTCGAGCTTCCTTGACGTAATCGTTTGCCACGCTCAAGTTCTTTTTTCCCGACGTGGATCCTTGGTCACCCTCTTGCTTGATTGTTTGTGATATAAATATATGTAATAATAATATTTGTGATTTCTGGTTTCCTGCTTTCCGCACCTGAACAACTGCTTTCCTGCGTTTACCAATACGGTCATCAGAGATCGTTTGGTGAAATGCGGTGCCACAGCTAAAGGCCTCGGTTCAATTTCTAGTGCTTCGCCTTCCTGTCGGATCTAAAAGATGGTCCGCCCTGGGAATGTTCTACAAGAGTGCCTTGAAACGGAATGAAGTCGTTTTGTTTTTCTTCAACTGTATTGAGTGTCAAAGATAAAGAATCTTCAAATATTTGCAATCCTGCAACACCTGGAAGGTTAAGGTGACGCTCTACGTTAAATACGGTTTTGAAGACGATGTTTGTTTACGGAAATAAAACGTACTGGTTGAAGTGCGAAACGCTGGCGTTGATGTTCTTTATAGGTTACCATAATCAAATAATCTCAACACCACGCACGCGCAGAACAGAATGAGACTGCAGTCTAAAGCAGACATGGCGGTGCTTTCTGGCGACAAAAGGAACGTTACAGTCTTCCTCCACAGCTCTTTGTACTACACAAATTAGCGGGAGTCACCCGTACCTATATATTCCAAATCGAGGTTTAAGCAAATTTTCTGCAGCTGCTCGCTGATGTATTCAGAAGCTTCCAACTATCAAACAAAAGCCTGTTTTAACGACTTTTGTTCTTGAAGATGTCAGTGTCTGAAAGTTTCGAACTGCACATGGTACACGAATACGAAACTTAGTTAAGTCCAATCGTGGGTTTCACTCTTTCAGTGCTCCTTTGACTGCCCCGCCAATTTTACAACGTCATTGCGGAACTTCTGGCTAAACACGTAAGCAAACACAATGCTCCAAGGAATTTATTTGTCTAGAACATGACTATGTCCTGTTCTTTTTCGGTATATATTTCTCGTCCAGAAGGATTTCCTTCGATAATTTAGTCAAAACACGCCATTCCAACCTGGAAAAGAACTTTCAACTCGAGGAAAGCTTTTCATTTGACGTTGCGAAGGTTTTCCTGCTTGATAGTTTTCCCTGGCCAACAATTTAAAGCACACTAGTAATATCTACGAGCAGAGGTTTGGAATGGCTATGGGGCCATTCATTTTCGCCAGTACTGAAAACGTGAGAATGGAGGCTTTTGATACAAAAGTGGTGAGATCTTTCGAAGTCGAAGTTTCTATTCGACGATTTCTGCTCCGTCGCAGAGCCGAAGCTTGTTGGGTCCTTCCTTCAATAATTGAGCAATATAGACGCTTCAATTGCCAATATTCTGGAAGAATAATAGAATGGTTTCGCGCTTCCTCCAAAAATTGAGTATTATAGAAACTTCAATTACCGTTTTTCAAAATAATAGAATAGTTCCATAGTTTTTCTAGATATGCTTGTGAAACGTTCTCCGGGTGGGCTGTCGTTTAGAGTCTGCCGAAAGCACATGCGCGAGGGACGATATATACGTGGCGGCCATCCACACCACCGTGTGCCGAGTGACAAAGATGTGGGCAGTGGCATGAGCGGCGATAGAACATGGTGGACAGCACGCGACAGAGGTACTGGGGGCGGGACTCCAGTAATATGTACTTTTGCGAGGACACCGTGTCGTTATGTGAGAACCGGAGACTGGTGTAGTACACTGGTATCACGGTACTCAGTTGCAACTTCTGACTTGGCACCAACAATCAGTGTCGACGTTACTTGTAAGCCCAGCAAACAGACATTTTGAGATGTGGAAACCTAAAAAGAAAACTTAAAATATTTAACGGGACTTGCAACGGAATGAATATATGGTTCACCACAATTTGATCAAAAGCACCGAAAAACGCGGGACAAAGAGAACAAGTACACAGGACGAATGTAGTTCCTCTCTTTTTCCCGCGTTTTTCTGCGCTTTTATTTAGTATGTCTCCATACCAACTTGCCCACTTGTCGGTGCTCCTAAAATTTGACAAAAATTTGTTTCACCACGCGTGAAATGGATGTAACGAATGCAAAAATCCGTGATTGAGCGATTTCTCAATTGCCACTACTGCATTAGTGTTTACGGATTACGTACTAAAGCTGTATAAAATATGAACTACTTACTGTCTTTCCTTTTGCTCACCTGTTTTATTTGATGACCTTCTACACTGTATCATGAACTGTTCTGTACAATTTTGGTGGTGTTAGAACCGCTTTTCCTTTTTCCAGCCCTGCATTTTCGGTTCTTTGGTTTCCACTGAGTTCGCGCTTTCACTTCTCGAGTATTGCTTGTTAACTTGTACTGAGAACTGTACTTTACGTTATAAGTTATGTACTACTTCATTCAGTGCCAGCACTTATTTTTGCTCCTTCAGCCGGGTGTTGCCTAACAAGCCCTTGTGAGGCTTCGGCAGACTCGGCATTAAACATTGTATTTATTTGAAAGGAAATGAAATTATTCTATTATTATTAATAATAACATATTATTTTAATTATAACACTTTTATTATTATTAATATTAGTAGTAGTAGTAGTAGAGTAGTAGTAGTAATTACTCGTTGGTGAAGCCAGCTTGATGTGGTCTACTGTGACATGAGCAAAGCCTTTGAAGTAGTCAATCACTAGTTACTGCTATCCAAGCTTATTCTGTGATATTTCCATGATTCTTTGGGGAGTCTTATACGTTGCTATCACAAAGAGCGATATTGGTATATAAGTGGCAATGGTCGAACATCATTTAGATACAAAGGAACCAGAGGTGTGCCCCAAGGCTCTGCTCTGGGTCCCCTTCTTTTTTCCATTTTCATTAACGATGTTGCTTGTACCATTCACACGTGTTCTTTTTTGTTGTATGATGACGACATAAAAATCTTTAGAGAATCGCGGTATGTTCATTACGGTAATTCTCTTCAGGCTGATATCATGTCATTCCATCATTGGTGCACCAGAAATGATCTAATTCTGAACCCCTCAAAAACAAAAGTTGTCTCCTATAGTAGGAAAACTCAACAGTTGCAATATTCTTATAAAATTTCAAGCACTGCACTGCCGAGGGTGACTTAAAATCGGGACTTGGGAGTACTGTTTTATTCCTCTCTGATTATCTTCCCAGGTTAGAAAAATTACTCGACACTCTGTTCTTTGTCTGGGTGCTGTTTGCAAAATATTTTCTATGTGCTGCCCAGATTTATAGAAAATGCACCCAATTTTGTACTATTGCTTTTTGTTATTCGCTAATTTTATTTAGAAAACATCAGAGGCATTATAAATAGCGCACCCATGGATAGATGACATCATAACACCTCCTAATTCATTTACCAGGCAAAAACATTTACTCTCTTTTGTTCCTTACAGGGATATAAAGATTGATGATGTAAAGGATAAAGGGTCACGAGGCAATTTACCGCTTTTTTTACTGCCGAACGCAGAGCAGTAAGTTACGAGGAGTAATGCTCAGAAATAATTCACACACCCTACGTTTCCTCTGTCAAATGCTGGAAGGGTCATTTTTATAGCCTGTGAGACTTCCTACAAATCCGTTTTGAGGCTGTTGCGTAATTATTTAATATTTTTATTCTTTAGGTACCCTTAGGGTCCAAGTGGCCACAAATGGGGGGAATGAGTGGGAAGCCGACACAAAGTACAATATTGTAAAAAGAAAACAATGAACACAACAAAAGTGACATTAGATTATCATAAAGGTACAAAAAGTACACAATTCAAAAATACAGCGTGATACATTATATTCATAAAGAACAAAAAGTGCGAAAGTGACAGAAAATCAGGTATTTGAAAAACAGGAACACACATTTACAGCAAAGAAAGGTGAGCATGATGAAGACAAGTTACAGGGTATTTTGAAACGCTAAAAAAGCGAGGAGCGCGGTTTGAAAAGAAGAGGCGTCTGTTTGGTTCACTAGGCTACTAGGTAAAGAATTACATTCATTTACTGCCAGTACAAGGGGTGAGTTCTGATATTTGTTTGTTTGGCCGAAAATTGGGCTATCTATGTGAGCGTGGTCAGTGCGTGCGAACGTATAGGGTGCCGGGAGGACAAATTTGAAACGAATGGTGTTGGATGATGGTAAAGGGTGTGGAAAAAAATTAATCTTGAAAAATGCCGGCGTTGGGTGAGAGTGGGGAGATTAAGTTCGTCCTTCAAGTCAGATACATTCTAGTATCTTGAGTACGATGACAGAATGAAGCGCGCGGCCTTGTTCGGCACGTATTCAAGCATGTTCGTCAGACACACGTGATGTATTCCAGATGATTTGCGCGTATTCCAGTGAAGAGCGGATAAGAGTATTACACGCCTGAAGCTGTGTCTCTGAATTAGCTCAATAAAGGCGACTCTTGAGCAGGCCGAACTTTTTTTATTCCTTTGATGTGATTTTTTTTAGGGGGCCCAGTTTAAATCGGAGGTGAATATAACTCGGAGACATTTGACGGATGAAATTGATTCAAATTTGGCATTATCTATTCAGTAATTATAAGTTTCTGATCGTGTCATAGGAGAAAATTGCACATGCTTAGATTTCCCTACGTTTATATTCGTCAACCATTTTTCGCCCCATTCAGGTACAGTAAATAAATCATGCTGGAGTTTAAAGCATTAAACGTTGTTGTGGAACCCGATCAAAAACTTTAGACAAATAGACAAAAACGGCATCGGTACAAAGCAACCTGTGCTGCGAAAAGTGGAGATCAGTGACCAGCTCAAAAAGTTGTGTTTGGCATAAGACATGTTTTATAAATACGTGTTGATTGCTAAAGAAGTTATTCTGGTTAAGGTGGGTTACAACATGCAGGAAAAGGATATGTTCTAGCTACTTGTACCTGATTGAAGTAAGTAAAATAGGCCTATAGTTAAGAAGATCAGACCGGTCGCAAGATATGAAAAATGATACAGTATTGGCAAATTTCCAATCGTCCGGCAAGCAACCTGAATATAGGGATTGCTGAAATAACAAGAAAAACAGGTAAGCTGAGTAAGGAGAAGTTATTTTCAAGAGCGTCGCTGTTATACCTTCAGGACCGGGGCTAGTCATATAACCTAGGTGGTCGACGGCGCATGCCACGGGCTGTTTTTCAATGGGCATCGTATGTACGAAGAACAGGAATTGGTTGCCTCTTCCCAATAATAAGCATCGTTCACTTAAATATCATGTATTTTGTTTATAGAAGGAAACCGCTACCCGCTGTTGTATACATTTGCAAGAACTAAGAAGAGTTTGTTCTGTACCTTGAAAGAGTGTAGTTTTGTTGAGTAGACACTCTGAACCCGAAATCAACCCTCTCCAAGCAGCAAAACCCAAGTATAGCTGAGCACGAGGTCGCGGGTTTGATTCCCGGTCACGGCGGCCGCTTTTCTGATGGAGGCGAAAAGCAAAATTGCCCGTGTGCGTGAGGTTTCGGCGCACGTTAACGATACCCAGGCGGTCAAAATTAATCTCGAGCCCTCAACTACGGCGCGACTCATCGCCTGCGTTGCGTCGGCGCGTTAAACCGTACAATCAATCAATCGATTCGCAAGTGTATATATGCAGTGACTCTCCCCAACTGTTACACTGGTGCCACGGTTCGTTCAAGTTTTAACCCTCTAGCAGAACTAATGTTTAGCATACTAGAGAAAAACCCATTCTTCAAGTTTTATTTTGCCACACAAGGTTCAAGTTACATTATTCGAAAACAGCTTAATATGAGATAATACCCTAACAATCACCAGCATATTCATAAGAATTGCAATATTATGTAATCCCCTAGTGGCTTGTGACGCTGTTGTTTTAATTACAGATCGACACCTGTTTTGTATATACAATCACAAATCACAATCTTTTCATCTGGGTTAAAAGTGCGCTAAAAGAGAAAACATAAGCGCTGAAACGAAGTTGAAGTACTTTGACGCACCGCAAAAAAGAAGGGGCACTGCCTAACTGCTGGCGCGCAAAGCGGGAACAAAAACAAGCAGCAACTGAGGAACCATTCAGTTTTTGTACCGTCAGAGGGTCTCACAGAACTTTTGCTAAGAAGTACGCCAAAGAGCGTACCACTTTTAACCGTTACAAAGGTTCAATGCCTACGTAAAACCAAAGCATTTTTTGGACATTTCTTACAATTTAAGGAACCAGTAAATGTAGCTTTTTCGCATCTTTCGCCAGTTGGCTCGAATACGTCACAGTCGCTAACATAAAAACCACAATGCATATGCACCCCCATACGCACGCGAATGCACACGCACGCTCGTGTACGCAGGCGCGCACGAACGCGAATGGTCTACTCGGTCATGGTTCATTATCCGAGGAAGCTGCTCTTTTGAAGGCCATTCGAGGAGAAGGCTACTGCTGTCAAATTCTTCGAAATATAGTTCGATAAGTTTTTATGTTTGGGTGAGTCGGTATCCCGCATCGTTTGTGAACTTTCGCAAAGCCTGGTTCTAGCAGAATCTCCCGTACGAAACACACCAAACTAGTTTAATATATACAATAGTCTCAGAGCAATATTTATTGATTATTTTGCGCTGTGAATGTTCGGGCACATTGGGTTCAAATCGTTATAAGACACGGACCCCTTTCAGAACAAGATTGAGATATACAACCATTGCAGGTACAGAAAGCACGTTAAAAAGATTTACAGAAAATTTTCTGTTGTATCTACGCCCCATGTGGCAAAAGATAACAATACGTGTAGAGGTTTTGTTGGAATTTTTCGGATCCCCATACATACACCGGACAGAAATGAAGGGGTTCGGATGAGCCAAACTACAAGCCTGCTTGTGACAGTGCGCATGCGCATATCTGTGTGTGCACCCCCAACGCAAAAGACAGCAGTTCTCACTTGTTCAATGGACAACGAAACGAAAAATTTTCCAAAAGTTCGAAAATAACCCGAAACTCCCGTATAAAGCGAAACGTAAGTGACCTGACTGGTGCTGTTACACGGAAATTCGCGAAGCACGAAAGCCGATTTCCTCTGACGATACTGATGAGTAGTAGTGGGGGAAGTGAAAAAAAAACCGTGGCCATGGCCGGAACCGAACCTGGGCGCCACACGTTATGAAGCCGGCGTCTATCCGATTGATCCATTTTGACATGTTCGAACCGCATGGCAAGCATCAGGTACCGATTCGCGCGGTACACCCCAAACCCACACCTTAAGCCTACGGAGTGTACCTCCGAGAGTGCCGTGGGTATTCTAGAAAGTGGTGTGCACCTTCAGAGAAGCACATACTCGCATTGTGGAATTGGCCCACTTAAGAATCCGTCACGACAAAGCTTCGCGTTCAAACAACGTCGTCGCTAGACGGATGGGTGCATCAATTTTTTAAGAAGAGCGTCAGTTGCTATGCGGAGACCTGCCCGTGCAGGTGTTGTTGCTGTGGGGGTGAATGCTTGCCTACACTTGTGTCTGCGGAGGTGCGTGTGTGGGCATTTAGGCGTGCGTCCACGTCTCTGTATAGGCCTTTTGCCCTAAAGTTAGCTGTTATGGCGTGTTCGAGGACGCATGTCTTGGAACTGTAACTCTCATTTCTGATTTCACGTGCAGTTCTAACGTTGTGCGGTCAGAAGTATTGCCGTGACAGCTGCGATAACATTCTTACACCAGTACTAAGCGGAGTCCATGACACATAGTCAACTTGTCCTTTGGCTGTCCAACTTGGAATGTGAGCAAACACGTGTTATCAACCTTGATAGCAATGATACCCTATTTCCCTGACCTTCTACACGCGCAGAATGTCATTCCTACGCTTTTTGTTGGCCATCTGAAATTGAGTGACAAACTAGTCACCTGCTTACGAAACACAAAAACCCCATTAATTGGTACTGCAATTTAATATATATATGGCGTGCTCAGCCCATCCTGAGTCAGACTTTGCGGCCGACAGGAGAACGCTGGAAACGCAATCCACTATGCATCTGCTGAAGTACCTGCCCATCACTTAGTTCCTGTTGCTCTGCGGCGCTATTGCTTTGGGAGCTGCTAGCGGGTCCGACAGGCCAGGACGTGACGTTCAAGATGCTCTGAAGGTAAAAGTTTAGCAATTTCAAAACAGTCAAAACTGTGTAGTTTACAGTTAAACAAATGTTGAAGACGTGCGGGTAAAAAGCAAAATTGATGCTGCCTGTACGGGCAAAAGTCGCGGGCTTTTAAATACTGAAGTGAAAAAAAAAACCTGAACGTAGCGGCATTATCAAAATAAAAAAAAACAATGTAGAATGAAACCACCTCCCTCCCGCCACCGCTACCATCGTTGATGCCACTCTCTTTAAAGCTGCTATTCGCAAAACTTCTTGTTGAATTGCTCTTTTTTGTTGTTCTTGATTTTTGTTTGTATGCTGTTCTTTAAAAACTGCACCTGATGTGTTCTATCTTACCTCTCTTTTCGGTTCTCACCCCTCCATTCTAGAGGGAGGCCTGGAATTCCCCATAGGTTGCCAAGTAAGACTGCGGAACTCGAGCTTCATCCACCGTGCTGTCTGCTCGCAGGCAAGTTTCCTACTCACTTACCGAGGACAACGTCATTGGTGAACCTCGCCGGCGATCCGTAATTTTAGAGTTTTGGTCTGGCACCCCACTACCTACATGAGTGTTCCTTGGCTTCTGCAAAATCCCCATAAGAGAATACATGAGTACAGCAACCTAGTGTCCAAACTTCAGAGGCATGGCCATATTGCGAACAATTGCAGAGGACCAGTACGCTGTAAGATCTGTTCCGGGTCCCACTCATATAAAGACTGTACGTCACGGGCCCAACCTCAGTGCATTAACTGTGGCGGGCCGCATCCTGCGTCGCAAGGAGCTTGCCCAAAAAAAGAGCCCGCAACTCTTCCTCGCAATGTAGAGCGCATTCAGGGCAAAGTTCCAAGTCTACGTGAACGTTCGCCGAACCTCGATCTAGTCTTTACCAGTGCAATGCAATCGACGCATGACCTACCAAATCAAAGTGCATCTCTAAAAACCGACCTATACGGGAATAGTCGAAGAACCGTTTCCGACCAAAAATTCAAAAGTCCCTTCTGGTGCTAGTTCTGAGGACGTAAGGCACGACGCACAATGAAATAAGAAGGCGTTCGAGAGGCTCCAAGAATGCGGAGGCAGGTAAGACGCCACTTGGAAAAGCTGAGCAGACAGCGATAGCGGGACTTCTGCTCAAAAGTGGACGTTCGCAAGCCTCTATTGCGAATTTGGCTCGTCGTTCAGAGAATGCGCAGCGATATTCAGCAGCTGCACCCATTCCGCGCGCTATTCTTGCACGACCACATTTCACTGAAAGAGGCGGCTGAAGAGTATTGTATGTTACTGTCTTCAAGATCAGTACGCCAAAGCGCCCCACAAGTGCCCCCTCCGAAGTCCCGCTTCCGGCTTGCCCCGCCATCAACCTTCCTTTTTTCATATACGAACTCAACACCGCAATTTCTAGTGCGAACAAACGTTCTCTACCGGGTCAAGACGAAATAACTTACGAGGCCATTTCTCACTTGTCCCATCACACTCAATTGCGTCTGCTAAAATATTACAATTGTATCTGGCTCTCTGGGACAGTACCTCTCCAATAGAAACTAGCTAAGCTAGTGGCCATCCTAAAACCCGGTAAACCCCCGACTAGTGACTCTTTCTGACCAGCAGCTTTGCTAACCTGCGTCGGTAAAATTACGGGGAAAATGTTATTCAGAAGAATGCCCTGGTATTGTGAGAGCAAACGCCTCTATCTGCTTCAGATTTATGGCTTTCGCGAAAATAGAGCAGCCATTGACAATGTGATTGCTCTAGTTTCATCTCTGGAATAAGAAAAACATAAAAGATATGTTCATATTGCCGTGTTTGTAGCCATTAAATCGGCATTAGATTCAGTTTTTTATGAGGCCATTGTGACATCCATTGCTGCACTTGGGTTTGGTGGAAAACTCTACTGTCGTATTTCAAGATACCCGCAAGGGCGACAACTTTTCATGTGCACGCTGGACGGCACAACTTCCTACTATGCTATAGAAAAAGGAGTACCTCAAGGAGCTGTCTTAAGCCTTCCGCTTTTTAACCTTACACTTATCTACCTAAAGTGTATACTCCCACCTGGTGTCAACGTCACACTTTATGCGGACTATATCTGCATGTGGAGTGCGTCGCGATCGCGCCGTAGCACGAAGCAAAGGCTGCAGAAGCTTTCGCAAAAATATCTGCGTACCTTTCGCCGAGAGGACTCCACCTATCTACCGAGAAAAGTGTCGCTATTGCTTTCACTCGCAAGCGTACGAAACGCTATCCACTGCTTCTCGGTGGCCGCACCCTGCAATATGTGCGAACCCATTTATTCTTCGAAATCTTAATAGAACGGAATCTTTCGTTGGGTCTCTAAGTGAAGAAACTCAGTACAAGAATCACCGCCATCTCAAAACTATTCGGCTATCTCGCCGGCAGTCACTGGGTCAGTGACTGTTACTCAATGGTAATGCTCTGCAGGCCCTATGTCGACGGTCTATTGCGTTACGGACTGTCGGTCCTTCAGAAGCTCCCGCCCACAAGCACAAAGCAGCTAGATGCGGCCACAAACAATTGTCTCCGCATCTGCCTCGTTATCCCCAAAGGGTCGTCGTTCTTAGGCACGATCACTGAATCAAGCTGTCTGCCTTTGGACGTGATTCGACTCCAGGACACTGTGCGAATACATTTGCGACATCGGCTGCAATCCAAGAGCCGTATACTAACACGCCTGGATGAAGATGAAGGGCGGCGGAGAAGAAAACTGCTAGAATGCTATCCCGCATTGTTCCTCTGAAAGCTCAAAGAATACAGAACGCCAAGAATTGAATTCTTTAGTTTGAGCAGAAGTTTCCAATCGCCAACAGTCACCTTGTTTAAGCCCGCAGAACAAAATCAAGAGCAGCGAACACTGTGTGAGTTTGTTTTCAGTCTGTGTAGTTTTTTTTCCCGAAGCAATATTTCTTATTTCCTCCTTAATATTTTGCAACTAAGGAAAATTTCACTTTTGCCGCCTTTCCTACATTTTTCTTATATTCGCTGTTTTACCCACTTAATCTTCAATATTTTTCGATCTAAGGGTAAGGCTAATGAATAAACTCACTTATAGGTCACCCTAACTAGGCAAACTGCACTTTTTCTTTAGAAGCTCTTCTAGAAAATCGGCTTCCAGGAAACGTCTGTTCGAATGTTCTCGTATAATTTCCAGTTGGCTGCTTATTTTCTGAAAATCAAGTACCCACTGTAGCTTAGAGGTTATTTCTGTGGGTAGAGTAGCGGAAGTAAATGAGTATTACTTCACACTCCTTGGGAAGAAGCTTGCATACTTGCCTCTGCCGTAAGTAAAAAAAATTTAAAAAACGCAACGAGGTGCCAGAGAGACACATTTACAGGGACTCATGAAATATAGAAAGAAGGCAGTTTCTTCACCAACTTTGGGCGTCATTTTAATGCTAAAACTCGAGTACATGCTCTTAAAATGTAGGTTATTACGTATCGCACTTGAGTGCTTCTTGACCGCTTTGTTACGGGTGTCGTTTTTGATCGTTTTTTTCTGCCCCACCTTTCCAGTGTAGTGAATTCATAAATGCCACTGTCAGAATTCACAAAAGGTAAGGCCAAACGTATAAATTGACGCTAATTTCTTTCTAGCCGCTGTGTGCAGGAACCAGATGAAAGGTTCTCCCAGCTGGTACATTCATAAAAAAGAGGTGGTATTTCTAGTTCTGTGCCTGTTGTAGACTGTGGGTAAACATGCTCCCTTAGCTACATGGGCGTTTTCTTGTGTCCAACAACAACGGGAGTTTGTGCTGAATCAATTGGGCGTCAAATATTTTTAACATTTTGCGCCCTTGCGGAAAAAATGAGTTATATTGGAACCAGTAGGATATCGATAACTAGCTGTGAGTGTAAATGTTAAAAGTAGGCCGTCGTAAATACTAATGTCGTCCTTCCCCAAGGTGCAGCACATGGCTTTCTTCTGCAAAAGAAAAAGAGGGCGAATTGTGGGTTAATTTGAAACCACGCGAGTGTGCCACGTAGCGTGTGATCACAGTGAGAGCTATGCCTGCTCGTGAAGAAAAGGTATATCACGTTAATAATTCTATACGCAGAGTTCACGATGTGGGTGTCGAAAGATGTCCAACACTTGGTGCCGGTGTACTGCCTCTAGCAGTTCGGAGACATCTGCGGGTTCGCTGTTCCACTGTATGCTGCCGACCTCTGCGAAGACGTCTTCACGTTCGAAGATGCGGATGACTAAACTCTTTCCTATAACATCAATTGCCGGCTTTGGAATTGAAGATGACATTGGTGACTAACTGAGTGCAGTATTAACCCGCGTGTTATTTGGTTTCAGTATCATTGGGAAATTGGAATGTAAATGTATTACTTTAGGATGTACAAATAAAAAAAAAGTAAACAAAACAGCTTGTCTTTGACGAGTCTTAATATGTTCCAAAAACGTACAGAAAAGATTGATTCGAAGTTCCCTACTCAATGCAATTGCACAGTGCTTCTTGTATTTCTTTTCATATACTCTCGCCATCTTCTTCTGAGGCACAGACAGGGCTTGTACTTCCTAATGAAATAAAAGTTGCAGATATTGGCCGTAATCAGTTGTATGTTTTGTTAACTGCTGAGAGTGCGCTTTACCAACGAAGTTTTGTATTACAGCCTGCATTTGACAGCTTCTAGCAGTCATGGTAACCTTAAGGGGCTGCGCCTCTTATACCGAGCCACCAAACTAGTCTGTCGCCTTCCCTGAGAAGGAAAGTCGAGGTGAATGGCAGCACATTTTTCATTGTCCGTCAACATCATGGCGTTGGTCTTACTGATGTGTTTCCAGCCTTTTAACGAGACACGGAATTCGTAATTTTTGTACTTCTGGTTTAAAATTCATAAAAAAACACCTAAGAATTTCTTCTGTGTGTGGCGAAACCGCTAACACCTAGTTTTCATACTCGCGGAGTGTCCTGCTGAAAAGAAGTTTTAAACTGAACTGCAAAAACATCGAACTGTAGCTGTCAGCAGGTTCGTCAAGGTGCGGCTGATGTGGTTTCCGTCATTAAAAGAGCAGAAATTTCCGTACCTTGCTAAATCCGGGAGCTGGACTGGGGATACATTCAGAAACGTCTTCTGGGAACAGCAATTTCGTTTCTTCGAGACGCCATATTTAGGGTGTGATTTGCCAAAGAAAAAAGAATAATCCTGAATGAGATAAACTAAAAAATGCTGCTACCTACACGTTGGCTAAACAACGTCTCAAGGGTTATCTGTATTATTACTAAGCACAGAGCTTCAGGACATTGCTATGTGGAGATCCGCTCTGTAGAGATACGTAGACTTTTCACAACGCATTTTGTAAGTGGCCGCATTTTTTAGACTGAGCCCCATGCTTATTCCTTTGAAGGACATTTGAACCCATACGTCCCAGTTTCAATTTCACGTACTTGCCACTGTGTTTGCATGAGAAATCTCGCACTATTGCGTCCGCCGTAGTTACTTCACCTAGCGACTCTAGCAGGTCCTTCCACACGTACTTTGGTAACGTTGTCAATCAAAAGACTATGGTTTTAAGTTTTTATGTATGAATTTTTTGTGTTTTTTTAGCTATTTTGCGACAGAAAAAAACTTCTGATGTGAAATGTTCTCTTTCTTGCGCTAGAGTAACCACTCACAAACAATAAACCCATATTGTGTAATTTCGAAGCGCGTACAGATATACGAAACAATTTTTACGAAAAGCTGTGCAATTCGCTTTGCGACAGGGCGGGGGCTGTTCATGCCACATGAATGGTATTTTTGTGTAAATCTAAGAAGGAATATATCCAAGCTGGAGAAACACCGTCACTGGAACACCTTTATGGAATACGTCGACAGTTACAATCCCTTCGCTTATAAATCAGAGCTTCACCCCGTGGTGGCGCCGCTAGTGCCGAACCAGCGAAAAAGAAGTGCCCGTAACTAGACATGGACTGTAGTGAACGACCCCTCTGTGGGGGTATTTATTCGACCACTTCATCAGAAGACGTATTTGCACAAAGTAGGAAGAGGAACAAATAGTTATCAGTTGAGCAAAGTTACCAAACTGGACAGTGGAACATACGGGTCACACCTTTTTCTGAGAAATCAATTACTTCTTCCCTTTCAGATAAATAGCAAACCAATAATGTCTTCAGCACGATAACTTCGTTCCCCTTCTTGTTTCCAGCAAACTATTAAGCAGAGACCTAGTTCGTGGAGCACTGACATCGTTTTTCTGTATTTTTACTGCCGAGATACTCTGGGACATTTTCAGTGCTATCGTTAAAATAAATACCCTTTTAAAATATTTCAATATTACGTCACTCCTAAATATTTTTCCCCAGAGTTATTGTACAACACCGGACCTTTAGCGAAACAATAGAATTTAAATGCTTTTCATAGGTTTCCATAATTCCTGGTAGTTAATTTAACACAAGAAAAGAACAGCGCTTACAACCGGGGTAGTCTTCCTAATTGCCATGTTTAAGCAAGGCAAAGTGGAAAAAAATGCAACAGCGAAAAACTTTTTATTGTGATAACGTCGAAAATTTGATGCAAAAAGCGTGCTGAAAACTCACTAAAGCTATCTCTTCGACGTCAAGTTCCCCGTAACATCTTTTGTAGGATCAATTTTGTTCAAAAAATAAAACGTGGGCCACTGATCAAGTCGAAACCAAAAATGAGCTGGTTTTAAATGGGGAGCATTTCTTAGGCTCGCGATGTCACTCGTCGATGTTTTCGGCGCCGTCCACACGCTCACTGCGCATGCGCGTCGCGTCGAGGCGCAAGTGCGCGTCTCTCTCCCGTACCCACCACGCTCTCAACAACAGGTGCGGCGGTGCGGGAGGAGCGCGTGTACCCCGTGCGCTCCGTCGCTCTCAGCAACAGCTGCGGCGGTGCGGGGGGGGGCGCGTATGTGCGTGCATGCGTCGTAGCTACCCGTGCGCTGCGTCGCGCTCAACAGCAACGTCGGCAGGGAGTGTACACGTGATAACAGCACAGTGGGTGCGTGGAAAGTTCGAGCGCTTGTGTACGGAAGTGTGGGCATGCGCGTCTCTCCCCCGTACTCCTCTCCCTCGAACGCGGGCGGTGTGTATACAAGCGGCGGAGCGCCCGTTCGGAATTCAGTCAAGGGCGTCTTTGCTTGGCTTTCGCATGACTTGACGCTTTGCTTGACGGCACCAAGCAATAAAGACAGACTTTAACTTTACTCTCCGTGCCTTCGCTTCTTCTTATTCAATAAATAAGAATAATAAAGACGAAATAACAATTAGGCATTCCCAAACCATACTCAATTACGCAACATTCACGTGATACCCTCACCACTCTGCGACGCATTTACTCGAGTTCCCCCGTGCGAAGATGCGGGCTGGTTTTTTTACGGCTACGGCTCCATTGTTTCCAAATAAAGTACTGTCTAAATCTATTCAGCGCGTTGATTTCTGAAAGAAATTCTGGAGAAAAGACCGAGGGTGACTTCTGGAAGACCTGCAGGGCTAGTAGGTAGTCCGATAAAGAGAAAAAAAGCAAAAGGAAGACATTTGACGAAGTACTGACTAGCACTGAAAAAATGAGGTTTATTTTAACGCGTAGAGCGCATGCCATGGAGGCGTTGAAACAGAGACGACCAGACCACGTAGCAAGGACGGTTTATTCGGAACGCCGTTGGATCTCTATCTGGTGATGCCAGGGGCGCGCAAGACCTACGGCGGGGAGCGCGCTCGTGGGCCTGCGTCACGTTACTGTGGCATCCCGCTACAGGGCACCCCCCAAGACAGGAGCTGGTGAGACGCTCTGATGAAACCAGCGTACATGATGGTCTCGGTGGTGTGCCGCCACAGCTGGAAGACTCGTAAGTATGATGTCGGCGGTGGTGACGCATGCCGACTTCAAGCGCTCTAGGGCTATGGTGTCGTAGGAGGCGTTGATGTCGATGACATACGTCGACGAGTGTCGTTTTACAACAGGGAAAGGGCCAATGTAGTGTAGTTGCAAAGCCCGGCGCACTGGTGCGTACTGCATAAACACGTGTGTTGCCTGTTCAGAGTCCGGAAGCACATAAGGTCCTCTAGGTTTTTGTTCACGTGTAGGCTGCGGTCAAAGGTCAGCGAGGCTCCATCTCCGGGATTTCACGTAGTCCGCGGCGGAAAGCGCTTGAGACGGTACCTCGAACATGTCATCTGGTAGTCGAAGCTGTGTCCCATAAACTAGTTCAGCCAAAGAACACGACAGGTCCGTCTTGAAGGCGGTGCGTATGCCCAGAAGAGTGAGAGGCAAGCGCTGGACCCACTGTTTTGGGTAGTCGTGTGCTGTGAGCGCGGCCTTAATTCGGCGGTGAAAGGGCTCTACGAGTCCATTTGTTTGTGGATGGTACGCTGCCGTGCGCAAACCAGTCATGCCGAGGAGGTGAGGGAGCTCGGCGAATAAAGTAGACTTGAACTGCCGTCCGCGGTGGGTGACGATAGATGATCGGCATCCGAAGCGGGCTACCGACGTCGACATGAATGCTGACACTACCGTGGCGCGGAGGTGTCGGGTAGCGGTGTGGCTTCAGGCCAGCGTGTGAATCGGTCTACACAAGTCAGTAGGTAGCGGTAGCCTTGGCATGGGGGCAAGGGACCGACGAGGTCGATGTGCATGACGGCGAAGCGCTCATTACGTTGTAGGAAGGTTTTGGCCGGAGGAACTGGGTACCAATGAACGTTTGCGCGTTGCCATGATGCACAGTCGCGGACCCAGTCGCGAACATCAGCGTTCATGCGAGGCCAGACGAAACAACCCGCGATGAGTTTCTGCGTGGCAGGAATACCAGAATGGGCCATGTTGTGCAGGGAGTCGAAGAGCTCGAGACGGCAGGTTTTGGGTATGAATGGTCGTGGCTTTCCGGTCGACAAGTCGCAAACGATCTGCTGTCCGTCGAGTGTCACGTCTTCAAGCTTGAGCGCAGTTGGGGATGTGTGAAGACGCAGCCGCTCCGTGTCGTCTGTTTGGTCAGTAGCCAGCCGGCGGAGGTCGGGTGCAATTACAAGCGGTGAAGTGGAAGCAATGGCGTCCACGCGGCTTCGAACATCCTCAGCTGTGTTGTCAACGCCACTGACATGCTTGATATCAGTCGTGTACTCGGACAGGTAGGCAAGCTGCCGCACTTCTCTTGGCGTGTAATGGGTGTCGGGCCGGCTGATGGCGTACGTCAAGGGTTTGTGGTCAGTGAAGATGGTGAACTGATGACCCTCAAGAAGATGTCGGAAATGACGCACAGCCAGATACATTGCCAAATGTTCACACCCGAAGACACTGTACCGGGTTTGCGGTGGGGTTAAACGTTCTGCGTAGAAGGCGAAGGGATGCCACGCGCCATTTAGGTGTTGTTGGAGGACAGCTGTCACAGCAGAACTCAAGGCGTCCGTCATCCGCGCTAGTGGACCTCCTGGATTTGGGTGAGCGAGAAGAGCGGCGTTGGCCAGCGCACGCTTGATGGCATGAAAAGCTGCCTCAGCACTTGCGTTCCAGGCCAGTTCAGTGGTTGAGCGCTTCCCGGAAAGCAGGCGGTAGATAGGCTCAACTAGAGTGGCGCAGTTCCTGATAAAACGACGGAAGAAGTTTACCAGACCAAGGAACTGGCGAAGCTTGGTGACGGCCGTTGGTGTTGGGAAGTCGAGAATGGCCTGGACCTTGTTGGAGAGGGGCCGAATGCCTGTCGCATCCAGTCGATGTCCCAGAAAGTCGATGTCGGGAACACCGAACACGCTCTTCGTTGCATTGATGACAACTTCATGGGCAGCTAAGCGTTCGAGAAGAATGCGGAGATGGGGAAGATGCTCCTCTAGGAACGAACTTGCTACAAGCAGATCGTCCACGTAAGCATAAACGAAGGGCAGTCCACGCGTAACTGTATCAATGCAACGCTCAAACATTTTGGCAGCGTTCCTGAGGCCGAACGGCATCCAGAGGAACTCGAAAAAGCCGAAAGGTGTTGTGATGGCCGTCTTGTGTATGTCCTCCTCAGCGACGGGGATCTGGTGGTACGGCCGTAGAAGGTCGATTTTTT
Organism: Haemaphysalis longicornis; assembly: GCF_048455015.1. NCBI lineage: Eukaryota > Metazoa > Arthropoda > Arachnida > Ixodida > Ixodidae > Haemaphysalis > Haemaphysalis longicornis. The sequence continues at coordinate 162,849,180 of NW_027526422.1, forward strand.
AAAATATGGTGGCACCGTGCAGACTCGCGGTGATATCTTGTATGTTGGGAAGGGGGTACCGATCTGGGATGGTGGAGAGGTCCAAGAGTCGGTAGTAACCACACGGTCGCCAGTCACCGTTCTGCTTGGGTACCATGTGCAAGGGTGATGCGTAGCGGCTGGAAGAAGGTCGGGTGATGCCAAGTTCCAGCATGTGCTCGAAATCTGCACGGGCGATCTTGAGTCTGCCGGGAGCGAGACGTCGCGGACGAAAGAAAACAGGTGGTCCGGTAGTGCTGATATGATGAAGAACGTCGTGAGTCACAGGCTAAGTCCAGTCGGGTGGTGACGTGAAGGTGGGGAACACCTTTAGCAGGGCGCAAACGGTTCTTCAGCAACTGTAGCGCAGAAAGGAGCTATGTCAGCAGTTGCTGTCGCTACGACGCCTTCAACTGAGAAGAGGGTTGTAGCGTCGAAAAGTCGCCGTTGCTTGAAGTCGACTAGGAGATCGTGTTTGGTAAGAAAGTCCGAACCAAGGATGGCAGGGCGAACGTCCGCGACGCCAAAATTAACCGAAAAGTTCTGCGAAGACCCAGGATCGAAGTCAGGGATCGCAGCGCGAAAACGGGAATTCACGTGCCGTTCACTGCCTGGAGTTAGAACACTGCGTTGGAGGTGTGGTCGTGACGTGAAGCTTCCAAGACGCTGACTAGCGCTCCCGTGTCGACGAGAAACTTTTGTCAGGTGGTACGATCAACGATGTGAAACAGGCGACATTCTTCAATGGGGCCAGAACCGCTCGTCGCCGCTAGTGGTCTGCGGGGCCGTTTCACGTCCATGAGCATGGCAAAAGGCAGTGGTGAACGTCTGCGCCGCAATGGCGCTGGTAGAAGCATACACCGGGAAATTATGTTGGGCTGCGTCCACGAACGTCATCACGGCGTCGGGAAGACGAGCGGTCGCGTCGGCGTGACGGGCGGGGAGAATGTGTTTGGCTGTTTCCCCTCGTCGCACCGACAACGAGGTGCTCCAGTCGTTCGCACAGGTGATTGACACTGGCCGGCGACCCGAGACGCACCTTCGTCGGCAGGAGCTGGCGTCGTGCGGGAGCGGGTGATGCTGGCGTCGCGGTCACAGCAGCAATAGGTGAAGCTGTGCAGGCTTCTTTCATTACCTTGTCGGCCAGGGGCGCGAGGGAAGCGAGATCCCAGGGTGAGGCTGTTTTGAAGGACATTTGCACGTTCCCAGGGAGGCCCTGCAGAACGAGCTCGCGCAGCATTGCGCCGTTCATGGCTTGGGCACGTGAGCCGAGGAGTTGGGCAATGCGGCGCAGGAGTTGGGTCGGTCTGCGGTCGCCCAGCTCTTCGGTGTAAAGTAGCTGCTGTAGGGACGTGTGCTCATATGGTGCTGTACGTTCGAGTAACGCTGCTTTTAGCTGGTCGTAGGCCATTGCAGGTGGGTTGCGTATGAAGGAGACAAGAATGTCCGCAACCTCTTCCGCAGCAGTCGCTGGTAGAGCTCTCACGACGTAGTGAAACTTAAGTTCTTGGGAGGTGATGCCAGACAGCGCGTACTGTGACTCAGCCTGGAGGAACCAGTTGGCCAGGTTGTGTACCCAATACGGCGGCAAGTGGATAACCAGGGCAGCGATCTCGTTGCCGGCTTCTTGCGGTGCTCGCTGGTTCTGGTCGTTGCTGGACATGGCTCTACAACTTCGCTGGGATGGATATCACGTTAGAGTCACCAACTGTAGAGCGCATGCGACGGAGGCGTTGAAACAGAGACGACCAGACCACGTAGCAAGGCCGGTTTATTCGGAACGGCGTGGGGTTTCTATCTGGTGATGCTAGGTGCGCGCGAGCCTACCGGCGGGTGAGCGCGCTCGTGAGCCTGCGTCACGCTGCGGCCGCTGGCAGTGTGGCTTACCGTTACAAACGAATTATAAACCTGTTCTTTTTTTGCTTTGAGCAGCAAAAATATTTTTTCTGCTGTCTGTGTACATCTATTGCGGATACCAACCTTCGGACATGTTGATATGCAAAGGACGTGGACTTTTGGAGCCCTTTTGGCAACTAACACATTAAAATCAGAACTGCCATCAGGTTACAAGAAAAACTAGG